>NC_064275.1:15000000-15625000 GCF_003254725.2 Canis lupus dingo | reverse complement strand
TAAGTGCATGTATTTTATTTTGCTGCTTGTAATTTTGTCTTTCACTGGTTGCCATATGTAAATTTTAAACTGTTAAACAAATGAAAGGATTGCTAGGTCCTTACACCTGGTGAGTCCTAGAATAGTGAGAGGATTGAGAAATTCTTGCATTTCTAAGGATATGAGACCTTCTTTAGGCTATTTTCTTCAGCTCGCTGGAAGAATAGGTTGCCTATTTATTATTCAAAGTAACACTAAGCAACCACAATAAAAATGCCTTCAGAGATCTTAAGGTCTTAGCCCAAAAGTTTACTCCTCCTTACAAAATGTGTTGGCAGTCGTTGGGGGCATTTTCACTTAGAAAATAGGATTCACCTGGTCATAAGACAGCCATCTCAACATATGACCTCCAAGTCATAGGTCTTAACTGGTTCTTAACTGTCTTAGTCCAGGAGTAATACTCATAATTCTTATGCATAATCCATTGGCCTCCACATTACTGCAAGAAGAATTAGAAAATGTTGGAGAGCACCTGGAGAATTTGGTGAGCAGCACCTGTCTCTAACACATCTGTGGATCATATCAGAATATGCCTCTTCACTAACTTTTGATGTCAAAATCTCATGAGATATAGCCATATATTCAAGGTCCTACAAAAAAAGGATGAATAAATAGAACCTCAAAACAATCATAAAAGAAAAATATTCATAATATTAGATTCTATGTCTCTAGCCATAAAGAATAGTATGCTTATTTAATTTATAATTAATCACTTATTAATATAATGTATGTATTGTATACATAAAATATAATACATAACAGTTATAATATATAATACATCATATATATGAAATTTTATCATAGAATCATAGGATGTAATGTATAAAATGTATACTCCCTTGCTTAAAACCCTCTCCAGGCTTTCCACTAAATCTAGAAAAGACTTTACACCAAAACTAGACAGGACATTTTATAGTCTACCTCTGTTTTCTGACCTTACCTCATGCTACAATCCCTGGAACTCATACTTGAACAACTTTAGACTTAATTCTATTCCTTAAATATAATACGTTTATTTCTGTTTCAGGGACAACATGCATCTTAATCATTTCTCCCTGAATGCCCTTTTCGAGATCTTTCTTTCTTCCATTTTCTCTTTCTTCTTTCTTTCTTTTCTTTCTTTCTTTCTTTTCTTTCTTTCTTTCTTTCTTTCTTTCTTTCTTTCTCTCTCTCTCTCTTCTTTCTTCTTTTTCTTTGACTCTTTTTTGTTCATTAAATCTCAGTCTAAACACCTACATCCTAACTTCCTTTCTGAAGTTCCCACTACAGCTTGTATCATGTTACTTTGTTTTATAATCAATACAATTTGTTCAAATTAATAGATTTTCTGTCTCATGATATGATTACTTGTTTAAAGCTACCCAATTTATTGTCAGCTTCATTAGGATAGGGACTGAACCTTATGAATCTTTTCATTTTTTCCATAATATCTAACACATAATAAAGAGTCAAGAAATACTTTCACTGATTTAGGCGCTCTAACCTCATAATAAAAAAAGATAAGGGAAAATGCACCAAATTATGTGAAGTAAAGAAAAGGGACTTGAAAATCTTAAATGAAGCAGCATTACCCCTACCTGTTGGCCAATTTTCCTGTTCTCCTTTTCAAATATCTGGATAAAATGTAATGGTCAGTTAATATAGTCTAAACTTACAGAGTCAAACTCACTCTCGGCTAGAAGAATTTAAGATGTGTCTAAATCTAACAATATAAAAGTTAGAAACTGCTAAAGGACCTCAACTCATCTGAGAAAAAAAATCCCTCAGAGTTCAATTGAATAAAGAGGGTTGAATTGGTACTGTGTAGACAGCTAATTTGAATCAGTATTAATTATGGGGCTATTTAGATCATTTAAGCTAATACTTTCCAGTTAGAATGGTATTCAATGAAAAGGGAGAAAGTAAGAATTAATATAACAAAGCCAGGGATCCCTGGGTGGTGCAGCGGTTTAGCGCCTGCCTTTGGCCCAGGGCGCGATCCTGGAGACCCGGGATCGAATTCCGCGTCAGGCTCCTGGTGCATGGAGCCTGCTTCTCCCTCTGCCTATGTCTCTGCCTCTCTCTCTCTCTCTGTGACTATCATAAATAAATTAAAAAAAACAAACAAACAAAAAAAAACAAAAAACAAAAAACAAAGCCAAACAAGTCACTGGTGATACCAAGTAAGAGAGTCTTAGATGTGTGTCTTTCAAGAAAGAAGCATTACCTGTGGGTTCCCAGAAAATATCTAGTGCATGTGAGCATTTGTGTAAAGAAATTATCCTAAAATGGAGTTTTTGTAGAAACCATGTCTTGGCAGAGAGAAGACAAAGAATAATCAAAATAGAAAGATGTAGAGTATAAAACTTCAAAAAATAATCAGATGATTGGTACTTGTGGATTATTAGCTTATTAATTAAATCAATATACAGTTGATCCTTAAATAACATGGGTTTGAACTGTGCAAGTCCACTTATATGTGGTTTATTTCCCAATACATGTTATAAAACTGTAAATGTATTTTCTCTTCCTTATGATTTTAACATTTTCTCTTCTCCAGCTTACTTTATTGTAAGAATACAATATACAATACATATACAAAATATGTGTTAATTGACTATATTCTTAGTAAGGCTCTGGTCAACAGCAGGCTGTTATCAGTAGTTATGTTTTGGGGGAATCAAAAGTTACAAGTGGATTTGCAACTGTGTGGGGGAAGGGGGTCATTGCTCATAAACCCCAGGTTGTTCAAGGATCTCTGCTGTAGATCAATGCATTGAAAATCTTCAAAAGCCCACTGAGATTGGCAGAAGTTTTCTTAATCCATCTTCATGTAAACTACTGTATATAATCTCATGTCCGTAAACTTCATTCCATGTCAAAGAGCATAGTCAATCCTAACAGATGTATGTAGTGTCAATGTATTAATAACTAATGACTTGGGTTGTATTTTACCAAGAATTGATCCTAAGCCTATTTAATTAAGAATTACATATGTAAATGATATATGGTTGCAAAAGAAAAAACAGTATAGGTTTCCATGAGAATTCCTTGAATTCTTAGGATACTTTAAGGAAGGTCAACTTACAAAAGCAGCACTGTCAAGTCAGGTATAGGAAAACAACTATAAAAGATTGGGTGAAAATGAATTAAAAGTTAGATTCTGAGCTCAGATTGCAAAAATAAAAAAGGCAGAATTCTAGTTAGCAAATATAAATGCAAACATATGGGCCTTAGTCAAAAGACTGTAATTACATATTTCTTTTACAAAAATACAAAATATATAGGACATAAATAAATAAATCATTAAAACTTTTTTTCCTTAAGTAATTTTTTAAATAGTCAGTACCCTAGCTTTAAATAAGGGATATTCAACTCTATTATCCATTTATCTATTATTCCATTTAATTGACTGGAAAAATGGAGCTTCAGAGGAGCTGAGTGGCTTGGACAACTGTTAATAACCAAAGCACAATTCTTTTGACGTCCTGTCTGGTGTTCTATCATTTTCCACTGTATTCCCCAATCTATCTGTTATTGACCTTATATTTTAGAACCTTACTTTAATTCTAAGAACTACTTTATAATGTAATTTCTAAAAGTTATAAGCTAATGCTTAATGTGGGGGGCGGGGTATAAAGATGTATTTCACATATCCCTTCAGGAAAATCTGCTGTGGGGTGATTACTTTGGCAGCCATGCTTTCAAATCCACTTCAGTATTAACACTAAGGCATTCACCAAGACTCCTTTTGCCCAAGGCTGCTTCCAGACAATGACTGAGCACAGGATGGCCAAAGGTGGGGGTAGGGGTGGGGGTGAGGAGGTGGGAGGGTGGGGGGGTTACTAAAGCCAAACCCTTGCTGTGGAACTCCTCTAATGGGTAACTTTTGTCTCTAATGGGAAACCTATGGACTCCCCATTGGCGTGGCAAGAACATTCCTAAATCTAGGCTGCAATCTGAGGCTCCTTTTTTTGCCCATTTCTTAATTGGATTATTTGTTTTTTGGATGTTGAACTTGATAAGTTCTTAAGTTCTTTATAGATCTTGGATATTAACCCTTTATTAGATATGACATTTGCAAATATTTTCTCCCATTCCATAGGCTGCTTTTAGTTTTGTTCATTGTTTCCTTTGCTGTGCAGTTTTTATCGTGATGAAGTCCCAATAGTTCATTTTTACTTTTGTTCCCCTTGCCTCCAGAAACATGTCTAGTAAGAAGTTGCTGTGACTGTCAAAGAGGTTTCTGTTTTGTTCTTTTCTAGGATTTTGATGGTTTCCTGTCTCACATTTAGGTCTTTCATCTATTTTGAATTTATTTGTTTTTATGGTGTAAGAAAGTGGTCCAGTTTCATTCTTTTGCATGTGGCTGTCCAGTTCTCCCAACACCATTTGTTGAAGACACTGTCTTTTTTTCATTGGATATTCTTTCTTCCTTTGTCAAAGATTAGTTGACATATAGTTGTAGGTCCATTTCTGGGTTTTCTATTCTGTTCCACTGATCTATTTTTTTGTGCCAGTTCCATACTATCTTGATGACTACAGCTTTGTAATATAACTGAAGTCTGAAATTGTGATCCCTCCAGCTTTGATTTGTTTTTCAAGACTGTTTGTCTATTCAGGGTCTTTTGTGGTCCATACACATTTTAGGATTATTCTAACTGTGAAAAATGCTGGTGATATTTTGATTGAGATTGCAGTTAATGTGTAGATTGCTTTGGGTAATATAGACATTTTAACGATATTTGTTCTTCTAATCCATGAGCATGGAAGGTTTTTCCATTTCTTTGTGTTCTCTTCAATTTCCTTCATAAGTGTTCTATAGTTTTCAGAGTACAGATCTTTTACCTCTTTGGTTAGGTTTATTCCTAGTTTTCTCATGGTTTTTGGTGCAATTATAAATGGGATCAATTCCTTGATTTCCCTTTCTGCTGCTTCATTATGGGTGTATAGAAATGCAACAGAGTTCTATAGATTGAATTGTATCCTGTGACCTTGCTGAACTTGTTTTCAAACAATTTCTAGCAATTTTTTTGGTGGAGTCTTTTGGGTTTTCCACATAGAGTATCATGTAAATGATACTCTATGTAAAAGTCTACTTTATATAAGTAGTCTACTGTATGTAAAAGTTGTCTACTCTATGTAAAAGTTTGATTTCTACTTGCTGATTTGGATGTCTTTTATCTCTTCTTGTGGTCTGATTACTGAGGCTAGGACTTCCAGTACTATGTTAAACATCAAAGGTGAGATTGCACATCCCTGTTTTTTTCCTGAGAGGAAAAACTCTCAGCTTTCCCCCATTGAGGATATTAGTTCTCAATATCTTTCATATATGGCCTTACGATGTTGAGGTATGTTCCCTCTCTCCCTACTTTGTTGAGGGTTTTTATCAAGAATGGATGCTGTATTTTGTCAAATGCTTTTTCTACATCTGTTGAGAGCATGCTATGGTTCTCAACCTTTCTTTTATTAATGTAGTGTATCACATTGATTGATTTGCAAATATTGAACCACGCTTGCAGCCCAGGAATAAATCCCACTTGATTGTGCTGAATAATTCTTTTCATGCAGTGTTGGATTTGATTTGCTAGTATTTTGTTGAGAATTTTTGCATCCATGTTCATCAGGGAGATTGGCCTGTAATTCTCCTTTTTGGTGCTGTCTTTGGTTTGGAATCCAGGTAACGCTGGCTTCGTAGAATGACTTTGGAAGTTTTCTTTTTGTTTCTATTTTTGAGAGCAGTTTGAGAAGAATAGGTATTAACTCTTCCTTAAATGCCTGGCAGTATTCCGTTGGGAAGTCATCTGGCCCAAGAGTTTTGTTTCTTTGGAGATTTTTGAATGCCGATTCACTTTCTTTGCTGGTTATAAGTCTATCCAAATTTTCAAATTTTTTATTTCTTCCTGCTTCAGCTTTGGTAGTTTGTGTGTTTCTAGGAATTTATCCAATTCTTCCAAATTGCCCAATTTGTTGACATATAATTTTTCATAACATTCTCTTATATTTGTATTTCTGTGGTGGTGGTTGTGATCTCTTTCATTCATGATTTTGTTTATTTGGGTCTTTTTTCCTTTTGATATGTCTGGTTCGAGGTTTATCGATTGTATTAGTTCTTTCAAAAACACCAGTTTTTAGGTCCATTGATTTGTTCTACTGTTTTTTGTTTCCGTATCATTTATTTCTGTTCTAATCTTTATTTCTCTTCTGCTTTAGGCTTTAGGTTTTATTTCCTGTTCCTTTTCTAGCTCCTACAGATGTAAGTTAGGTTGTGTATTTGAGACTTTACTTGCTTCTTGAGATAGGCCTATTTTGTTATATACTTCCATCTCATGACCACCTTCACTACATCCCAAGTATGGACTGTTCTGTTTTCATCTTTATTTGCTTCCATTTTTAAATTTCTTCTTTAATTTCCTGGTTAACACATTCATTTTTTAGGAAGATGTTCTTTGACCTCCACATACACATGGTCTTTCCAAATTTTTTCTTGTGGTTGACTTCAAGTTTCATAGTGTTGTAGCCTGAAAATATGCATGGTACGATCTCAATCTTTTTGTACTGGTTGAGGCCTGCTTTGTGATCCTGTATGTGATCTATTCTGGAGAATGTTCCATGTGCACTCAAAAAGAATGTGTATCTGCTGATTTTAGATGAAATGTTCTGAATATATCTGTTAAGTCCATTTGGTCCAGTGTGTCATTCAAAGCTGTTGTTTCCTTGTCGATTCTGCTTAGATTATCTGTTCATTGCTATAAGGGGGTGTTAAAGTTTTCTATTATTATTGTATTATTATCAATGAGTTATTTTATATTTGTTATTAATTGTTTTATATATTTGGGTGCTCCCAATCTTTTGGCATAAGTATTTGCAATTGTTAGATCTTCTTGTTGGATAGACCTCTTTATTATGATATAGTGCCCCTCTTCGTCTCTTGTTATATAGTCTTTGGTTTAAAATCTAGTTTGTCTGAATAAGTATGGGTACTCTGATTTTCTTTTCACATTCATTAGCATGATAATTGGTTCTCCATCCCCTCACTTTCAATCTGGAAGTGTCTTTAGGTCTAAAATGAGTCTCTTACAGGCAGCATATAGATAGGTCTTGTTTTGTTTTTTTTTTTTTCTTTTTTTTTTAATCCATTCTGATACTCTAGGTCTTTTGATTGGAACGTTTAGCCCATTTACATTCAGAGTGATTATTGACGGATATGAATTTAGTGCCATTATATTACCTGTAAACTTGCTGTTTCTGGAGATTTTCTCTGTTCCTTTTTAGTCTTTGTTTCTTTTGGTCTTTTTCTCCCACTCAAAGAATCTCCTTTAATATTTCTTGCAGGTCTGGTTTCATGGTCACAAATCCCTTTAGTTTTTGTTTGTCTGGAAAACTCTTTATTTCTCCTTCTAGTATGAGTAACAGCCTTGCTAGATGAAGTATACTTGGCTGCATATTTTCCCATTTGGCATGTTGAATATATCATGCCACTTTCTTCTGGCCTGCCAGATTTCTGTGGATAGATCTGCTGCTGACCTGATTTGTCTTCCCTTGTAGGTTAGGGGTTTCTTTTTCCTTGCTTTCTTTCCTTAACTCTGTATTTTGCAAATTTTACTACAACATATCCTGGTGTTGCTGACTTGTTTTTTTATTTTGTGGGAGTTCTCTGTACTTCCTGGATTTGGATGTTTCTTTCCCCAGATCAGGGAATTCTGTGGCTATAATTTGCTTAAATAAACCTTCTACCCCCTCCCCCTCTTCTTCTGGGACTCCTGATAGAAATGTTATGCTCTATGGAGCCACTGAGTTCCTAAGGTATACATTTATAATCCAGTATTTTTCTTTCCATATTTTCAGCTTCATTATTTACCATAATTTTATCTTCTATATCACTTATTTGTTCTTCCATCCTTGTGGTCATTACATCCAATCAATTTTGCATCTCAGAGCATTTTAAATTTTTGCCTGACTAGTTTTTAGGTCTTTTATTTCTATGATAAGGGTCTCTCAGGTTTCTTCTGCTTTTCTCAAGCCCAGCTATTATCTTTGATAGTTGTTTTAAATTCTAGTTCAGACATATTACTTATCTCTATTTTGATTAGCTCCCTGGCCATGATCTCTTCTTGTTCATTCTTTTGGTATGAATTCCTCCATTTGGCATTTTGTCTAGATCTCTGTTAGGAAAGCCTGTGTTTGGTCCTATTTCCACCAGAGCTAAAACTTTTCAGCACTCTATGATCAGTAGACCGGTGCATGTGGTGAAGGGGGGTTGTTTGTGCTGGTCTTTTTGGGGAGGAGCCTGCTGTTGCTTTGGCCCTCAGTCATACTTGTCCTATTAGAAAAACACATCTTCACAGACTAGGGTGCATAAGGCTTGGTGTAAGAGGCTCAAGCCTCCACTCTGTGTGCTGGGCTGCTTGCTGAAGTCTGTCCATACTGATGAGAGGGGTGAAAAATGGTGTTGACCAGCTCTCTTCCCCAGAGAAGGGAGTTTGTGCCCTCTGCTATTCAGGAAGCCCTCACAAAAGGGCAAACAATTTCCCCTCCTGTGTCCCAAGCTTTCATCAGATCCCTGCCTTCACCCTGTCTGTGTCCACACCACCTGCCCTCTCAGAGGAAGTGCAGAGCTCCTGTGTTTAAGCTCAGGTGCACTAGCTGGGTTCAAAACTCCAAATTTCAGGGACCCGGTGTAACACAGAGCTGCACTGATCCTCTGGGGAAGGGTCTCACTGTGGCTGGTACAGGTTTATCCCAGAAAAGCAGTTGCATGACCAGGCAGGGCTTCAGAGTTTATGGTAAAACACAGCAAAAAGCCAGCATCCAGGTTATCTGCCCTCAGCACACATCTCTGTTCATATGTGAGCAGGGGCAGCTCAATAGCCCCCAGGGGCTCTTTTATCTCCAGAGAGGTAATGCCACCTCTCCCAAAGTACTCCAGGAAGGGGAACTATCTCACCTGGTGTAACCCAGGGGATCCTCAGACCATGTCTGTTCCTGGGCCTCTGCCCTCCTTCTCAACAGGACCACCATGATGCCCACCAGGCTCAACCCTGGCAATGGCATGGACTTCTAAAAATTCAGACATTTCAGCTCCACTGCTTAAAAAATTTGTGATAATCAGCCCTTCTAGTTTTCCCAGACAATGATTTTGGGGAAGTATTTTCCTTGTGCAATCTCCTGCCTGCTGCTTTATTTCTTTCTCTCTCTCTCTTTCTCTCTCTCTCTCTCTTTCTCTCCTCTCTCCATGATTAGGGCTCCCTCCCCTCCACAACACCTGTGATTCTTTTCTCCCCCATATCATGTCTTCTCATTTCCTACCTCCCTCAGTGTAGTCTCTTTCCTCGCTTAGTTGTGCAATTTCTTCTCTCAGTCTTCAGATTGAGTTCCTGAGTGTTCACAATAATTTGAACAAGAGACAAGGCAAACATAAGGTCTTCTTATTACCAGGCCATCTTAAATGCTCCAAAAACAGAGTTGTTTAGTAAGGTTTTATGTTAGGGCTTAAGGTATTATGTTAATTCAGTGTCTTCTCCATTGATAAGAGGGTTCTCCTCTTCCTGGTACTATAGAGGGAGATGTCTTTATAAATGTAAATTTCCTTTATAAAAGGAAAACATATCCCTGTTTTTAGAGGTTTTCCTAATCTGCCAATTCTCAGTAGCCTTTGGTAACATAATCCATATGCCAAAAAAGGCATATCTTGTTGTGGTATATTCTGGTACCCTTGGGAGAAGCAATGTCTAAAATGACAGTGCAAAGAAAAAAAAAAGACAGTGAAATTGGCTGTTTATTACTAAGTTGTACTGATGCTAGGCCAAGGAATAATGAGAAACTGAGGGCTATTAACAAGAATCAAAAGCTAAGTCTGAGAGGTGAGGGTTTCTTTGGATGACAAAAGGCCCTTATTTCCTGTAGTGGAAGGAGACACAGCTGAAGACAAATGTGAGAGCTGGTAATTGGGGTCACAGAACTTACTAAATGCTTAGCTAAGGCAAGAATATTATGCCAAAGCAAGTATGGCCATCTAGGCGTATGCAGCATTTTGGGTTCTGTAGGCCTCCCATGAACTCTCAAAACTGATACAGGTGCCCCACTATTTGGTGTATGACTTAGAACATGAGAAGACATAATATTACCCCCCCCCCTCTTAAGGCAACAGCTTTTTACTATAAGAACTGGTTTTATCTGCTAGTTAGCTACCTAATCACAAAGTTAAGCCAATACCTAGCATTAAATCCCAGTATAACTGGGAACTTAAAGATACTAATAAGGGAGAATAGAAGCTGCAAGAATTAGTTGGCGTGTATCTATAGGAGCCATAGTAGTATCCCTAGGCTTTGATACTGGGGCCCTTGATCAGGGGCTTTAAACACAAGACCATACAAGTAAGGATTCATTGATTTGAGGGTCAGGTTTTTGGGATGTGGGATATAATAACCTAGCAAGAACCACGGAGGATTGAACAACACGTTACTAGGGTGGCTCTTAAAAGCCTGGAGAGACCATGGAAATCCTGGGTTTCCTTCCCTGGCATATAAAAGAGGAAGGAATCAAAGGATTGATAAAAGTGTTTATGCTGGTTTGAATGTATGCAATGAGCCAAGAAAACCCACCACATATTGTTTCCTGAAAAGGCCACCAGAAACAAAATTTGCCAAAGCCATGAAGAATGCTCATGAGAGTGTGCCAGCATCACAAAGTTGTTCTATGGCTCTCCTCTTTGAGCTAGGGCTGACAGTAGGATAGGTGGTAACAGAGTTGGGCTGGTAAGTGCCACAGGGACTTGGCCACAAAGTAATAAAAGCCAGATGACTAATCTTAATTGACACACACTGGGGGCCAAATTATCATAGGAAATAGAAAAGTCAGAGGGAGAGCCAAGGGAAATTGACCTGCCAGCAGTTGTGAAGATGGTTAATAGGACATGGTATCCCTAGGCACATGCCATTAGCAAGCCTCTTAGGGTCCTATTTACACCCTAAGGCAAGTATATACTCTAAGAATTCCATTAGTGCTAAACCAATGGGCCTAAAGAATTTAATTCAGGAGACTATATATTGGGGGAATACCCAGACATTTTAAATACTGAGATGCACATAGAGATGGATTGACATTGCTATTCAAAGATCCGAAATGTCATCATTCCATCCCCTACAGAATGAGGTATACAAAAGCCAGATAATAAATGGAATTTTAGTGCAAGTCAATCTCTTAGTGGTCCACTGGGTGTATGAACACATCCCATGGTCATTTCCAGGTCCCGAGTGTCTAATCAGGATTGGCATGTTTGGTAGTTAAAGTAACTCCCACAATGGGTGATTGGCTTATGAGTAAAAGCTAGTAAAAAAAAAATATCATCACCAAATGGGGTTGGTATGCATTAGTGCCACCATTAAAGACCTAGAGGATAAAATAGTGGTGGTTTTTATGATATCATAATTCATTTTCCGTTGCCACTCAGACTCCTGCAGAAAATGGACAAACTCTGGATATTTACCATGGACCTTCACAAGTTCAATCAATTCTGCTATGTTAGATGTAGTCTGATTGCTGGAACAGATTAATAGGGTCTTGGGAACATGCTTTGCTGCCACTGCTTTGACGAATGTATTCTTTTCTATTTTAGTCAGAAAAGAGGATGAGAAACAGTTTCTATTCACATGAAACAGATAATATTCATTAACATATTACTGTCAGGGCTATGTTCATGCTCTTGCCTTCCATCATAATATTGTCCAAAGAAATCTGGACTATCTGAACATCTCACAGAAAGCCACATTCATAAAATCCATGAAAGATACATGTAGATGGGGCAGCAAGAGCGAAGGTGGCTAGTTAAGTAGAGGCATTTGTTCAACACTTGCACTTATCCATAGGGTGGTAGACAAACCTACAGTAAAATTTTTAAGAGTGAAGTGGTCAGGAGTTTCCTGAGATATCCCCTTCAAAGTAAACTTCAAACTTATGAGTCTCACATCCATGGCTCTAAAGAATGAAGCCTAGTTGACTACACTGGCTTCAAAAGGCAACACATCATACACCTAAACATTGTGATCAGACCCATATGCTCAGAGACACAAAAGGCTACCTGCTTTGAGTAGGGAGCAGTCTGAAGCAGATCCAGGCTGTGGTATAAGCAGCCCTGTTACTTGGGCCTCATGATCTGGTAAATCAATATTGTTGGAGGTACCAGTGGTAGGAAGATGTGTAGTGTGGAGTTTATAGCAGTCTCCAACAAAAGAATCCCAACCCAGCCCTGTGGAGGTCAGAAACAAGGACATGCCAGGTGTTAACAATTATTTCACTTTTGAGAATAGGTTCTACCCTTTGACTAGGCCCTAGGAGAGATGAAACATATGACCATGAAATACTAAGTGATTATCTGGAAGGTTCATTTTGAGCTGGCCTTACTATGTCATAGATAGACAGATGCACCAGCAGTCCATCACAGGATGGAAATGGTGCATCTGCTATTATACTTACATAGGACTAGAAGGTACAAGTTGCAGAAACAGTAACACAGAGCCTCATACCACCCATTGCCATAACACACCCTATCTCTCCCTTACAACTACCTGGTCCACCCCTCTGGAAGGAAGGTGAGTAGAAGTGAGAATACTATGGATTCCTGCACAGGAATCAATGGCCTAGTTAGCTATTCAGAGGCCTGGATAAAAAGGACTGGAAGATTGAAGATAAGGAAGTATGGGATAGAGGAATGTCTACGGGTAAATGGGAGGAGACACAAAGCATAAAAATCTTTGTATACATATAAACCCCACCAAAAACCACCCACAGTGAAGGAGGCACAGAAAAATCAAATAGACAAAATAACTTGAACAATAACATTAACCAGTCCTTGCTGGTGGCTTTCTCTCTCCTGCTAAAAAAAGGGAAAGATAATTCTGATGGGTGAGTTGGGGAGAAAGATTATACTCACCAAAAAAATTTTATTTATTTATTTATTTATTTATTTATTTATTTATTTATTTATTTCTCTGCTGCTCAAGACCATGCAGTGTTTTTGCAGGATCAAACTATTTTTGTGAGATGAGGCAGTAGGGAAAAGGAATGTTTTGACCTGCCAATGAATGTGTCTGGAAATGAAGGTCTAATTAAAGAACAAACTCTTTGCAGGCCCATTTGACTAACAAGCCTAAAGACACACAATTCAGCAACTCTATCAGTAGTAAACTGATGGTATCTCTCTACCTGCTTGACTCTTAACACCCATCCTGCCTTTGGTTCCTAATGAAGGGTATTATTTATTAGCCCCTCAAATTTAAATAACTCATAATATGGAAAGTAAAAGGTGACTTAAGGGTGCTCTATATCCTTTTCATAAAGATGATTTTATCTCAGAAGAATAATTTTTGAGAAAAAGTGGCCAATAGTTCATTTTATTTCTCTCATTATTATCTTGTAGGTGGTTGACTGTATCTTTCCTTTCCCCTCTCTATTTAAAATTTTATTTTTAATGAGATGGAGATTTAAATTATGCAAAATCATACTCTATGTCTACATTTATTAAGTTTTAAATGTCAGAACATTGGGCTCTAACAATCTCCTCAGAGCCAGGAAAGTGCAGGGTATGTACTTTGCTGGTAGTAAATGTAAGGAGAATCTCCCACATTCCCCTGAACAGAGTCACCTGCAGTATGCCAGATAAGACTCGCAGAGTGGGGGAGCTGGTGTCCCAGCCACCAGGAACATTTAGTTGATAGTCATGAGTACATGAGGCAGTAGCCTTTAAGGACCTTTTGTAATTTTTTTTTGTTTTTTTTGTTTATGTTTTATTTCTATACCTGAACTATATATAAGGCTTTTAAAGTCAGCAGCCATATGTTCCATATACATATTTGTTCACAATAAAATGGAGGGCATTTTAGAAATAACCTAATCTCATAGTTTTAAAACTTTTTTCTTTAAATCAGTAAAATACACCCCCCCCCCCCCCCCAGGAAACCCATGTGTAAAGCAAATCAAAGAGAAGCCATTCCATTTAAAGCCTGGGGACACCACAACTGTGCGCTGTCTTCCTGGAAGCAGCCCCATGAAACTTACAGAGCTCTGAACCACATAGTTTAGTGACTATGGATAGAGCATTCCCTCCTCAATCCAAAGGCAAAGAAATTTAGAGATGTTATGTATCTACCAGAGTTGAGTGATAAAGAAAACTGCTGAATAGATGAAATGTAACTGTTGTTTAATTTAGTGCTCTTGAGGTTATAATGGCATATCTCACCTTTGAAAATGGCATCAAGAACGTAAACTTTAGAGTCCAACAAATCAGGGCCCAAGTTAGTTAATTCCTCCTTAGTTTCTTCATTTGAAAAATGAGACTATTGATCCTACTTTGTAATGCTTGTTCTTAGAATTAAATTAGAGGAAATATAATATCACCTGCTGCAGGATCTGGTCTTATCAAAAAATTTTTAAAAGATTCCTTCTCTCAATTAGTTTTAATTTTGCCTCATATCATGTCATAGTAAACCTGAACTGGAGTATTGGAAAATCTAGGAAGTTGTTCAGAGTAAATGAAAGGCCTCAGTGCACCCAGATTCTCATTTACCTGTTTGTCAGTTTATTAGTAGAATAACAAGGGCATGACATCAAGCACATTATGGTAGATGCTCTCTTAATAAAATGATGGTGGCTTGTTAACCATTTGCCTAAATCACAAAATGTTGATTTCACCTATTTCATAATGGGAACTGTAGGAAGAATGGAGCACAACATTTGAATGAAGAATGCTCCATGGTTATTAATTTCATTTTAAAAGTATATATTGAGGGGTCTTCTCCTATTTACAAATGAAAAAAAATAAGAAAAAATAAAACGAAACTCTAAAGCATTTGATTGACCTTGAAATTTTTGGAAAGGTTCTGGAAGGCCATTAAGATTTTTCCTTCTACACCCTGTAGATGCTTCATAAACATCAAACTTATTTACACTGAAAATGTTTTTCATTAATAAAGAATGTGAAACATTAGCTATTCTGAGTTCCACAACTGCTATTGGATATAAATGCTTTTGATTCACATCACAAGAACTCAATTGTGCAACTAATTGAGTGAGTTTCTCCCTGTCTATGCCCAAGGAAAGTTTCTACCTATCACCCAAAAATGTATCCAGGCAAGTGGCTAGTTATGTAGCCCCTTAGGTGCAGTGATTGATTATATGAACTCCTGGTGTTGCCTTAAAGTTATGTCTACTTTAGTATAGTGACCATTTTCTGGAACAATTCTATGTCAATAATACCAGTTTTCAATAATCAGTCTTGACAAAAACTACAGGTACTTGGTCTGATACATAGTTCTTGGGCAGGTTCTCAGTTACCTTAGATCTAATATAATTATCTTCCAGTAAATTTCATGAGTTAATGTAATAAGGAAAATGATGAATCCTCAAATCACCTGGGGTTGCCGAGTTTAGAGAAAGGACCATAATCTAGAATAAAAACTATAAAATTGTTCTCCTTTCTTTACATAAAACTAACGAAATTTCATAAAATGGTATTTTTTATTTATATAAGGTATATTTGTTTCCATTTCTCTCTCTCATTAAAAATTTTTTATTGTAATTCACTTCATTAACTTTGGGTCTTATGAATATGTTTTAACTCACAGTGTGATTACTAGATTCCTAACATATGTAAATGTACATCATCATTGTTCCTAAAAATATCTAGTCAAGACTACATGGAGAATACATATTCCTCTACTCAGTGTGACTTTTACTCTATTTCTTAAAAAACTTTACCCTAGCCTAAACTATGCCAAATGCCCATCCACTTATCCCCATGCCTGGTAACAAAGGCTTCTCATTGAAAAATGCCTCAATTTGCCCCCTCTGCACAGTGATTCCCAGATTTCTATTTATTTGGGGGGAACTTATTTACTCGTTTTGTTTTGTTTTTGCTAAACTTGTTTACTTCTTTTTTTTCCTTCTTTATTTAAAAACTATATTGAAAAATAAGACGAAAAGGTAATCATTTACTAAAATATTCAGTTAGGGATACATTATTTCCCTTTATTTCTTTCTCACTTTATAGATTACCAAGTCTGTGTGCATTACTGGAGACCTAGCCAGTGAAATCCATTATGGCCACATTGCTCAGTGTGTTTTGTAGAGTCATAGAATATGAGTCAGGGTATGCAGTTTTAATAGCAAGCTTTCCATCTAATATCTTAGTGACTTTTATTAATGCTATTGGTTTGAAGTAAAGCATAGGTTGAATTAGGTTTACATTATATATTTCTCCTAGAATCAAGGAAGTGTTAAAGGTGATCTGTAAAGAGGTGAGGGTGTGCATTTTACTCCTCATTTAAAAATTTAAATTGAATTCTTAAATTTAAAAGCCCTGTCTATGAAAGGTTATTAAAATTAAAGGGGTATTAAAATTGAGAATCCAGTGATTAGTTTGAAGAATATAAAATAAGGTTTTTTTTATTATAGGTCAAAAACAATCACATATTAGCAATTTTGTATGATTTCACTTATTTTTTAATTATTTAATTAAAATGTTTAATCTAGGAAAAGTCATAGAAAAATATTTGATGTTACCTTTACTTAAGTTATGTCTACTTCAGTACAAGGTGAAGTACTCAAGCAATCTATTCTTACTTGTATAGCTATCTTTAGGAATAAATTAAGTTTGCTTAATCAGCAGAAATATCCTAAAGGGAAATTTCATTGATATACACACCAGTCTTATTTCAGGCTGCTCTAATAGAAGACCATAGATTGGGTGGTTTGAGGAACAGATGTTTATTTCTCACAGATCTGGAGCCTGGAAGTCCAGGAATCAAGGTGTAGACAGATTCAGTGTCTGATGAGGGTCTTTTTCCTGACTGCAGATGAGCTACTTCTCATTGTATATTAACATGGCAGAAAGAGGGAGAGAGCACTCTAGGTTCTCTTCTAAAAGGACACTAACTCATTCACAAGGTCTCCACCCTTATAACCCAATTATCTCCTAAAAGGCCCACCTCCTAATACCATCATACTGAGAGTTGGGATTTCAACAGATTTTGGGGGGATAGAAATTAAGGGAAAACATAGTTTCCATACGTGTAAAAAAATTGCTTATTCAAAGCTTTCCTGTTTCTACTTACTCATCCAGGAACACTACTAACCCAGAGGCTAGTATCCCCACTTTTAATCTTAGTGAAGTGACGATTTATCAGCGACAGAGTTGACTGGGTATTAGAAAAGAAAGCTGTCATTAAAACTTGAAGAATATGCTTATTCTTTTAGGACTTTTGATTCTTTTGAATGGGGATGTTAAAATGAAGGTAGTTGGGGATGGTAGTAAGAGAGCTGAACTCCACTGGCTATACGACACTGTGCTCACCCCTCACCAGCTATGTGACACTGTGTGAGTCACTGTATTTCTCTGTCCAAAAGTTTCCTTTCTCATAGAATGAGTCTTGGACCATTTTATCGCTAAGGTGCTTTCCAGTTCCAACATTTTATATTTTAAATATTTATGAAATTCTACCTCTGAACACTTTTTCCATGTATCTCAGAACATTTATTCTCTTGATAACCTCATGGATTATTACATTTTTAAGAAGCCAGAGACAGGTATGGCAAGGCAAAGTATCTTGTTCAAGGCCATGTAATCTTCAAAGGGCTATGACTAGAATCTACTCTGTTGTAATAGATAATGATGCATCCTATAGTGAATGTATAAGCCATAATATAAGTGTTCTCAAAATATTATCCACCTTTCAGAGCTATAAGTCTTAGAACAGTCTTTTCAAACCCGCCAGTGCATATTAAAAGCATTAGCCTTGTCAAGGCAATAGGAGAACAATGCAATATATAGAAGGAAAAGCAATTATGTGAACAATTCTTCATTGTCCTCATAAGCCAAGGCCAATTTATATGCAATCATAGTTTTTGAGTCACAGTGAGGGTCTGGGCTGGGCTGGGTCTTTCCTGGCTCCTTGTAGCACCTGGCATGAGGTACTGAGGGTTTCTGATAAATTTAGGCAACAGTCTCTATGAACTGTAACACAGCTCTTCAGAAGGGGCAGGAGGCACTGAGAAAATTTTGGTTTCTAACTTCATCCAAATTTGCAGAGCTCAAATCCTCCTTGATCTTTGAGATCAGCACATATCCCAGAATTGGGACTCCCCAGGGCAATTGGATCCAGACCACTAACATACCATATTAGTTTCCTATTGCTATTGTAACAAAACATTGCAAATTTAGTGGCTTAAAACAATGCCAATTTAGTCTCTTAGTGTTGTGGAGGTCAGAAATTTTAATATCCAAGTTCCTTCTGGAGGCTATAAGAGAGAATCCATTTCCTGGCCTCTTTCAGCTTCTAGAGGCTGCCTGCATTCCTTGTTTCTTGGAACCTTCCTCCATCTTAGAGCCAGCAGCATTCATTTCAAATCTTTTTCTGATTCTGACTCTTCTATTACCTTCTTATCAGGACCCTTGTGATTATTTTGAGCCACCCAGATAATGCAGGATAATCTTCCCCATCTCAAGATCTTTAATTTAATCATATCTGCAATATCTCTTTTCCCATGTGCCATATTCAGAGAGTCTAAGGATTAGGCTGTGTCATGTTTGGGGGACAGGATTGTGTCCCCCAAACATACTAAATTAAACAGGGCCATCCGGATCTGCTCTACTCTCAGAATCGGTATTTGGTAAGTTTTCAGTAGGCCTTCCTTCAATTAGATGAAAGATTCCCAGTTGTCTACTGGGAATAATAGCATCTGAGCCAAAGCTGCAGAAGCTCTAGGGGGCTAATGGACACAACACAGATGACTGAAGATAAGCACTTTAGGCAGCCACTCAGAAATTAAAGGACTCAGTAAGCTTTGATAATGCTCACATATTCTTTAACCTTGAAGCCAATTCAACACAAAAGCACGTCAAGCCTCCTATGGTTAAGGCACACTTCTGCCACAGAGCATGCACTGCCTGCCTCTTCTGCCTGGGACTTTACTCCTTAGATATTCACATGCTAATCCACTTACCTCTCCAAATCTTTGTTTAAATGTCATTTTCTCAAGGAAGTTCGCTCTGATCATCTTAACACTGCAAACTGTCCCCCTCCTCACATTAACACATTACCTGTTCCACTTTATTTCCATAGCACTTACCACTTTTTCATAATTATACGACTTACTTATTAATTATGTCTACAGGGCATTATCTTATCCTAACCCTCAATCTAAAATTTAGGTCCTAAGAAACCAGACATTGTTATCTGTTTTGTTGTTGTTGTTGTTTGTTTGTTTGTTTTATTTTGGCTAAAGTATCCCAGGTGCTGAGAATACTGCCTGGCATATAACAGGTGTTCAATAATGATTTTGAATGAGTTGAATGACAAAAGAAAAACCTCATATACTTAAGCTAGGTATACTCTAACTGGCTTATTTTCAACTGTACCCCAGTTTTCATTATTATTATTATTATTTTTAGAGAGAGAGAGAGAGAGCATGTGCTCACACAAGCAAAGTGGTAGGAGCAGAGAGAGAGGGAAAGAATCTTAAGCAGACTCCACACTGAGCATGCAGCCTGACACAGGGCTCCATCTCATGACCCTGAGATCACTACCTGAGCCAAAATCAAGAGTCAGACAGTTAACCAAGTGAGCCACACCAGCGTGCCTAATTATTCTAATTTTAATCGATTAACTGTTCCAATTTTAACTGATTCCTCAACTTTAGCTTGTTAACTGATTTACTCTTATTTTGGACCTATAGATCAATATTTGGCACTCATAAAGAATCAGGCTCAGACTCATCTCTCCAGTTATTCCAATCCAGGCTGTATCCAGAAAGAAAACGGACTCTAGTTCTGGCCTTGCAACACAAGGTGGGTACCAGTTTGCTTGGCATATTCCTCAACTGGGCCCATATAGCCTGAAATCAGGATTAGTTCTATAACAATTTCTATAATAAACACCTCTCTAAAGTACTCTCATATTGGTTTTGTGCATCTGTTGGAATCTAAAAGGAAGGAATTTGCTGTCCAAAAGTAATAGAATCCGGCTTTATAATAAACATTATAAAAGATATAACTCTTTTCCTCTTGACTATTTCCTAAGCATCCTAGCTTTGTTTCCTTCCTTGGATAAGACGTGCAAATGTTTTTCATACCTCCAAAGTGATTCATTTCCTCTGAGGCAATTCTGCAGAAAAGCAGAATCTCGTGGGTTTGCCAGCATGGCTTCGAGGCCAGTGCTAAATTTATGTGAAACTCACCCTGTGTGAGAGAGAACCATTCTGAAGGTGACGTTGTAATGCCAATTTTTGAAACATGCTAGTAACAAATATTGATGTTTGTCCAATTTGATGACCTGCTAACCTAGCACAGTAATTTGTTGCATTTTTTAGGCCACACAATCTGTGCTACATATACTGTGTTTTTAAAATGTGACCAATACAAATGCATAGTTCTTTTGACATCTACCATGTTGTAAGATACTTGGGCTATTAGAAAGTCACCAAAATGTTAATAACCATGGGGGTTAAAAACATTTAATTTGGCATGTCATGTGAATCCTCAAAAGTAAAACTGTTTGTGCTGCCCAAGCATAGTTATAAACCCTTTCTTTAAGTCTCCCTCTGCTGGCTTCACCACTCTGCATGCTGAGCTCACCACTTGCATGTCAAATTTGCTGAAGAGAACAGGATGACAAGGCTCGATCCATGTCTGCAGCAGCACAGCAGGTGCGATTTACTTGGATGAGCCAAAAACCATTCTCAGCCAAAGAGATGTCTTATTAGCAAGCATGAGAGGATGAAACAAATTCAGCTAAAACATAGTTTACAGGAAATATTTTGCAAGAGCATCTGAAGTCCTCTATAGTCATCATCAATTCCTTTATCTAGAAAATCATTTTGCAACTTAAAAATACTTATGGAATAAGACTAGGCTGTAGCTCTCTAGACAATTCATATCACCAAAAAACTTATAGTTTTAATTCAAATGAAAATATATGTGGAGACATCATATTTATATTCTAAGCCATTATTATCTGTGTAAGTAGGTAAGTTGGCCAACGCTTAACGCAAAACTGGAGACCAAATGTTTGTCCTAAGACTTGCCACGTTTCACTCATGCATCACATTTGTTATAATTCCAGTTTTTCCAATGCCAATTTAAAAATGGATTAACTTAAAGGAAAATAGAATTTTCCATGACTGTGGAGAAGGACACAGGTATTGACAGCAGAGTGGAACTCATCATATTCTTTCAAATGTAATCTCCCAAACACCCTCATCTTTTCTGCTCCTTAAATTTTCCAGGATGCCAGATAGAAGCTTCAGATGCTTCTTTAATCTTTTTTCTCCTTTTCCCCCATATATAAAATATCTTTTACTTAGCCATATTTACAGCCACCTACTTGCCCTTCCCACATCCTCCGCCACCTCAATCTACCCTATATGCCTTTTTCTTTTTTAAAAAAATCTTTTTTTTTTTTTTAATTTATGATAGTCACAGAGAGAGAGAGAGGCAGAGACATAGGCAGAGGGAGAAGCAGGCTCCGTGCACCGGGAGCCTGACGTGGGATTCGATCCCGGGTCTCCAGGATCGCGCACGGGGCCAAAGGCAGGCGCTAAACTGCTGCGCCACCCAGGGATCCCTATATGCCTTTTTCTTATTTGGAATCTCAGTAACACTGGATATTATTAAAGACTGTCTCTTGTGGTAAATACCCTCTTCCTATGAATTTGAAAAACCCATAGTTTTACTCCAACCTTCTTCTCTATGGCTTATCAACTTCCTTTGCTGATTCAACCTATTCTATGGGCTTTAAATGCTCTGTCTTTCAAATAACTGCCCTTGACCCTTCTCCTCAAACTCCAAACACTCCACCTAGTATTGTTTTCCATGCCCACAACTCTTAATTATAGTTGCTACATTGACTCTCAACTTTCTCTAGTTCTGTTCATGCATAATCATGCATACAGTTGGTACTCAACACTGCTGTTTAATTCAGATATACCTCAAAATTATCATGTCCTAATGTAAATTATCTCCCACTCCTAAATTGGGCTTCCTCTAGAGTTTCTTATAGTAAATAATATCACTACCATATAATTGCTCAAGTTGAAATTCTGAATCTCACATTTGCTTTCAATTACCCACTTTCTTTCTGAATCCAGTCTTCTTCATCTTATCTTAAATATCTTCTAACTGGTTCTAATTCTCTCCTACTCTCTACTGCCTCTGTAGTCTAAGCCACCATCATTCTTGCTGGAATTACTGATATGGCCTCTACACTGGTGTCCCTGTGTCCCTATGTCCACTCTGTCTTCATGCTTTCTCTCTTTCCAGTGAGCATTTTTCTCTTTTATAAAGAAACGCAGGGTGCCTGGATAGCTCAGTTGGCTGAGTGTCTGACTCTTGATTTTTTATTTATTTTATTTTTTTATTGAAGAACAGAGCTGGATGCAGCATTTTCCTACTTCAAACTATGTTACAGAGCTATAGATTTGAAACAGTGTGGTTCTAGGGCACTTGGCTCGCTCAGTCGGTTAAATAGCTGACTCTTTTTTTTTTTTTTATTGGAGTTCAATTTGCCAACATATAGCATATCACCCAGTGGTCATCCTGTCAAGTGCCCCAGTCAGCTGTGGAATGGATCAACAAAACCAGGAGTTGGTTCTTCAAAAGAATTAATAAGATAGATAAATCACTAGCTAGCCTTACTAAAAACAAAAGTGAAAAGACTCTAATTAATAAAATCACGAATGAAAAAGGAGAGATCACCACCAATACCAAGGAAATACAAACGATTTTAAAAACATATTATGAGCAGCTATCTGCCAATAAATTAGGCGATCTAGAAGAAATGGACACATTTCTGGAAAACCACAAACTACCAAAACTGGAACAAGAAGAAATAGAAAAACTGAACAGGCCGATAACCATGGAGGAAATTGAAGCAGTCATCAAAAACCTCCCAAGACACAAAAGTCCAGGGCCAGATGGCTTCCCAGGGGAATTCTATCAAACGTTTAAAGAAGAAACAATACCTATTCTACTAAATCTGCTCTGAAAGATAGAAAGAGATGGAATACTTCCAAACTCATTCTATGAGGCCAGCATCACCTCAATTCCAAAACCAGACAAAGACCCCACCAAAAAGGAGAATTATAGACCAATATCCCTGATGAACACAGATGAAAAATTCTCAACAAGATACTAGCCAATAGGGTCCAACAGTACATTAAGAAGATTATTCAACATGACCAAGTGGGATTTATCCCCCGGGATGCAAGGTTGGTTCAACACTCGTAAAGCAATCAATGTGATAGATCATATCAACAAGAGAAAAAAACAAGAACCATATGATCTTCTCAATAGATGCAGAGAAAGCATTTGACAAAATACAGCATCCATTCTGATCAAAACTCTTCAGAGTGTAGGGATAGAGGGAACAGTCCTCAGCATCTTAAAAGCCATCTATGAAAAGCTCACAGCAAATATCATTCTCAATGGGGAAACACTGGGAGCCTTTTCCTTAAGATCAGGAACACGACTCTTGATTTTGACTTGACCCGGCTCTTTCTCTCTCTCTCTCAAATAAATAAATAAATCTTAAAGACAGAAAAGAGAAAAGAAAAGAAAGAAAAGAAAAGAAAAAAAGAAAAGAAAAGAAGAAAAGAAAAGAAAAGAAAAGAAAAGAAAAGAAAAGAAAAGAAAAGAAAAGAAAAGAAAAGAAAAGAAAAGAAAAGAAGTCAGGTCATTCCTTGTGCAAAATCTCTCATTAGCTTTCTAATGTTTTGAAATGAAGACTGATATCCTTAACATGGCTTTATAAAGCTTTGCATTATATAATATAGCCCTTGACTATTTTCTGCTCATACCACACCCCTACTCGCTCTCTAGAGGCACTCCATCTGCCTTGGACTTCATTTAGTCTTCAAAAATTCTGTGCTCTTTCCTATATCAGAACTGTTGCCTACGCTTCTTCATTTGCCTGGGACACCTTCCTACATCCTCCTTTTTTTTTTAATGTGTTTTCATTCATCCCTGAATTCTTAACTTAAATGTCACTTCTTCAAGACAGCCTTTCCCATACCACAGGCACATTTGCTCTAATACCATTCTGTATCTTTCTTTCGCACTTTTCCAATAAACAATTACATATTTATTTGTATTGATGAATATATATTTACATATTTATTATATATTATATATAGCATATTATTTATATATATATATATAGAAGCTCTGTAAAAACAGAAATTATATCTATCTTATTCAATGGCATATTGTTAGTGCCTATAAGGATGTATGGTATATAGAAGTCTCTCAACAAATTTGTTGAATAAATAAAGGCCAGATAAATCCACATAATACTGAATTTTCATTATGTCCTTTCATTGTTTAATAAAAACAACACCTAAAATGCTTTCCTATTGCTTGCTTTTAAAATTTATTATATGGCTTTTCAGACCACATAAGCCTGGATGCCTTATGTGTTATAAGACCTGGGCCCATAAATATTGTGTGTATGAATGTGTTCCTAAAGCAGAGTCTGGGAGATGGTGTGAAATAAGTTGCATATACAAGCTTGGTTCCAAAGATGTATTATCTCAAGTTCTGTAAGAGGATGTAATTCAGAATTGTGAAAACTGAACGAAATGATAAGAGAGCAGAATACATTTAGGCATTTTAGTACCATTTGGGTATGAGCTCTGTAAGTGAAAATCTAACTTGTTCTTAGTAAGTCTGAAACAAATAACTATGGGGAGTAATGATGTGCAGTGATTGTGTGTGGGAATATTTTTGATTATGACTAGGGAACAGAAAATATAATGTCATGTAGAAATTCAATTGAATGAATACAAGTATTTGAAGCAAGAGAAGCTTCTAGGAGATAAAATGTCTTCAGCAAAACAAGGAAGGTTTGCCAGAGTCATTATGATATACTATATTTTAGTCACATCCCACCTCTTACTCAGTGATTCTGAAACAGCTCATAACAAAGAACATATATACAATAAAGTTAATAAAATCAGAGTCTTGAACAAGAGGAGAAAGCAAGTAGATGGGAGGTTGAATCATTCAGAATTCTCAGTTGCAACCAAGAGAAATAGACCCTAACTGATTTAAGCAGAAATAAGCTCAAAGGAACTGTAGAAATTATGTGGTCCAATACTCTCAATTTCTAACTGACAAAATTAAGGATGGTTTAAGCTACTTCCTTGAGGTCTCATGGCTCAATTATATTAATGCCATGGGTCATGATTTCTCTTTATACCATCTTATTCTTCTCAATGTGCTTTACTTTACTCCTTTAATAATTTCTTGTGTGTGACTCTTGAGTGTGGGTACTTCACTTTTTTGCTATTCTCTGACTTATAAGAATATAATGGATAAATGAAAAAGGTTTAGAAAAAAGGCATATTTCACAGTAAAAGGTGTAAATAAGTGCAAGTTAATCATTTGTATTTTGAAGTAAGAAGATATTTGAGAGCATTTCTCTAACCTTTAAAAGTTTACGAGAGAAAAATGCAAATATTCAATTGGCATTTTCTTGATATGATCTGCTTTATTTGTCAAAGCTTTGTCATTTGTTAGTAATACAGATAAAAGAAACTTCTTCCCAAAAAACTTTGACACTGTAAAAATATATTTATATATTACATATTTAAACTTGTGTTTATGGAGAAATAGCATCATTGCCATAAGAAAAACAATTTTTTGACTTGTCATGAAGAAATTTCCTGTAAATATGCAATATAATGAATTTCTTGCTTGTGAATGAGTCAGTAACATCAAGTATAATTTTTGAAATTAGTTTATAAAACAGACAATGCCCAAGTAAAATAGTCTTACTTCTGCTTTCACCCAAGGGCGCTTCCTTGACCGCCATCCACAATCTATTATAATTTAAGGAATTCAACACAAAGACAGTAGTTATTTATATGGTATATTTGTTAGGTTAAATGGAGAAATTTAAAAATGATACAGTTAAATCTACCTTATAGACAGAGGAAATCTTTTAGTGCATTAGGTTTTAGATCAATCAAATAAGTCAACTATTTTTTATTATTTTTTGACAATGATATAGTCCTTAAAAAATATTTATATATTTATTTTTAGAGACAGAGAGTGTGGGCAAGTAAGAGGGAGAGAGAGGGTCAAAGGAGAGGGAGAGAGAATCTCAAGCAGACTCGAAGCTGAGCGGGGAGCCCAAGATGGGGCATGGCCTCACAATCCTGAGATTATGATGATCTGAGTCGAAATTAAGAGTTGGACTCTTAACTGACTGAACCATTCAGGCACCCCTAAATGATATACTCTGAAGAGTAAACCTAGCAAATCTAATGAGATAATTCCTAATGATATTTTTAACTAGTATTTACATAGAATGCTAATTGTTTTACATGTACTTTTTTACTTAATTTTTGCAAAAACTTATGAGGACATATTGCTGTCATCCTCTTTTTCTAATGATGACCCTGAAACTTACACAGATTAAATAACTAAAGTCAAAACAGCTCATACAGAGAGGAGCTAAGATTTGAACCCCAAATGCATGACTTTGGGGTTCAAGTATATAATCACAAAATTATATACCACTTCAGTATAATATCAGCAGTTATAAGGCTTGGGTGTCAAATTTTTGTCAAATATAATTTTCATGAATGTTTTGGGTTAGTAATGGCTATTATTCATACTTGAAATATTGAACTAGTGAGACTAAGGAAGTATTGATGATCTCACTAAAAGCACTCAGAAGGACCTTCTCAGAAGGACCTTTGCAATGTTAGGGATCGAGATAACAAAATGTTTATGAAAGGATATACATCATTTTCCAGTGAGACAAAGGATAGTCTAGAACTCTATACAAAAATCTCAATTTCTCTAGATTGCCATAACATCTGAAGTTATTCTATGTTATATATTTCTAGTTGATTTTCTTCAAAAGTGGTTTCATACCCCTAAAAATTCTAACGTTATTTATTAAGTAACACATGAGCCTATATTTTGCTCTATTAAGGATGCTTTTCAAATTGATAGTGTAGTTTATTGCTGCGGTAACTGCTAAGGGTCTGAATGTCTGTGTTCCCCCTAAGTCCATCTGTTTAAGTCCTAATGCTCAATGTGATGGTATTAGGAGGTGAGGCCTTTAAGGTGACTTAAGATTAGTGCTCTTATAAAAAGTGTCCAAGAGAGCCCCTCACCCCTTCCACCAAGTGAAGACATAGGGAGAACCTGGCAGTCTTCAACCTACAAGAGTACCCTCAGCCGACCAACCTGGCACTCTGATCTTGGACTTCCAGCCTCTAGAAACATAACAAATAAATTTCTCTTGATTATAGGCTACCAAGTCTGTGGTATTTTGTTAAGCGGCCTAAACAGACTACAACAGGGACTTTTTAAAAACTTTAAATTGAGAGCTTCCTAAGACTTTAAACACCTTACTACATTCCCTAAAATCATGTCATATTTTTATAGTTGCAGGAACTATCTTTTCTAAGTTATGTCATTTGAATCTAACATTAAGATTTCTTTTTTTTTATAAATTTATTTTTTATTGGTGTTCAATTTGCCAACAAATAGAATAACACCCAGTGCTCATCCCATCAAGTGCCCCCCTCAGTGCCTGTCATCTAGTCACCCCCACCCCCTGCCCACCTCCTCCCCTTCCACCACTCCTAGTTCGTTTCCCAGAGTTAGGAGTCTTTCATGTTCTGCCTCCCTTTCTGATATTTCCCACTAATTTTTTCTCCTTTCCCCTTTATTCCCTGTCACTATTTTTATATTCCCCAAATGAATGAGACCATATAATGTTTGTCCCTCTCCGACTGACTTATTCATTCAGCAAAATATCCTCCAGTTCCATCCACGTCGAAGCAATTGGTGGGTATTTGTCATTTCTAATGGCTGAGGAATATTCCATTGTATACATAAACCACATCTTCTTTATCCATTCATCTTTCGATGGACACCGAGCCTCCTTCCACAGTTTGGCTATTGTGGACATTACTGCTATAAACATCAGGGTGCAGGTGTCCCGGTGTTTCATTGCATCTGTATCTTTGGGGTAAGATTTCAAGTACAATTTTTCACTATGATACCTGAGCCGATCCACTATAAAATCCACAGGTTCTGTAAAAATGATGGAATATCACACATGTGCCCCTCACATTGCCACTTGGGTACATGACATACCATTATCCACCTAGCCCATGAAAAGAGGGTCTGTCAGTAGCTGGTACAGGACAGAAATCAAGTACAGCTAATAGTTTAGAAAGATATCATTTCACTTGTATCCTGTATTTTCTTCTAATGCTTCAGCATATATTTGAGAAAATATGACCTTAGGAGAGTTATTCCTCCTGGTTTGCAAATGATCCATCACTAATTCATTTATGTCTTTATTTATTGTCATTCAACAAATGTTCACTGAGCACCTATGCTAAGACCCCAAACCTATTTCTTAGCATTTCTTGTTTTGTTTAGTAATGAGGATGAGTTAAATATTTTTGGATGCTTTCAAGCATGCTGTCTGAAGGACAGATTATGCAGTAAAATGCTGGTAGAGCAATTGGTTGTTTTTGGGAAAAGTAAACATCATTTCTATATTACACTATAAATTCATTGTTTTCAAAATGAAACAGAGCCGTAACTATTCTTCACAACTTTTTGTTTTCATCATTAGCTGTCTTTCCCTTTTTCTTCTTAACAGCTAGTGACCCAAAAAACTGAGAAGACCTCAAGTTTACTTTCTCAGAGGAAACAGATACCATCAAGTGTAAAAGTTCCTGCCTTCAAATTTACAAATCTCACATCTTCACCCATCCTCCAAATGCCCTCCTCTTTGTTTTGTTATTGTAGATTATATGTCCTTCCCTTTGCTGAAGCCAATCCTTCCACAGCTATCCTGGCCCCACCATTTTTTGCTTCATCATAATCCTTGCGTTATTAACCATGCCCTACCTAACTTATCTTGTATGTTCAAGTCTTATCCATTGGCTCTGTCCTATCAGTATTTAAACTCTGGAATGTTGGCCCCTTGTTAAAAATACACATGAAAACTAAACCATGTTCATCTCATCTCCTACCATATTACTGCTCTCTGTCTCCTTCTCTCCCTTTGTCTCTTTATCTCTATCTCTCTCTCTCTCACACACACACACACACACACACACACACACTGAATTTGTTATTTCCACACTCATTATCTTTATTTCCTTAACCTTCTGTAAACTTAAGTTGCTCTTGCTTGATTACATGCTGGGGAATTCATCCTCTCAGTCATTAAGCTACCACTGAGCTTCATTTTGCCCGGACAATAGCAATAGTGCCCGATTGATCAGTGCATCCCCTCTTTCCTCTCTACAGGCCTTTCTCCATATTGAAGCTGGGATGATATTTTAAAAATGCAAGTCAGGGATCCCTGGGTGGCTCAGCGGTTTGGTGCCTGCCTTCAGCCCAAGGCGTGATTCTGGAGTCCCGGGATCGAGTCCCACATCAGGCTCCCTGCATGGAGCCTGCTTCTCCCTCTGCCTGTGTTTCTGCCTCTCTCTCTCTCTGTGTCTCTCATGAATAAATGGATAAAATCTTTAAAAAAATGCAAATCACATCATGTTAATGTTGTTTAAAACATCAGTCAGTCCTGCTGCTTTTAGGAGAAGATCCACAATCCTTTGGTTTACAAGATTTGGTCTGCAATCTGGCGCCTGCCAGTATTTCCAAACTCACCTGTCTCTACTCCTCATCCACTCTTTTCTGCTAAGCTCCAGTTGTATTGAACTTTTAACGCAATATGTTATTTTTGACCATGAGTCTTTCTACATAACTCTTTTTCCTGCTAAGAATCTTCTCTTCTCTTTGCCCTTTAGGTTTTATTAAAATGAATTCATTAAGATGATATTAATTTCTATGAAAAGACACTTTCAAAGCTGGTGTTTGATGCCCTACCAATAACTTTTTATCTCACCCTGCATTTCTTTGTCATAGCACTTATCATACTGTACTTAATTATTTGTTCATTTGTTGTGTTCCCCATTAGACTGTAAGCCCCATCAAGTTTACTGCTCAAGAATGCAGTACTTATGCCTGAATAAGTGGATGAATAAATCACACTATACACAATAGTAAATTCCAAATGAACTAAATATTTAAATGTGCAAAATAAATTTGCTAAACTACTAATAAAGGATAAATATCCATCTGTTTTGGGCAATGGAAAGCCTATTAAAGCCTACAAGGAAAGGTATATATTATCAATAAAACAATTTATTGATAGATCAGTCATCATAAAAGGAACCAATACATGGCAGTAAAAAACCATAAACAATGTTGAAAGCCAATGACAGCTGGGAGAAAGAAAATATTTGCAAGATATATAAAATAAGTGGTAAATATCCATAAAATTTTAAAAGGCTCTTAAAATATCAGTATGAGAAAAATAAAGCCTCCACTAGAAAAGTACCCCACAATATGAAATATATATTCCAGAAGAAGAACCCTCAAAACAAACTAAAAAGTTAGATGTTATTATCATTCTCTTGTTTATCCTACAGAGGAGAAAACTAAGTCACAGAGAAGTAACTTCTCCAAAATCACACAGTAGTGGTGGAGCCCAGATTCAAATCTAGACAATTTAAATAAAGAGCACACACGCTTAAAAGCTTTGAAATTCCTTGAGGCTGTTATGATATTGGAGAAAAACACTTAACCTTGCTAGGAACAAACTGACATAATAAGGCACAAGACTTGCTTGATTAAATTGGGAACTTTAAACATCATTAATAATATGAAGAGTTGAATAAAAGGACTTTAATACACTGCTTTAAGAAATTAAATAGGTCCAAACTTCCTAGAGAATATGCCTTTGCTTTGACCCACTCATTACATCATGGTTGATTGGTTTAAAGATTTAAAGTCAACTGTATTCATTGCAGTATTGTTTATAAGAGAATAAAACCTGCCACTTAAATGACTAACAATAGGAGAGTGAATAAATAAATTATGCTAAATGTATAAAATGTAGTTCTATGCAAATTTAGAAATGACATATTTTTATAACTATGTCATAAATAGACTATGATGTCATAAATGTCATAATTAGACTATTTATAAATGTCATAAATAGACTATTTAATGATGATAAAATGTTATTAAGGTACTGTTAAAAAAAGTAATATCCCAGTGTTATATAGATTGAAAATATTTTAAAACTGAAGGTTATGCTATAATTAAATAAAATAATCATTTCTGGCTAACAAACTTTCAGATAACTTTTTATTTTGTTTGCTTTCTGGATTTTTTAAAAGGCCTATGTTGAAAATAATGTCTCTAGTCAGAAAAATTAATATGATAAAATCCTCAACTTGAGTATTTGATTCCTAGTTTTGATGTTTGCTAAGTGTTTTTGTATTCTCACTGGGCCTTGAGTTCCTTTCCATAAAGCAGGGCTACTAAACATACCTCACAAGACTATTATATGGATTAAACAAGGTCATGAATAAAATACCAAGTGTATAAAATGTGATCAAAAGATGTAAATTCCCATTTTCATGGTGCTTGCGAGACCTTGACACAGTACCTGAGTTTGTTCACCCATCTCTAAAATCTCTACATTCAACAGAATTAGGAGGTAAGCCTGGGACTGTTGTGAGGTTGAGGGTACAAAAGAGGCCCACTGGGGATGTGGGCCAGGGCTGCTCCCAGTACAGGCAGTCAGTAATTCAAAATATTCTGCCTAAAGTATGGTTTACACACGGGGCCTTGAGTCAAGTAAGTGCCAATTTCAAAGGAGCCTAATCTGGAGGGTGTTGAAGGGGAGCATGCATTTTCAGTGAGCAGAAGCAGTGAGACAAAAAATAGGTGACTCTGTGTTCTGGGAGATGAGTTCAACGTGGAGCATGTTTTCAATGAGTGCTTTAGGCCATGTATAAATATGGTCAATCTTCTCAGCAGAAGACTTTTGGAAAATGTCTGCCAGGACATCTGGAGTTTGATCAAGATAGTATCCTAGTCCCAACAGAGTCTATAGAGAACTAACCAGAAATCTAAAGCATTTTTAGGTTAACCAAACACAGCAGGGTTACAAGTAGGCTCCAGTCAGCCACGTACATTGGGTCCCAGCCTTTAATCTCACTGATGGAAAAAGGATTCTCGACTTGAGAACTGTCATGGCTAAATCTCTCAATTTACATTTTGGTGGCCTGTCGTCTACATCCCATCTAACAGATATATCTATTACATCTGAGAGAAGCATTTCGTTTGGCTTTCAGATGTTAAACAAAATGTAAAACTTAGTTTCCAATATTTACATATTGGAAGATTTCATGGTAAAATTTGGATTATGGCTTTTTTATGAAATATGAAAAGAGCTGTAGTACTGGGACTATATTTCCATATTGCAAAAACTGAGCTTAGTTATTGCCCCCTTTACATGAGGTATAGGGTCTCCAGTTATTCATACTCCTCACCTTCCCCACCAAGGCTGCTTTACTTAACAGTCATTACCTGCCTGGCCCCTTTAGTGATTTGTTTAGTTTCTACAATTCACTGTGCTGCCTGCTTCATCGGGGAGGCCAAAGGCTGTTAAAACTCATGTGTGTGTAAGTAATACCCTTTGGTCTAATCACAAAATTACAAAACCAGAGAGTTAAGTGGAGATATGGTTTGCAGGTATGGCCTGGTTTACTGTGCTCCCATGTATGCAAAAGGAATCACAAAGCGGCAGTCAACTTGAATTTAGTTGCTCTTTGACAGGTTACAATTTCCAGAAGAAAAAAAAGCACTCTGCTCTCCTATAATTAGAAATATTTTAGTGGAAATAATATTAGAATGTAACTTATAAAGTAAATATAAGTGTGAAAGTAGCTAACATAAAATATTTGTGAATTCATATGTAATATTTGGACTCACTAAGCCTTTGTTTTCCAGTATGTAAGTAAAGGCATTTGAAATGGAGACTCTATAAGATTCTAGGAATCTGACTCTGTATCTTTCAATAAAGAAATCCATGAAACTTGGTAGATATTTTTCAGCATTAGTTTCCGATGTCAAATAGCAAGACTTGCTTCGGCACTTATTGTCTATGTGTCATAAATCAAGCTTACTAGCCAGGTAGTTTCCACCCAGATCATGTTTTGTTAGCATTTTTCCTTTGCACAGTACTCAAAATTTTCTTTTATCATGGCAAGGGTAAGAAAACGTTGCTTAGGTTGTGTTTATTTTCTATCATAAATGTGTTGACAGTTGTAGTTCTATTTGGTCTCTTTCAAGGCACCATTTTATTATAGCAAGAAAATATACATTTTAATGCTGTCTAGACAGAACTTTTGCTCCAAGTCAACACCAGAAGTGATCTAAGATGTGTTGCTCAAAGTCTAACATTATGTATGACTTTCCCAGTAGGCAGTGTAGCAGGACTTAACTTCCAGCCTTCTAATACTGGCTCTATCCTTTCCTAGAGGTATAAAGTTGTGCACAATACTCAGTATCTCTGAGACTTTTTCCTTATTATAAATTGGACTGATGTTAAAACATATTAGCTAATTTATGGGTTTCTGTGAGTATTAAATGAGGTTAGACATTAAAGAATTTAGCTCAGAACTAATACTGGTTGTTAATAACAACAATGATACTGCTAATACTGCTATTTAAACAAAATTACAGAAGCTTACCAATAAAAATGTATTTTACTTCTAAAAATTGTCATCAACAGATGTGCCCAATATATAAAACAACTTTTTTTAGTACTCTTTAGTACCCTAAAGCGGCTAAATAATGAGATGCATCTGCCTCAACTTTCCTTAGGCAAGTCTATGACATCTGGCACCTTGCTATTCAAAACTCTCTAGAGGTCAGTCTAAATTACAAATTATGCTAATCAGATCATCTTGCATAGTCAATGAGCTGATGACAAGAATGAAGGAAGCTGATGATTATTACTGACCAACCACTACTGACTGAATGAAATTAGAAAAAACAGACAATTAAGGGTAGAAAAAAGTTTAGTGTAGTTTTGGTAAATTTACTTTAGACAGAGAATTCAAGGAAATAATTCTTTGTAATTTATGCAGGTGTTTTATAAAAACCTTTTTTCTGTAGTTTCAAAAGAATTTTTAAAAATTATGTAACTTCTTGTACATTTATAATCTGATTTCTAAAGATTTTCATCTTAAATTCATATAGTCTCAAATGCAATAATCTTCAATATGTTGTAAGTATTGAAGTTTTTTAAAATAAGACTTTTAGGAATGCCTGGGTGGCTCAGCAGTTGAGCATTGCCTTTGGCTCAGGGCATGATCCTGGAATCTCAGGATCGAGTCCCACATTGGGCTTCCTGCATGGAGCCTGATTCTCCCTCTGCCTATGTCTCTTCCTCTCTCTCTGTGTCTCTCATGAATAAGTAAATAAAATCTTTAAAAAAATTAAAAAATAAAATAAGATTTTTATATTGCTCTTCTAAATTAATCCAATTATCTAAATATTTAGCAAGTTCACATTACCTTTCATTTATTTAAAAATACACAAAATGGTTTTTCTTAATCAGACAGAAATGTCAGTGTCCTTTCTCTTTTTCAACTCATTTCCATTCTATGTCCAAACAGAATGTTATCTCTAAATAACGTTTTTGATCATCCAACAATATTACTCTGTAGGAGAATTTTGTATGCCAATTACTTACTATTTAAAAGTTCTGGTAATTAAATATTTCTGTTTTTTTTTTTTTTTTTGACTGAGCTATGTTGCAATTATTAGTGTAGTACTTATCAAAATATCAGAATATGACACAGATTTTAATTAATAAGAAATATATACAGTAAAATATCATTGGGAATGCATTTCTTAATAATTAATTCACTTATGTATGGACTAATAACTGTTAATAACTAATACTAATTATTGCTATTACATCAAATTTATTTTAATTTTTCCATATACATATATGGAAACTTGCTTGTATGAATAAGTAAATGAGAATTTAAAAGTATTTTTACAAAAATAGTGTCCCTTAATTCTTTTCAAGATTTATTTATTTTAGGGAGAGAGAGAAAGAAAGGGCAGGGAGGGAGGGGTGGGGGGAGGGAGACTGAGTCCCAAGCAGACTCTGTGTTAAGCATGGAACCCTATACAGGGTTTGATCTCATGACCTTGAGATCAAGACCTGAGTTGAAACCAGTGCTTAACTGACTGACCCACACAGGTACCTTGCTCTTTTTTTCTTTTTGAAAGATTTTATTTATTTATTTAATCTAGAGAGAGAGAAAAAGAGAGTGCATGCAGGAGCTACAGCAGGGAGAGGAGCAGAGGGGGAGAGAAAGAAACAAGCAGACTCTTCACAGAATGGATCCTGCCTGGGGGATTGATCCCAGGACCCTGAGATCATGACCTGAACTGAAACCAAGATTCAGAAGCTCAACCAATTAAGCCACCTAGGCATCCCAAAATAATGTCCCTCAGTTCTTAAAAGTTCTTTCATGTTATATGTTAAATTCACATTGTGATCTAGCATCAAAAACATTTTTTAGTGATAATTTTTAGTGATCTACTACCTATACATCATTTTCATTACTAAAAGCCCATTTACCCATTCCTCTTATCTAGTATATCATGTCTGCCTTTCCAGAAAGAATTACAAGGCATACTAAAAAGCAAAAAAATACAGTTTGAAGATACTGAACAAACATCAGAGGTAGAGTGGCATATGATAGAAATACTGGAATGATTACACCAGGAATTTTTTTAGAAAGTAATTAATATGCTAAGGTCTTTAATGAATAAAGTTGACAATATGCAAGAATTAGATGGACAATGTGTAAGTAGAGATATGGGAATTCTAAGAAAAAATAAAAAAGAAATGTGAGAGATAAAAAATAGTCACAGAAATGAAGAATGCCTCTGATGGGCATATTAGTAGACTGGAAACAGCGGAGGAAAGAATATCTGAGCTTGAGGATGACAATAGAAACTTCCAAGATTGAAAAGCAAAAAAGAAAAAGAGACAAAAACAAATAGAACAGAATATACAAGAACTATGGGACAACTGCAAAAGGTTTAATAAAGAAAAAACTAGAGGAAAAAAGAAGAAAGGAACAGAAGCAATATCTGAAGTGATAGTGATTGAGAATTTCCCCCAAATTAATGTCAGACATCATACCACAGATCCAGGAAGATCAGAGAACAATAAAAAACTAAATTTGGCATGTCATATTCAAACCTCAAAAAACTCAAAGATAAAGAAAAATTACTGAGAGAGCCAAGAAGACAAATCATCTTACCTATAGCAGAGCCAAGAATTACTGTTAACCTCTCAGAAACTAGGCAAGCAAGAAGAGAGTGGAGTGAAAACTTTCAAGTATTGAGAGAGAAAAAAAATAAGCAACCTAGAATTGGGTACCCTGTGAAATTATCCTTCTAAAGTGAAGAAGAAATAAAGGCTCTCCCAGGAAAAACAAAAATTGTGAGAATACGTTACCAGTAGATGTGCCTTGCAAGAAATATTCAAATAAGTTCTTCAGAGAGAAGGAAAATAATATAGGTTAGGAACAAAGATCTATGTATAATGAGAGCATGAGGAGATAAACAAGTGAAGATAAAATAAAACTTTTATTTTTCTTATTCTTAATCGTTGAGAGTTTGTTCCAAATTATAGCAGCAAGAATATTCTGTCCTCCTTCTCTCCTCTCCTCTCCTCTCCTCTCCTCTCCTCTCCTCTCCTCTCCTCTCCTCTCCTCTCCTCTCTGCTCTCTTTCTCTCCCTTATCCTCTCTTCTTCTGCTCTAGGAAAGAGATTTTTAAGAGAATGAAAAAACAGAGCATACACTGGGAAAAATATTTGTAAAAGACACATCTGAAAAATGACTTAACTAAAATATGAAAAATTGAACCCTTTTAAAAGTCAAAATGAAAAAATAAACAACCTGATTTAAAAAGAGCAACAGACCTGAAGAGACACTTCACCAAAGAAGATATACAGATGGTAGGTAAGCATATGAAAATATGTCATTGCGTGGGAAGTCAAGGGCATATCTCCCTCATGTCTGCTCTTTGAGGAATAGGGTATATTAGACTCAGGAGCAATCAGTCTGTCTCTGCCTCAATGGAGAAACAATGGAATGGCAGCTTCTCTAGGCATTATAGCTACTTTCTCAATCTTCAGGATGATTGTAGCATTTCATGTAAGTCATTTCATGGAATATCAAAAAGCTGGTTTATCATGTTTGAAGAAGACTGCAACTTAAAAATGATTAGTAATATAAGAATTTAAAAAAATGAGTGGATCCAGAGAAATAATGTTTTGTACTTATTGGATTCTTTTTTTAATCATTACCAAAGAAGACATGAATTACATTTAGTTAAGTGAGTAATACTATGATTTGAGGGAAACTTTATATTGAGTTTCTGAAGACTAGCCAGATAAAAACACAGCATCAAGTCACCTTAAAAGTCACCAAAGGTGTAATTCAGAAATCTTAACTGAGTGGTTTGACCAAAAAAAAAAAAAAAAAAAAAGTATTCATTTTTTAAAAGATTTAAAAAAATAAAAAAAGACTTTATTTATTCATGAGAGACAGAGACAGAGACAGAGAGGAGAGACACAGGCAGAGGGAGAAGCAGGCCCCATGCAGGGAGCCCGACATGGGACTCGATCCTGGGTCTCCAGGACCACACCCTGGGCCAAAGGCAGTGGTAAACCACTGAGCCACCCGGGCTGCCCCATTTTTTTTAAAAAAAGATATCTCTTGAGAGGTATAATGATATCAGCAAAAATTGTATAATCAGAACCTCAGAGGGATGCCTGGGTGGCTCAGCGTTTGAGCATCTGCCTTTGGCTCAGGTATGATCCCAGGGTCCTGGGATCGAGTTCTGCATTGGGTTCCCACAGGGGAGCTTGCTCTTCCCTCTGCCTGTGTCTCTGCCTCTCTCTGTGTCTCTCATGAATGAATAAATAAAATCTTAAAAAAAAAAGAACCTCAGAAAATTCTTTTCACCATAAAATCAAAAGAACACTGACAAAAACTGTAGGAAACCACTTTTTTAGAAGTCTATAAATTAAAGACTTATAGCAATCATGGGCTGCTAGCTAGGAGAGGGGGGAAATGGGGTTAGACCTTCTTCAAATACCCATTCTGAAAAACATCATTATTTGACCTGTCTGGTGGTTCCCTGGAAGTCCCCACTAACAAAACTATTTGACCAGACTTACAGCTTACCCAGTGTGAACAACTTATTCCCTGGGGGTATTTTTGGGAAAATAAAACAAAACAAAACAGTGACAGTTTTTTTAATGTCCTGACTACTTAAGGTGATGGGTAATAGTTGGGACAAAGAATAGGCTAACTAAAAAGAAAAAGCTGGGGAATAAGATGTCCCTGGGGGACCTTGAAAAGCTCTGACATATTCTTGGAAATCTAGAAAGCCTCATGCTTAGGGCTCTGAACGTGCTCAGGAAAGACCTAAGAAGGCCCCAGCCTCTCATCTCTGGCTAACCTTCAGGCTCTGTGCATGTAGGAAGCAAAAGCTTCCTGGCTGAGTGTCAAGGGTACTCTAACACATGCACAGAGCTCCTGAGCGAAGATGGAGACTTACTGGTTCCAGAAAATCTCTCAAATCATCAGCTGATTAATAATAAAGTAACCAAGCAGAGATTTCAGTGGCTATATATGAAAAAAACAAAACAAAACAAAAAAACCAAAACAGATATCACAGAATTAGTTCAGAAAAGTTGCTAAATAAAGAAAACTATGGGGAAAGGGGAGATTATTTCCACAGTTATCACATTATATTATTTAAGATGTCTAGTTTTCAACAATAACAAAAATTATGATATGTGCAAATAAACTAGAAAGTGTGCGCCATACACAAGGAATAAAGCAATTTGTAGAAACTGTACTTAGTGAAGCCTGGATATTGGACTTACTAGACAAAGACTTTAAATTAGTTCTTTCAAATGTGTTCAAAGAACCAAAGGACACCATGTCTTAAGAATTAAATGAAAATAGGGGAATGACTTCCCATGAAATAAAGAATATCAATTAAAAAAGATCTAAGTTATAGAAAAGAATCAAAGAGAAATTCTGAAGTTGAAAAGTACAGTGACTAAAATGAAGAATTCAATAGAAGAGCTTACCAGAGATGTTAGCAGGCACAGAATCAGTGAACTAGAAAATAGGTCAATTGAGATTATCCATTGGGTGGAATGTAAAGAAAAAGGGGTAGAGGAAAATGTCAGCCTCAGAGATTAGTTGGCTATCATATTGATAAGAGTCTCAGAAGAGGAGGGAGAGAAAGAGACAGAAAGAATACTTAAATAATAAAAACATTAATCTACACATCCAAGAAGATCATGAACTCACAGTAGGATAAACTCAGAGATCCACATCTAGACACATTATAAAAGAATATCTTCCAATGAAATTATATTACAAAGAATTATTTTAACTTCTAAAACTACAAACATATATAAAGGCTTTTTTTTTTTTTCAATGATGAAGCATCTAAACACACACTGCAAAACAAACAATGCAGAATGGTTCTGATGGTTGTGGTAGTATCAGAGCCACAATTTAATTTTAAAAGTAATAAAAGATATTATTTATGTTGCTTAATTTCTTAACTTTTTTCTCCCTTCTACTCTTATCTATTAAAGTAAGTATTAAAGTGACAAGATGGATCTGAAAGAGGATGGGAAAAGGTCAACAGAATAACAGCCACTTGCTCATGAAATTCCAAATGGGATTTGGGCATCAAGAAATTGTAATTCAAATACTGATGTTAAATGAGAAAATTTGGCACTTTTCTCTCAAGACACACTGTGACATTTACCATTACTTAATAAGTTTAGAAATGCAAGGTCAGCCTGATAGGGAATGTTTATGTGTTCCTTGGTACTCCTCTTAAATATGGGTAACATTAGATGAATATTGATTTCCTGGGTTGGGCTGCTTATTTTCAAAGAAATGGCTTTTTTCAGATATAAATAAGTGAAGCCAGGTAGAAAATGCAAGAAATTTTTTTTCAGGACCTACTATTTACTTTGCTATTCAAGATAGGCACAATCCCTCTTCTCATAGAGATTACATTCTAGGAGGGAAGACAAAATATAAACATGTAGTAAACAGGATAATTTCAGATGGAGACAGGACCAAATACATGATTTGCGGTACCCAGTGAAAAACAAAAATGCAATGCCTTTGCTCAAATATTAATAAGAATTTCAAGATAGCAACAGCTGAGCATAACCCAGTGAGAAGACATTTTACTCATAGGTCCCTGTGTGACTGCAGGCCTACAAAGCCAGGCTTGGAGTTAAATATGATGAAGAAAATAATACAAGTTAGAAGGGTTGGGTAGAATTACATAAGTTAAAAAAAAAAAAGAATTAGATAAGTTAAAGAAGTGTTAAAGTTTAAGTAGTTTAAATTGCTTTTAAAAATATTATCCTACTCAAATAACTATATATACTGTATGTTTTTCAATGTGGGTTATGGTATTTAAAAAATATAGCTAGCAAAAATAAATAAATAAAAAAATAAAATAAAAATAAAAAATATAGCTAGCAATACATAGTTTAAACGTATGCTCTCATTAAACTGACACAATGCACTACTTTTATGGAGGAATAAACTCAGCCTTTGAATTCAGCAAACTGAGTACCCTTAAAAGCCTAGAACTTGAAGTGGCTTTTGGGATGAAATAAAATAATCTTAATACATGGTCCTTAGCACAGAGCCAAGAATACCATAGAAACTAAAAAATGCTAATTATTAGTAAGAGCAAGTGTTATTATTGGCACGTAATTTCTTATAGATTTTTTTATACTCAGAAAAAATTTTACCTTCTTCTACTAGTTTTTCTATAGAGATACATTTAGGCATCTCGATGCCTAAAGTACCCATGGACACTCATCAAACTTTCCTTGATACACAGAAGAAACATAAGACATTGACAAAACAAACAAAATATTTGGTTACCTTCTTTTTGTTTGCTTTTGATACTTGAGGATTATTGATACTGTAGAATTCTCACTCAATTGCCAATATTTACTGGATCTTCTCTGAAAGAATTTACTTGTTTACCTTTGGGAAAGTTTCAAACTCTTGGAGCTCTTGTCTTTATAGTACTTTATTGGTCTCTGTTCTCTATAATAAAGCAGGGAAGGAGTATAATCTATCTATCTATCTATCTATCTATCTATCTATCTATCTATCTATCTATCATCTATCTTCTATCTCCTACCGGATCTGTTTCTTCTCTGTAGAACCTGACTAATAAATATTTTGATATTAAGAGTGGTTCCTGAGGAACAGAATCTTAAGGATGAGCTTTCTGGGATTAGTTCTTTAATTAGATTTAGATTTAAAGACATTAATAATTCTATTTATGGTGATACAATGGACACTGGTAGTCCTTGCCATGATGTGGTGATAAAAATATAAAGATATTACCACTGGATACTTCTAATTAAAGCCCTATATGGGCAAAGTTTTGAGTGATCATCTATTTGACAAATCATTTCAGTCAAACTAAGTGTCATGAGATTGGTTGGTTACTCCTAACTAGATAAAGATGAGCTTAAAAAAAAAAAAAAAGATGAGCTTAGAGTTTCACATTCCCATTTCAGGCTCCACATAACTGATCTGAAAGTTTCTCTGTATGCCTGAAAGAAACTGTTATCTCCTGTAGCCATAACACAATCCAGGCAGAACTGCTAATGACCCAGACTCTACAGGAATGAAGGTTTGGGTCACTCCACTTAGGCAAAAAACCACAAATACCTGAGATGCTTCCTGAAGGCAAAAGCAATGTGGAATGCATAAGTAAAAAAATGTTGCTATCAATATAACTTACGATGATGTGACCAGTCATAGGAATGAGGACTGTAATACTATGAGTATTTTTTATTTTATGAACATTTTTGTATGTGTGTGTGTGTGTATAGTATATGCAGTAGCCGAATTTATCTACATGTTCTTCCTATTTCTTCCAACTAAGAAATTCTAGTTTTCATGGCATAAAGTATCTTTTTCAAACCGTTTTTAAAGCAAATGGCAACCTGACTTAAAAAAAAAAAAAAAGCTTGTCTTGGCAAGGAGTAAACATTTAAAAATACTGTATTCAGGGAAAAAAGATTTCTTTCCCTCCAACTATTGCTTCCTATGTGCATGTGTTTGCATCTCTCTGCTCATGAACTATGAAGGAACTTGCTGAAACTTGAGCCTTTTGGGGACGATTACTTCTAGATTTTTGAAATCATGATTGAGGGATAGGCAAAAGACTCATATTTCTCTGTTGGGGATCTTAGATTTTCACAATTTAGGAGATGATGGTTAAACTTCACAAATCTTCACAGGAGAGGTTTTAACATCACTTCAGGCAGTCTGCACACTTTAAGTTGAGTCTCTGGGACCTGAAACCACAGCCAGGGGACTAAGCTGTGAGGACAAAGGACAAATATTGCTGCCTTTTGGATCCTGCAGGGCAGGGGTTCCCTGCATATAGAGGGCTTGTCAACACCAGCTGAGGGTCCCATTCCATGGCAAGGGATAATGAAGGTCAAAGAGGGAAGCTGCTGTGGAGGTTGCTCTCTGTTTAAGAAGCACAGAAAATCCCCATCATGCTTCCTTGAGTGATTTTTTAAAAATGTAATTAAGTCAATGAGACAGCATGGGCAACCCCTTCACAAGAGCTATTCTGGGGATTTACAACTAACCTGTAGGGCTGCTCCTGACATGGCAGCAATGCTTCTTTGGAAAAAAGTCTTTTTCATCTTTCCCTTGATTTAGATGAATCACAAGCACTGAGAACATCATGGCTTGCAGGGCTGAAATGGTCATGCTTTTTCATTCTCACCAGTCAAAACCACTTGGGCTCATTTTGTGAACACAGGCTCACAAATGTACCCTGTATACATGCTTTTTCTTTGTAGAGGGTTACAGTGATTTGGGATATATAAAAATGCGTTTTAGTTATTTAGTAAAAAATCTGCACTCTCCAGTGATTACATGAGCTATTGTCTCTAGAAACTTATACTACTTCCAAATGAATATGACCTTTCTATGTAAGCCCAGAGGAAAACCTGAATAAAAAATTCTATCTTTGCACTTTGCTGTTCTCTGTTTCCTTCTAAAATAACAAGTGCTGAGAACTTCCATCCGACACCCACTATGTGCAACTTCCTGTCCCAGACTAAGTCTAAGCAGAGGAGCAGACAGTGTGAGCGGGTCCTAGGTTCACCAACATTTGAACTCCCGCAGAAAAATTTTAATTGCTGCTTGCCGTATACATACAACCCCTGTTGTAGTACAAGTCTTTAAACCTTTCTTCAGAATCTTATGATCAGTCTTCATTTATCTTTTTAACTTTAAATACTCACTGAGTTCTTTGTGGCACATACCAGGCAAGACACTATTCATGGGTTGGCATTGTCTCTGCACACAGACACTAGATCTAACAAATAAATCTATAAGTTGTCCAGCTTACATTTTCTTTAGTTAGGGTGAACTATTCCATCTTTCCCCATTAATTCATTCCCATTTCTTCATGTATAACTTTGAGATAATGTTTTCCTAGCCCATAGTCATTAAAGGATTATTGTTTTTAAGAGAGAGAGTGCACAAATAGGGCTGGGGGCAAAGGGAGAGAGAATCTCAAGCTGGCTCCATGTTCTAAGCACCTTGAGATCATGACCTGAACCCAAATCAAGAGTCGGACACTTAACCAACGGAGCCACCCAGATGCCCTAAAAATTTTTAGTGTTATTCTTAAAACATATTTGCTTATTAATATATTATTACTTATGTATGCTATAAAATCATCTATGCTTTTAAATATGTCTATGCTCTATAAGCAATAAGTACTGAGAATGGCGGCTGGTATATGACAAGCCCACGGTTAATATTCTCTGTTGTCCTGAGAGCTCCCCAGTCACTTACATATAAACTGTCTGTAGTGGTAACTAGAAGGACTAGTAATAGTAAATATAGAGAGTTGTGGTCCTAGTGGCCATTGAGAGGAAAAGTGTGTGAAAATAAACAGTATTAGAAGAGTGTGTTCTCTAAAAAAAGAAAAAAGAAAAAAAGAAGAGCGTGTTCTCTAGAATGATGAGCTTGTGGGTCCTTCACATGGAATCCTAGTAGGAAGTGTGGTAAAATCCATGAATAATTTGCCTGTATTTATTCAGTTTAACAGTATATGAGTGTTTATTTTTATTTACTTAAATTTAAGTAGACTATTTACTTAAATTTAAGTAGTAGTATTAGGTAGATGCATTGCATATCACCTATGGTCTTTTTTACTTTTATAATAACCTTGCCAGGGAGGTTTAGCATTTTCATTTTCCATGTGAGGGAACCAAAACTCAGAGTGTCATGCATGAGAAAGCACAGCCTTTATTTAGTGCAGGTAGCTCAGACCCTGTAGCTACTATACTTTGCTGACTAGTCAGAATCAAAAATTAATTTTGACTCACAATATTATCTTTTATTAAACATTAGCACAAATTGAGGATAACATTCTAAAGTTCCAAATTCCATTTAAAGTTCCATATAAGTTTCACCTCACGGTCAACAATAGTTAAACTCAGAATAGAAGCTTAGTAAGTGGCTTTTGTGGTTATCATTGTTGCTAATTCACAGTGATAGTTGGAGATTCTTTATATCCAACGTGTTGATCTATTTGCACATTGTATTTATGCTAATTCATAATAGTTGGAGGTTCTTTACATCCAATGTGTTGATCTATTTGCACATTGTATTTATGCCCTGTGCTTGGTATGCTAACCATGCTTTAAGAATAAGCATCACAGACAGCATTTCTGTTTGTTTATTTTTTTAATATTGGAAGGAAGACCTTGGAGGAAGTGGAGAAGAAAAAAAAAAAACTCTAAGTGATGCTAAAAAGAAACCATGAAGAATTTTCATTCTGGGTCAGAAAATGTATGTAGGATATCTTGGAAAGATTTTTTTCAAGGGGCTCAATAATAAAGCCACTAGCAATGACAAGACCCTCAAATGGTCAACTTTTAGAAAGTCAAGCCTTTGCATCTAACCCTGGAGCCAATAAAGACATAGAATCCAGCTTATTATGGGGCACAAGAAGTCTTATTAGATGAGGTACAGGTACTTTTATACCTTCTTTTTTATTACCTCTGAGAGAATTAGGGGTGGTAGCCCTGTCCAAAATATTCAAGAGAAATGGAGTTGAAGTTGTATAATTTTCTTATAATTAAACTTCTTTCATTCCCTGGTTAGAAGAATGGTTACATCTTTCTTGCTATCTAGGATGGCTAATTTTCCAGATGAACTTGGTAAAATTTTATGAAATATAGAGAAACCATAGAGTAACTCATATTCTTTGTGGTAAGGGCTTCTCCCACCACAGCATTATACAACACCACAACTCTACATGCACCTGTTAGGTCCCAAAGCATGTAGGCATCCCTATATGTTCATCTATGTTAGTGAGACATGCCTAATATAGAAAATTCAACTCACCATACAATCCAATTAAATCAATATTAATTGGGTTATTATGGCTATATATCAAGACTTCTGTAAAGAGAAAAATCAAATACCAGAAATAATCCACATTAAGGTGGGAAAGTAAAGTTTACAACAAAATTGTAAATTTTGATCCCTAAAAAGGTATAGGCTGATTGTAAAGGTAGTGACATATATTTGAAGGTTATTTTTCAGTGGTTGTCGTTAGCTTGCAAAATAAAATGGCAGCAATTCTAAGAGGCTTTATTCCTTGAGTTCGGCAAGCAACATGGTTATGCCTTCAAAACAAAGAGTGCATTTGTTCTGGCTCAAGTGTACTTAATTAGATAATAGGACTCACAGGCAATGCTGTGACTAAATAGGGAAACTGAAAAATCTGTACTATTGAATCTCAGATGAAGCTCCCCAGGCAGAGAGATAATTTGAAATAAGTTGACTCCAATTTAGAATCAATCAACAAAAACACATTGAATGCCTATTACATGATTAGAGTAAATTGTCTGAATGGGATATTTCTGAGTGTCCTAGGCCACTAACTTTATTTTTTATTAAGTTTTTAATTTTAATTCCAATACAATCAACATACACTGTAATATTAGTTTCAGGGATACAATACAGTGATTCAACAATTCCATACATTACTCGGTGCTCATCATGATAAGTGTATTCTTTCATCCCCATCACCTATTTAACCCATTCTCCACCCACCTACCTTCTGATAACCATTTGTTTTTGTTTTTTTTTTTCTACTTAAGAGTCTGTTTCTTGGTTTCTCTCTTTTTTCTCATTTTCCTTTGCTTATTTGTTTTGTTTCTTAAGTTTTGCATATAAGTGAAATCACATGGTATTTATCTTTCTCTGACTGAATTTCATTTAGCACTGTGCTCACTAGATTCACCCATGTTGTTGCAAGTGGCAAGATTTCATTCCTTTTTATGGCTGAATTCCATTGTGTATATATACCATATCTTCTTTACCCATTCATCTATCATTGGACACTTGGGCTGCTTTCCTAATTTGACTATTGTAAATAATGCTGCAATAAACATAGGGGTGTATTATCTTGCACATAATTAGTATTTTTATATTTTGGGGTTAAGTACCCAATAGAGTGCTTATAGATTGTAGGATAGTTCTATTAACTTTTTGAGGAATCTCCATATTGTTTTCCATAGGGCTGCATGAGGCTTCCTTTTTCTCCATCATTCTGCACCATTCTTCACCAATACTTGTTTCTTGTGTTTTCCAACTTAGTCATTCTGACAGGTATGAGGTGATATCTCATTGTAGTTTTGATCTGCATTTCTTTGATGATGAGTGATGTTGAACATCTTTTCAAGTGTCTGTTGGCCATCTGTATGTCTTCTTTGGGAGAAATGTCTGTTCATGTCCTTGCCCATTTCTTAATCAGATAATTTGTTTTGGAATTGTTGATTTGTATCAGTTCTTTGTATATTTTGGACACTAACTCTTTATCAGGTATCTGTCATTTGCAAATATCTTCTCCTATTCAACAGATTCCTTTTGGTCTTGTTTCCTTTGCTGTGGATAAGCTTTTCATTTTGGTGTAAAATGTGAAACAAGCAGACAGGAAAGACAGTCCTTACACTTAATTGATATTCTAATGTAAGAAGACCATTACTCCCTATCTTCAGAGTTTCAATTGCTATAATCAAATTCCATAACCTAGATATCAGAACTTATTTCTGTATCTTTAAATTCAACCTAAGACTTATAAATAAGACAGCATTTATTGAAAATGATTGGAAAGAGAGCTACCTATTATAATACAGTAAACACATGTGCAACTGTAATTCAATTGTATAATTTAGTCTCATATGCATATAAATACTGAAACATCATCCCTGATTATTTATTCTTTTGTCCAATAAACATCTACTGGGAATTTTTCATGTACCAGGTATTGTTCTGAGTTAGTGACGCAGTAAACAAGACAGTAAAAATATCTTTGCCCTGTCAAACTTAGATCTTATAGGACTCTAGTTAATAAACAAAAGTAAAGAGATTGTGTAGTATGTTAGATGACATATGTATATCATGATAGTGACATTTACATGGAGTGGCAGAAGGAAGTAGGCATTTTCAGGCTGGGATGTGTATATCACCGTCACTTGAGTTTTGGTCAGTGCTGGGAAGAGGGACAGGATTGCTATGGTTAACTGCCTTTAGGGGATATAGTTGAGATACTTTAGAATAACTGGTTAAGTAGGTAAATACGTTTACTAATTCTACACATTTACACCTGAATCCTTGTAGAATAACATAGTGAAGAAGACTATAGATTTTGAACTCAAGATGACAATGGTTTGAAACTTGCCTTCACAATTTTATAACTGTATGACTTTTTCTAGTTATTTAATCCCTCTAAGCCTTTGTTTCCAAATCTATAAAATGGAGCTTAGTGCTTCTTCCTTAGAAAAGTAATATTGACGTAAGAATTAATGCATGTAAAATGTTTAGCATCATGATAGATACTTAAAAAAATACTAGGTGAATATTATCATTCTGTATCCAAATACTCAAGGAACTTCAAAAATGGAAACTATCTTAAAGATCACCTTACTTGGCCAAACCTTTTATCAAGGGATAAAACTGAGGGACAGATAAATGAAATGAATTGTCCAGGACCACAATTACCAATTATTTCTACCAATTACCAAACTCCTAAACAATATGGCCATTCTTGGACATACATTGACATATCCAAAATATCCAAAAGTATCATGTGCATATAAATATATACTGATTGCTTCTCTCTGTTAAAGGAAAAGAGTAAGGAAAGTAAGAACAGAATAAGGAAACATCTAATCTCCAAGTAGTTACTCCAAGCTCAATTCCTACTCCATGTTTTAGTTTTTGCCAGGTTGTGGACTTAGACTTATTTTGTGGTCACCTCATCTGCTGAAAAGATATGTTGTATTAGAATTTGATTGAAATGGGGATATAAATATGCCTTTAATATCTGAGGTCATAAATGTATCACATTTTAAAAATAAATTACTTTTAGGAGTTTGAAGTGTTGATTTAATGTACTTACAACATATTTCCTTCAATGATATAGTATATTAGTCAACCATTCCTATGTCCATCAAATATAACAACGTAACAGAAGAATGCTAATTCTGATCTTCATTTACAACTTTACAATTCTCTCCAGTCAGAGGAACTGGAGTCAGAGTGGGGTGATTGGCAGGGGAAACATACAACGGAGTGGAAGAGGAGAAACTGAAAGAAGTGAAAATTCAAGGATTTTCAGGTATTCTAGTGCTATAGATAATTTTGAGAAATGGTGACATTGATCCTCAACTCACTAGAAGGAATGATGAATTGTGGTTATTGTGACATTTTCTCCTCATTGATTCTAAACAAGGACACTTTGGCGATTCTTTCCTGATTTTTGTGGCTTTCCTGGATTACTTAAGACTTCCAGTTCTAAAATTGAGATGGAAGAGTGACAGCAGGTATTCTTATCTTTTCCTTGCCTTAATGATTATGCCTCTAAATTTTCACCATTAAATTTGGTGTTTTCTATTGGTTGTTTTTTTTTTTTTCAGTAAAACAACAGAAATTATCTCTCAGTTTGGAAATCATAAATCCAAAATCAAAGGGTGCCAAGGCCATGCGTCCTCCAAAGACAAAGGAAGATCCTATTCTCCTTGCTTCTTCCAGCTCCTAGTGGCTCCAATCTTTGGCTTGTGGCAGCACTGTTCTGACCTCTGGCTCCTGGTCTCATTGCCTCCTCCTCTTCTCTCTATCAAACCTCTTCTACATACCTCTTCTCAGGACATTCTTACCCTTATAATCTCTTATAAATCATTGGATTTAGCACCCACTGGCTAATCTTTATCTCAAAATCCTTAATTATATCTGCAAAGACCTTTTCTCCAATTAAGGTAGTATTCATTGGTTCCCAGGAAATAGGCTATAGACACTTCTTTTGGGGAGCCAAATTTTGCTTCAATTATTAAAAATGTTTCTTTTTGTTTTCAGGCCAGGGAGATTTAATGAATGTAACTACAGGAGTTACATTCTTTTCCTTGCCTAGGAGGCACTAGAGCAAAAGTGCTGCAAACATCAATTTCAGAGTCAGATCGACCTAGTTGTTTTTGTTTTCTGGTTCTTTGTTTCTTGTCTGGCAAACAACCCTCAGAAATATTTAATGAGCACTTACTATATACCTGGTACAATTAATTCCAAGGGTTTTATCCTTCTTAACTACCTACTGGGTAGATCTTACTATCCTACTTTTCAGATGGGCAAATTGTAGTAAGTCCCTCACTACAGTTGCTCAGCTGTGAGGTAGTGAAGCCAGGACTCACAAATGTGTAATTTAGCCTTAGATACCTTAACTTTTCCTTGCTACTTTAGTCTCAGATGGACCTGGGTTTGAATGATAACATCTGTCACCTTATAGCTACGTGGCATTAGGAAAATAACGTACACTTCCTGGATCTTGGGCACTTTATCTATAAAACGCAAATGATAATTTTGATCTCACAGAATTGTAAAACTTAAATGGATAACATGATGTTCTTGGTGCCATGTTTGGAAAACAAAAGTGGTCAGTAAAACACATTGATGGTAGTAATATAGTACTTTTTTTAAGTATTATTATAGTACTTAAACATGATAGTATTAATACTTGAATTTTTGCCAAACTATTCAAAATAGTTTAGTAAGTATTTGTGTATATGCTACTAAGAGGACATAATTATTTGCATTCTTCCACACTTATTCTTTTAAAAATTTGTGTGTATTTTTATTGTGCTAAAATATATATAATGTAAAATTTACATTTTTAACCATTTTCAAGTCTACAGTTCAGTTAAGTGCATTGTTATTCAACCCTATACATTTTAATAGGTATTTTCTATTACCTTCTATTTCTGACTTTGCTTTATTTTTCAAAAATCAAAAATTTATGTTTTATCAAATGACTTCTCCATCTACTGACATGGCAAAACAATTTTTCTTTTATATTCTGTTAAATCAACATATTTTTATTTTATTATCTTATTTTTATTTTTTAAGACATTTATTTACCTGAGAGAGGGGAGGATGAGAGAGAGAGAGAGAAAGAGAGAGAGAGAGGGAATGCAGGGAAGGGGGGCATAGGGGCAGAAGGAGAGGGAGAGACAAATTTTAGCAGGCTTCTGCTCAGCATGGAGCCACTGAGGTGGGGCTTGATCTCACACTCTGAGATCATGACCTGAGCCAAAACCAAGAGTCTGATGCAAAACTGACCATACCACCCCGGCACCCCAAATCAACATACTTTTAATTATATCTTTTAATTTAAATGACCTTGCATATTGGAGCTCAATATGTTCATGGAGAAATTTATCCAGCATAAAATGTACTGAGTTCCTAACAGAGAATGAATTTAGACCAAAAGTGTAGATTAAAAGAAGCTAATTTTAACAGCACATATGAAAAGAAAAAAGAAAAATGTAAACTACAACTCCAAGTCATTTGAAAATTTCTTGTGTAAACATACTGTTTTGTTAATTTCAACAAAGAGTGTCAATGCATATTATTTCTTACAAGTTTTGTTGTTCTCAAAAGAATCCCTCTCTAATTACAATTCATCCTACAAATATTTGTCAAGACTTAATAAAAACAAATCCTTTCACTTACTTTTTAAAATCATTATTATCCCTAAATATATATCATCTTACTCACTAGCTCAAAGTATTTCTACAGAAGCCAAGAAAGTTCCAGATGTTGGTTTTTCTATCTTGGTTGATATTCTGGGTCTTTCTCATACTGCTAATATGAATATATGTACAAGACAATACTAAGTTATCATAGCTGGGGAATATCAGACTAATTATCTCATGGCACATAAAAGCAAAGCAAGATTTCTTTTAGTTAAATTTCTCCTACAAATGTACAACTATAATTTATTCTAAGGGAGAGAGCCATTCAAGTATGAGCCTGACCTATTATACTCTCAGCAAGAATAGAGAAAATTTAGTCTGAGAGTCTTAGGTGGCTAGTGGGCGCCATGCAAAATAGACTCTCAATCATTACAAATTCATAGAAAATTTAAAATACTAATTAGAGCTTCCAAGAATATTTGAGAAAGAAAAAAATAACCCTATTGGTGGGTGCAGACAAGGGCCAATTTGTCCTCCTTTCTTTAAGGAAGGTTAAACTGCTACAGAGCTATTTGACTTGAACAACATAAAAATAATTTTGGTCTGAGAAAGTGGATGTCTGTAGCTGATTTTCAGTCAAATCATATCCTCTTGAAATACTGTGGTTGAAATGAAAATGTTTATAGGCTATTTACCAGTTAGGCCCTGGTGAGTGCTGGGAAAACAAATATAATCCAGTTTGCTAACATGATGAAGTTATCATAATTAAACAGTTGGTAAAGAAACAAATCTATTAGGAGATTACCTCCAGCCCCTCCATGAAATCTGATGGTCATATAAATAGGTATCATAGGGTTTTGCCGCTGTGTACACTGAGAGAACCCAGCCAGAGAAGTCACTACTGTAATTCTGGCCAGATTTTTTTAACAAGCAGATTTTTTAAAAATCCATTCCTGGAACCTCTCAACTTGCTGCTTTATGGAATCCTTGTTCTGTGATATTTTCCCATTTAAATCTAATCTAGGGGCAGACTGGGTGGCTCAGTGGTTTAGCGCCACCTTCAGCCCGGGGCTGGTCCTGGAGACCCCGGATAGAGTCCCAAATCAGGCTCCCTGCTTCTCCCTCTGCCTGAGTCTCTGCCCCCGCCCCCCTCTGTGTGTCTCTCATGAATAAATAAATAAAATCTTAAAAAAAAAAATCTAATCTAGGGGACAAGCTTATGTGTTATTGCCCTATTTCAAGCCAACACTTGTTTTAACTCTTTGCTACCTTTTTAAAGGTACCTAATTGAGGCCTATGTTATAGGGCAAGATACCCCAAGAAAGGAGTAAGCAGTCCTGAATCAATTTACATGGTTTCTGGATTTCCAAGTTGATAGATTGGATTCTGAAATCTGCTACAGATAAGGACATTGCAGCAGCCAAGACATATTCCTTTTCCTATGGTGGCACAATCCTACCAAAAAAGATTCAGAGGAAAATGAAGTGTGGTCATCCCTTAGTCACAAATGCCATGCTGAATTCAAGGTATAGCCAAGATAAAGAATTGCCTTATAAAAAGTGAGATGGATACAGTCTTAGAATTCTGTGTTTTGCATTAATCTCCTTTTGATATTTTCATTTTTTAACATTAAAAGAATTTTAGAATTAAAAAAGAGTAGCCAAATTATGGGAAGAGCCCAAATGTCCATGGACTGATGAATGGATAAGGATGTGGTATATACATAGGATGGAATATTACTCAGTCATAAGAAAGAATGAATATTACCATTTGCAGTGTTGTGGATGGAACTAGAGAGTATTATGCTGAGTGAAATAAGTCAGGCAGAGAAAGGCAAATACCATAGGATTTCACTCATATGTGGGATTTAAGAAACAAAACAAGCAATCATTGGGGGGGTGAGGAAGAGAAGAAAACCAAGAAACAGACTTAACTACAGAGAACAAACTGATGGTTGCCAGAAGGGAGGTTGATGGGGGATGGATGAACTAAGTGATTAGGATTAAGAAGTGCACTTTTTGTGATGAGCACTGGGTGATATATGGATGTGTTGAATCAAATGTAAGATTATATATATTAATGATAAGATTATATAAAATAAAAAGATATTTATGTTACACTCAACTTTTTTTCACTTAATAATGCACTATAAACATTTAAAAGTTCCACTTTGGGGAACCCTGGGTGGCGCAGCGGTTTAGCGCCTGCCTTTGGCCCAGGACGCCATCCTGGAGACCCGGGACCGAATCCCACGTCGGGCTCCCGGTGCATGGAGCCTGCTTCTCCCTCTGCCTATGTCTCTCTGCCTCTCTCTCTCTCTCTGTGGGACTATCATAAATAAATAAATTTAAAAAAAATTAAAAAAAATAAAAAATTAAAAAAAATAAAAGTTCCACTTTGTATGATTGATTCTTAATATATCTGGAATTGAGCTTTGTTTATAGCATGAGGTAGGGAATCAATGATAGTTCTTCCATTTAAGTAATCAATTGTTCTAGCATCCTTTACTGGATAACCTATCATTTCTTTTACCATTTGCAGCAGCCACTCTGTCACCTATTAAGTTTCCATGGATATGTGAACTTATTTGTATGCTATTATTTTATAATTGACATTTTAAAGAAATTTGATTAACAATAAAAGACTATAAATATGAAAAAAAATAATGCACTGTAAAATTCTTCCCATGCAGTTCATGCTATTTGGGTCTCCACAGAACCAACTAATCCAATATTGTTAACAATATAACTACTCCAATGGGCATTACACCTACACTTAAACATTGTATCTATACTAACCCATCACCTATTGCTGGAGTTGTTAGAGGCTTTTTTCTCTCATATTATTAATTAATATTGCAATGATAACTGTAACAAAATCTTCGTGCATATTCAGTGCTTTTTCCTTGTACTACCCCTAATAGTACAGTTATGGTGTTGAGGGAGTACTCATTTAAGGCTTTTGATGTGCAGTGGTAAACTGTCCTTTGGAGGTGACTAACTGCTACATTCACAACTTAGTTTGAATAATGTGACTGAGATGGGTAACTGTCCTCCAGAATCCTTTTGCCTCACTGTTTTCCTTCAGTGATAGAACCTCCTCTGTCAAATTTTAGCTAGGTCTTGGCCACTCAGGTAGGAATTATAATTCCCCACCCTTCCCTGGAATCGGATGTGATAATAATTTAATTCCAGCAAATGACATGTACACCAAGTGATGTGTGTAATTTTGGGGCCATGTCCCTAAAAATAAGCTACTTGCCTTCTGCTCTCTTACCCTTCCCCGGGCTGAACTCAGTTATGCAGTCAGCTCAGACCAGGTAAAACTAAGTTTGGTGGAACCATGAGAGGGAAGCCTTCCACATCTCAGGACTGGGTCATGAAACAGAACTGCCCTCCATCTCAGATGCTCCTAAGAGAGTGAAATATCTTGGTGTAAATCACTGTAAAACCAGCCAAACTAATACTTTAAATACTACTACTACCTTAGCAGATGGACAAACCTGGAAATTTGTAGGTTCGCAGATTGGAAGTAAGATGGGGAAAAATAATGATCCACCTCTGAAAACTGCTTAATTGCCTGAAACCACATATTTGTGCCATCTGCTTTGTAGCTGTCCTCCAGCAGGACGTGCTTTATGCTTGTGGTTGTAGATCTTTTAAAATGAAGATTTACAGAATATCTGCCCTGTGCCTGAGGTTGAGGGAGATTTCTATTCTAGCCCCAGAGTTTCTCTTCAATATCTCAATTATCATCTTTGTCTGATAAAGTTTTAGATCTAAACTGGAATTACTCTGGCTACATGTTATTTCCTTTGTTTCACATTCCCACTCCTGGTACTTATCAATGAGATCGTCCGTGAAATAAAGGAAATGAGAAGAGAAAGGTCACTCGCTATCCCCAGTGGTTCCCAAGGAGCCCTCCACTCTGATTTCAGCTTGCTTGTCAAAAAGAGCACTGGAAGGAGGTTCCTATATAGTGACTGATTTTATAGGATACAATTGTCATAATGGGTTACACTTAAAATATCCAGGCAACATGAAATAGGAGAGAGGTGAATTTAAAAGGAAAAGCAGAAATTTAAAAATTTAGTGGAAGAAGGGCTCAGTATTAGGATTTTTACAAGTGGTGTCAGAGTGCAGATGTGATGCAGGCCCATACACAACAGCATTTACTCTTTGTGGGAAGATAAACACTGGGTTATTTGGAGCTAGATGGGAGTCACTATACACTTTTTAAAAAGACATATAAAACAAGTAGTCTAGATTCAAGACAATTATTTGAAAGCACTTAAAATTATTAGAAACAACAATGTGAAGGAGAGGGATTTGTTTGTTGAAAATCTTGCACAATCAATATTAGAGTTATTGTTTTCAGGAAAGGAGAAATTCTAGTACTTACACGCCAATATGATAGACTATTTGCAAAGATGGCTGGAACAGTTTCTTTCCTCTTTATTAAATGCTGTTTTTCAATAGAGCTTTGCAAGTCCTCTCATAAAGAGATGGAATCTATTTCCCCTCTCTTTGAGGTGGCCTAGCCTTGTCACTTGCTTTGACCAGTAGAGTGATAGGGTAACATGGTGTGGCTTCTAAACCCAGAACTCAAGAGGATGTCTAGGGTCTGTTCTTCCCCTCTTACAGATATATATATATATGAAAGCTTCAGATGGACTGCTGAGGATGCCATCTGGAGAAAACTTAAATGCTGTTGCCAATAGCCCTAGATAGTTGCCAATAATGTCATTGAAGCCCTCCAGGGCCGAGCAGCTGACCTGCCAACTGACCAACACAAATGAGTCCAGCTGACGCCATGAGGAGCAGAGATGAACCATCCTGGCAAAGCCCTGCCTATGCTGCCAATTCCCAGTATTGTGAACAAATAAACGACTATTTCAAACCACTAAGCCCTGGGGTGGTAAAACATTTAGAAATAAATAATAATACAGTTGATAACTTAAAATTAATTTATGATTCCTCTTCTCATGCTTCTTACCAAACAATTCAGTTGAGATAAGAGTATTAATTTACTGAGTGGAGGTGTTTCACTGTCATTTAGAAAAAAAAGATCCTAGCTTGCTGAATATTTTCACCACCAGTGAAATACACTGTCGCTGCAGAGGCTCCCCACTTCCTTGTAGCACAATTTATAAGCTCTGATTTCAGTTTCTGAAAGGTCTTTGCATGAGTGACACTGTATAAAAGGCACATCTATTGTTCACAAAGATATTTTTTAATAAATGGGAGCATATGTGTACTTAGGATGGAAAATTTAACCCTGCAGGTAAATGAAGTGTGATGTACTTATGTTTTAAAATGTAGTTGAGTTTCTCTGAAGATAACTGAAGCTTGCTTTGATCTACTGACTGATTAAACTTTTTGTTTGATATGGCATAGTGATCTTTTGGATCTGAAATTGTTTTGGTCTGGCTTTTGGATGCATTGATATTTTCTCAAGATGATTTATGATACTTACTAAGAGATTCATTTGTAATATCAAAGCTTAAATTAGAGTCAATCTGGCAGTTTTTCAATTCAAAACTTGGTATATACAATGGAAAACTTTTTAAGGGTAGAAAATTATTAAACAAAAATAGCATCTAGTGGTCCACACTATATTTTTAAGACAAGTGGAAAAATTTCTCTCTAAAACAGGTTCATAAAATAACCTAGCAGACAACGCTGTTTATAGAAATAAACATCAATGTTCTTCAGTGTCGTAGCTCCTTAAAATAATATAGTAATATTCCCATGTTTACCTCTCCATAGGAATGTGAGTGATAACGAATCAGGTGATTTTGTATGGGTAAACTGAAGTAAGGGTCATAATAATTAATTTTTTAAATGATTATTTCATTTGTGTTCATATATATTCTATTGTTTGGAATAAAAGAAAAATGTGAAGTAATGCTCATCACTTTCTGAACTAATTGTGTTTGATTACAGTTATTTGTAAAGTGAATATCTATAGTTTCCCATTTATTCTCAAAATATCCAAGCTAGATTTCATTTGAATCATAATTTAAGTCATTCATTAAAAATAACTTCAAATGACTAATCAGAACATCTCTATTTTACATTAAATTTCTATGTATTTTTTATATAGACTTTTAAAAAAATTTTTATTTTGGCAAAATTTTATTTTTTAAAAGATTGATTGATTGATTGATTGATTTATAAGAGACACACAGAGAGAGAGGCAGAGGGAGAAACAGGCTCCTTGCAGGGAACCCGACCTATGACTCGATCCTGGGTCTCCAGGATCACACCCTGGGCTGAAGGCGGTGTTAAACCACTGAGCCACCTGGGCTGCCCTATTTTGGAAAAATTTTAGACTTATAGAACAATTGCAAAAATAGTACAAATACTTCTTTCTTGTATAACCTTCTCCAAATTTCACCTATTATTACTATTTTACCTATATTTTTTATCCATCTCTATTTAAATATAATAAGTAGGTAGAGAATATTTTCCTGAGCTATTTCAAAGTAAGTTGCAGGTATAAATAGTGTGATCCTTCTCCCCATAAATACTTCAATGTATATTTTCCATAAAGGGGGCAATCCTTTCCATAATCATAATAGTTAATTAAATTATGGCAATGATGTCTTTTGGCATACTCTTAATTCATTTTTTTCAAGTAGTATATCTCGTATTTTACGAGTACTTGTCTCTCATTCTAAATGCAGACTTCATATAGACCTTAGAGTTCATCAAGGCATAAACTATTCCATTTGAAGCAATTATTTTAGCACCTTAAGGATTAATTTACAGCTTCATCAAAAAATTAAGTAATAAAAATAAATTAATTACTTTATTTACAAAATTAATTCATTATATGGCACAAATTTATTGAAGACCTGCTCTGTTTGAGTCACCTTGTAAGTATTTTACATATTTTACTATTTATTCAGCATAATACATAATATTTAACTAGTGCTTACCAGGTTTTAAGCACTGTGTGCAGCACATTACAAGGATGATCAAATCCAATAATAAAATGGCATATACTTATGAACCTTTTCCTATGTTTCAGGTACAGGAGTAAGTGCTTTACAATATAACTTTAATTGAATCCTTGCAACATTATGATGTGGATACTATTATTATTCCTATTTTACAGATGAGGAAGCTCAGGCCACAAAGAAATTAAGTCTTCAAGGGCAATTACTATATCGATTTGAAGGATGGGAAAACCTGAAACTTGAATAAGAAATATTTACTTGTATTAGTTGCCTAGAACAGTTTGACAAATTACCACGTACTGAGTGACTTAAAGCAGCTACCATACTCTCACCCAATTTTGGAAGTTAGATGTCTGAAATCAAGGTGTCTCTTGAAATCAAGCAGGTGCATGATGCTTTTGAAAGTTCTAGGGGAGAATCTATTTCATGACTTTCTCTTAGCTTTTGGTGTTGCTGGTAATCCTTGGTGTATATCTATTTGTGTCTGGTTTTATAAGGACTATAGGGAAATTGGATTGGGGTGGGGATTAGGGTGGTCCCTAATGACCTCATCTTAACTGAATTACATCTGCAAAGACTCATTCCAAATAAGGTCACAATCAGAGGTGCCAGAAGTTAGGACTTTGAACACCTTTCTTGAGGACACATTTCAACCCATAGCACTGCTCAAGGCCATTCAGCTCATTCATGAGGCTTCAAGGCTTTGAACACAAGCATTATCTGACTCCAAAGCCCATCTTTCTCACCATCCTGATCCATGCAGCATATGACATTTCAGTCACCTTCAGTTCTATCAGTTAGCTAAATTATTAATGACCATGGCAGTCTTCAAAACAAATGAATCTAATGTTTTAAAAATAGTAAATACACAATTTGGATATTGATTGAAAAATGCACACAGATAATGGCTTTAAAAAGGGAATATCTGATTTTAGTTCTTTTGACCTATGAATATAAGATTTAGTTTTTAAACCAATACGCTTTTATACATAAAAACTCATTTGTTTATGCTGCTACCAAGACAAACATCTTATTCATTTTTATAAAAATATTTTATTTATTTATTTTAGAGGGAGAGAGAGCAAGTGGTGGTGGGGAGCACAGGGAGGAGAGGAGCTGAGGGAAAAGGATAAGCAGACTGTTGATGGGGGGGTGGTGCAGGGCACGACCCTGAGATCATGACCACAGGAGAAATCAATAGTCTGATGCTTAATCAAATAAGCCACTCAGATACCCCACAAGCATCTCATTCTTAAAGAAAATTTGTACGAAAAAAACTTTGTCTCTACTCATTAAAATCATTTTCATGATGTTTAGTTCTTAAAAGGCTATGCTTTTATTTATATAGGGTCTGTACTTTTAAATTATATTAAAAACTATATTTTTACTAACTTTAATATTCTTTATCTTTATATAAATGTAAAGATTTTTTTACTGTATCTTTCCACGCATCTTACAACTAGTCATTATTACCATATAGAAAAAAAAAACCTTAATTATTTATTTTGTACTTATGTATCTGACTATACCTAGTAATTAGATCTAATAATTTGACTCAAAATTCATATTGCTCTAAAACACAAAAAGGTTCGTGTTACTTACTTAATCAGTTTCCTTAATTTGAGGTATTAAGTCTATTTTTATAGGTCTGTTAGAAATCTCTGCAGTATGGAAGAAAGGTGTAACCTTAACCAAATAGTCCAATCTACAGCAGTTACCTTTTGTCAGATTAACTGCATACAGTACCGACATCAATGTCTGCATGACCTTTCGCCTTGCAAGAGCATCCTAACTGGTTTCTGGTATGTCTTCTTCCAATGTAATATATTCTACATACCAACAGCAAAATAATCCTGGTAAAGCTCAAATGCGGTCAAGTCACTCCCTTTCTCAGCATCATTCTGTAGTTTGCCATTGCCTGTCGAAATACTGTTAGGAATTACTTTGAACAATAACAATAATTAACAAATCAGCCAAAACCATACAAAATAGTATTTAGTAGCAAGAAGCTGACAAGAAGAACGTTTTGAACAATATGGACACAGGGTAAATTGACGACAGTACCAAAAATTAGAGGCACTAGTTCAACTGTGAATATTTAATAATTTATGTTACTAATTTTATTTTTATTAGTTAGAATTTTGCATCTTTGAACAGATTGGTCTATAATTCTCTTTTCTTGCAGTGGGCCAATTTTCCTTTTTAAGTTTAGATTAGCTTAGATGGATAGATGGATAAATGGATTGATAGAAAAAAATATATTTCTATCTAAAGATAGAAAAAAATAGATTTCTTGTTAGACATCTTGTTAGACATTTATTAATTTTTTAAAATTTTCCAAAGAACCAAATTTTATTTTTTTTGTTTGCTTCTATTTCCTATTTCTTATGCTTATACTATCCTCCAGACTTCTTATTTCAGTTTTTATGATACTATTGGACTATTGGAAATAATCTTAGTTCTTCTGATAAAACCAATATTTAAGTATCATCATTATTAAAAAGATTTTACAGGCACAAATTTCATGCCCATCACTTTTATCTGTGTGACCTTTGGGCAACTTTCTTAAACTCTTGAGTCTAAAACTCCTCACCTTAAGATGGATAATTCTAGTACCTACTTTATAGAGTGGCTATGATAAAAAAAATTAAAAAGTGCTTAGCACAATGCTGACACTCACTGATGAAGGTCTGTCATAGGTGAGGAGGAGAAAGAAGATAAGGATGAAGATGAGGATGGTGATCATGCTAATGATACAATGTTGTGTCTATTTGAATCAGGCACAAAATTTTGGTTCTTTTTCTTGTTGAACTATCGGGATTAATATTTCAGTGATACATTTATGTGATTACCATGAATATTTATGTGTAAGAGCTTATGAGCAAAATAAGACTTATATACAGATAAATTTATTTTATGTAGTTTAAATGTTCTACATGGCCTATTTTAGGCAATTAATTCTTCACATGTATTTCCAAATAAATTTTAATGTCTTTTAGTTTATGTACTTATAGTTTATCTTGGGATTAATGAGGTAATGTCTAAAAAGAACTGTGAATTCTTTGGAGAACATACAAGGTCAGAGTCCAAATTGTGTCAGGACTTATGATGGTATGTATAAACCAGAAAGATGCCTTTGCATCATAGGACGTGAGTTGCCAAGTACTCACTACCATATTTGAAGAGCTATTGTAAGGAAGGAAGAATCAGCAAAGACACTTGGATGGATGGAAAGAAGGAAAAATGAAACCTAATAAGAAAGAATGGAAGCAGAAAGTGCCAAAGTGAAGCAGATTTGAAGAAACAACAATGAAATAGGGTCTTCTTAATCAGTAGCTGCATATGACATAGTGTTCATCACTTTCTCCTTGAAATGTTTTCCTTACTTTGCTTCCAAGATAAAACATCTGCCTGTTTGTCTTCCTCTCATCTCTGGCACCTTGGCTCTCTGTTGCTGGCTCCCCCTAATCTCCCTGACCTCTAAATAGGAGAGTGTTTCAGCATCCAGTCATTGACCCTCTTTTCTATCTACACATCCTCTTCTAATGATCTCATATAGACTTATGGCTTTAAATATCAACTATATGCTAATGATTTCCAAATGCATTTTTCTGGCTTGGGCCTCCCTTCTGAAATGTAAACTTATATATCAACTGCCTTCTTGACATCCCTACTTGGATGGCTAAGATGATCTCAAATTTAACATGCTCAAAACTGAGCTTTGGATATGTTCACCCACACCTGGCCCTAGTCCTTCATAAATCTCCTCTCATAGTTTTTGTCATCTCAGTACATGGTCAATCCATTTTTTCTCCGGCCCCAAGGCTTCTAGTCTTTTCTAGTTCTTCCATTTTCCATTATACTCCACATCCAACCTACCAACATATGGTGTTAACTCTGTCTTCAAGATCTGTCTAGAATCTGAGCACTTCTTAGCACCACCAGTTTTATCTCCCTGAACTGTTACAATAGTTTCCTAATTGGACTCCCTGCTTCTATTCTTGCCTTTGCTAGAAGCCCTCAAACACTGGTGTGGTTGACAGATTCCAGTTTCCACTGGCTTTTCTGACTACCTCTCATTCGGTATCTTATAGTGCATCTCTAGCAGGACGTCACACCAAAAACGGTTATTCGAAAGATGTTTAAGTCTCCTCTGCAGATGGCATAGCCTTGCTCAGGAATCCCAGGGAACTGTGTTGTGATTTCCTTATTAGTCTTTATATAAAATCTACATAACATTTTTTCTCTATCACATAAATACCTAAGACCACAGGGTCTGTCCCATTAAATGGCCTAAGTATTAGGATCATTTATTCCAAAATATGTTAATCTAGACCTGCTACAGAGCTTTTTCCTATTCTCTGTGTCACTCAAACTTTGCAGCACTTCATGTCACTCTATAATAGCCAGAGTAGTCCTCCAGGTGCGGTCCACCAACCATGACAGTTCCTTCTTTATGGTAGCAGGTGTAAGATACATTAGTTATCCTTTATTTTGCAAAGTATTTACTGGAATGCCATGAACCACTGGATCCCTGAAAATTTTATTAGTGTGATAATATCTTAATATCTCACCCTTTGGGGGTGCCTGGGTGGCTCAGGTGGTTAAGCATCTGACTCTTAATCTCAGCTCAGATCTTGATCTCAGGGTCATGAATTCAAGCCCTGCACTGGGCTCCATGCTGGGTGTGGAGTCTACTTAAAAAAGAAAAAAAATATACATGGATATATATTTTTACATACACATACATATATATGCATCTCACCCTCTGAAGTTCATGAGTTTTTCCAAGGCCTCCAATGTGCTTGACATTTGTTGTTTATCCTATGTGACTAGTATGATGTCACCAATATAGTGGACCAGTGGGATATTCTGTTGGATGCAGAACCAACATCCAACATCCACAGAATCCAGTTCTATGTTTCCTCCTGAATTCAGCCGTTACATATTTTCTAGGCCCTACAATTCTTCCATGGTATTGTTCCTTGCTTCCCATGAAAAGTCCAGCACATCTCTGGACTTGTTCTGTGGTGATTTAATCTACTTGTTGGCCTAATGGTCAGGAAGGAAAGTGGAGGCCTAGAGTCACCTTGTTGGGGCAACCAAGGGTCTTTGAGAAAGGGTGAAGCACTGACCTTAACCAGAAAGAGTGATTCACTTCTATAGACTTAGAAGATTTAGTAGATTTGGGGGAACTGAGATTTTTAACTTAATCATTCTTCATTCTTATAGTTGCATGGCTACCTTGTACAATAAATACACCCACCACCAGTGATAAGATCTTTGTTCCTAGGACCTTCCTAAGAACAACCCTAATCCAATCCTAGCCTCTTCCTCTTGAGATCTCTCCAGGAAACAAACTCTGAGATGGAGAAGAGCAGGCAGGAATTTTTACTAGTACGTGTTTTCAGGATCAACACCTCTAGGATGAAGACAAAAAGGAGATTTGGCAAACTGTAAATGTGGGTTATGGCGTGGTTAGGCTATGACTTGAGTTCACTTAACAAGGAACTCCAAAGCTGGAATGGCATTTTAGAGTTGCCCTGAGATGTGACGAAAGAGCTAGGTATTTGTACCCCCAATTCAGCCAGTCACTGGATACAGGTGAGGGGATAGCATGATCTTTGACAAGGTATAGGTCTTTATTAAAAGTAAGCCTCAAAGAGGTTGAGAGCTGGGAATTGTGTGGGACATATCCATAACCAATCCCAAATCTGGAATCAATATTGTACAGATTTCTCCCTACCAAACATAATTTTTGGTTCATGTGGAACTTTTCCTGGGTCAAATGGATCTCTATGTGTGTAAGTATCAACCATAATTAAGACACATAAAAGTCATAGACTTGGAAGGAACTGAGAAATAATGTAGTAAAATGCTTGAGTACAACTTTGAGCCCTATTGATAACATTCTCAAAATATCTCTGAACACTAGCACTGTTGGAATACTGGCTTCCAGTTTCTGTAGTTCTGATCATTTTGCGAAGTTCCCCTTTTTGTTGAGCAGACTCTTCCTCCATGTCATTTTTACCTTCTCTTCTACTTCTGATGTGAAGAATCATAAATCAAGTTCTAATGAAAGTGCTCCAGACACATAAATATGACTATTAAATTATGCCCACACACCCCGCCCCCCCCCCCCCACGGACTCCTAAACTGCTCATGTGGCCTAGTTATAATGCCAATATGGTCTGGTCACTATCTTATGACTTTACTCCAAATTGGCAATTTTTCCAGGTATTATTTTCAGAATTGAATACAATGCTCCAAGGCTGGACTCACACAGTGCATAAGACCTCCCATTCTTTAAGACACTGTACTTCTATTAAGACAGTTTCATATTTCATCAGCTCAAAACTACTGCATCATTGTTACAATTAAAATATGAAAAGTGGGATGCCTGGGTGGCACAGTTGGTGAAGCTTCTGACTCTTGATTTTGGCTCAGGTCATGATCTCAGGATCATGAGATCAAGTCATATATGGGGCTCCATACTCAGCATGGTCTGCTTGAGGTTCTCTCTCTGTGTTCTTCTGCCCTTCCCACTTGTACTCTCTCTATCTCTCTTTAAAATAAATAAATGAATCTTTTTAAAAAATGAAAAACATTGATATGCACTTTTCCTGTTATTTTTCCCTTTTCTCATCTTTCAGAAAATTATGAGAATGAAATATCATTCTATACCACTGGTAAGAGAGAAATAGTGCAAATGGAAATGAAAAAAAATCATAAAAAGAAGGAAATAGGAAGAGGGGAGAACATGGCCCTGGGGTGATGAGTGAAATAATTCATGAAGAACCCAGTTGCTATACTGGGTAAGAACTTTATATTTTTTAAAATTTATTTTCTGTTGAGGAAACATTTTCAAAGATCACAGGAGAGGAGATGAATAAATAAATTAATGAAGCAAAATTTTAGTTATCTTATAAACATGGTTTTGTAGCTAATAAAGTTTTATGATTAAAAATTTCATAATTTTTAAACCTCTAGATTACAAAATTAATTTTAAGCATACCATGAACAAGATACATTTCTTCTTTTAAAAGAGCTAATAATACTTTCCCACCTTCTTACCCTTTATTTCTGCCAAGCAACCCATCTTATGTGAGTTTGAAGCCCAGAGGTTTCAAGACAACTCCATATAACATCTTGCTGAGTTGCCATAAATTTTAGTGATTCTGAACCTGTTGTTCTTGAAACAAAAGAATGGTTCAATGACTTACAATTTATCACCTGGCTTAATAGACGACTTCATTATCTCTCTTTCTCTAACATATTTTCCCACTGTCGAAACAAATATCCCCAATGTCAAAGAGAAATGCAAAGACAGCCAAGTTTGGCATTGTAAAAACTTATGATCTACAAATGAATGACGAATCCTATAGGGTCTGGAAAGCCAGAACACTTTACAGATGCCAGCAGAAGTTAATAATGTTAGCTTTCCCTAGGAACTGTAGAATCCGTGTGAGAGTAATTTAGGATTATGGACTGTGGGTCTTAAATGATTTATAAGAACATTTTACTGGCAAATGCAGAGAAAAGGAAGAAAGGCATGCTTTGATAGGGAGCAAAATCCTGAGTTAAGACCTTGCTGGCAGCAGTATCACCATGAAACTGCTATTTTCCTTTTATTGTTATTTAATGCTCAATTATTTAAAATGCTTAAAAGAGAGTTCATATGCTGGCATAATATACCAGTGAGACATTAATTGTATGCTTTTAAATGGCTAAAATTGGAATTTATGTTTTAAGCATATGGCTATATTTATGGAATTCCCTTATAATCACTGTAATGCTAACTTTCTCAATTGATTTTCATCTATCAATGGCAAATCATTTTAGAAACCACAATTAAATCTCACAATAGCACTGACTGGCAGGTAATAACATTTGAACTTTGACTTATTTGCTCTTCTGTGTTCTGTAAACATATATTAGTCAATTCATTGAGGTCTCAAGCAGTTGACAGAATGGCAAGTTTCCATAGAGTTAGAGGAATCAAAACCACTCACTTCTAAAATATTTCTTATAGGATTTAAGTAATCAAATACAGGATACCTGTAGTAGTAAAATTTAAGTTCTAGGTTCATACTACCATCAACTCGGGAGCAATAGGCTAACTTCTTTAATTATTCCAGTCTCAGTTTTCCAAACATGAGGAGAGGAAAAGGTGCTCTCAACAACTTCTTCTTTTTCTAGGATGCCAGGGTTCTAATCTCATATATTTTCATATATGTATGTATCAAGAAAATTAGATTCAGAGAAGGATTTGGCTATTAGATATAAGAAATTGCAATTTAATGCTAATAAAACCCAAATGAGAGTTCACAGGAAGGAAGAGAAGCATCTTATTGACATTCTGGAACAAAGCAACTGACTTCACTTATGATCATATTAGATAATAGAAGCCAGACTTGCCCTTCCATTGGAAACAACAACAAAACAAGTAAAATATATGAAACAATCTGAATATGAAACAATCATTTTCAAGAGACTGGACATAAAGCAATGAAATCTAATGATCTCTGAGAGATGGAAAACAAATTGCTTCCCTAGCTAACTCCCAGGAGAAAGGTTCCAGGCTATAGTACAGAAAAAAAATAATCTAGGCAAAGTCTATCAGTCTCCTTGACTAGAGGTGATGAAGCTAGAAGTCTGTGAAGGCCAAGGCAGTTATAATTCTTGGGCACCAAAAACATAATCCATAAAAGAAATAATTGATAAGCTGGACTTCATTAAAATTAAAAACTACTGCTCTGAGAAAGACAAGGTCAAGAGAATGAGAAGATGCCACAGATTGGAAGGAAATATTTGCAAGAAACACATCTGATGAAGGACTGTTAATCCAAAATATATAAATAATTCTTAAAAGTCAATGGTAAGAAAATAAACAACCTAATTAAAGAATGGGACAAAGACCCTAAGAGACACCTCACAAAATAAGATTTATAGAGGGCAAATAAACACATAAATAGATGCACCACATCATATTTCATCAGGAAAATGCAAATCAAAATGAAATACCATGGCATACCTATTACAATGGTCACAATCTAGAACTTCGATAACACGAAGTGCTGGTCAGGATGTGGAGTAACAAAAGCACTCATTTACTGCTGGTGGGAATGCAAAATGGTACAGCCACTTTGGAAGGTAGTTTGGTGGTTTCCTACAACACTAAACGTATTCTTACCATATGATCAAATGAGAAAACTTTCTAGTTATCAAAATGGATTGAAAAGTTGTGTCCACATGAAAACCTGCCCTTGGATGTTTACAGCAGTTTTATTCATAAAGTGCATTCCAACAATGAAATACACAGGGCTGCAAAGAAATGAGTTATCAAGCCATGAAAAGTCACGGATGAATCTTACCCAGGTATTACTAAGTGAAAAAGCCAGTCTGAGAAGGCTACATGCTGATGACTTCAACTATATGACATTCTGGAGAACAGAAAACTATGGAGACAATAAACAAAATCAGTGGTTGGCAGGAGTTCGGGATTGAGGGTGGGATGAAAAGGCACAGCACAGATGATTTTTACATAATGAAATATTCTCATAATTCTGTAATGATGAACATGCCATTATACATTTGTGCAAGCCCATGGAATGTATAGCACCAAGTATGAACCGTAATATAAATTATAGACTTTGGGTGATTATGATGTATCAGTGTAGGTTCATCAGTTATAACAAAGGTACCACTTTGGCAGGGGATGTGGCTAGTATGGGAGGCTATACTTGTGTGAGAACAGGGTGAATATGGAAAATCTCTGTGCCTTCTCAATTTTGCTGTGAACTTTAAACTGTTCTTAAAAATAAAGTCTTAATAAAATAAAGTTCAAGTGCAGAAAAATAAAATGAAATGAAAATCTATCTAAAACTAACATAGATGTAGGGATTAGAAGCAAGTACTTTTAAAAAGCTATTAAAGCTGTATACTATGTGTTCGAGAAGCCGGAGGAAAGATTGATGATGCTACAAAGATATGGAACACACACACACACACACACACACACACACACACATAACATATAAACATATAAAACATAAAAAACATATAAAACATATATATATATATATAAAAGTTCAATAAAACTTGCAGTGATGAAAAGTTCAATATGGGGAATAAAAAATAACACTAGTTGGATTTGACATCACAGAAGAAAGAATTAGTGTATCTGAAGATGTAATAAAAGCTATTTAAAAAGAAGCAAAATGTTAAAAAAAACTAAAAAGAATAGATCATAAACAAAGCATCATGGAGTTTTGAGACAACTTCAAATGGCCAAATATACACAATTTGAGTTTCCAAATGAAAGGAGAGAGGGAGAGAGCAAAAAGAATTGAATAAAAAACAGCTAATTTTTTTCAAATTGGGTAAAAACTATAAACCCAAACATCAAGAAACTCAACAAAATCTAAGCACAAGAGTTATGAAGAAAGCTACTACAAGGCATATCACAATCAAATTGCTTAAAACCAGTGATAAAAGTAGCCACAGTAAAAGAACACATTACCATTGGAAAATAATTCTCAATAGATCTCTCACATCTCTTCATACCTTATAAACTAGGTATTAACTGCCCTTTATTATAGACTATTTTAAAAATGTTCATATGGTTAAAAGCTTTGTCTCCATCCAGACGAAAGCAAAGTCATGCTTAATACTCATTATAAAAGAGCTGGATTCCCTAAGTGCCTCCACTAAAGCACAGTACATTGCATGTGTGGCTGTCATTTCTTTCTTCACATCACCTGTGCCAACTGAGGTGCATGTGCTGGCACAAAGATGCTGATAATCTGGTTACTGCTATTACAATGAACAATAAATTGTTCTGGGTCTCTGACACATGAACCTCATCTTTTCTAAGAGTATCTCAAAGGAAATATAACTGGTCCAACACGTTAGCTTCTAAGTTGGGTAAAATCTCAGACCCTTCACAGTTCTTGACAATTTTGTGGTATGGCTGGAATGTTGACAGAGATGTAGTTTTCTGGAAAAGGAAGGTTGACAATTTCATGGGCCATTTATCCAGATTTAAGGGAAGACCAGGAAATCGAGTAACAAATATATTGACCACATTACACAGTTAATTGGGCAATAAATGCTCTTCCATGTTATTGCCTGCCAATGAGAGGGCAATTGAAGATGTGGTTGAAAGCTGAGTACCAGGAATTAGAGTAAAAACCGGCAGCCCAAATGGTGCCCTGACCCTCTCCTCCAGGTGAGTTCTCGTTAATTTGGCAGTCAGTGTCAGGTATGCACACTTTAACAACTAGTATTTAGGTTCAATCTGGGTAGACCAAAGATTTGGCCTTTTTATTAAGAGTTACAGAGATGTGCCAGTACACTTGGAATGAAAGGAGGGAAATTAGTGATCACTATGTGTTAACCAGGCAAAAAGTTAGCAGACTGGCTGGTCCTATTAGGAGATTGGGCAGGGGGTGGGGGGGTGCCCATAATGTTTGTTAAAGAATAGCAACAAACACATCATTTTATGGTTCAGCTTGTCCTGCAGTCTGTGTGCCAATTTTAGATCCACTTGGGGATGACAATGAAAGTTTGAGAGCTGTTGTTTTCCCCAGTGGATGCTGGCTGTTATAAGAGTGTTTTGGCCTTTTGGACAGATTTCCCTAATACACACAAAGTTCCACAGAAAACCACACATGAGACATTGGGTAGTATTTGAGCCACTGCCATAGAATAGGTTTAGAAAACTCAGGAGAGAAACTGACTCAACAGAATCTACATAAATTCTTCTCATCTCTACTATCTAGAAAACTCTTCTAGGCTTTGTTAAAACCACATGAAAACCTAAGAGATGTCATCATGAAAATAGGGTAATAGAAACCACATATTACAGGGGATTCCTTAAAAAAACAAAAACAAAAACAAAAACAAAACAAAACATTGTCTCTGTGCAAATTAAATCAACTCAGACAAAAGGAGAAAAATCCTGGGCCCCACCCATCCTGAATGCCAGGCTGTGGCTGTGGCTGCAGAATTAAGAGGTTTCCAAAGCTGAAATAAATGGTATCTACACTGGAAGCTTTGTTTCCTAATAGAGCTTTGGTTTGAGTGAAAATACTGTAACTTCAGTTGGTTGAGCTGCCCCACAGGAATCCAAAAGTATACATGCCTTCTTTCCTGGTGTGGGGCTGTCCTCCCCCTCTCTCTAACATATGATCCCTCCCTTCCCTACTATTACAAAAACAATGTGTTAAAAGAAAAAGATGACTAAGGGTGGTGCTAATATCTCCCTATCCCCAAGAACAGTGATGACCATATGCACCTGTCCAATTATACTCCAGAAATCTGGGGAAAAGGAGGGCTCAAACTCTTACAGCTTTCTTCAATATAAGCCCAAATCATCATTCTACCCTGTTCCTATGGTTTGGACAAACTTCATTGTGGAGGTTTGGACATTTTGCAGTGGAAGATAGAATTTGAAGTACCTTTGTGACATGACTTATTGGACTGATTGTAGTTTCTACCACTTAATGTACGATTCATATCACTCACACTTCTTTATCCAACAAATGTTAGAGGGGATTCTGAAACTCTAAAACTTCTAGAAAAAATATAGGCGAAAACTTAGGTGACCTGGAGTGAGGCAGATTTTTTTTTTTTTTTTTTTTTTTTTTTAGATTTCATGCCAAAGTATGAGCTATAAATGGAAAAGAGAAAATAAATTGGGCTTTATCAAAATTAAGAATCCCTGCTCTTGGGCAGCCCAAGTGCCTCAGTGGTTTAGCGCTGCCTTGGGCCTAGGGCCTGATCCTGGAGACGTGGGATTGAGTCCCACGTCGGGCTCCCTGCATGGAGTCTGCTTCTCCTCTGCCTGTGTCTCTACCTCTCTCTCTCTGTGTCTCTCATGAATAAATAAACAAAATCTTAAAAAAAAAAAGAGGGAAAAGACAAGCCACAGAAGAGAAATATTTGCAGATCCCATATGATGGACTTGTATACAGAGTATGTAAAGAACTCTCTAAATTCAACAGTAAAAAAAACAAACAACCCAATTTTTAAAATATAGAAGAGATTTGAACTTTACCAAAGAAGAGACATTGATGGCAAATAAACATGAAGAAAGCCTAATGTCCTTAATCATTGGGGGCATGAAAATTAAAATCACAAGTGGAAACCATTTCACACCTATTACAATATCTGAAATGCAAAATACTGAGCAAAGTATTTGTAAGGATGTAGAACAATGGGAACTCTCACACTGCTGGTGAGAATGTAAAATATATGTTCATACAGAGTCTTATATGCGAATGTTCATAACAACTTTATCTATAATAGCCTCAAACTGGACACTGGAAACAACCCAAACTCAGGTGAATAGATCATCTCAGGTGAATGAATAAATAATAGTATATTATCAGCAATACTGCTCAATAATAAAAGAAGACACTATCAGTGCAAGCAACATAAGAAAAATCTCTAATTATTACAATGAATGGAAGAAGTCAGACAAAAAAGAACGTCTATTATATGATAACAGTTGTATAGATTCTAGTAAATACAAACTAATTTCTATTGATGGAATCTATGGTTCCCTTGAAGTGGGAGACAGGAAGGGACAACAAAGGATGGTTTTTATAAGGGGCCGCATGGAATCTTTTGGTGGTAATACTTAGATTCACTATCTTGATTGTTTGGGGTAATGTTTTTTTTTTTGTTTTTTTTTTTTTTTTTTTATGATAGTCACACACACACACACACACACAGAGAGAGAGAGAGAGGCAGAGACACAGGCAGAGGGAGAAGCAGGCTCCATGCACCGGGAGCCCGACGTGGGATTCGATCCCGGGTCTCCAGGATCGCGCCCCGGGCCAAAGGCAGGCGCCAAACCGCTGCAGCCACCCAGGGATCCCGGGGTAATGGTTTTATAGGTGTTATATTTATGTCAAATTTATCAAATTGTATACTTTAAATATGTAAAGTTTATTTTATGTCAATTATACCTCAATGATTTAAAAAATTTAGAAGAATACTCATTTGTCCCTGCCTTCTTACCTTGGTTAATTTTCTCTAATCTTTTTTTCCTAATGATTAATCAAAGACTGGGGCTACAATATGTATGGGTAATAAAGTTATCATTTTAGAACATCTATTATCTGTATTTCAGGCACTTCATCCAAGGACTTTACACACTTGGTCCTATTTTTATCCTCATAAGACTGTATTTAGGTCAGTTTTACAAAATTGAGTCTGGGTTCTAATGAACCTAACCATCCTAGATTTTTTTTTTCCAGTCTCAAGATAACTAATTTACTATTATCTTGCCTTCTCTCTCATTAAACTTCCAACCCTTGCACACTCTTCCACCCACACGCAGAGCAAACAGCTGTGCCTATTACATCATTGTCACTGACCACTTAGATTGAGACTCTCTAATCTTGCCTCCCAAATCTCCTAACTTACCTGCATCCATATCTATACCTATATTCTATATCACTGTCCTTACCAATTAAAAAACATAGGTTTTATTGAAGGCCAACTCCCTACTTTCCTCCTGTATCTCATTTCCTGTTACTTTTTTTAAGGGCTTGCCTTTTATACTTCCTGCCTCTACCATCCACATCCTCCAACTGCTTTTTGTGGATCATTCCTATCAATGTGCAGAGTCGTCCAACATATTAAAAACAAACAAACAAACTTACCTTGGGTGCCACATTCACCTGACCATTTTCTGTTAATCATTATAGTGAAACTTTAAAAAGTTGTCTCTATTCTTTCTGTACTGCTTATTCATCTCTCATTTCTTTCACTACTTCTTCACCTTCCCGTCATTCTTATGTTCTCTCCAATTTATCTTCCTTCTTCATTTTACCTCAGACTGCTCTTGGCAAGGGTACCAGTGATCTCCATGTCATCAGTTTCACAGCCACTTCTGTCTTCATCTCACTGACTTCTAAGTAATGCCACCCAGTGCAAACCATTCTCCTTCTCTTTGAAATTCTTTACGAGGCTCCCATAGCATGAATGCCCCATGTTCCTCCTATCCTATGTGCTAATTTTTCTCAGGCTCATTTCCTGCCCTTTTTTAACTTTATCCTTCAGAGAATCTCAGGACCTTTTTCTCTATCTACACATTATCTGCCTAAGTGATACTCTTCAGGCCCTGGCTATAAACCCATTTTTATGCTGATGATATTCAAGATTTTATGCTCTCCATAACTCTTCCCTTAGGTCACAAAATGTATATACAAGTGCCTGCTTAGCATCTGTATTTGAATGTTGTACAGGTGCTTCAAATTTAACATGTTTGCAACAGAATTTTTTCTTATTTTAATCCTCTGTCCCAGCTCCCCTCATCTTCTCCAGAATTGCCCACCATGGTAAATTACACCAAGTCCTATTTAGTGGTTCAACCCCCAAACTTTTTGCTTGACTCTTCCATTCCTTCATCCCCATATATGATACATTAGTATTTCTGACTAATTCTACCATTTAGTAGTTCTCCAAATACACCCTGACTACAACTGCTTGTCTCCATCTCTACTATCAACACTAAGGTACCACCACCCTCACTTTTCACCTTGACTAATGCAACAGGTTTTTCCCAATTTCACATCTTCAACTATTACCCTCTGATAATCAGTTTCCTACACAGTAAACAGTGATCTTTTAAAAAATGTAAATCAGGTTATGCTATTCTGAATGACTTCCAAGGACTTTCCTCAAGTCCTCTGCATTAGCTGTCTCTCTGCATGAAAAACTCCTTCTAGTTACATGAATATTTCTCTCTCATTTAAAGTCTCAAATTTTATGCCACAACCACAGAGAAACTTTCAATAAAACCTAAATCACTTTCTATCACATTACCTTGACTTATTTTCTCCATGATACTTCCAACTATCAAGAGTCTTACTTATTATTTTTTATATATTATTTATTTCATATTATTTTTCTGTATTTCTTCTATCTGAAGCTATGTTACATGAACATGTTTCCCTGTAAACAAAGAGCTCAGGCAATAGGAACATTAGAACTTTAGAAGTTAGTTATTAAGTCAATATCCTTTATAGACTTGATAATATGATTCAGTTATATCTCTCAACTCTTGGCTTCATTATTTCCTTCTGAACATACTGTCAAAATAGGTCTTTAATGTCTGGTAGGAGCAGCTTGAACTGACTTAAAATGGAAAGAAAAACAACTAAGATTCTTAATCCTTGTTCTCCCGAAGGACTATGATTTACTCTTCTTTTTCATTTCTTTTTTCCATACTCAATCTGTTTATTCTTATCTCTAAAGAGTAAAATTTCCCTTCATATTAGGTTGAAAAATCATAATGACTTTTTTGGGAGGATAAAAATATATGCATACCACATTTTCACTGAAAACAGAACATTACCCAAGAAATACTAGTTTACATTTTTGCTTTCTGAAAGTATTTTTAGCAGCAAATGGGCCTGAACTGAAATGCATTTCTCAGATGACAAAGAAAAAGTTAACATATAGATTTTGCTATATCCTAATGAAATGTTCAAATAACTGTCTGTTTCGAAAAAGAGAGAATGAGTTTAGAGAATGAGTACATTTTTTCCCTGATCTCCCTTCTCCCCTTCTTCAAGCTCCACTCTCTCCCCAACATTTTTATTAGGGTTATTAAAAGGGCAGCTAGTGGGTCAAAATAGAAAAAAAAAAACAAAACTTTGTCTAAAGACTAGGTTGATGATGTCAGTAATTAACAAAAGGCTTTCAAATAACTAAACATCTTCCTTCTGTTATATAAGTCATCTGAGATTTCTTACAAGGGAAGAAATTTATACCTGCTTCGATTATACTCATTTTTAATAACTTTCTTTATGATTGTTGCATTATAATTATTTCTTGAAATATCAGACATAAGGGGAGAAATTTATACCTGCTTCCATTATACTCTTTGAATAACATTTTTATATGATGGACTGCTGCATTATAATTATCTCTTGACATATCAGACATGCCCACTCAACGGTGAGTTCCTCCAGGTCAAGGGAACTGTAACCTAGAACATCAGAAGTGTTCAGTAAATAATTCAGCATACACATGAGTACTGAATTTTAACCTAAAATATATTATTTTTTGCTTCTCTTTATCCTCAGATAAGAGATTTATACTGTCAGCCACTTGGCTTCCTGATCATCTGTATTATCAACTATGAAGACTTAGGGTAAGAAGATGGAATTACTAGAAAAACTAACAGAATCATATTCATCTGATCAGTTCCTGCCATATTATTTCAATCTGAATCAATATTAATCATTGAATTTTGACACAAGGAGAAATCATATGTTCATAAGAAATCTTTACATATGTTGTGACATTTCTAGGGCATTAAACAATGAATTCCAAAAAGAAAATTGCATTTTAAAGAAATAGAGTATCTTGAGCTTACCTTTGTAATGCCACTATGAAATCTATGGAATATGCTATCACTATTATCAAATGTAAATTGAGCATTTTAAGTTGAATTTCTGGGGGAAAAAAGAAAAGAGGCTATAGTTATGAGCTCCCTCCATTCAGGCACCTTTGAAGATACAAGAAAAAAGGGATCATTAGCATAATTTTTAATCAGGGCTATATCAGTGGGGAGATCTAAATACATACTTTATATACTTTAAAAAATATTGTATTTATTTATTCATTAGAGACACAGGGAGAGGCAGAGACACAGGCAGAGGGAGAAGCAGGCTCCATGCAGGGATCCTGATGTGGGACTCGGTCCCAGCACCCTGGGATCACAACCTGAGCCAAAAGCAGATGCTCAACCATTCAGCCACCCAGGCGTCCCTTATATACATTTTATAAAAGGTTTGAGGCCCAATGGCTGTTATGGTCTCTTCTGCTGGAAAAGGAATGGGTAGGGTATAATAATTAAATAGAATTTGTTATTATTTCTAGATGTATACATATCAATTAAATGTGCACATAGGAATCATAATGACTTTTATAAGATACATTTGAATACTAAAGAGAATTATGATATAACTATGATTGAAAAATTAGGACAACAAATATTATTATTATTTTTTAAAATATTTTATTTATTTGACAGAGGAAGAGAGCACAAGACAGGGGAGAGGGAGAAGCAGGCTCTCCGCTGAGCAGGGAACCTGATGTGAACCCATGACCCCAGGATCATGACCTGAGCCAAAGGCAGACGCTCAACTAACTGAGACACCCAGGTGCCCCAGAACAAAAAATATTATATTAAAGATACATACATGGGCAGCCCGGGTGGCTCAGCGATTTAGTGCCACCTTCCTCCCAGGGCGTGATCCTGAAGACCCGGGATTGAGTCCCACGTCAGGCTTCCTGCATGGACCCGGCTTCTCCCTCTGCCTGTGTCTCTGCCTTTCTCTCTCTGCGTCTCTCATGAATAAATAAATCAAATATTTAAAAAAGAAAAAAGATACATACATACACCCACATTGATCTCAACTAAGTAAAATCTGCATATGAAGAAGTAAATATTTCAAAAGTTAATGATTTCTTTTTCAGGGAGAAGAGGCTGATGGGATTGTGGAAGTTTTGGTCTCACTATATAATTTACTATATTTTCCATTTATTAAATAAAATTATGTATATTTTATAATGAGAAAAAATAATTATAAAGAGTAGTATGCCTCCAAATTAAACATATTACAAATTATCTACCATGACAAATTATGCATGAGGTATGAACATAACTAAATTCTTTTAAATAAACTTTATTGGATGGATGTCATGTGCTACATGAGAAAAGTAATAATTATAGACACATGACTTAATTTATTCACATCTACTGAGTAATATGGTCTCATGGAGCTCACACTTCAGTGGGGAATAACATAAAAATATAACTATACTTTCCAATCAATAACTAATACTTCTAAAAACTCAGGAGTAAGATGACATATATTAAAAGTCCTCAGTACTATTGAATGCTATGATTGAGTTAGCAGTCATTAGAGGGTTGCTACTAAATGACAGTCAGAAATTCTATATCTTCCGTTGCTAGGGTCATCTTCAGGCCATCCACACCTGCCATCTTTCTTTGTGAAGGGGTAACTCAAGAAGGATGTTTTCTTGAGAAAGTTGCCTGTATTTAACCAAAGGCACTTCAGTTATTCTTTATTCCCATAGATGAATCGTAGCCTCAACTGATAGCTTGGGTAGCCTGGTCTTCTCTGTGGGATTGGGGTGTGGGTACAGGGAGTAAACTGAAGAGTTTTCCAGCAAAGTATGTTTAGTAGCATGTTTAACCAGTTTCTTTGGCAATTTGAGGTCTTAAATCAAGTGTATGGGAAGGAATATATTTGCTCAAATCTATGGATTAAAGGTTTTAAAGACCCTTGGGTTAAAGGTCTAACTTCATTGACCTTTGTCTCTTAGCTCATTACTCTTTTTTCCTTCTTTTCCACTGGGGAAAAAAATGCAGTCTGATGTGTTGAGGATATCATATTTGTGGAATGGAAATAACAGGCTTCTGATACAGATGCTATTAACTATAGCTAGTAATAGGCCAATAAAAAATAGCGAAAATATTGGCTATTAACATTTTTTTGCCTGAAACAATGACTGTGGATCTCAGATTAATTAATTAAATGCATGTGGACCTCAGATTAATTACACCTCACATTTATATTTTGTTTTACAAAGTAACACATGTGCATAAAGTACAAGAAAGGGATATGACACCTATTACCTTGCCACCAGAGAAAGCCTATGAGTATTTGTTTGGTATCTTTTCTATATACACTCACATAGAAAACCATAAATCTAAACTTTTAAATAAAATTTTGATCTATATGTATCGTTCAATAAATTATCTTTTTAATTTAGCACTGTCACTGAATATTAATTTACAAAGGCTGTTTTTGTTGATGTAGAATTCTGTTTTATACATGTACCATCACAACTTTACTAAATGCCTCTTTGCGGGCATTTATATCATTTGTTTTCTTTTTTCTGAAAGTGTTGCCATGAATATCCTCGTAAATTTTTTCTGTACTTCAATTATTTTTTTCCAATAACGTATTAAAAGTTAGGTTACAGGGCAGCCTGGGTGGCTCAGCAGTTTAGCCCAGGGCCTGATCCTGGAGACCCGGGATCGAGTCCCACGTCGGGCTCCCTGCATGGAGCCTGCTTCTCCCTCTGCCTGTGTCTCTGCCTTTCTCTCTCTCTGTGCCTCTCATGAATAAATAAATAAAATCTTAAAAAAAAAAAAGTTAGGTTACAAATGAGAATTTTATGTCCAAATTTCCTTCCAGAAAATTTAAAGTAACACAGAACTTCATTTGCATGTGTGACAGTATCCAGGCTCTTCTTCATTACCAGATCTTGACAATACAGAATCTTTGAAAGTTTTAAGTATCTTTACTAATACACTTGAGTGGCATACCATTTTAGTTTGCATTTTTATTATAAAAGATGCCAAACACTCTTATACTTAATGGCTATTTGTTTTTCTTCCTCTGGGAATTACTTATGCGTATTAATTCGCTAAGCATTGTTAAAGTTTTTTTTAAAGATTTTATTTATTTATTCATGAGAGACACAGAGAGAGAGAGAGAGGTAAAGACACAGGCAGAGGGAGAAGTAGGCTCCATGGAGGGAGCCTGATGTGGGACTCGGCCCCAGAACTCCAGGATCACGCCCTGAGCCAAAGACAAACGCTCAACCGCTGAGCCACCAAGGCGTCCCAAGTTTTAATCAGCCAAAGACCACCAGGTATATATTTAAAGTCTGACAGAATCATATTTATTGATCTGTTGCAGCAAAGGAGGGCACTCAGGAGGAACTATGGAATGACACATGCTGAGAGCAGGGAAGCATCTTTTGTAAGGTCTTGGTTACTACTGAATGATTCAGCAGTGTGTCTAAGGTAAGAGGGCACGAGTTGTGATTAGATGCTGCTTTTAAGAGTGATTAAGAGAAGCAAGGGTTAACTATGAATTGCGTGCTGTCACAAAGTGACAGCATTTTAGCAATTAGATGTCCCCAGTAATAGATGAGAAAAACAAGAACTTGTGGGAGCATCACTGATAATAAGCAAGCAGAAGTCATCCAAGGAGAGGTTTTGTTATGGCATCTTACTGCATGGCCTTCGGGAAACGTTTTCCATCAATTTGGAGACTACCTTTTTCTGCGTCCAGCATCCTACCTGGCTTGATTAATGGCAGCGCTACCTTTTCCTTTTCCTTTTCCAGTCTGGCTGATATTTATTTGTGGAGTCCCAGACAGGTTTTTACACTTTCAAAGTAGAGTTTACCAAAGTTTAGGCTGTGTATGTTATTGGTTAATGGTGCAGAATTTACACATTCTTGAGTTGGAGGCGTGGCATGTCTCCTTACCGACTGTGTAGTTTTAGAGAAGATATTTTAATCTGTTAGGTCTCAGTATTCATATCTGTAAGAAGGAACTACCACACTACTATTACTATCTATCCCGTAGGACTACTGAGAAAATTAAACATAATTATTTTTATAAAACACTTATCAAAATGTCTGGTATCAGGTAACTGCTCAAAAAGAAGAGCAACTAAAAGGGTATGTTTAATAAGGGTTTTTTGTAAACTAACTGATGGACATAATAAACAAAAAGATCATGATTAGTATGATTATATGCATGTGCCTATATGAGAATTGAAGGCTATCTGTCTGTGTGGAAGTTGCTAATGAATATTCTATGAATTGGCAATTTGTTTTTTGTTGAATGATCCCAGATATCTCCAAAGGAAAGAGGAGCACAAGTTAATAAATTTAAATAATCTTAGAGGCAGAACTCTCCTATTAGCCTAACAGTAAAGCTGAAGACATCAGTGAGAAACAGACACAGGCATTGCAGTCTAGTAGGTTGTAGTTCCTATTAAAGAAACAAGAATTTCCAGAATGCTCTCTGGGAGCAGAGTGAGGTTCTATCTCCATGGCTCTGGATATAACTTAATGCACTTAAAATTTTGAGTATACACACACTAATGAGAAAAGAGATATTTCAGAGAAAAGATTAGTAAATTGAAAGGCAGAGGTATACCAGAAAGGAAGAAAACATTGAGGGGGCAGGTGTTAAAATGCTAATCATCAGGTTCAAAGAGGGAAACATCTCAGAAGAGGAGGAATATCAATCTAACAGGATAGGGAAGACACACAAAAACCCAAGTCGATGTGGACTCCGGGCAAAGTAATGGCAGGCAGGTGGGGTAGGATCAAATGCACTGACACAGTCCAGGTTAAGTACAGACACAGTCAGTCTGCCCCAAGCTATGATGTACAGTGGTCTGGATGTGAAGAAACTGTGCACTCTGTGCTAGAAAAAAAAGTTACTAAATCCAGTCAATAAAACAGCTGAGAGGCTACCTAGGGGGTCCTAGAAAAAAATCTCTGCAGTGGCTAATACAAACCGACTATTCTGGCTGCCAATCCAACACATGACAATGGGGAGATAGTGGCCTCAGTGACTTAAACACTGCAAATCACTGAGGAAACCAAGTTAATGAATGCAACAATCAATCTGCTATCGTCATGTGGCAACAGGGACACACAGTCTTGCTGCCAACTGAACAAAACATAGAAAACGTTAGACAAGTTGTGGATAAAGAACTGTGTATAAGTAAAATTTAGATATATTGCCTTTTTCAATAACTGGACAAGTCATAAAAAAAACCTAAATAAAAATGATGCCATTAATATGGGATATCTGGTCAACTTTACCCTGGACGAGCTTATTTAAAAGTTCTATTTTTAAAATTGAATAGGTCAACCTTTCTCAACAGTGAGTCATTGGCAGAACCAAATTTAGCTAAATTCAGGCCACTGAACACCTGCTCTCATAATGTCTTTTTTACAGGATTGCAGAGAAGGGGTTGAGTTCTTGTTTTTAACCCCAAATTTATCCTTCTTTCTTATATGACTTTTTTTTTTTTTTTGGTAAAGCTAAGAATATTTTAATGGAAGAAAAACTACTCTATCTTAAAACAGGTCAAAAGAGACAATAGAGTTCCAGAATCAGTTTCATTGTAAAAATTTAAACTGACCTTTTGTTTTGTCCTGACAAACTGTAACAACATCATACTATTTTGAACATTCTTCCTTTGCCCCATCTGACCTTTGATACCAACACAAGCATTATTTGCCTTGAGCAGCCAGGGAACAACTGTTCAAACCTTAGTTATAGATTTCTGAAAATTTTCACCATGCTATTTTCAATTATTTGCAAAAGAGTGCTAGGCAAATATTCCTTAGAGATGTTATATATACAAATACATATAGTGTATATAAAATTATTCTCTAAGAAATATATATGTACATATATATGAATATATATGAATATATATGAATATATATGTGTGTATATATGTATATATATGTGCATATGTATGCTGGTATGTGTGTGTGTTTGGCATATAACATACACAGAAGATTTAGGATACATTTGGAAGACATAAAATTCACTAATTTGACATAAAAATTTCATTGGCAAAATTCAATGTCAAGCCAATTAAAAATACACTAGAAGATTTCCTAAGCTAGGAAAAAAAGCAACTTCATTTCAATAATGATATATTTTTATATTATATGTATAAATCATATAATAGATTTAACACTCCAAAAATCATTTCATGAATTGTTTCACCCTGCTGTGACCTACACAAAGTCATAATGAAAAAAAAAAAATCACTGTTTATAGGGGCACCTGGGTGGCTCAGTTGGTTAAGCATTTTCCTTTGGCCCAAGTCATGATCCCCGGGTCCTGGTATCAAGCCCCAGGATCTAGGCCCACATCAAGCTCCCTGTCAAGCAGGAAGTCTGCTTCTCTCTCTGCTCTCCCTCTCCAACCTACCCCCACACCCCCAGCTAGTAAGCTCTCTTTTTAAATAATTAAATAAAATCTTTGAAAAATAAAAAGAAATTAAAAAATAAAAATAATTGTGTTTAGAAAGTAAAATCACAAATACTCATTTAAGTGTGAGACATCTGCTTTAATTTTGAAAGCTTTGTAATTCAACGAATGAAATAAGATATTCATATCATACTGGTCTTTTCAGAGCATAAAAAATAATCTGAAAAACATTTTTCTTAGATTTTGGATAAAATGAAGGATTTCTATCCCATGAGCCAAAGTAGGTGGAATGAAAACAAAAATAAAATATAATAAATGAAAAGTGACAACATATATTTAATTTGTTGATTCTGCTATAATAAGCACACTCAACACTGACCCTTTTTTTAAGATTTTATTTATTTGAGAGAGAGCACAAGATGGGGGAGGAGCAGAGGGAAAGGGAGAAGCAGACTCCCTGCTGAGCAGGAGCCCAACCTGGGGCTCAATTCCAGGACCCTGGGATCATGACCTGAGCCAAAGGCAGCAGACACTCAACCACTGAAACACCCAGGTGCCCCTGCATTTGTTTTTTTTCCATCAGACTTACATCATGTAGCATAACTCTCTCAAGGTCCATTCATGTCACAAATGGCAAGATATCATTCTTTTTTTTTTTTTTTTGGTTGACATTTATGGCCTTCATGAATTATGGCCTTTATTTTTTTGAGGTATATTCCCTCTACACCCACTTTGTTGAGAGTTTTTATCATAAATGAGTTGAATTTTGTCAAATGCTTTTTCTGCATCTATGGGGATGATCATATGATTTTTATCCTTCGTTTTGCTAATGTGGTGTGTCAGATTGATTGGTTTGTTGCTACGGAATGCTACTTGCACCCCAGGAATAAATCCTACATGATCTGGATGTATGAGCCTTTTAATGTATTATTGAATTTGGTTTACTAATATTTTGTTGAGAATTTTTGCATTTATTGTTAATCAGGGATATTGGCCTATAGTTTTCTTTCTTTGTGGTATCTTTGTGTGTTTTTAATATCAGAGTAATACTGACCTCATAAAATAATTTTGAAAACATTCCTTCCTCTTCAATTTTTCTGGAAGAGTTTGAGGAGGATAAGTAATACATTTTTGAATGTTTAGTAGAATTCACCAGTGAAGCCATATATGATCCTGGATTTTTATTTGTTGAGAGGTTTTTGATTGCTGATTCAAACTCCTTACTAGTAACCAGTATAATCAGATTTACTATTTCTTCATGATTTGCTCTTACTAGTAATCAGTATATTCAGATTTACCATTTCTTCATGATGCAGTCTTGGAAGGTTGAATGTTTCTAGGACTTAGTCCATTTCTTCTACATTGTCCATTTTGTTGTTCAACTTGCATATTATTGTTAATAGCAGTCTCTTACGATCCTTTGTATTCCTCTGGTGTCGACTGTAACTTTTTCTGTTTCATTTCTGATTTTATTTATTTGCGTCTTCTCTTTTTTTTTTTCTTGGTGAGTATAGTTAAGGGCTTATTAATTTTGTTTATTTTTTCAAAGAACTAGTTCTTAGTTTCATTGATATTTTCTGTTGTTTTTTTAGTCTCTATTTTATTCATTTCCACCCTGATCTTATTTTTAAAAAGATTTGCTTATTTATTTGAGAGACAGAGAGAGAGAGAGAAAGAGGAGGAGGAGGAGGAGGAGGAGGAGGAGGAGAGGTGGAGGGAAGGGAAACAAGCAGACTCAGTGGAGTGGGGAGCCCTACTTGAAGCTTGATCTCACAACCCCAAGATCATGACCTGAGCTGAAATCAAGAGTCCAACGCTTAACTAACTGAGCCACTCAGATGCCCCTTCACTCTGATCATTTTATTTCCTTCCTTATTTCCTTCCTTCTGCTAACCTTAGGCTCAGTTTGCTCTTCTCTTTCTATTTCCCTATGGCAGAAAAAGGAGGTTATTTATTTGGGATATTTGTTACTATGGAACTTGAGCTTTCAACTTCCATTTTAGAACTGGTTTTATTGCAATTCACAAATTCTGGTAAATTGTGTTTGCATATTTGTCTCAAAAAAGTTTTTTTCTCCTTTAATCCATTGATCATTCAGGAAGTATTGTTTAATTTCCATGTGCTCACAAATTTTCCAGTTTTCTTCATTAGTTTTTAGTTTAATGTCATTGTGGTCAGGGAGATACTTGGTATGATTTCAATCTTCTTAAATTTACTAAGACTTGTTTTGTGGTGTGCCTGACTGGGTCTGCCCCTCTCGCTGCTTGTGTTCTCTCTTATTTTGTGGCCTAACATATGGTCTGCTCTAGAATATGTTCCATGTGCACTTGAGGAGAATGTGTATTTTGCTGTTGTTGGATAGAATGTTCTGTATATCTCTGTTAGGTTCATTTGTTCCAAATCCACTGTTTCCTTATTGATTCTCTGTCTGGATGATCTATCCACTGTTGAGAGTGAGGTATCAAAAAATGCAACACTCATTGTATTACTATTTATTTCCCCTTATAGCTCTGTTAGTTTTTCTTTATATATTTATGTCCCCCTATTTGATTGCATAAATATTATGATTGATATTCTTCTTGACTGACTGACCCCTTTATCAGTATATAGTGACCTTCTTTGCCTCTTTTTACCATTTTTAGTTTACAGTCTATTTTGTCTAATATAAATATAGCTATCCTTGCTCTCCTCTCTTCCTCCTCCTCCTTCTTTGGTTATCACTTAAAATGCTAACCAAAGATTAAAATGTCTTTTTCCTTCCTTTCACTCTCATTCTATATGTGTTTTTAAGAGTAAAGTGAGTTTCCTAAATAAGTGGATCTTATTTTTTTAATCCACTTAGTCATTCTCTAACTTTTGATTGGAAAACTTAATCTGTTTACATTTAAAGTAATTACTGATAGAAAAGGGTTTACTATTATCATTCTGTTGATTTATTTCTGGTTGTTCTGTAGATCTGTTGTTCCTTGTTTTGTATCCTGCTCTCTTTTTTGGTGTGTGTTTTCAAGTCTTTTAGCATCAGTATGCTTTGACTTCTTTAGTATATTCTTTTGTGTAATTACTACAGGATTTTTCCTTGTGGTTACCAAGGGGCTTAAATAAAATAAATTAAACTTATGACATACTATTTTAAATTGATAATAACTTCAGTAGAATTTATAAGCTTTATAATTTTAAATAGCCTGCCCCTTACATTTTAGGTTACTGTAGTTATAATTTACATTTTTTTAAAAGATTTTATTTATTTATTCATGATAGTCACAGAGAGAGAGAGAGAGAGAGAGAGGCAGAGACACAGGCAGAGGGAGAAGCAGGCTCCACGCAGGGAGCCCGACGTGGGATTCGATCCTGGGTCTCCAGGATCGCGCCCTGGGCCAAAGGCAGGTGCCAAACCGCTGTGCCACCCAGGGATCCCTAATTTACATGTTTTAATGTTGTATAATAATGGATATTCACAGTTATGATTATTTTTATATTATTTTAAAAATATTTTAGAGTTGGTAAGTAAATTATGTGCCACTATTACTGTATTACAGACTATGCCTATATATTTATCATTACCAGTAAGATTTATGCTTTTTGTGTTTTATGATGTTAATTAATGTTGTTCTACTTTCAATCTAATAACACCTTTTATTATTTCTCATAAGGCAGGTCTAGTGGTAATAAACTCCCTCAGCTTCTGTTTGTTCAGAAAAGTGTTTATCCTTTATTTCTGAGGACAGCTTTGCCAAGTATAGAATTCTTGCTTGACAATTATTTTCTTTCAATAGTTTGGACATGCCATTTTATTCTCCTGGCCTGAAAAGTTTCTGTTGAGAAATCCAATGACAATTTTATGGGGGTCCCTTTAGGTAAATTCTCTCTTTTCTCTTGATGCTCTTAAAGTTCTTTCATCTTTGACTTTTAACAATTTAATCATAATTTATCTTGATGTAGCTGTATTTAGTTTCAATTTATTTGAGGTCCTTTGGGCTTCATGGATGTGGATATCCTTCTTTCCCCAGGTGTAGGAAGTTTAAAGACATTAATCCTTTAAATATACTTTTTGTTCCTTTCTCTTTTTCTTCTCTTTCTGGAATTCTCAAAATGTAACTGTTGTTCCTTTTCATTGTACCATATAATTCCCATAGGCTTTCTTCACTCTTTTCATTCTTTTTCTTTCTTTCTTTTTTTTTTTATTTAAAGATTTTAGTTATTTATTTGGCACAGAGAGAGAACTAGAGAGAACAAGTGAGGAGGGAGAGGGAGAAGCAGGCTCCCAGCTGAGCAGGGAGCCCCTGTGGGGCTCAATCCCAGGACCCTGGAATCATGACCTGAACCCAAGGCAGATGCTTGATGACTGAGTCACCCAAGTGCCCATTTTTAATTTTTTTTTCATTTTGCCCCTCTGACTGGGTAGTTTCCAATGTTCTATCTTCCAGGTTTCTGAGTCTTTAGTCCACATGGTTGAATCTAACTTGAAACCCTCTCCTGAATTCTTCATTTCAATTATTGTATTTTTCAACTCTTGGATTTTTTTGTTTGTTTGATGGTTATATTAACTTGTCAGGTTTCTCGTTTTGTTCATGCATTGTTTTTTTTTTTTTAATTTTGTATAGTTGTTGTTGTTGTTGTTTGTAGTTCACTAAATTTCCTTAAGATGATTATTTTGAATTATATCAGGCTTGTAAATCTTTATGTCCTTAGAATCAGTTATTGGAGATTTATTTGTCTCCTTTGGTGGTATCATATTTGCCTGATTATTCATGAATCTTTATTTCTTACTTTGGTATCTGCACATGTGAGTAATTGGGCTCCTCTTCCAAATTTTACAGGTTTGCTTTGGCAGAGACAGTTCTTCACCAGTCAGCTTAGTTTGGGTTTCTGGATGTGTCTGCTGATAATGTCCTTGGGTGGACTGGACCTGCTACTTTGGTCTATATTTGGGTAAGGCAACTGTTCAAGCTCCAAGGACAATGATGAGAGGGTGTGCCCCTAGCTGAGAACAGTTGCATAGGACTGCTGGCGTGGTTTCCTACCCAAGTTTGACTATAGGATAGGCTTTGTGTTTCCCTGGATCCTCTGGTCAGGCTTACTACATGATCAGGACTGGGTACGTTATATTCAGTAATAGATGGGGCTATGGATTGGCTTCCTTCCCCTGGCAGAGCAACAGGATGAGATCAGGACCTGCCTTCTGTCCAGGTAAGAGAGCTGCAACATAGCCCCACCCTCTTGGATAGTATCTTTTAGCCTCATCTGACCAAAGGAGCTGGCAACTCCTGCAAGAAGCCCCAGGGTGCTTGAGCTAAGGGGAAGGCAGGTAAAACTGATCACTTGCAGAACAAAACCATTGGGCAGTTCAATCAGGGAACTTGGAGGCAGGTCAGCTTGACTTAAGACAACAGAGAACTTTGCTGGCTTTAGAGCTGCTTCTCCCACTGTCCTTAGGCAGGGAATTGAATCCATAGCCCTGCTTATAGATTTCAACCTGTTCAACCAGGAACCTAACCAGAGCACATGGGAGGCTCCACAATGAATTCAACAGCCCTACACACAGTAGCACTTGAACAGAAAGCACAGTTCTTGTCTTCCCCTATCTCTTCAGATTGTTAGCCTCATCTGACCACGGAATTCAGGGCACACTAGTCTCCACAGCAGCGGGAGATGTGAGCAAACCTGGTTCTAATACCAGCAAAACTCCTGCTTTGAGTATTTGAATCAGGCACATCTGCACCCTGCTAAGTTCCTTAGTCAGAGTGAGCCTGGGACTTGTTTCTGCAGATGAGCAAAAAACTGTTGGTTGGGATGACTACCTGGGCACTGCAATTATGAACACAGCCTGCCAAGACCTGTGTGTTGGTGTTGCAAGTCCCTCCCCACTTCTCTATCAGTCAGATTCCCAGTGTTTGAGCCCTGCAGAGTTTCCTGCAATCCCCATGCTGCAAGAGATCAAAGTATTGGCTCCTGTAAAGTTGCCCACAATGCTGAGGGTGGGTGCTTGTGTGTGCTGGTTGTCTCCCTGGGTTCTTTTCCCACTGGAGGAACTAAAAGCTCAGGTGAGACCTCTCCACTTGGTGAGACACTAGCCTGGGGGTGGGGCAATGCAGTCAGTATGTAGCCTAGTCTCTTACCCCTCCAATGCAGTTTGGCTTTGGTCTTTGTGCTTCAAACACAAAGGTGCTTCAGCTTAACTCCCATATGCTTGGATTCTCTGTGGTGTCTTGTTCTTGAATAGTTGTTAGTTGTTCTTCTTGGAAAGGGGGAGCAAAATCAGGATCAGACTATGTCACCATTTTGATCCACAGGCCTACTATTAAGTTTCAAGTAATTGCTCAATTCTTGCATAACATGAGCTATTAACATAGCTTATCATGTAGTGTGCCAGTATTGAATTTCCATCCAAGGGGTTATTTAGTAATGGCATTGAAATAAAAAATGAAATCTGTAAACCCTGAGCAATATCACTGCTTTTACATGCTCTGCAGTCTGTAATAGGCTATTAGATAAAAGATAGTAATGTATTCTGGAAGAACAGACCCATTGACAATGAATAAAGGGCATGATTTTATTCTTGCTTCACAAAGAATGATGTCTGTATCTTTCTTAAAAGAATTATAGTCTTCAAAAGCTGCCAGACTTATATTCTTTTGCAGCTGGCATACAGCTCTTAGTCTATGCAATATTATAAGAAGGAAAGCCAGAAGTATTTTAGAATATATGGAAAGATACCTAGGAACATATATATTTTGAAATGTTAAAAGTACCAAGAATTATAAGGTACTATTATTAATATCTACATATTTTGAAATGTTAAAAGTACCAAGAATTATAAGGTACTATTATTAATATCTACATATCTAATGAAGAACAAGGAAGGTCAGTATTTATTGAATAACATTTGTAAGATTTAGTGCATATAATTTTTAAAATTTATTTCCCACTAGTAAAACAAATATTCACAAATAAAATGTTTAGCCATATGTGTGTATATTTTTCAGTTATTCAAATATTTAATACTGAGACAATTTCTATATAAATATTGATGAATTTTACTGTTTTAAATGCTTAAAAATAAATAGACTAATAATTCTCAAAGGAGTTGACTCTTATTTCTCTATGATCAGCCAAGCACTCAAGGGCATACAGATAGAATTTTCAACATTTCCAAAAGCCAGAACCATCAGAACCCAAGCCATAGTCAAGCATGTTCTGGTTCTGTGGCTGCTTTTACCTACAGAAAATTTTGTAAGAAGGAATTTGAAAATGGCACTTTATTTTTGTTTCAAAATCATAATGTAATTTTAAGTTACGATAGTGATACTCCAGTAACTTGTAAGGATTTAAAAGTGTCATAAGCTCCCTGTTTATACTGATCATTTAAGATTACCATCTTACAAAGAAAAAAAAGTCATTGAACACATTTTAAAAATTTAACAAGAATTTGAAATATTGAGCAAAAGAATAAAAGGGGGGAAGTACTTTCCATGCCCTTTACTAGTACAGAAATGATTCTGAATATGATACTCCCTTTTGATTTGCAAAAACCATTCAGAATGCTAAATACTGAATTTCACGACAGCTTAGTGATATCTTTCAATTTATGCTATTATAGGGCAAACTGTCTTTGATAGTTTGAAGCAGCTCAACAAGTACTGGCAGTCAATGGTTTTAACTGAATCTGAAGAAGAAACATATACGTTAAAAGGAAAAATAACTATTTCGTTCATTTGAAGACAGATCATTGGGTTTATCAGAATGCAGTCCACTGGTTTGAGAACTAAACCTCATTAAAGAATCAGGGAAGGCATCATCGAAGCAACTGTTTTAAAACAAAAGAAAGGTCTCTTTTATTAAGGTGTCACACAGACTACAAAATAAGAAAACTAATTGACTGAGAAGAGAGGATCTGTCTGAATGTTAAAAGGAAAATTAAGCACAGGATCATGGTTTGCCCATCTATCACAGAAAAAAATGTTATTTTAGCAAAGTAATGGAAACAATGACCTTGTTTCCATGCAAAACCTGCAGTGAGTTATTTTATAAATTCAGTCAGCTCCATTAACAGCAACGACTACAAAAAGTTTGAAAATATATTCAGCAAGCTTCTTGAAGCCAACTGATCTATTTTGCACACAAACAGTTGTTTGGTTTGGAAATACTACATGTGAGGCCAGAACAAGGGCAGTTTTAAAGAAAGTTGGAAATGAAGATCTGTTTGTTCTCTTGCATTTTAGCCTGTAGCTGGGATATCCTGAAGTTCCTGAAATACAGGATTTGTTTCAAAGCATTGTTTACATGGAATGTAAATAAACATCAATTTCCTTTTCTTTTTTCTTTTTGGTTTACCCATGTAAAGGATATTATCACAATTAGCAAATTCACTGTGAAGGCTCATTGCAGCTATAAATGATCAACTTAGAAAAAAATATATATATATCACTCATTACATGATATATCCCGAGTGTTCATCATAGAATATTTCATTACTATTATTCAGAGAGGAGGGTTTTTTGTGGCTTTTTTTTTTTGAATTTTATAATGAGACAGTTGTTAAGAAATGACAAGTGGCACAGACTTCATTTTGGGTGCTAATCCCTGGACCAGTACCAACTATTTTCATTATATGGGAGAGGGTGATTTTGCCTCTCTAGGTTTTCATTTCTTCATTTGCAAAAACAAATTTACCAGGATGTTTTGTCTAAGAAACCAAATTTGGGGTAGCCCCGGTGGTCCAGCGGTTTAGCACCACCTGCAGCCCAGGGTGTGATCCTGGAGACACAGGATCGAGTCCCACGTCAGGCTCCCTACATGGAGCCTGCTTCTCCCTCTGCCTGTGTCTCTGCCCCTCTCTCTCCCTCTCTCTCATGAATAAATAAACAAAATCTAAAAAAAAAAAAAAAAAAAAAAAAAAAGAAACCAAATTTAAAATTTTGTATTTGTTTACGAAATTAGAGTTCAATAACCCCTCTGTGTATCTATTATAGGAGTTGAAATGCTGGGGGCTTTGTGTTTGGCTGTTTAAAGAATGGAAGAAGCTGCTGATTTTTTATTTTGTTTTATCCTGTCTCACACAGAAGCACATGGCAAAAGAGGAAGGAGACTTGTATTTCCATGTGCCCTTTGCCCTCATCAGCGTTCCCTCTTCTTCCTACCGGGTTTGAGTGACTGATGTACAGCTCTAGAAAAAAGAGGAGTAAAGATAAAAATAAGAAGTGTTCATAGAATGCTGAGAGAATCAGCTATAAGATGTGCCTCTGGAGGATCCTCTTTTGGTGGCTTCCTACCACCAGCACCGCACTGTTAGCTCCACATTCACAAACATGCTTTACCTTCCATCACAGACCCCAGTTCAACAGGACTGAGCCCGCACAAGGCACAGCCAGACTGGATGGAAGAGCATTCCCTGGCAAACACCTGAAGAAAGATGACCTTGATGGCGAATGAGGAAGAACATAAGTGGTCTGTACTGTGCTTCTACGTGAAGGTTCCAAGTACCTGAGCAGATGCCGAGGAGGAGAGTAGATAGGATAAGGTCCTTCCATCAGGATATGGGGGTACAACAATCAGTATCTTGTTTTCATTTTAATGAGAGACTAGTGAGATACAACACAGATCATAAAATTAATCTCTGTTTGCTATACGGAAAGTTTATGGCTTACCAAAACAGTGCCCTTAAAGGTGTCAGAAGAAAGGAATCCCAGTTTTATTGAGTAGCACAGAATGTAGGGCAATATTCTCCTTCTAAAAGTTTAGTATCTAGTGATTTGTAGAGGAAAGAGGGTCTGGATACAATACAGAGACCTTAGCTATGGGTTTGAGTTTGAGGAACTGTCCCTTCCTCCTGTGGGCCTCCTCTTGCACTGCCCCTAAACCTTAGCTACCTACTCTGCTAAATGAGGGGCCAACCTCAATGAAATGAAGATCCTTTTATCACTATAATTGTATCATTCTTTTGAATGGACAAGACCTAGTAGAACAGAGCCTAATTAAGACAGAAAATAATGACCAACAATACAAAGCCATCTATAATGAAATGGTAAATTGTGTCCTGAAGACTAAGAGTATTTGTAAGGTTCATCAGTTTACTAGGTTGTGATCTCTTTGAGGGCAGGGATTGTGTTGAAGTCATCTTTCAATCACTGGTAACTAATACTGGTTCCTGGCACACAGAATCTACTTAAATAAATCATATTAAAGACACAAGTGGACAAATAAGATTAATGTGTTTCCATAATTATTTATATTTTAGCAAAGTAGGTTTAAAAATCTAGATCCAATAAAAGCAAATTAACCTATAGCAAGTACTTAACATGTTCCAGGAATTGTATTAAGTATTTTTATGTAAGTTTTAGCTTCACAGCTTCCTGAAAAGTTACCTACTATTGTCAGTATCTGTATTAGTCAGGCTTCTCCAGAGAAACAGAACCAACAGAAGATATACACACATGAGCAGATTTATTGTAGAAATTGACTCACATGCTTATAGAAATCCCTACAATCTGTTGTCTGCAAGCTAGGGAACCAGGAAAGCTCTTGGTGTACTGCAGTCTGAATTGGAGGCTTGAGAACCAGGTTGCAGGGCAAGGGGGCACTGGGTAAGTCCTGAAGTCTGAAGGCCAGGGAACCAAGAATTCTATTAAATAGGCACAGGGTGATGGTTAATTTTATGTGTCAACTTGACTGGGCTAAGGGATGCCCTGAGAGCTGCAACATCCATTTTCTCCTTCCCTCAGATAGCTCAGGAAGAGAGAGAATTTGCCCTTCCTTCTTCACCTTTTTGTTCCATTAGGGTCCTTTAAGGGGTTGGATGAGTTGATGCCCACCCACTTTGGTAAGGGTGAGTCTCTTTATTCAGCCTACTATTTCAAATGCTAATCTCTTGTAGAAACATTCTCACAGACATTTTCAGAAATAATGTTTTTTATCAGCTCACTCCTGGTGTATTTTCACTCCTGGTGATAACTTCATTTGGCTTACACATACCTCTTAATACTGAATTGAATTTACCTACTTCAGATACATTTCCCAACCATTCTCTATTTGTAAGCATTTCCCTCAATGTGATTCTTACAGAAAGCCTATCACTACATGGTGCAGTTTACCACATTACAGGAAAACCCTTACTTCACACATAGTCTTATATCCTTTGAACCTGAGCTTGACGAGAAAGTACAATTAAATAAGAAAAATAAGCGCTGCTCAGTTGTTTTCCTGTTTCAGCATTTACATTGCTGTCACAACTAAAAAAGGAGATTTTCAGTGTCACATCAATTAATTCCAATTTCTACTTAATGAATCACTTGCTCATTGAGAAGATGGTATCTCTTTAACTGTAGTTGTGTAAGTTTTTGCTTATAAGGAAAAGAATAGTGAAGACATTTGTTTAACCTAATCAGCCAATGAGGAAAAAAAATCAAGATGTCTGCTATATAATGATGCTTTTATTTTATTTTATTTTTTAAATAATAAATTTATTTTTTATTGGTGTTCAATTTACCAACATACAGAATAACACCCAGTGCTCAGCCTGTCAAGTGCCCCCCTCAGTGCCCATCACCCAGTCACCCCCACACCCCGCCATCCTCCCCTTCCACTACTCCTAGTTCGTTTCCCAGAGTTAGGAGTCTTTATGTTCTGTCTCCCTTTCTGATATTTCCCACACATTTCTTCTCCCTTCCCTTATATTCCCTTTCACTATTATTTATATTCCCCAAATGAATGAGAACATACAATGTTTGTCCTTTTCCGATTGACTTATTTCACTCAGCATAATACCCTCCAGTTCCATCCACGTTGAAGCAAATGGTGGGTATTTGTCATTTCTAATGGCTGAGGAATATTCCATTGTATACATAAACCACAGCTTCTTTATCCATTCATCTTTCGATGGACACCGAGGCTCCTTCCACAGTTTGGCTATTGTGGACATTGCTGCTAGAAACATCGGGGTGCAGGTGTCCCAGCGTTTCATTGCATCTGAATCTTTGGGGTAAATCCCCAAATATAATGATGTTTTTAAAAGAGAGAATTTAGCCCTTAAAATAGGTCATGTACTATAAAGAATAATGTCCAAAAGCCATATCCATTCCTACAGATGCAAAATTCCTTTAGAAATGGTCTTTTAAGGCAAAGAGACCTTTGGTAGATCAGTGAACAGAAAATGATAAATCTTTCTAAAATTATTTCATAAAGGCTTAGCTTACAATATTTATCCTACTTTGTCCTCATTTGTCGTCCTTATTCTGAATTTTTCTCCTTATATCCAACACTGTCACATGACTTCTTTACTGAGCACAGTGGATTCATGTGTAAGGGAGAGAATTGGAAAAAGTTGGTTTTCTAAAGTCCTATGATTAGTTTGTGTGTCTGAAGTAGATTAATTTATCAAGTCTAAGGCATGCCTGTATCTTCAATAAGAAGAGTTGCCTAGAATTCTCCAGTGATCACTTTAGTGTAACTAAAAATTGTGCTAATATGTTAATAATCTATAATTTAATATGTTTAAGCACACCTTTTGGAAATATAAAGCTCAGAAACTAGACTAGTTTTTACTATGATTTCTCTGGACCACCAATTCTCCAGTTTATGTAGTCAAATATTCTAAAGAACTCTTTGTTTGGGTGGTTAACTAAAAGTAAAGCAGCTTAAAATATATTAGCCGATAATAATGTTATATTGATCTCAAATTAATCTGGTCTCTTTCCATTCATACCAAATGAAATGACTGGATTAGCTTAAGTTTAAAAAAAAATGATGATTAAAATATGAAGGGACATCCTGACAAGGGTCTTATATGGTAAACCTTTTACACAGCTAGGGATTCACTTTATACTGCTAGAGAGTATACAAAAGTGTGTAAACTTTCTGAAATGTCTATCCTATGCATAAAATATCTTTAAAATAGTAATATTCCTTAAAGTATTCACAGAGAATTTCTATTTTTAAAAAATGTGGACTGGGGCTCCTGGGTGGCTCAGTCAGCTAAGTGTCAATTCATGGTTTTGGCTCTGCTCTGATGTCAGGCTTATGGGACCCATCCCAGCATCCAGCTCAGTGCTCAGCACGGAGTCTGCTTGGGTTTCTCTCTCACTCTACCTCTGCCCCTCTCTCTACTCTCACATGTACTCTCTCTCTCTAAAATAAATAAATAAAATCTTAAAAAAATAAAATATGTGGACTAAGGTAGTAATCAGGGATTAACTATTTAACCACGTGCACATTTATATCTTCAATGGAGATCATGCCACAAGACCCTTAGTTTCATAAATCTACCTACTTTTGCATCATCAGCTTCACTTAGCTACATGTTTCTCAAATTTGTTTTGTCCAAAACTTGATTTTTGATATTTCCCTTACAAATTCCTCCTTCTTTAACATTTTTACTTTACTATTTAACTCTTCATTTTGTTACTTTCTCAATATAGTAAACCTAAAACTTTTACTTCTCTCATCTTTATCTTCCACATCTGCCCCAAATGCTATTATTTTTTTCTTTGAAACATAGGTTGGCTCTGTTTCTTTCCATCTTCATTTCCACTCCCCTAGCCACCAACATTTCTGACCTGTATGACTAAAAGAGCCTCCCTACTGGTCACTTGACTTCTACTATTGTCTTCCTCAAAACTATTTTCGTTTACTAGCCAGAGTAATCTTTCACAAGTTTGGAGAGTACTTTCCTACTTAAGTCTTTTTGCGTTTAACAGAATAGGCAAAATCCTAAAAAAGAAAGAAAGAACGGAAGAATGAGAGAAAGAAAAAAAATGAAAAAAAAAAAAAAGAAGAAAAGAGGCCCATAAACTTCTTTAAGAACTGATACCTACTAGCCTCCCCAATCTCATCTGACTCCAGTCCCTGCTACCACCTCTTACTGCATTTCAGCCACATTAGTCTTCTTTTGGTTACTGGAAAGTTCTTTGCTGCCCCAGGGCCTTTGTACTGCTGTTTCCTCTCCCTGGAATTCCTTCCCCTCTGTCTTTTCCTATTAATTATTTCTTTTCCTTTTAAAATATGTTCATGTATATATATACACACACATATATATATTTGTTGTAATTATTAACATTTAAACTTTACATAAAAATCTAAATCCTTTAAAAGTGGTATCTTGTATTAGATTCACTAATTTTTTCAGCTTTATTAAAGTATAATTGAGATACAATTCACCACACATACTTAAAGTGAACACCATGATGAGTTTTGACATATATATTCACTCGTGCAACCATCATCAGCTCAACTGTACCTTTATGGCCACTTTATGGGGCCACCTTTATGGCCCCATATCCTCTTCCCTCCATCCTCTGGTAACTACTCTTCTGTTTTCTACATCTGTGTTTGACTATTTTAAATGACTCACACAAGAAAAATCGTGCAGTATTTGTCGTACTGTGACTGACTTATTTCACTTAGTTTATGCCTTCCAGGTCCTTAATGCCCTACAGGTCCATCCATGTTGTCATAAATGGTAGAACTTCCTTCTTTTTTAAGGGTGAATAATATTCTATTGTACATACATACTACATTTATTTCATTCCTTTATCTGATGATGAACATCTGTGTTGTTTCCATATCCTAGCCACTGTAATGCCATAATAATAATAATAGTAATAATAATAATAATGCCACACTAAACATGGAAATGCAGCTATCCAAGATCTTGATTTCACTTATTAGATAAATACTCATAACTGGGATTGCTGGATTATATAGTGGTATTATTTTTAATTTTTTAAGGACTCTCCATATTGTTTTCCAGAACAGCCACACAAATTTACATTCCCATCAACAGTGGAAATGTTTTCTAATTTCTCCACACCCTTCTACCTCTCCAACACTTGCTATCTCTTTTTTATGATAGCCATTCTATTTTCCAGATAATTAGCAAATTGAGCATGAACCTGTTGACCATTTGCATGTCTTCTTCAAAGAAATGTCCATTTATATGCTTTGCTTTTTTTGTTGTTGTTAAAGAAACTTGAATTCTGGATTTTTGCCATTTAAAAAAACTTGAACACTTAATTTTTTTAGAGTCATTTTAGGCTTACAACAGATTTGAGAGGAAGACATAAAGATTTGCTACAGATCCTTGCCCCCAGACATACATAGCTTCCCTCATTATCAGTATCACTTTCCATATCCAAAGTCCATAGTTTACCTCAGGATTCTCTTGGTGTTATACATTCTGAGTCTGGACAAATATATAATGACATCTATCCATCATTATAATATCATATAGGGTATTTTTACTGCCCTAAATATTCTCTGTGCTATGCCTATGCATCCTCTACTTCCATCCCCGGCAGCCATTGAACTTTTTATTGTCTCTATAGTTTTGCCTTTTGCAGAACATCATATAGTTGGAATCATACAGTACACAGCCTGTATGTGTTTAGATTGGTTTCGTTCATTTAGTAATATGCATTTAAGGTTCTTCCATTTCTTATCATGGCTGAGAGCTCATTTCTTCTTAATCTCTAGATAGTATTCTACTGTCTGGATATACCACAGTTTATTTACCCAGTCACCTACTAAAGACATCTTGGTTATTTCCAATTTTGGCAATTATGAATAAAGCTACTATAAACACACATGTGTTGACTTTTCTGTAGACAGTTTTTCAACTCTTTTGGAAACATACCAGGAACACAACTGGTGGATCATGTGGTAAGAGTACATTTAATTTTATGAGGAACAGTCAAACTCTCTTCCAAAGTGGCTGTACCATCTTGCATTCCCACCAGCAATGAATCCTTGTCTGCATTTAGGGTAGCCAGTATTCTGGATTTTGGCCATTGTAATAGATGTGTAGTGAAATCTCATTATTAATTAATTATTTTGCTCTTTTTTTCTGGTTGTCTTGTTTGTTTGTTTTGAGTTGTAGGAGTTCCTTACATATTTTGGAAATATGAGAGACACAGAGAGAGAGGCAGAAACACAGGCAGAGGGAGAAGCAGACTCCCTGCGGGGAGCCCGATGCGGGACTCGATCCCAGGACTTCGGAATCATGCCCTGAGCTGAAGGCAGATGCTCAATCACTAAACCACCCAGACATCCCACATATTTTGGAAATTAACCCCTTATCATATACATGGTTTGCAAATGTTTTCACCATATCAACAGAAAAAAGGACAAAAATCACATAATTATCTTGGCAGGTACAGAAAAAGCATGTGAAGAGCTTCAATAAAAGAGCTTTCATTAAAACAAGTGTAGAAAGAACTTATCTCAACACAATAAGGCCATATACAAAAAGTCCACAGCTAACATCATATTGGTGAAAAGCTGAAAGCTTTTCCTCTGAGATCTAGAAGGAAAAATCTCTACCCTCACCAGTTCTATTCTACTATTCAACATAGTATTAGAAGTTCTGGCCAGAGTAGTTAGGCAAGAATAAGAAATAAAAGGCAACAAATAAGAAAGGAAAAAATAAAATTATCTCTATTTGTAGAGGACATAATCTTATATGTAGAAAATTCCAGACTCCATTAAAAAACTGTTAGAACTAATAAACAAATTCAGTAAAGTTCCAGGATACAAAATCAATATATGAAAGTTAGCTGCATTTCTATACACCAACAATGAACTATCCAAAAAGGAAAGTAAGAAAACAATCTCATTTACAATAGCACCAAAAAGATTAGGATACTTAAAACTAACTAGAGCGGCAAAAGACTGGAATACTGAGAACTATAACACTGATATAAGAAATTAAAGTAGACACAACCAAATGGAAAGTCATTCTGTGTTCATGGATTAGAAGAATTAATATTGCTAAAATATGCAAAGCAATCTACAAATTCAATATAATCTCTATCAAAATCCTGAAGACATTATTATTTATAACTCTTTATATGGCTATATGCATTCATTTTCCTTGGGGAAATAGAGTAGAATGGCTGGGTCTTGTGGTATGTATATGTTTAATATTTAAGAAACTGACAAATTCTTCCACAGTGGTACAGTTTACATTTTCACTGCAGTGTATAAGAGTTCTAGTTCCTCTACATCCTTGCTAAAACTTGGTAAAGTCTGTCTTTTTAATTTTAAATTTTGAGTGGGCTGACATGTTATTGTGGTTTAAATATGCACTTTCTTAAGACAATGATACCGACCATCTTTTTATGTGCTATTTTTTTGCAATTTATATATCTTTTTTTGAAATAGCTCATTTTTTGTTCATTTATTTTTAATTTGGTTGTCTTTTTATTTTTTTATAAAAATTCTTTATATATTACAGACATGCTGGATACAAGTCCTTTGTCAGATATATGTTTGAAAACCTTTTCTCTCCATCTGTACTTTGTTATTTCATCTTTTAAAAACAGTGTCTTTCAAAAGCAAGAGTTTTTCATTTTGATGAAGTTCAATTTATAGATTTTTTAATATAAACAAATTTTTGTATCCTATTTAAGAAATATTTGCCAAACCCAAAGTCACTAACATTTTTTAAATTTTTTTTTTGTGTGTGTGCATGGTGTGAGGTCAGGACTAATGTGCATTATTTTTCAATATTTCAATATCTCTAGCACAATTGGTTGAAAATATCTTCCCCATTCAGTGGCCTGGCATCTATGTCAAAATTTCATTGATGATATACATTTGGTTTTATTTTTGAACTTTTTATTCTGTTCTATTTATTTATATTTACCAATGCTACACGGTTTAATTTTTCTGTAAAGAAACCTGGCAGGGACACCTGGGTGGCTCAGTGGTTGGATGCCTGCCTTTGGCTCAGGTCATGATCCTGGGATCCAGGATCGAGTCCCACATCGGGCTCCCTGCAGGGAGCCTGCTTCTCCCTCTGCCTGTGTCTCTGCCTCTCTCTGTGTCTCTCATGAATAAATAAATAAATCCTTAAAAAAAAAAAAGAAACCTGCAGACATCATTTTCATACAGTGATCAAATTTAATATCCCGACCAATCAGGTAAACCAACATCTTATACCTTCTGATAGATTACATTGAAAAGGACAGGACATCACTTAGTAATAATCTTGCCAAATGCAGAAGCCAAATATAATCCTGAGGAAATATAGTAAGATCCAAATGGGATGTTGTAAACTACAAGATAACTAGCTTAATAATATGAGAGCCATGAAAGACGAAGACTAAAGAGCTGTGGAAGTTTAAAAAGTTAAAGATTAGAAAGAACTGCATAGAATATGTGAACCTCAATAAAATCCTGGAGGCATATTTCTTCTTTTGCTGTGAATGACAATTTTGGAACAATGGGCAAAATCTGAATATGAGCTGTATATTAGATAATATTCCTATATCAATTAGTGTCTTAATTTTTATAATTGTACTATGTTTATGCAGTTCAATGATCTTGTTAGAAAACACACATGCACACACACAGGAAAGCAAAAATAAGAAAAATATGGCTAACTATTAAAAACTGGCAAATCTGGGCACAGCCAGAATGCTTTGTAGTATTTCTTACGATTTTTGTATAGGTCTGAAATTATTTCAATATATGAAGTCATAGAAAAATGGCATGATGCCAAAGGATAATGAATTGCAAATAAAAGGTTATTTATATACTATTTTTAGTGAAAAAAGCAAGGTTTAAAACTATATATAGTCTATCAGTATCTATTTACTTAAAATGTTTGCTTACGATTTCGCTCCAAAGGATGGGATTGTGTATGATTATAACTTTTCTTCTTTATATACTTCCATATTATCCAAATGCCACAATAGATATGCATTATTTTTATCATCAGAAAAAATGTTAAACATATTTTATAAGTAATTACATAGTTTAAGGCCAAATATCCATCTCTTGAAACTTAACATGTATTGTATTCTTTTTTCCTTTTCCTCTGATAATTAACATGTACTTGAGCTCCACTGAAGACTGTTTTAACTCTTAAAATAACTTGCTTCTGTGACTATAGTCATAGACAGTGCAGCTTTCAATTCCTTGTAAACGTAATTATCTGAGAGCAAAAATGTAGCCATAATTAAGTGTAGGGGATTGTGAGTGAAGTGGACTTGGGTTCAAATCTATTTACTAGCTGTGTGATCTAAGACAAATAATCTCATTTTTCTTTTTTTTTCATTTATCAAATAAGGAAAATACAATACATATTTTATAAGGTTTCCCAAGGGCTGAATTACATCCCTTCATAATTCATATGTTGAAATCTAATCCTCAGTATCTCAGAATGTGACCATATTTGGAGATAGGGTTCTACAGAGATAATTATGTTAAAGCGAGATCATTAGGATAGGCCCAAATCCAATACGACTGCTATTGCTTCTAAGAAAAGGAAACCTGAACACAGACAGGTACAGAGAGACAGAGCGAGTAGATGGCCATCTACAAGCCACAGAGGGATGCCCGGAACACATCTTTCCCTCAGGGCTCTGAGAAGGAACCAATCTTATGGGTGCCTTAATCTCAGACTTCTAGCCTCCAGAATTGTAAGAAAATAAGTTTCTGTTGTGTAAGCCACCCAGTCTGTTGTACTTTGTTATGGCAGCCCCAGCAAACTAATACAAGGCAACAGAAAGCATTAAGCCAGATGAAATAAGGAAGATCTTAGGAAGTAACTGGTACAAGATAAACTTAACAAATGGTATTTGTAATCATTGTTTTTAAAATACAGAAGTCCTCATGATTAACTACAGATTCTTGTCTGAATGGTTAATCTTAAAATATAATTGCATTTTTCATCAATTCTTAAATCAGAGACTGTCACCTGAAAAATCTCTCAAAAAAAATTGTAATTATATATTAAGAGTGACCTTGAAGTCAACCTAGTGTAGGTCTTCTCCCTTTATTTTACTGAGAACATAAAGATTATATGATTTTTGTCCAGGTAAAAAAGCAACTCAGAGGCAAAATCATTTTTATTGCATAGATACCACCCCCAGACTTCCACTTAAGAATTATTTTAAAAGATAATGTGTTACTTATAGATATGTTTATCTTAAAAATTGCTATTTGGCAAAATAAAAGTATTTTTTTGCTACTCTTCATAATTAATTTGTATTTCCTTATTTCTGCATAAAAGGATATACCTTAATTGTTCAAATTACTTGTATTATATAGGAAATACTTCTGTCTTTTGAGTAAGAAGATTATAATGAGGCTTCTTTGGATTCCAGGAAGTGTTAGGATCTGTTCTTCAAAGCTGAAATAGTTACATTTTTGATAAGGAAACTGTCTGAATCCAATTTAAAAAGCTGGATCAAACCGGTTTGGCCACATTGGAGTAGCATTGAAGGAAAGACTCATGAGCCCAGGCCAAATCTGAGACAGCCTGAAGCCATGGAGGAGGTTGGAGTTGGGGTGGAATACCAAATTTAACTGAGAGGCAACCAAGGTCATATCTTGGAACAATGCTGTGCTGTATGTCGCTCAGAAACATGTGCTAAAAAGAACATTACAGATTGGAAGGAAGCATACATATCAAGATAAATAAATAAGGATCTAGTCAAACTATTCATTGATCTATTCTATTGTTTCATTCCTCTGCTAGCCACTTACAGCAACCCTGATGTTTCATATAGTGAAACTAAGGACAAAGCAAAGAAAAAAAAAAAAGACACAGAAGAAAAGAGTAGTTATTCAGCTGGTTAGGCTGTTGTAGGTTCTCCTTCTTGAAGCTTGAGACCACCTGACCTTTATTTGCAAGATCAAGTCTACCTCAAAATCAAGGACCAGTTCTGAACACAAACAGGAGAAATCTAAGAAACTTGATACCATCACTTGGTGTTTTACTAATGTGGTTGGTCCGATCCAGGTCTGGAGCTACAGACCTGATCACTGGGACTCCTAATTTATTCTTCTGGTTAACCTTTGACTTACGCCATGTCTTAACTTGTACTTTGGACTTCCTAGTCCAGGCTTCTGTCTTGATTACTAGTATAGCGAGCATTCCCAGGTTCAGAATCTCACTTAGTTTACCATCCTCCAGGAATGTTAGGCTTAGCCCTAAAAGCCAGCCCTGTAACTAAGCTATGGCTTTCCTGCTACCCAAGGCCTCCCGGGTTTCTGGGCTGCACACTTTGTCTATCAGAAGGCACCTGTTATTTCAGCTGGTGTTCCCTCTGACATCAGATGTTGTCTTGAATAACCTCTTACTCCATGTTATATGTTTTATATTGGGAGCTCTGCTGAGAGGCTTTCCTCCTACTGCCTTCACTTGGCTCACTGTTCTAACACTTGCTCTTTTCCAGGGCCAATCTCTGGTTGCATCATTTTTTTTTTTTTTTTTTCTGTCTCCAGTTCGGTATAGCCCTGCTTTGTCAGTGATCTGGATTCAGATGTTTGTCAGACTATTCGAATCAGTGGTGTCTTTAGCCTCCATAAAAGCAATGGACTTGGAAGGAAAGTGAAAATACACTAATATACAGTGCTAGAAGAGTAGTGTCTCCTTACCCTGCCTCTCTGACTACAGAAAATGCACAGAAATGATACGTTGTTCATTTACCAACAAGACGGAAGAAATATTCTTGGAGGTTGTATAGGATAGGCTATAGATTAGATTATTCCATGGTAATAAACACCTCTGAATCTCACTGGTTTATAAACAAACAGGGGATCCCTGGGTGGCTCAGTGGTTTAGCGCCTGCCTTTGGCCCAGGACATGATCCTGGAGGCCCGGGGTCAAGTCCCACATTAGGCTCCCCACGAGGAGCCTGCTTCTCCCTCTGCCTGTGTCTCTGCCTCTCTCTCTCTCTCTCTCTCTCTCTGTGTGTGTGTGTGTGTGTGTGTCTCATGAATAAATAAATAAAATCCTTAACAAACAAGCAAACAAAAACAAATAAGGGTGCCTGGGTGGCTCAGTCAGTAAAGCATCTGCCCTTGGCTCAGGTCATGATTTTAGGATCCTGTGCAATGAGGAGTTTGCTTCACCCTCTGCCTCTCCCTCTGCTCATGCTCATGCTCATGCTCATTCTCTCTCTCTCTCTCTCTCTCTCTCTTCCTCTCTCTCTCAAATAAATAAGTGAAATCTTTAAAAACAAATAAATAAAAACCTATTTCTTTTAGGCTCACATCATATACTTTTTTGGGGGTTGGTAAGGAGGGATCTGCTTATTATAGTTATTCTGGACCTCAGTTTCTCAGAGAAGCCACTAACTTGAACATTCCCAATCCTTGTGACAGAGGGAAAAATAAAATTTATTTATGCAATATTCAGCCAGCAAGTGACACACATACTTCTGCCCACAACTTACTGACCAGAATTAGTTACTTAACCCCACATAATCCCAAAGAAGTCCCCCAAAATGCAAGCTACCAAATGCTTTGAATGGGAAGAATTGGACATTTTTGTCAAATAACACTAAGAACTCACTGTGGCCAAGCTAAATGTTAGCACCGAATCCTGCCTACGCCAAAGGCAGAAAGCACTGGATGAAGTAGACAAGAAAAAAGGAAAAATAAATTCCTAGAAGTCAGAAAATGAAATAGAGCAGTGAGCTGCTAGAGTGATGAGAGCCAGGAAACAAGAGTTACAGAGATGACAAACATCTTCAGTGACAGAAAAAAAGTGACACAGAAGATTAGCAGGAGCTACTAGAAGAGAGGAAAGTGCAACAGTCTGCAGAAAGTGACAGGCCAGTCCTCTCTGCCCCCATGATCTCCAGTTAGTGTTTGTTTATACTTTACTAACTAGAGTTCCTAACAACTAAAGATCACGGGAAGATCATCCATTAAAAAGAAGCTATCTGCTAATAAGACAAGTTAATACTTTCAGTATCAAAGATAAAAATATGAAATATTGATGTAGTAAGTTTTCAAAGCAATCCTGGTTTAAAGAATAGGATGGACTAGATCTTTGGGATACAGATACTCTTTCTTTTCACATCAAGAATGAGGAGAGGGCTACGAACTCTGGATATTACATGTGAAATTATTTTTTTGCCTCAGAATTAAAAGATGGTTTAGAATTTGAGAGTTTACTGGATCACTGATTTCAAAGTCACTTCAGAACACCCTGACAGGGAATCCTGAGGATTGGAAATGGTAACCAAACCATAATAAGTCCTTATTTGACCACAGTAAGATGAGAGCCACCCCACGATGGTTATGACAGGGTTTGGATTTTTAGTGCTTGAACCTGCAGTCATTCATACTCTCCTACCTCCAAAATTGGTTCAAAATAAGAAATACAACAAATAAACTTTTTTTTTAAGTTAAAAAAATGGATGAGGGCCAAGGAAACCCTTAGATAGTAGTATAAAAACATCTTCAAGATATATGTTTGGAGTGAAAAAAAAGGCAAAGTGCAGGGCAGGGTGATGTGCATTCTACCCTTTTGGGTAAAAAAAGCATGAAAGCTAATACATATTGCTACTTGTATATTTATAAAAATATTTGGAAGTACATAAAATTATAATAACAGTGTTTGCTGGCAGTGGAAGTCGCTGTGGAGTGAGAACTTAGAGGTCAGCAAAAGGGACTGAAAGGAGAAAGAATTTTTCTAGCAAAAAAAAAAAAAACCACACACGTATACATGCATACACACACATGTAAATACATATATGTAATTTTAGCCTCAGTAATAGTTTACCTAATTTTAAAATTGGTGTTTATCTTTTATTTTTTGAAAATTGGTGTTTAAAAGTAAAGGAGATTGCTCTTTAATTAAAATTAAAATAAATAATGGTCAACACCAAATAATGAAACAAGTATAAGGTTGAGTGTGGGGATCTTTATATATAATCAATTTTAAACAGAGTGATTTAAAGCTCAGTAGCATTGAACAAATGTAGTAGTTGCCTAAAATTACCATCAGATTTTAAGTACCTAACTCTGATGATTTATGGAGTTTAACAAATAAGCCAAGATAGAAATATCAGTATGTTAGTGTACAGCAAACTCATCATTTCATTTTTGCAATAGTAATTTTGAGGACTTTCCAAGAATCAGAAAGTCACATTAGAGTTTTGTAGCCTGTCTATAATTTGACCAATTCACTCAGTAGTTTCGGAAATAGCCACTGAATGCTGGAATATATTGGTGAAGCTCCTGTAATAAAAGTTATAGTTTACCTGAGCTATAGTATATCCTAATGAAGCCAGCATTATAAATCCTCTCTGTGGAGAATTCTTTGCTTAATAACAGTATTTAAGAAAGAAGTGGAGGACAATAAAACATCCTACAACCTTGAAACTCTAACATGTTTCACACTATTTGTTTCATACTATTTCCTTTTCCTACATGTCATCCCAGTTGTCACATTGTCAGCATATTTGTGCTACTTTCCTTGTTTAAGAAGTACGGACTCCTTAGAGTACCTCTTCTCCATGTCTTCCATAATTTAAGTTTTTCCTTCAAAGCTCACACAAAATTCCATTTATTCTCCTGTTGTCCACTATCCCACCCTAACAATCTGAGGTTTCTGAAGAGCTCTGATTGAGATATTTGATGGATCCAGATATCAATTATTTCTTCTATGCTACAGGCATACATCATTTGCTGGACACCCTGAAGTCGCAAGCAGGTTAGTGAGTAAGATACTAGCTTAATTCAGAAAACTGAGTTTAAGTATCGACACTATGGCTCTCATCTGACCTTCGAAACCAGCAGGCTGGAAAGTAGAATGGCAGCATAACATATCCATGTTTATGAGGAAAAACTGTGCTCAATACCCAGTTCTTAGTAAAATGTTGAGTATATGATATGTACTCTCTATTTAATCAATAGTTGTTGAACCAAAGAATAAACACCATTAGTTTCTATACAAAAGCTCCATGAAAGTGCATATTTACTGGGAGCATTCCATCAAAACTAAATTTACGATGGCTTCTTTTTCTGGTAAACCAGTAATAGCTGCTTCTGGAAATCTATGACTGCATGGACACCAAATTATTATGCACATAAATTTAGAACATCTTGATTAACAAGTCAGGTAAATGGGCATTATGTATGTATTAGTGATCTGCCTTATCTGCCTTATGTGAAATTCCTGATTGCAAATTAGTTTGTCAATTTTCTTCTCATCTAAAGTGTAACCTGTCAAAGTGAGGACCTCATCTTTTCTCTTTGAATGTCTAATTCCACACATGTATGATTGTTGATTTAAAAAAAATGAGAGCTAAAGAGAAGAAAGTTAATCATAATGTGCTATGAGATTATCCAGGGTGAAACACACTTGCATAGAAAATTTTGATCAATCACATTAACATCAAGGGACAATTATTCAGCAAGAATCTTTCTCTTGCCAGTTCTCCAGGAATATTGCCCATTCCTTGCTCTAAATTTGAAGGTAAGTAAGTAGAATGAAAACAAAGTATTTTGGCAAGGTCCTAACTAAATTACCTTCACGTCATTGACTTTCCAAAGTCAACTCTTAGATACTGGTCTACTGGCACTCTCTTGACTAGCTCTATGCTGTTGTCCACTTGTGGCCTTATAGTCCAACCGTCTGGCCATTTATTACCAAGCATAACTCTACTATAATAATACCACTCAGTACTCAGGCTTCACCAAGCAAGAGCTAACCTGATTTGATTTTAATCTATTTATGTTCTATGGCATAATCACATTTTATTCAAAAGTTCAGTGGGGAGCAGCCCCGGTGGCTCAGCGGTCTAGCGCCGCCTTCAGTCCAGGGCCTGATCCTGGAGACCTGGGATCGAGTCCTATGTCGGGCTCCCTGCATAAGCCTGCTTCTCCCTCTGCCTCTTTCTCTCTCTCTCTCTTTCTCTCTCTCTCTCTGTGTGTCTCTTGTAAGTGAATAAAATCTTAAAAAAAAAAAAAAGTTCAGTGGGACATATTACTTCTTAATAATGTTGAACCGTGACTAAATCAAAGTCAAGTAGCAATACCTAATATGAGGAAAGGTCCTTTTCCTTTCAATTGCTGCTGAGTAAAAATTTGGCAATGGTTTGAATTCAAACTGTTAATGCAAAAACTGTGTTTAGAGAATATGTGGTCCAAATCTCTCATTTTCAAACAAGAGACCAGAGTCTTGGAGAAGTTGAATTCACTGGACTTCTACGGTCATGTGACAGAAGTTAGAACAGAAGCTACCTACATTTCCCATCTCTTTCAGTTCTACAAATACTGAGATATATGTATGTATATATTTGGTCACAGCATACTTTCTAGAAACAATAGTTTAAGTAATTAAATTAAATGGCACAATTGTGTTTAAAGAAGAAAACATGTGAACACATTATTTTAATTTGCTATATGTACTATTTTCAGTTATACTGAAAAATCAAATGTAGGCATACAAAGTGAACAATGAAATAGAATACTTCTTGTGTTTACAGTTTTTAATGTTTCATGATTTTGATATTATTTCATATAGAATTTAAGGTGAGATTATGTTTAAACTCTCAGTTATTAAAATATGTATGTAATTTCTACTACAGCATTAATAGAAGAGGCTGGTCTCTCAATGTTGATGGTAAAAATGTAATTGCCCTTATAACTAATTTCTGAACCACATATTTCTTTCTATTTTTATAGCTGTGTTAATAATAGTTCTATGTTATATTTGAGAAGTGTCTGTTAGAATCATTGTTTCGCATACGCTCAAGTTATGCAAGCAAGATTCAATATAATGAAGAAATTCTTATAGCTTTGATGCAAGAGCTAAACAGGTCTCTTATTGCTGAGGACAGGGTGAATTCGGTTGAAATTATGAATCTCTATTCCATTTATAAAGTCTTATCACTGTTAACATGTTTTTTAAGCTTCAGTAGTCAGAATACTTTATAGCAGTCATTGCAAAAGAATCACTTCTTCTTTAAATGGGGGAAATACTGCAGACCCAAGATAGTTATTTTCCTTCTGGAACTGTTATTTTTAGGGAATAAATATAAATGTGTTTCTTTAATGATACACACAGGCAATTTCAAATAAAATGGGAATTATGCAAAGAGGCTGAACAGAAAGTAGACCCTATCATGGTTTAACTAAATGGAGCTCAGTCTCTCAAAAAATGCCACTATTATAATCAGTGTGAACTTGAGCAGATATCCAACTTCTGCAAAATAATGTAACCCCAGATATTATCAGTTAACAGGGAGTTTTCTATATATGCCATAATAGTTTTTGAACAGGTTATCAATTTATACACCATAATAATTTTTTATTTCTACCCAAAGACGGAGGAAAGTCCCTGTTGCCAGACCTGATGCATACTGCAGAAGGTAAGATCATCCACTATGGAGAGATGTTTGCTGATGTACTGGGAGAAAAGGTAGGTAAAGTTAACTCTGACAAACAATTACCATTGGGAGATACCATTGGGAGAATACTCAGGGCAAGGTGCCAATAAAGAATAAATTTTAACTAGAAAACCATTTCTTATTAAAGCAACAAAAGGAAAGACAGTTTTCAGCAGCTGTAAAAATGTAACATTAAAGGACTCTACTGGGGGCTGGGGTGGCATAGGAAGATCCTGAACTCATCACCTCCTCCCACAGACACAACAAATCTACAGCTACATGTGGAACAGTTCTCTCTGAAAAAGACCTCAAAACTAGCTGAATGGTTCCTCCACAACAAAGGAAAAAAGGATCACATCAAGAGGCATGGGGAGGCAGAAACAGGGTCTCCTCCAAAAGCCCACCCTTGCTGCAGCGACCTACTATCTGGAGGGATCTCACAAAATAGGACCTTCTTCCTTAAGAGCAAGGTATGTTTATGCCCACATAAGGCATCCTAACCCTTGGGATTTGAACCGGAGAGAAGAGCCTCAAAATATCCAACTTTGAAAGACAGGAGGGCTTACATCCAGGAGACCCAGAGGGCTGTTGGGAACTGAGATACCACCATTAAAAGGTTTGCACATAGGCTCACTTGCTCCGAGGCCCAGTGCAAAAGCAGCACTTTGAAAAGTGACTAGACTATTTGTGAGAGATCCATTTGCTATTCTTTAAGAGCCTACTTGGATTTCCGCAGATAGAGGCACTGGCAGACACTGTTTTTTTCACTTGTCCTCTATCGCTATCACGGGCAGATGCATGCAGTACCTGCAATCTCTTGCTGTTATACTACAGCCAGCAGGCACATGGCTTCCTGTGAAAAAGGCCTATTTATTTAACCTGGAGCAATTTGACAAGAAAAAGAAATAAAGCCATCCAAATCAGAAATGAAGAAGTAAAACTATCTTTATTTGCAAATGAAATGGTACCATATACAGAAAACCCTGAAGACTGCACCCCAAAACTGTTAGAATTAGAAAATATATTCAATAAAGCTGCAGGATACAAAATCAATATATGACAATCAGCTATATTTCTATATACTAACAACAAACCATCAGAGAGAGAAATCAAGAAAATAGTTCCATTTGCAATTGCATGAATAACTGTGGCTTTAAAACTTATAATGAAGATCATAAATTTTCCTAGAACATCTCCTCTTCCTATTCCCATCAGAAACCTTGCACAAGGTAACTCATCAAGGATTCAGATGTTGAGGATTCTAAGGTCATAGATCTTTGCCAAATATAGTATCTTATTTCAATCCAACTTATAATTTCAACTCTGTTTTTCCAGTAACACATCTTACCTATGGTTTAAAATAGTTTCTGGCTCCTAGTAACCACCCCCCCCCCCACCGCCCCAGGAAAAAAGAAAAAGAATGAGAGAGGGAGGGAGAGAGGGAGAGAGGGAGGGAGGGAGGGAGGGAGGGAGGGAGGGAGGGAGGGAGGGAGGAGGAAGGAGGAAGGAGGGAAGGAAGGAAGGAAGGAAGGAAGGAAGGAAGGAAGGAAGGAAGTTAGTTAGTTAGTTAGAAGTTAGTTTCCACTCACCGATTACTTGAGCTACTAACTCAAAACTCAAAGGAAAACTAACTTCCTTCCTTCCTTCCTTCCTTCCTTCCTTCCTTCCTTCCTCCTTAAAAAAATTGTTTTAAAAAATGCAAATTTTAATTCATGATGTATATAGGCTATTCCTCCTGACAGAGAGTAGCAAGATTCAAAAACTCAGGGCATATGTCATCTTAAGAAACTGCTGTCTGAGTCAAACAAAGTAATATGTTTATCCTTCTTTCTCATCTAAAGATGTTTTGATATTTTCTCTTTCTTTTTCCAGAGAGAGAGAGAGAGAGAGAGAGAACCATAGAAAATAAGACAGCTAAGTAGAATAAGGCCAATTCAGAGTAAAAGTAATGCTCCCTAGGAATGGAGAATACTAGAATATAAATAAGAGCTCTGGGAATTGGCATGATAAAAATTACATTATTTAATATACAAATATATGCTACAAGTGTATGTTTTCATAGTTCAGCATATCAGAGAGCTCGACAAAGGAAAGGCCATCTCATCACAGCAGAAGTGTGTGAGACACTTGAAATTGAATGGGCCGCTCTACACAGCACCTACTTCCACTAACAGATTTTAAAAGGAGATCTGGCCATGACACAACTGAACAGAAAGCTAGTCCAGGGTCAAGCAGTGTATCTGGTAATGTACAAATGCCGAGCTAATAAAATCTCACTTCATCCTAGGTCAATCAAGGGCCATGAAAAAATTGAGCTGAACAAAGGAAAAAATTAAAGAATATGCTGCAGAAAATGACCTAATGCCCAATTCATAACACTGACTACCGCACCAGAAATCAGTGAGGTGGGATCATGACAAGTTAACACAGTAAGCCACATGGAGAGCAAAAGACTAAGCTAAAAATACATCAAAGCAAGAAGAAAACCCGGTGTATTAGAAAGCCTGATAGTCTGCATAGACAGAACATCACTAGGGGCTTCTGGCTCTAGGTGAATATGTAGAAATCTGGAAAGAGCATTATTCCCACCTTAACAGCATGAGAAAGCTGGATAATATACAATTTTAGAAGATAATATACAAATTAGAATTCTTTCTAGAAGAATTCACGGACAAAAGTAATAAGATACCCTCAAGTCTATGTAAAGACAGGTGCCTTCAAGGTGAGACAGCACAAATACCAGCTCAGCTGGCCAGAAGCAAGCACAGTAGGAAGACAGGGCCATCATGAAAGTGAGCAAGGCACATTCAACTAAAATCTTTTAACGACTTCCAAAAGGCTGGAAATAGGCTATTATGAGCATCTGGAACTCCTACAAGCCTCAGACACAAGGAAGGTTTACAGCTGTTTGACTCTACTGCATGGACCTTCATTGGGTAGTCCTCAGAAATTCGGCTGGGATTATAGTGGAAGATGGGAGAAAGCTTCTTACAGAGGTGCAGATCGGGAGAGGGGCATAGCTGCTGCTACAGGGGAGGCCCAGACCACTACCTAGGTTCATTTTCCAAGAGAACAGCATGCCCCGTCATCCCTACGGTACAGGAGAAAAACCACTGTGGCTGAAGGGAGGAAAGTGAAAAATTCTTTATCCCGTCGGGAGTGCCAGGATTGTGAAATATATATAGAAAGATAAACTCAAATAACCAAAATAACTTTGAAAGAGGACAAAAATGGGATTTCAATATACTTGATATCAAAGTCTGCCATTAAGCAACGGTGTGGTATTGGTAAAAGATTAGACACGTAGGTTGGAATAGAATAGAAAGTCCAGAAATAGACCCTACACTCATAGGGTTAATTGATTTTCAACAAAGGTTCAAAATACATTCAAAGGAGAAAGGATAGTCTTTAAACTGTTACTTCCATGAGCACCGCCAATATTATTGCCCAACATTTATTGATTGTTGAGTTGCACCATGGGAAAATATTTGCATGAGTAATTTCACTTAATCTTAACAACAATTCTGTGATGTTGCTATTGTTATCTGCATTTAATGCATAAGAAAAGTGAAGTTTTGAGAGGTCATATTATGTGATCAAAAGTAACAGGAGGCTAGAAAATATATGGACAATATATTCTTATCAAATAAGTGTGAAAAACAAAATGAGGCCCAAGGAAAGATAGGCATCATACAAATAGATGAGTGATTAGCACTGAAATCGATAACATTTTATTAAATTTCATCACATAACTAATTTTAAACTCAAAAATAAATTTCACAGTAGAAAAAGTCTAATGTACAATGTACTAACAGTAAATGTAAAAAGAACAAGCACTCCTATTAAAAGAAAAGGACGGTAGAAAATATATACTCGAATCCATCAAAATCCTAGAGAAGAATACAAAAGGCAACACCCTTTTTGAACTTGGCCACAGCAACTTCTTGCAAGATACATCCATGAAGGCAAGGGAAACAAAAGCAAAAATGAACTATTGGGACTTAATCAAGATTAAAAGCTTCTGCACAGCAAAAGAAACAGTCAACAAAACTAGACAAACCTACAGAAAGACAACCTACAGAATGGGAGAAGATATTTGCAAATGACCTATCAGATAAAGGACTAGTAACCAAGATACATAAAGAACTTATTAAACTCAACAGCAATGAAACGAACAATCCAATCATGAAATGGGCAAAAGATATGAACAGAAATTACACCAAAGAAGACATACACATGGCCAACAAGCACATGAGAAAATGCTCCGCACCACTTGCCATCAGGGAAATGCAAATCAAAATCACAATGTGATTTTGTTTCCTCACACCAGTGAGGAAACAACAAGTGTTGGAGAGGATGTGGAGAAAGGGGAACCCTCTTGCACTGTTGGTGGGAATGTGAACTGGTGCAGCCACTCTGGAAAACTGTGTGGAGGTTCCTCAGAGTTAAAAATAGATCTGCCCTACGACCCAGCAATTGCACTGCTGGGCATTTACCCCAAAGATATAGATGCAGTGAAAAGCCGGGACACCTGCAACCCCAATGTTTATAGCAGCAATGTCCACAATAGCCAAACTGTGGAAGGAGCCTCGGCATCCATCGACAGATGATGGATAAAGAAGATGTGGTCTATGTATACAATGGAATATTCCTCAGCCATTAGAAACGACGAATACCCACCATTTGCTTCGAGGTGGATGGACCTGGAGGGTATTATGCTGAGTGAAGTAGTCAATTGGAGAAGGACAAACATTATATGGTTTCACTCATATGGGGAATATAAAAAATAGTGAAAGGGAATAAAGGGGAAAGGAGAGAAAATGAGTGGGAAAAATTAAAGAGGGAGACAGAACATGAGAGACTCCTAACCCTGGGAAATGAACAAGGGGTAGTGAAAGGGGAGGTGGGCAGGGGGTGGGGGTGACTGGGTGACGGGCACTGAGGAGGGCACTTGACGGGATGAGCACTGGGTGTTATAATCTATGTTGGCAAATAGAACTCCAATAAAAAATATACAAAAAAAAAAAAAACATACTCATGCTGACTTAAAATTCCACTCTCTAGTTTGGATTATGTCTCTACAATATATATATTTAATTTCCAGTGAAATTAATTTCCCCTTGAGTACTCTTCCATTCCACATTTTTCTTAGCCATTTCCAAACAGCTATTTTCAGCTTATTTTTTGGATTATTGCTTCAAAAAACTTAACAAGTTCCAGAAAAATAGTTTATTGAGATTTTTATTGGAAGTATATTTAACTTATCATTCAATTTGGAAAGAGCTGGCCTCTTTTATTATTTGGTGCCACCAATTATTTTGAGATCTTTTTAGGGTGTCTGATTGACATTTGTTTCCTATCACTCAGTGTATTATTATTATTATTATTATCATTAAAAATAATTTTCATGCTGTTACTTAAGTATTATTATATTAAAGATCTTTAAGAAAATAGTTTCATTACTAAAATATTTCAACATTGTTTTTCAAGAGCACATTGGTTTCATTGGGGCCATGATAAGTCAACACAGTAAGCCACGTGGAGAGCAGAGGACTAAGCTGAAAACATATCAAAGCAAGAAGAAAACTGGGTGTATTAGAAAGCCTGATAGTCTACATAAGAAAAAACATCACTAGGGGCTTCCAGCTCCAGTTGAAGATGTAGAAATCTGGAAATCTATCACCAAGAGCCAGCACATAATGATGACATTTGACCCTATTAACTATTGACTGAATTCTATAGTACCTTTGATTTTTCAGTTTATTTACAAAGTAGCTTCCAAACTCCACTAGAGAAATTTTCTGAGGCCTCCCTTTTTATCATTTTTCCAGATTGTATACAGAGCGTAAATGTAATATATTTAAATGCAAATTCAACTGCCATATTTTGAGCACCTGCCATAGCTTAGATTCTGTGATAAGCTCTCATACACAGTCTTAATTACTCTTCACAACAACACCATGAGATGCATATTATTTAACTCTATTTTTCAGTGAGAACATATTTTAAATTCTTAAAGAAAGATAATGAGGAAGTTCTAAATTCTAAGAAACTTCTTCCTACATTTCTTACACAGTACTTAAGAACATACACAAAACAACCTTTTAAAATATTTTCCAAGTGTGTGACTTTTGCTTTTTTCCAGATAGATTTCTAGGTTGGCTTTTTTTTTTTTTTTTCTAGGTTGGCTTTTGTGTGGTGTTTGTATACTGAGCCGCACGTGCTTTATTATCCCTTTACATAAAGTAGTGGTTTTCTCTCCACAGCATTAAGTCCACTACAGAGAAAACTACAGTCCATGGAAGTATTTATATGACTGTAAAGAAAGTTCAATTCAAAAGCTTGAATATTCTAAGCTTTCATCTAAAAAACAAAGAGAGGTACACAGCAATGTAGTAAATTGTAGCAATTGAGAGTTCCCTATTCCTGCCAAAGGCATACTTGAAGAGTTGTTCTCCATATTTTCATTTTTTGTCATTTTCAAGGGCGTTGATTTTTACCTCCAAATGAAGTCAATTTAATAGCTCTTTATCTAGTAATTTATTCAAATTCAAATGCAAGTTTCTTTGAAATGAGATTAATTTGTGCCTAATGGTGCTATTTAGGATAGCCCAAGGCAGACTTTGAGACTCTCCCTTGAAACCACTTTCACCAGGCTACCAACTGCTCATGGAGACTCAGGCTCCTGTTTCTTTCACTGAGGTTTAAGGACTGAGAAGGAATCACTAAAGACAATTACCAGGGTTGTACTACACAGACCCAAGAGTGTAGAGAGAGGGAGGAAGGGTTAGAGGGAAGAAGGGGGAGATGGCGGGCAACAGGGTGTAGGGAGAGTGGGAGAGGGAGAAAGGTAGTGATTGGGTTCAATGAAATATGCAACTATAACTAAGAATTACAAGCCTTGCACCATAAAGTCAATTTTTGCCTTCCAGAGTGAAACCGATCATTTTATTAAGCTATCCAACCAATATCTTTCTTCAGTGTGTTTAATCATGCTTCAAGAATAGCTGGTGAAAAGACAGTACATATGATCGATGTGGTCCATAAAGAAAGAAAGGTACTCATTCATTCACTTCTTTATTTAATTATTCAACCAATATTTGGAACATCTGGGAAATGCAAACCAGGATACTAGACATCATACATCCAGGTGTAAACATGATGGGGGGGGGGGGGTGTTCTGACAGTAACAAACAATTACAAAATGAATTATGCATTTGCAATTTGGTAAGACTGATATGGAGGAGAAAGACAGGATGTTATAAATTTCTGTAACAAGGGGACCTGTTTTAGGAGGCATCTTGTATTTCTTCTTAATAAGTCTTGTAATAAGTGCCATGTCTACCTGTGTGTAATTCTCCAATCAATAACAAGCATCTTTGTTACCACGCAGGGGATGGCATGTTGGAGGGATGGGCAGGGGAAAAAATGTCTTTTCTTCTTCACTTCTAAGACTATTCTATGATCTTTCTTGTGTTATTTCCCTTTGGATGACTAAGAACTACTTTAAGATTTGGAATCTCTCTCAGAATTCCCCGGTTTAGAATGTCACTTGCCAGTTAATCTAACTTGGGATGCAATTATTAGGAATAAATAGAAACTGGGAAAGAACTCATCTTTGTTCTGTTTCTGGAGAAAAACCTTGATGCTCTGCTGGCATACTCTACTCTCCCTGAGAATAACAGAAAGTAGAAGAGCCTCTATGGTCCATCATCTCACAGAGTGAGAGTACACTGTTTCCAGAACCAGGACATTTAGAACAATGGGAAAAATCATTTTGTATGTTGAATATAATCTGGGTATGGTATTTTAGGATGTATACATCTATGTGGGTTGCTTAAGGATCCTGGAGTAAGTTGATGTCGAGTTATTTATCAGGAGCAATCTGGGGGATTATATAGTAAATACTCTCTTTTTTCCCCCAGAAAAAAGAAGACCTTGAAAATTTGAAACTTAGATATTAAAATGACTGGCTTGATGTGAAAATTGTGTTATGTTTACAAGGGCAAGGTGGGTTTTTTTGTTTGTATTTTGGTTTCTTGGTTTGTTTTCAGGCTAAAGATGCTCAGTCCTTCTCAACATTTTTCATTGTCTGTCTTCATCCTCTTCTGATTTCAAAAATATTCCTTAATGAGAATAAAGTGTCAAAGCATAAAATAAAAATAAGGAAGTAGAAGTAAACATTTTGTTGGAAATAATCAATTTTTGCATTTCTTTTCCTTCTCCCTGCTTCCTGTGGTACAGCCATTAAGAGTTCCTCTTTGAGGAGTGAATTCTTCAGCTCTCAGCATCTGCTAATTTTGTATTGCCTTCCTTGGTTTCATGATGGAGCATTGAGAGATAGGAGCATAGCTGTCTGTGGCCACCAGCCTATCACTAGCAGAGTAGTTAGAGGCAATAGATGAAATGCTCCTGTTAGCATTACAGCAGCTGCACATCATACCATCCAACCCTAAACTGAAAGTTTACAATTCATCCTTCTGGAAAACACACATGCACGTGATTACTAAAGTGACAGATGCAATTAAATCTCCAAGAGCAGATGTCTTGTGGGAAGAGGCTGGAAAGTGAGACCATAGCTGTGGCCAATGATGCTGGATTGGATGTTGTAGCTTAAAAGAAAGCAGCTAATCTTTGATTTTCTATTGCAACTGTTTTGGTCCTATGGCACCAGAGACAAGGATTCAATTTCTCTCATAACAGCTCTTTTTTTTTTTTTTTTTTTTAAGGGTCAAATGTTCTTAGAAATGACCAAATTCTGGATAGATGCAATTTCTTTAAACTTGGGAGTTTCTATACATCCCATCAGTGTCTGGCCCATTGAGGATGACTGTAAACTCATGTGCCCACGCCTGCAAAAGATGATTTGGTCATGCAGTTACTTCATCTTACTTCTTATTCAAATCCACTGCTCTCCTGCTACTTTGAGTGTATGGATAAAATATAAATCTAAAATTTCTATGTAATAGATGGCCTCAAATACTCCCATGAAAATTTGACATGTTGTTAGAATGCTCTGCCAGACTCTAAACCTACTTCTTGAATTGCTTTTAAATTCATTACATATAACCACTGTTACCTTGCTTACTTTGATAATATACCCTGGAGTGACAGGGATCCAAACCACATGGATCTACTTCTACGTGGATTTTTTCAGCAAATATATATACAACACTGTAAATGTATTTGCTTTTCCTTATGATTTTTCTATTAACATTTTACTTTTTCTAGCTTGCTTTATTGTTAAGAATAGAAAACATATATAACTGTACACCTATATTTAGCATAAAAATACGTTAATTGACTGGTTATGTTATTGGTGAGGCTTCTGGTCAACAGTAGGCTAGGCTATTAGACATTAAATTTTTATTTTTTTTAAGATTTTATTTATTTATTCATGAGAGACACACAGAGAGAGGCAGAGACACAGGCAGAGGGAGATGTAGGCTCCATGCAGGAAGCCTGATGTGAGACTTGATCCTGGAGTCCTGGGATCAGGCCCTGAGCCAAAGGCAGATGCTTAACTTCTGAGCCACCCAAGCATCTCAGCCATTAAATTTTTAGAGTCAAAATTTATACATAAATTTTTCAACTGGGGTTGGAGGAGGGATTGGTGCCCCAACTCCTGCATTGTTCAAGGGTCAACTGTAATTCACTTAAGGGATAATTTTGATGACTGAAGAAGTAACTAAAAGAGATCCTGGCATGTAATTGGTGTTTGATGAATGACAACTACAGCATGGCAGAGTGGGAAGACCCTGGATTTTGCTTTCAGGTAGACCTGAGTTGATAGTATGTCTCCATGGCTTGTCAGCTATGCAGTCCTAGCTGTATGTCCTAGCCTCTTTGAGCACTGACTTCCCCTGTGAGTCAGAAATAAAACCTAACTTGCCATGATAATTTGAGGATTGGAAGTATCCTCAGAAAAAATGGGGTGCCTTGTAAATCACAGAGACATCACCAGTACCATCATCATTCTTAGCTGCTCACAACAGGAGACTGAAACATTCTTGTTGGCTGTTAAAAATGTGTTTCTGGTTTCCAAACAAATGGGATGGTAAACTTAGATTCTCAATTAGAGTTTGAAACAACTCAAATAAGCAGAAAACAACATGGTACAGATATTATGGGCAGGGACCCTAGAGAGAGACAACCTGGCATGAGTGTGAACTCCAGACCCAGTGGTATGAACTTGAGCCAATGTTATGTAGCCTATGTCTCGTATTCTTTAAAAAAAGAAAAGAAAGAAAAGAAAAGAAAAGAAAAGATAAAAAAGAAAAAAAAGTATTTTTGGGCTAATTCACCAAATATTTAAGAACTACACGCAACGTCACAGAGCCTATTCCATAGCCAGGCATATATGACAGAAATTATCCCTTTCCTTGTGGACTTTAGTTGGTGAGAATGGACAATAAGCAACCAAATGCATGCTTAGCTTCTTGTTTTTTAATTGAAACTATGAGTGCTACGAAGGAAAAGTACAGAATGCCATGACAGCAGTTAATAAGCACCCAACCTAGCCTAAGAGAGCACTGTGGAATATAATAGCACTTTCTGCAATATAGTCATGAGGATTAACTGTTACAATGCAGGAGGATTAATAAGGATTAGCTGTTACAAAGCATTTAGCAAGATGACCTGGCACGGAATATGGGCTTAGTAATTGTTTGCTATTAAAGCTATGTTTATTGAGGTCCTAATGGATAGCTTGCACAGAGATTAAAAAACAAAAAACAAAAAACAAAAAAACTCCAGTAAATATAAAAGAAGGTGAATTAGGTCACAAGTCCTGTCCCCTATGGATTATACCATTCCACTTAAGATGCAATAGGTCATATAAATATGGGATTAATTGCCCTAGCAATAAACCTCCATTCATATAAGGAAAATTATCAAGTTAGAGTGGTTGAAAAATGAGGAAGTGGAACTTAATTTAGGTCTTGAAGGAAGAGTAGGTTTTGTATAGATAGGAGAGTAAAGAGAAGAGGTTAATATTAATGTGGAATTTTTTCTTTATTCCCTATATTGGTGAGATCAATTTTAATGTATCACTTGGTAGGTGATTCTAGATTGATGCAGCAGATTGGTGATGTCATTGAGAATGGACTTCATTATCAGAGTGCTCAGGATAGCTCCCAAACAAGAAAGTAATAGAAACTTCAAACATATACAAGTCCCTTTAAAGCCGAAGACAGAGGACAACTGGGTTTTCTCTAGCACCCTTTTTTTTTCTTAATAGGAGATGAAAATTTTTTCCATAAGCACCTCAACAGACTCACATATCGGAGGGCAAAAAGGATTGCATGCCCATCCCTAATCTGACATTTGAATGAATGGGAGTACCAGGAATGGGTTATAGATCATGGTCCATTCAATCAAAATACAGAGAGGAAAGTGACTTTTAGGAAAGTAATTAATGGCCACTCTTCCTCTCTCATCCTTTATATATAAATTCTCCTCTCGTATTCATCTCTCTTATTCACTTCTCATTCTCAGTGTATTACATGCCTGCTCCTCATGAGCTGACATATGCTCTTCTCCAAGAAAGATTTAGTTTTTGCTTCTTCATCTAAGATGCTCAAGGTATAATGAGCTAGAACTTCTTCTCAAAGAGCTTTCAGGTTCGTGATGTTACATAGGAGTAGTCTGAGAGACAGAACACATGGGCAGAGCCAATAAAACCCTGTCTAGAGGCATGTGATAAAGTCATGTTCAAAAATGCCTGACTGCTATCGACTTAATTCAGAACCTATCTGGGAGGAGTGACAGTTAAAACACTGCATCAGGAAGGCAGTCAGCAGGTCCAGACTAAAAATGAACAAAGTGAGACGTGAAGAAATAAAATTTACATTTATACAAAAACATCAGTACTCAATCAGGTATGCAACCTCTTTCCACTTAAAACAAAAGACCACTCAGTATAATATCTGATTGTGCATGTCATAAAGGATGAGTTTGATTACCTTTTTGCAAATCAGAGATTTACAGTGGAAAATCCCACACCTCTATGTTCTGCCTTTATGATGTGCTGCTTACACAGCAAGTCCATCTGTTCACAACATTAAGTGTTTAGAATGTATATTTGTAAAACAAGAGATGTTATTTACCTGACCCTCTCATCTAAGGCCGTTTTAGCACCGTGTAGCATATGGTAAAGAAAGGACGATCAATCGAGTCAAGTAGGGAGCATGGAAATGGGGAATTTATAGGCAACATACAAGTGCAATTATGAAGGAGAGAAACAAAAATAGCAAGGGGGAATCTTTAACTTTCCACAGAGAAAAGAGAACTAAACGTTGTTAGAGGGAAAGATTTAAGCAATTAAATACAGAAAAGAAAAAGTTTAGGGATTTTTAGAAACTGAGTGAATTCAGGCCTTAGTGAGTAGTGTCATTTCTGCTTCCCACTACCAACTGCAGAAAAGCTCCGATTACATTTAATATTTTGATTTTATATTCTTCATAAGTTGCCATATACTGAGCATCTGAAATAACAGCCAGTCTTTCGTTTCTGAAATTGTGCCGTTGGGCTAAAAGGTGGTGTGGCCCCACTAATGCTGGGTATCTGTAGGACCAAGGACTGGCAGATGTAAAAGTATCATAGAAAGAGTTGAATCAGTAGTCTTTGCTTTCTGCCCTGCTTCTTTGAAGCATGTAATCTTCCCATACAGTGTTTGTCACCAGGAGCTCAGTGCTCTTGTGCTCTCCTCTCCCCTTCACCAAATATACACAATATTCATTTGCTTAGGGCCTCATCTCTGGAGTGAAATATTTGTTTTGGCTGGGAGAAATGAAGGAATAAAAAATAATGGGACACAAAACCGGTATTTCTATGGAAGGGAGCAAAAGGTAAACAAAGTTACTGGAAACCAAGAAACATCATATCTTTCCCAGTGCTTTGTGGAGATTTAAAGATTTAGTGCAGTGACTGATTCCAAAAAATATGGGACCCTGCATAGCCCAAAGATGGTGGTGGAGACAGGGAAGGGCATGATCCAGAAGCATGGCGCTATCCCCACTGTCCACTGATGCAGATGCTTCACCACTGCTTCCCTCAGGGGTTGTAATGGTAGAGGCAATACAACCTCACTTTTGGATATATAAGGATAAGATCATCAGGGCTGTGGAGATAAGTGTATCTTTCCTGATTCTAGAAAGGTACTTGACCATGAACAAAAGCAAATAGGTACTACATTTTAAACAAAAGTATAGAAACCACCTTTCATAGGTAGAAATAATCAAGAGAAAATACAGAGAAGGAGAGGGAGAGAGAGAAAGACTCAACTATCCCATTTTCTTCTGTCTACCCATACAGTGATAACTTGTTTCTTTGAATTTGTCACTTTGAACTCACTGATATTTTTATGAAACTTATGATAACATTTCATGGTGCATTTCAGAGTGAGAGTAAATTCTGGCCAGTAGGATGCTTTTTATTATTTTGAGCTACCAAGGGTGGATTTTCTTTTTGAAGCACTCTAACACCTAGCATGTCAGTATTTTATATTTACATGTTAAAAATCTGTTGCTTCTTGGTCTAAATTCAGACCCATCATCCATGAATGCACAAGGATGGATGGAATCAATTTTAAATCAGTGAGCTGAAATGCAGGAATGTGAACTAAGTATAAGCTGTCATCTTATATAGAATTGACTCAAGAAAACCAGGTCCTTAAGAAATAGACTGTGATTGCAGTGGGTCTTCTTGTGGATAAATCAGCTACTGCTGTTAAATATGTCTCTACAAGAAAGAGGAGAAGTAACTGATGATCTTAGGAATAAAAACAACTACAACTACCTTCAGCAGAGGTAAGACATCCCGGAAAGTCAATATCCATTCTACTTGCTGACATATAGTAAGTATAGTGACAGTATGTTAGTAACAGTTAGTGTACATTGAACAATCATTCTTTGCTAAGAAGTTTACGTTGATCACCTGGTCAGATACTCAAAATATCTCTGTGATGTCAGCATTATTAGCATCCTCATTTTACATATATGTTAACTTACGTCAGTGTCCAAGATCATGGAGTTCCTCGGTGATAGAGCTAGACTTTGAATGTAATGCATCTAATCCCTGAGCTTCCACTTCTAGCCACTAGGCCAGGTGAAATATCTAGTTCAGATCCTGGCTTTTGATGAATACTGGTAACAAATGAATTTTTACAGCGCTTTTGCTTTTTTCTGCACATATAACCTGCACTTACCCACACAAGAGTCCAGACAGGTGGGCAAAAAGGTCAATTGACTGCAGTTTTTTTTAGTCAATGTCCACAAAAGCAGATTTCTAGGTCTTCTTGATTCTGTATCCTATCTGCTCATGCCTATATCTTGCTCCTTGTCTTACTCCATTAAGGCTACTATCATAAAATACCACAGACTAGGTATCTTACAACCAAGAGAATTTATTTCTCATAGTACTGGGGACTGGAAAGTGGAAAATCAAGATGCCAGTATGGTTGGGTCAGAGCTGTCTTCCTGGTTCATAGCTAGTGCCTTCTTGCTATTTCCTCCCACAGTGAAAGGGGCTAAGGAGCCTCTTATAAAGCAGCAATCTCATTCATGAAAGCTCCACTCTTATGACTTAAGCACCTCCAAAAATCCTCATGTGCTGATACCATCACCTTTGGGAGTCAGGATTACAGCATGTGAATTTTGAGGAGAAATAATCATTCAGACCATAGCATTTCTCAACAGGCCCAACTTAGACTTATAAAAAAAATACACCAAATAGAATAACATTGAATGTGATATTTTAGTCTTCTTTTATTCCAATTGGAATACACTGTAACTCACACTTTCTTACTAATACAAACCAACGCATATTCTCTGCAGTTTGAAAGATTCCCACTGCTTGCTGACATTTCAGAATTTCAAAATCAAACATCTGTATTCTCTCCTTTCTAACCAAAACAAGTTTAAAAAGGATTCAATTCAAGTGATTCAAAGATAATACAGATTTTTGGATGGAATGTCAAGCTCTTTGAGGACCAGGAAAATGTCAGAGAAATCCTTTGTGCTCCAGCCCCCTTCCCCAAGTTTGATTAAATAAAAACAGAGGTGGCTAGCCTTTCAGTTACTATTCCCACCGTAGCCACTTCAGAGATTCTTCAAATGCTCTATTGTTATGCCCCAAATAGTTACCATTTCTGCTAACCAATAATTCATTTTGACCACATGGACAGAATACTAAACGACTGTCTTCAGGGCCCAAGAGCAAATTACTAGATCAGGCCTAACCAATTCTAATTTATTTTCCCAAAGGTCACAGCACTTGGAAACAAATAGTAAAAATAAGAGTCCCTCGGTTCTGTGGCAGTGACAAAGAACACGGTACTTTAGGAAACTAAGAAAAATCGGTCTTGCTGGATGGTCCAAGGCATGGTAGGGAAGAGATGGAAGGAGATGGAGGGAGAGACAAGAAAGGGGCAGATGATGAAGGCTCTTCTGTGCCAAGGATTTGAGAGTTTAGTATGCAACAAATATTCATAGAGTGCCTCTTCTGTCCTGTGAACCACTGGAGGATGCACGGAACACACGACAGTTACCATGACAGAAATGACTCCTGCCCCGACAGAGCTTAGTGTCTTCCAGACATAGTACACAATGATTCCTAGTGGGGAAGCGTTTACAGAGCTTCGCACAGATAAGTTACACCTTTTTTCTACTAATACTGACTCTGGGGAACTCTAGAACTGCTTTTAAAACCAGTGTAGAGGAGCCTGGGTGGCCCAGTCAGTTAAGTGTCTGCCTTCAGCTCAGGTCATGATCCCAGGGTCCTGGGATCCCACATCCGGGCTCCCTGCTCAGTGGGGAGCCTGCTTCTCCCTCTCCCTCTGCCATTCCCCAACTTATGCTCTCTGGCTCTCTCTTTCTCTCTGTCAAATAAATAAAATCTTTAGAACAACAACAACAAACTAAAAACCAGTATAAAAATAAAACCCAGATAATTATTTTTAAGATCATGTTATTTCAGTTCTTCTTAAACTGTGGTAAAGTTGACCAGCAGCACCAGCAGCACCAGCAGCACCTGGGAAGTTGTTAGAAATGCAAATTGTCAGACTACCTTACTTAGTTACTGAATCACAACTTCTGAGGCTGAGACTCGCGTAAGCCCTCCAGGTGATTCTGATGATGCCTGTCTGGGGATGCCACTCTGTGAATCACTGTGTTATTTTGACCAAATCAGTAATATCCAGTTTAATGGTTTTGTAGCATATCCATTAAATGTCCTTAAATGACTGAATAGCTTCCAGAAGTCACCCTCAGAAAATGAAATGTCCCCATCACTAAGGTTATCCAAGGAAATATGTGACAGGATGTAAAGGTAATTGTAAAACAAAACAAAATAAAACAATGACAATAATAACAAGGAGCAAGAACAGAGCAAGGTTCTATAACAAGGTTATTTAGAAGGAGATACCACTTATCTGAACACACGTAAACTCAGGACATGCTTATAGAAAAATCCGTGGCCTTGTAATTCAAATGTAATAGAACTGGATTCACAGGGCACCTGGGTGGCTCAGTGGTTGAGCGTCTGCCTTCAGCTCAGAGCGTGATCCTGGAGTCCTGGAATCAAGGCCCGCATCGGGCTCCCAATGGGGAGCCTGCTTCTCCCTCTGCCCATGTGTCTGCCTCTCTCTCTCTGTGTCTCTCAAGAATAAATAAATAAAAATAAAATCTGAAAAAAAAAAAAAAAAGAACTGAATTCAGATTCCTCTTTTCTTAGTTTTGGTCTTTTCTCCACAATATGTGTAGAAAACCAGTCATCAAACTAGAGTATGTTGAGCAACAGAAATATTTTATATTTCACTGTTAAGCCTAGGAACATTTTTCATCCCCATGCCTTATCATTTCCTCCCTAATAATGTTGCCAGCCACTGAATCTCATAGGCATCAACTCCCCAAGTCCTCCTGCAGTTGGAAAGGTGGCATTTTTATTTTCTACAGCACATGTAACCCCTAATGAGAAGCACTACAGGTTGACATGGCTGCAGTTTGAGGAGGAGGTATGCTGGCGTTTCTAGGCTTTAATTTGCTAATTCCATTAAAACATTCTTTTACCAATAAAGGATCTCAAATGCATTTGGTACCTGTAAAATATTTAATTTTTTTAATGGAATGACTAACTTATTTGGAAATCTATTTCTAGATATATTGCTCCTTCTTTCAGACACATAAATTCAGAATAATGCAAAGGAAGACAGTTGTGGTCTTAGTAAATGAGCAAATTCATGGAAATACTGCATAATCAAAGGAGCCTTTATCTTAATGCAAGTGGTTAGAATTCTAAATAGGTCTAAAGTTCTCTTTCTATTGATTTATATTCAGACCAAAATACAACAACAACAACAAAAACAAACAAACAAAAAAACCCCCACAACTCTACTTTATAAACCAGGAAAGAACTAGCGTGTGGACAGATGATCTAGGCATCCCAGCTGCTGTATCAGCAGCTTTCCATCCTCAGATTAATGGACAAAGGGGTTCTCTTCTGACATCTGTGTTTATGTGCCACAAGCAAGACAAACAAAGACAATCTACTAGCCAGCATGAATTGTACATATATTTCTTGTCGCTTATTACCAAATGGATTATTGCTGCCCTCAAAGAAAGGTAAAACATTTTTCTTTAACTGAACAAAAGTCCGGACACACTTAATAAACTCCTTTTGAAATGTAGAAGTGATGTATTTTTATAGCATGTCCTTTAGACTTTATATCAATTATTTCTTTTTAAATACCCTATTCTGGTGTCTAGGTGCCAGGGAAGAAATTTACTGTGAACCCTCACTTATCTTTTGTTAAATTCTAGTAGATGGTAGAGAGAATATGTTTGCTCTGTGGGAAGAATGGGAAGAACACGCAAGATGCAGAGATTTAATTGGCAAAAGGGAATCAGACCTCTGTTCTCCTCCTTCCAACAAAGTGTTTTCTTATTAGGAAATCAGGAGGGTAGGCTTCTCTCACATCAGACATGCCTTCATCCCTGGCAAAATCCAGGATGCCTGTTCTACTTTCTTTTACCCTACAAGTGAAAAAAAAATTAAATTTTTTAATTTAATTAAAGAGAAAAAGATGACAGCAACAAAGAAAGTCAACAAAAATCTGCTGGCAGGCAGGCCTGAAGACAGCTTTCTAGGACACTACATATCTCCTTCTCATCCTAGCAAAATGGAGAAAGCTATAGTCATTCCATGAGGAAATGCCAAGATCAAATAGAATAACCTGGGTTTTGTGGCAAGTCTATCTCCATGTAGATACTGATAAAGTATATATTAAAAAGAAACCTTTGGGCTACCATAAGAAGATAAAAATTTGGTTGAAGAATTTGGTTGTCCTTAAATGTAGCTTAGCAGGAAAACCATTTGCGTTAATCTTACTCTCAAAGTTCAGTCAGGAATTATTATCAGGACTATGTGTTAAGAAACAGTCTGAGTTTCATCCAGCTGGTATGAATGGAGGACTTTTTTTTTTTAATTTATTTTTTATTGGTGTTCAATTTACTAACATACAGAATAACCCCCAGTGCCCGTCACCCATTCACTCCCACCCCCCGTCCTTCTCCCCCTCCACCACCCCTAGCTCGTTTCCCAGAGTTAGCAGTCTTTACGTTCTGTTGGAGGACTTTTTGATCAGGAAGTTCTGTCGTGGATGGGGGAGGGACAGGGTTATCTTGTGCTGAGGGTTATTCCTATCAGGAATCTCTAATGGGAAGAGACGATGATAATCCAACTGACACTCAGATGCTGAATGAACATCTCAAACTCATCCTGCCTATAAATGAAGTTCTCATCTTCCCTCTGCCAGTTAAAGAGAGCCTCGTCCTTCCAGCTACTGAGACCTTGGAGGTCTTTCACCCTGTATCCAACCTATCAGGATACTGTTGGCTCAACTTTGAAAATACATGCAAAATCCACTGTTACCTCTCTGATAGGAGCTACTATCATCTCTTCTAGGAAACCTATCCCATCCCAACACACACAGTCTATTTGTAATATTAAAATAAAAGTTAATCTTCTAAGTAACTTGAATCAGAATATGTCATACCCCTGTTCTTCTGCCTATGGTATTCTTTGCCCTGGTTGTTCTCTCATCTGGAGTGTTTGGCCCTCTATTTCAGGTGCCTACAAGGTAAATGCTGTGCTCCTTCAAGTCCTTGTTCAAATTTTGCTAGTCTGGCCTCACTGTACTCTTCCCCAGCGGTCCTAATCCTCTTTAACCTGATTTATTTTTTCAGTACCATTTATATAAGTTGAATCTTGAACAACAAGGGTGTTATGGGCAGTGACATACCACGCACCATAACTTGACTCTCCCAAAACTTAACTACTAATATACCACTGTTGACCAGAAGCCCTACTGATAACATAAATACTAGATTAACACATATTCTATATGGGTATATGTACTGTATACTGTATTCTCACCATAAAGTAAACTTGAGAAAAGAAAATGTCATTAAGAAAGTCATAAGGAAGGCAGCCTGAGTGGCTCAGCAGTTTAGTGCCTGCCTTCGGCCCAGGGCGTGATCCTGGAAACCCGGGATTGAGTCCCACACTGGGATCCCGGCATGGAGCCTGTTTCTCCCTCTGCCTAGGTCTCTGCTTCTCTCTCTCTCTCTCTTTCTCTCTCATTCTCTCTCTCTCTCTCGCTGTCTCTCATGAATAAATAAATAAAAATTTCAAAAAAAAAAAAAGTCATAAGGAGGATCGCTGGGGTCAATCTGTTGAGTAGCCAGCTCTCAATTTTGACTCAGGTCATGATCTCAAGGTCCTGGGGTCAAGCTCCACATTGGGCTGGGCATTCAGTGCTGAGTCTGCTTGAGGATTTTCTCTCTCTCTCTCTCTCCTCCACTGCTCCTCCCCCATATCTAAATAAAATAAATAAATAAATAAATAAATAAATAAATAAATATTTTTTTTAAATCAGAAGGAAGAGAAATACATTTACAGTACTACTACAGTATTTATATGTATTATTTACAGTAAAGGGGATCCATGCAGTTCAAAATTGTCTCATTCAAGGGTCAACTGTATTAACATACCATGTCATTTACTTATTCATTATGTTGTTTGCTGCCTCTCTTCTTTTCTTTAACTAGATTGTATGTTTCACAGCGAGGGAATTTGGGGCTATTGTATTTACTAATGGATTCCAAGTACCTAGAATAAAGCCTGACATACATTCAGCCTTTTTAAAAAATTATTTAATTATTTATGAGAGATACAGAGAGAGGCAGAGGCAGAGACATAGGCAGAGGGAGAAGCAGGTTCCTTGGAAGCCTGATGTGGGACTCAATCCTGGGACTCCAGAATCATGCCCTGAGCCAAAGGCAGATGCTCAACCACTGAACCACTCAGGCGTCCTATGATCAGGTTTCATAGATATCCACTGAATGAATAAATTATGTTCACGTATGATGGAAGAGGACTATCTTCAAGGACTATTACAGATATTAAGACTCTGCAAATAGAATGTTGAATATACATACACACAGACATCTATATTTTCATAATAATCATTTGTTATTTGTTTCTCCCTATCCAGTTTATAAAACTATGCATGGAGAGATGAAACCTCAGTAGGCTCCTATGGAATGATCTACATTAGTACTTCAGATGAAAAAAACAAAAACAAAAACAAATAATGAAGAGATTACATTAAATCCTTGAAGTTCTACAGTGCCTAAATGAATTCTTCTCCTTGTTAGAAGTTTATTAAATGACGAGTCAATTTCCTATGTTTCTATAATGTTTTCTCCCAAACTTTTATTGTGGCATATGTTTTTAATCCATAGTTACAATAATATAGTTACTAAATTAAATGAGTGTATTTAGCATAATTATCTTAAGTAGATGAAAACTATATTTTCGGCCATTTGGTTCCAGATTGCATTCTTTATTCAATTTTATGTTGGTGATCAAATTCCCCTTTGCTGTGAGCTAAAGCTCTTGATCTATCCATCTTCTTCTAGCTCTACCGAACTTGCCAGCAACTCTAGGAAAGAGCTACTAAAAAAGAAAGAATCTGATTTAAAAGTAACTGAATTGCATTGTGTTAGATGATTATGGTGGTTTTTAGTACCCACCCTGGAAACGGCCTTTCGAAAACCATGTTATTTTTGTGGAATGTGCCGAACAGTGATGCAATTAGGCATAAAGAAGCAGAGAACTATCAGAAGACCTTTGCAACACACTGGAAAAGATGCAGCAAGGTTAAACTCCAAGCCCAGCCATCACCCTCAATCAAGGAACACGTGTCCAAGGTAACTTTCCCACGGAAAAAGGCACAGTCAACTTTGCCTTTAACACACGCCCCCTTGTGGCCATAGCGCGAATGACTACAACGACTAAGCTCCTGAGGGAAACGCATTTGCTCAGCTTTCAAAAGCAATCCTTATACATAATTAATTATGGGTTCTTCGTACAAGATAATCTTAATTTACTCGACCAGCAAACTTTAATCACAACTTCTAACAATAATGTGTGCCCATTCCATAGCTAATTGAAATAGCTTTTAAGAGAACAGGGTCTGGATGCAGACTCCTTTCCTAGCTACTAGCGGTGTAAAGTGAGAGTATTCACACCTATCTCATAGAGTGCTGTGAGGATTAAGTATGAAGCAGCTTTCACAGCGTTTGGTGTGTAGATGCCTAACAAATGTTCATAATTAATATTATCTCATTCTTCCAGTTTTTTTTTTTTTTTTTTTAAGAGAAGTGCTTTCTCAGAAAACCTGGACTAGATCTTCATCAAAAAGAACAGAAAATTTCAGACCAACTGGAATTCATGACAAACTGGCTTCTAATCTAGAAACAAAAAGTATATTTGCTTTTGGCATGAAACCCACTAAAGTTTTCTATAAATGAAACCTTATCTAGATCAAGTTGACATCCTCAAGCCCAAAAGACTAGGCAAAGTCTATAACGTTAGCTGCTGCTATCAGAAAGTTACACATCAGATCATAGGGAGGTAAATTGCTCTTTTATCTCATTTAAATTTATTAGGCACTAAAATGTCATAACTAAGTATCCAGGCCCATTTATCAATTTCATTTGTTTTGTTTTAAGATTAAACTAATTATACTGATTTAAATACAAGTCAAGCCCATTGTATTGTTTGATGAACTAATAAAAATCCATCTGGACTCTAAGCATGATAAGAAAATAAAAGATACATATCAATGTTGGAATGAGCACCCAGGTAACCAGAAGATTACTATCTTTCAATTCAAGATGTATCAAATAGTTCACATCTCTGTTGCCTTTTTTATAATTCCTTAAAGCTTTAATCATGTTTAATAGTTGAGAATAATACATGTCACAGAATGAAATAATGGATACATTTCTCACTTTATAGCTACTGATCTTTCGTTGTTCAATTCACTACTTTTACTGAGGAATACTATGCACCAAGCTCTATACTAAAGGAACAATGGGAACACAGAAATGGATAGCAGATGGTCCCTGCCTTCAAGGAGATGAGAGAAATATGCAAAGAAATCATTAAAATTGCAAGTGGCATATGCAATAGAAGAAATGTTTGCAGGGTGCATAGGTTGTAAAATGGTTGTCTCTCTCAGAGGACAAAGGGCATTTGGACAGAAGGAAGATGGTTCATCAGAAAAATAAGATAATTGTAGAATAAGTGAAAAAGAGTTTTCTAGGAAATGAGACTAGTGTGCACAGTAACAGTGGCAGGAAATAGGTCCATTCAGATGCCCTGAATGTTCTGTTTGGCTGGGACATGGGTTGGTGATTTGGCCATTAATATACTTTGGATTTTGACCTAACTGAAATCATTTTTTTGATTCCTAGTTCTGGCATGTTCCCATAATATCACTTCCGTAATTCTTATTACTTTATACCCAAAGGTCTATCCAAAAAAGAGCATAAACAGATTATATTCTTCACCTCAAAACAGATCAAAAGAAAATGCACAACTGTCACTGTTGTACAATATTCCCCTAAGTCATTTTCTGAAGCTTTAAACAACTATCTTTTTCTGTTTCTCTTTGATAAATACTATGAGATTCTGAGTTTTTAATGAACTTCTTTTTGGTATCTCCCATTCTATACCTATATTGAATACTACATTAAAGTCTTCCAACTGAATACTGGATGAGTCAAACGATTGTGGGGCAAAGGAGTAGGGTATTCTGGATGGGAAAGCTGTTCACCATGTGGTTCTTCACTGTAAGTTAAACTTAACTTCAGGGCAACGTCAATAGGACCTAAACTCCACTCTTACAGAATGAAAAGAAAAGAAAGGAGGGAAGGAAGAAAAAAGGAGAGTAGGATAGGCTTATATGAGTAAGTCTGGCCTGTGAAATTTTGAAACCAAAGCATCAGCATATTGGATATTCTAAATACCAAGGGATTAAGAAGAATTGTCCCCACTAGTCCTCAGAACATGGTTTGGCTCGGTTCTGAGTACTAGAACAAATGTAGTATACTTTGGTACCCCCCCCACCCCCCGAGGCTTTGGAAGCACACAGAATTAATACCCTGAATAAAAAGATCAGCAACTTCAAGGACATTAGAAGCTACAGCGTCAAGAATGACAAACATTGTTGAAATGCCTCATGGACAGCAGATAAAACACAAGTTGGAAGCAACCAAGATATCCTTTAGCAGGTGAATGGACAAATAAACTGTGATTCATCCAGACAACGGAATATTATTCAGTGCTAAAAAGAACTGAGCTGTCAAGCCAAGAAAAGCCATGGAGGAACCATAAAGGCTTATTACCAAGTGAAAGAAGTCAATCTGAAAAGGCTGCATATTGTATGATTCCAACTACATGATATTCTGGAAAGGACAAAAACTAAACTATGGAGACAACGAGACAGTCACTGGCTATGGGGGCAGGGATGAACAGGCACAGCACAGAGAGTATTTAGGCCAAGAAAATACTCTATGATATTATAATAATGGATATATGTTATACATTTTTTCAAACCTGTGGGTTTTGATGACTGTATGACATCAAAAGTGAACTCTAAGGTAAACTATGGACTTTGGATGATTATGATGCTTCTATAGAGGCTCATCCTTGGTAAAAAATGTATCACTCTGGTGAGTGGTGTTGACAATGGAGGATATTATGCATGTGTGGGGATGGGGAGTATGTGGTAAATCTCTGTACCTTCCTCCCAACTTTCTTATAAACCTAGAACTGCTCTAAAAAAGACAAAATCTTAAACAAGTAGGTTGGAGATGGAAAAAGTAAATAAAATGATTTATAGGAACATGTGGAAAACCCCCTGAGATTTCCAAAATTAAATGGAAAAGAATCAAGAGAGAAGATTGGTTCTACTACACAGGGAAGAAATATATGAAATTCAAACTATTGTTATTATTGTAATACTGTTTGTACCCATAAACAGGAAGGACTTAAAAGAAATTCAGGTCATTTATGTTTATAACAAGAATGATGGACACAATAATTAAAATACATTCCAGGACTATTATATGGGAGAACCTAAAGGATTTAGATATATTAGATCCCGAGAAGAATGCTCTGAGGTGGGTATTATATCACCTCTATGGTTCCAGTGGAAAAACAATGAGACCGACATTTTAAGTGCTTTGCTCCTCTTTGTATAAATAGTGAATAGCAGAGCTAAGTTGGAACATGGGCTCTTACCTCAAAGTTGCAAATATTTCTCATAAGATATGAAGGCTCAGCTGTTACTTAGTTACACTTTAAAGTGGAGTCCAAAGAAATGAAATCATCAGCCCCCAAAACAGTAGGGCGGAGAACATTTTCAAGTCGTCTCAAGTCTCCCAAATTAAGTTTACCAGATACAGCAAGTAAAAATGCAGATGCCCAGTTAAATTTGAATTTCAGATGAGGAATGGGTATTTTTTAGTATAAATATATATCAAACATTTTAAACTCAATATTTGTTCTTTGTCTCTAACGTAAATTTAAATGGGTGCCCTGTATTTTATCTGACCAGTTATACTCAATACACTAAATTGTGGTACTCCCAGTATTGATTTGTATTAATCATATTAAAAATGAAGGAAACTGAGAGTCAACATTCTAGTCCATATGACTATTTTCTCAAAGCATTAGCATATAGCTATGTGCCCTACACTGTTTTCACTGAAGCAGCCAGAAAACATGCTCAGAATTTTCTCTGAATTGTTGAATAGATTTACAAAACAGAACAAATACAGGAAAAAAACCAAAAGCCTTTAGAGAAGCTTTAGTTATCCTGTGTACCTCAATGTAAACTATTCTGGGCATTCTCTTGCATGTGATTCACTCTGAAAACAAAAACAAGAGAAATAAGTTTACTGAGACTAGTGTTTGTCAACCCGAATCTAGCTACCATCATCATTTTATCCCAAAATCCAGCTCCTTCTTAACATGTTGGACAAAATCCAGCTCCTTCTTAACATGTTGGACAAAAGACAAAAGATGAAATCATCATATCTAACAGATACTATAGCAACAGGGAAACTTTGTGCCTTTGGAATGCAAAATTATTACGTTTGACATGTAATTAAGAAACGGGTTCACATCAACTTCCTAACGTTCAAGAAGGTCTGGTACACTCAAAATCCTAGTTTAGATATGATGTAGTCACCTCCTTTATCCTTCTAGGGTCTTGGGGTCTTAATACTTAAAGAAGAGTGGAATCACTCCAGAACCATCCCCACATCTATCAGGAGTGTGAATTCCCTGGGTGAGTGACAACACAGCAGAGTGTAGGTGCTAAGAGCCTGAGTCTTGGGGCCAGACTGTCTGGTGTCAAACCTGACTGTACCATGGCATGTATGTGCGACAGAAGCATATCATTTTGGTTCTACCTCATTAAGGATTGTGAGAGTATTAAAAGAACATTTAGAAGAGCTGTGGCACACAGTAATTCTCTATACATGATATTTATTTATTTTCTTAGCAAAAATAGTCCTATTGCATACAATATTGTACAAAGATAAATCCTAATAATTAGTTTTGTGCCTTGTGATAGCATATGAAACAATTCTGTATCCCTGTTTCCTTCATGGAAGGTGAGGGAATTTGAAAAATGATCCTTGAATGGTGATAAGTCAAATAATCTGTGAAACTTAATTCCAATTGCTACTGACCATTGGAAGGCATCTTTGGAAGATGATTGAGACACTAAAAAAACAAAAACAAAATTCAGCAGTTACTTTGGGGAATGGGGTAAAGGCCCCAAAGCTAAACTATCCCATTCACTAGTATGTTTCTGCCCAAGTTCCTTTCTCTATAATCATTCTCTAGCATATTAGCATCTCTGAGAGCCCAAATAGGTGCAGAGATTATCTATTAAAATCCCTAAACTTGTAAGAGGAAAAAACAAAAGCTCCAAGATGCATAATGTTTCACATTCAGTTAGCAAGTTGGTGACTGTGGTAGCCACTCCCCCAAGATGGGCCCCCAATGATCCCACCTCCTAGTATCCATGCCCTTGGATATCCCTTCATGTTGGAGGGCTCAACTTTGTGATTTGCTTCTAATGAATATAATACGTGGAAGTGATGGTATGTGATTCAGCAATGTAGGTCATAACAGTCAGTTCTCTCTCTCTCCTCCTACTTCCCATCATGCTCACTCATTTTGCTGGAAGCCAGCTTCCAAGTCATGATCACCCCAAAGGAGAGGCTCAGTAGCAAGAAAGTGAAGCTTTCCGCCAACAGCCATGTGAATGAGTTTGGAGGTAGAACTTCCATCCCCAGTCAAGTCTTAGGATGAACTGTGCCATGAGCAATAGTTTGATCACCTCATGAGAGACTCTGAGCACCATCCAGCTCAGCTGCTTCCAGATTCTTGATCCCAGAAACTGTGTGCGAAAATACTTTATGTTGTTTTAAGCTAGTAATATTTGGGTAAATTTGTTATGCATTAATAGATAAATAATACAGAGACAGAGCTGTTACCAGACCATAATGTTCTTCCTGAAAAGATAGCAATTTTTCTGAGCCAAGTGTGGAATAACCATTGTTCATTCCTAAGTTTTCACAACAGGCACAAGCAATAATATAAAGTTGAAATTATTCGTTTAAATAGTAATTAGTTCAAATTAGTTCAAAGCTGAAATTGTCATTTCAAATAAGCTCATTCAGCTATACAGAACTGAAAGCACTGAGAGCATTCCTTATTTACCAACCATCCTTTGCTACAGTTAACATTTCTGGCTATTTACTTAGGCTCAACATAATCAGGGCAGACCTCAAATCCACCTCTCCTCTTTAGGGTGGATAAACATTTCTTACAAATCCTGCAGGTGATGACAACTCTTGCAAACACAGTATGCACAGATGAATTGGATTCTTTATATTGTGACAACAAAACCCAGATCAGAGGACTTAAAGTAGATTATATTTTCAGACACAAAACTATTTATACGGCAGTCGTTTCAGGTAGATGGGTATTTTAATCCTGGCTTTACACCGTGAGAAAACATATTGAACAGTCACTCCCAGGACATTAAAAATATATAGCATATGAAACAATTCTGGATCCCTGTTTCCAAAAACACAAAAATGGAGGTATGGATGAATCCAAGCTGAGTCCAAGTTACATTAGGTCATAACTGGTGAACAGATGGAGAAAACCCCTTAAAAGTTGATTTTCAGGAAGTCTGAGGGACTTCAAGCCATATTCAAAGCTAACCATGACTTCCTAGATGTAGCGAAAAGACTGAATACAAATGCATTTGGGAAACGAGTGAGCTAGCTTTTGGGAGAGAAAGTTTCCCAAAGGAAGAAGGATCAAAGTCAAAGGAGTTAGATGCAGTACAAAAACCATACTTCTCAAGGGAAAGGGGTAATTGTGACTACAACACGGAGTATTCATTCACATTATCTACCAGATGTCCCCAACTTCAACTCACTTTTGGACCCCATCGATAACAGGGGGGAGCCTAAATAAAATATGAAGCAACTGTCTCACTAAAAACCCTATCGGATATTGAGAGCACTGCCTTGGGACTCATTTAGTGCAGAGTACTAAGAAGAGAGATTTTTTTTTTTCCTTAAAAACTGACCTGCACACTGTGACACTAAAAGATTCAGTGTTTTGTGGTTGGATCCAGCAGGGGCCAGTGGCACTTAGAGCAGAGCACAGTATATGCTAGCAGGTCAAATGTGTCTGGGGAAATACCCCTTAGAGTAGGATGGCATCCTGAGTGTGGTGTAGCCCCCTGCAGAAATGGACTGTTTGGTGAGCAAATGCAAAGCAACCTCTGGAGACTCCTGGGCATGGTTTAGACTTGGAAACTTTGCAAAGGGAAAGACAAGGACCAGGGAATCCTGAACTACAACTGCTATGACTATAAAAGTGTTCACAGGCTGATAAAGTTTGGGAAGAATTGGGTTTCATGTACAAATGTATGTTTAAAACAGAGCTGAAGGATGGGGTGCCTACGTGGATCAGTCAGTTAAGCTTCTGACTCTTAATTTCAGCTCAGGTCATGATCTGAGCAAGCCTCAAGTGGGGTTCCTCACTCAGCAGGGAGTCTGCTCGAGATTTTCTCCCTCTCCCTGCTCTCACTCTCTCTCACTCTCTAAAATAAATAAATAAATCTTTAAAAAATAAAAATAAAGCTGAAGAAGGAAAGAAGAAATGCCCTTTCTTAGAATGAAATGGCTGGACACAGCTAACAGATGCAAGAGCCACAAAGCTTAGTAATTTTACATTACAATCTAGTATGTATTAGTATACAGAGATGCTGTATTGTTTCAGATTTTTAATGCTGCTTTAAAAAGTTACCACAAATATTAAAACAACATAAATTTATTACATTATAGTTTTGGAAGTCAGATGTCCAAAATCAGTTTCATGGGGATAAAATCAAGGTGTTGGGAGATGTGTATCCTTGAGGAGGCCCTAGAGCAAAATCCATTGCATTGTTTTTTTCAGCTCCTAGTTTGGCTACATTCTTGGCCTCCTGGTCCCTTTCTCCATTTCTAAAGCCAACAGAGTAGCATCCTGTCTCCTCCCCTGATCTCTGCTTCCATGATTATATTTTTCCCTCTCTAATTCTGACTCTCCTGCCTCTTTCCTAAAAGGACCCCTGTGATTACATTAGTTAACCTGGATAATCCAAATAAGCTTCCCATCTCAAGACTCTTGACTTAGTCTCATCTGCAAAGTTCCTTTCACCATGTAAAATAACATATTCACAGGTTATGGGGATTAGAGCATTAACATCTTGGGAATCCACTACTAAGCCTGGATAGGAGCCAGAATACACCTCATAACAAATTCCATCCTCTTCCATTTTTTTTTGGTCTTTCCCAGGGTAAAATTTTTCTTCTTCACTTATCTCACTTTCCTTTGCTTTAGGATTCTATAGCAATTTGACTAAATTCACAGTTGTCATATTTGGGTTTATCATACACAGAAAGAGATATGTTAAGCCATCCCTTGTGAGAGTATTCAACAGTATTTATTCAGTAAGCAACCTTTGACTAACTTTTGTATGGAAGACAAAATACTGAACATTAGAGATACACATCGTACATGCTAGAAGTTCTCCAATCTTCTGGAGCCATGCCCGGCTCAGGGCACCAAGGAGAACATTAGAGAGCAAGATGAAGGTGATGATTGTTAAGTGTCATGACAACAGTGGCACACACTTGTATGGTACCTTCTACATGCCAAGTACTATCCTAAGTGCATTGCATGTGTTACTTTATTTGATAGCAAAGATGATAAACCTCAAAGTATAAGTTTAACTCTCTGTAGTTACCTATCTGGACATCTTGTAAACTTTATCATATAGATTGCCTTGTGCATAAGATCTCTACCTCATGATTTGATATCCTGGAATTTTCTAGACCTTTGAAAATAAATTGTACAATTTTAGTAATAGATATGATTCCTAAACATGTTAGATCATCTAGGATATACTACCTCCCCTCTCTGTGTACAAGGAGGTCTAGCAAGTCCAAGAGAGGATCAATCTTTAGATAACAAATTAGGAGAACCACTACTGCTTCAAAAGGAAAACAATTCTTATTGGGAAGTGAAAAGTGTTCCTTTTATTTCACCTTATAACTCTTAAAAGTCGCTACTTTAAAATTGTAATATCCCTGATCTGTGCAATAAGAATCTTAGGATTTAGCCCTAATAACTCCTTCACTAAGTAGCTCCTGTGATCATGGATGAGTAAGCTCTCTGGGTGTGATTATATTATTGGAAATATCAGTTTGTACAAAATGGTCTCCTCCAACTCTAAGTCATTATCAGACTGTTTCTTTCTAATGGATATAGAAAGTTTTGTTGATAATTTCAAGTTTAAGAATCTTTTTAAAAAATTATATCTAATTTAAATTTTTAGCTCACTGATTTTCTAAGGGCACATTTGCTTGCATTGGTATAGAACAACAGATAGTATTTCTAAATTATGAGGATCATCACATCAGCTCAGAGAGTACACAACTATATGACTTCTACAGATAAGCCAAAATTTCAAATTCTTCTTGATTGCTGTCTTTTCCAGTGTGGCTTCCCTGTATCACTGCTTTCTGAATATAATAACATCATCATCATTAATTATAATTATACCTAATTTGAGAGCTGGTGATTATTTTTCCTTATTCATTCTTGACTTTTTATATTTTGGAATTTTTCTTTTTAAATTAATCTTCTTTCCTGTAGTTTGTTTAAAATACAGGGGCAGCCTGGGTGGCTTAGCGGTTTAGTGCCACCTTCAGCTCAAGGCCTGATACTGGAGACCCAGGATCAAGTCCCACGTCGGGCTCCCTGAATGGAGCCTGCTTCTCCCTCTGCCTGTGTCTCTGTCTCTGTCTCATGAATAAATAAATAAAATCTTTTTAAAAGATAAATAAAACTTAATATTGAAAAAAATCTCCACAAGCTCTGCTTTCAAGTATATATATATATATATATATATATATATATATATATATCCCACAATTTCTTTATCCATTCATTCAGGTTCTTTCAATGTCTTCACTATTGTAAGTAATGTTGCTATGGACATGAGGCTGCAGATATCTTTTCAAGCTAGATTTCATTTCCTTTGGATATGTTGCCAGAAGTGAAATTGCTAGATTATATGGTAGTTCCATTTCTAATTTTTTCAAGAACCTCCCTACCATTTCCATAGTGGCTTTACCAATTTATAGTCCCACCAACAGTACACAACAATTTTCTTTCTCCACATCCATACTAGTATTTCTTATCTCTTTCTTTTTGATGATGGCCATTCTAACAGATGTGAGGAGATAGATCACTGTGGTTTTAATTTGCATTTCCCTAATAACTAGTGATCTTGAGCATCCTATCATATACCTGTTGGCCCTTCATATACCTTCTTTGAAGAAATGTCTACTAAGGTCCTTTGACCTTTTTAAAATTATTTCTAATTTTTTAATTTTTATAATTTATTTTTGTTCAAGTATAATTTACATAAGTGTTATATTAGTTTCAGGTGTGCAACATGATTCAACAATCCTACATATTAGTGCTCATCACGATAAATATACTCTTAATCTCCTCCACCTATTTCACCCATCTCCCCATCCATATCCCTTCCCTCTGGCAGTTATGAATTTGTTTTCCTTTCCTTTTTTTTTAAGATTTTATTTATATGGGAGAGAGAGAGCACACAAGAAGGGAGCGGGGCAGAGGGAAAGGAGAGAGAGAATCTCAAATAGACTCCATGCTGAGTGTGGAGCCTAATGGAGGGCTTGATTTCATGACACTGAGATCATGACCTAAGCCAAAATCAAGAGTCGGCCACGTAACTGACCGAGCCACCCAGATGCCCCTGAGTTTGTTTTCTATATCTAAGAGTCTTGGGTTTTTTTGTTTGTCTTTTCTTTTTTGTTCATTTGTTTTGTTTCTTAATTTTCACATGAGTGGAATCATATGGTATTTGTCTTTTTCTGACTGACTTATTTGGCTGAGCATTATATCCTCTACATTTCTTCCATTTGTTGCAAATGGCAAAGTTTCATTCTTTTTTAATGGCTGACTATGTATGTGTGTGTGTATGTGTGTGTGTGTGTATAGTGAGAGAGAGAGAGAGAGAGAGAGAGAGAGAAAGAGACAGGAACAAGACAAGGATGTCTTCTCTTACCATTTTTATTCAACTTTGTACTGGAAGTCCTAGCCACAGCTATCAGACAAGAAAGAGAAATAAAAGGCATCAAATTGGTAAAGGAGAAGTAAAACTTTTATGATTTGCAGATGACATGATACTATATATAGAAAACCCCAAAGACTCCATCAAAAAAATACTAGAACTGATAAATGAATTCAGTAAGGTTTCAGGATAAAAAATCAGTTTATAGAAATCTGTTGCATTTCTATACACTGATAATGAAGCAGCAGAAAGAGTAATCAAAGAATCAATCCCATTTATAATTGCACCACAATAATAAGATACTTGTGAATAATTTTAACCAAGTAAGTGAAAGACCTGTAATCTAAAACCTATAAAACACTGATAGCAGAAACTGAAGATAACACAAAGAAATGATGAGACATTCTACATTCTACATTCATGGGTTGGAAGAACAAATACTGTTAAAATGTCTATACTACCCAAAGAAATCTACATATTTAATGCAATCCCTATCAAAATACTAACATTTTCACATAACTGGAATAAACAATTCTAAAATTTGTATGGAACCAAAAAAGACCCTGAATAGCCAAAGCAATCTAAAAAAAGAAAAAAAAAACTGGAGGTATCATAATTACAGATTTCAAGTTATGCTACAAAGCTATAGTAATCAAAACAATGTGGTACTGGTACAAAAACAGACACATTGATCAATAGAACAGAATAGAAAACTCAGAAACCCACAATTACATGATCAATTAATCTTTGGCAAAGGAGAAAATAATATACAATGAAAAAAAGACAGTCTTCTCAATAAATGGTGTTGGGAAAACTGGACAGTTACATGCAAAAGAATAAAATTGGACCACCTTCTTACACCATACATAAAAATAAATTCAAAATGGATTAAAGACCTAAATGTAAGACCTGAAACCATAAAAATCCCAGAAGAGAGCATAGGAAGTAATTTCTCTCACATTGGTTGTAGCAACATTTACTGAATTAAGCAAACCTTACTGAATTCATTTATCAGTTCTAGTAGTTTTTTGATGGAGTCTTTGGGGTTTTCTATATATAGTATCATGTCATCTGCAAATCATAAAAGTTTTACTTCTCCTTTACCAATTTGATGCCTTTTATTTCTCTTTCTTGTCTGATAGCTGTGGCTAGGACTTCCAGTACAAAGTTGAATAAAAATGGTAATGATATGTCTCCTGAGGCAAGGTAAATAAAAGAAAAATAAACTAGGGACTTCATCCAAATAAAAAAATTCTGCAAAGCAAAGAAAGTGATCAACAAAACTAAAAGACAACCTACTGAATGGAAGCAGGTATTTGCAAATGACATATCCAAAAAAAGGGTTAGTATTTAAAAAAATATAAAGAAGTGATATGACTCAACATTACTAAAACAATCCAATTAATCCAATTAAAAATGGCAGAAGACATGAACAAACACGTCTCCAAAGAATACACAGAGATGGGTAACAGACACACGAAAAAATGCTCAGCATCATTCATAATCAGGGAAATGCAAATTAAAACTACAATGAGATATCACTTCACACTGGTTAGAATGTCCAAAATAAAAAAAATACAAAAAACAACAAGTGTTGGGGAGGCTGTGGAGAAATAGGCACACTTGTGCACCATTGGTAGGAATGCAAACTGGTATAGCCTCTGTGGAAAACAGTATGGAGGTTCCTCAAAAAGTAAAAATAGAACAATCCTATGATCCAATAATTACTCTTGAGTATTTACCTCCAAAATACAAAACACTATTCAAAAGGATACATGTACTCCTATGTTTACTGCAGCATTATTTACAATAGTTAAAGTATGGCAGTAGCCCGAGTGTCCATTGATAGATGAATGGGTAAAGAAGCTGTGGTATCCATATATATGATAGAATACTACTCAGCCATCAAAAGGAATGAAATCTTGCCATTTGCAATGACATGGATTGTATCATGCTAAGCAAAACAAGTCAGTCACAGAAAGACAAATACCATATGATTTCACTCATATATGTAATTTAGGAAATAAAACCAAAGAACAAAGGGTGGGAGGGAGGGGGGGAGAGAGAGAGAGACAGAGAGAGACAAACCAAGAAACAGACTCTTAACTATAGAGAACAAACTGGTAGGTACCAGAATGGACCCCACCAGAGGGGGTGGGGACATGGGTGAAATAGGTGATGGGGATTAAAAAGTACACTACTCATGATAAGCATTGAGAAACATATAGGATTGTTGAATTACTATATTGTACTACTGAAACTAAATAGAACACTGTATTTTAACTGTTTTACAATTTTTAAAAAGATTCTCTTTATTCATGAGAGACACACAGAAAGAGAGAGATGCAGAGACATAGGCAGAGGGAGATGTAGGCACCATTCAGGAAGCCCGATGTGGGACTCCATCCCAGGACCCCAGGACCATGCTCTGAGCCAAAGGCTCAACCGCTGAACCACCCAGGCGTCCCAGTTTTATAATTTTTAAAAAACAATAAATCATTTACAAATGGAAACAATTTTACTTCTTTGCCAATTATGATACCTTTGTTTCTTTTCTTGCTTGACAGCTTAAGCTAGGATTTGTAGTTGAATAGCAGTGGTGAGAGTGGTAATCCTTGTCTTGTTCCTGATTTCAGAAGAAAGCTTTTGACTTTTCACCATTTAGTATGATATTCACTATGGGTTTCTCAGATATGGCCTTTATTATGTTGAACTATGTTTCCCTCTATGCCCACTTTGTTGAGAGGTTTTATCATGAATGGCTGTTAAATTTTCTCAAGTGTTTTTTCTGTATCTATTGAGATAATCATATAATTTTTATCCTTCATTTTGTTAACATAGTGTATCACATTGATTGTTGTGAGGTGCCGAAATATCCTTGAATCCTAAGAATAAATCCCATTTGACCATGGCATATAATTCTTTAAATTATTAATATCTATTCCTTGTGTACTTTATTGAATTATGAGGATACATCAACATTTCTCCTGTTTGTAAAGGATAGGCACAATATTTTGAACCCAACAGACTGAAAGCCTCCTTTTTCCCCTTTGTCTCTAAAATAGTGGTTTTCAGCTGGGAACAATTTTACTCCCCCAAGAGATATTTGGCAATATCTGGAGACATTTTTAATGATCACAACTGGGGCATGCTTTGGCACCTAGTGGCTAGAAGTCATATATGCTGCTAAACATCTTGTCATGCATAGGATAGCCTCCCATAGTGAAGAATTACCTGGCCAAAATATTAATAATAGTGAGTTTGAGAAACTCTTTTCCGAACCCACGTTGAAATAATGACTCTTCTAATGAGTCCAAAAAAAAAAAAAAAAAGAAGAAGACAAAGAAAGAGGTTTTTTTTTTTTTTAATATTTTATTTATTTATTCATGATAGTAACACAGAGAGAGAGAGAGAGAGAGAGGCAGAGACACAGGCAGAGGGAGAAGCAGGCTCCATGCAGGGAGCCCGACGTGGGATTCAATCCCGGGTCTCCAGGATCACGCCCCGGGCCAAAGGCAGGCGCCAAACCACTGCACCACCCAGGGATCCCCAACATTAGCCCGTCTTATTGCACCATCTTCATGGGACAAAAATTCAATCCAAAGGGAGAGAACCACAATAGAGAATATTAAACAGAACAATAAAAGGAGAGAATTTACTCCTATGAAGATTCAAACATTTTTCTCTTTCCTAAAAATAACGAAATATCTATTCCTTTTATGAAGACCTAAAAATGGAGTACAGGGAAATTTACCTCTCCCAAGAAGTCAATATATATCTTTATCCTTTTTTTTTTCTTTTATTACCCTTTTGGAAGAACTTTGAGGACTCAGATATAACTTATTTCTATCTTAAAACTCTCATGATTTATATTTTTGTATATTATGTGGTCAAAACATCTTAACGCAGTATGAGAAACACTACACAAATAAGCCCTTTCTTAGTTCTTCAAATTCATAGCCTGTTACCTATTACTGACTATTCCATAGCTCATTCATATCACACATATGGCCTTTTCCTGGGTATATTATGTATCAATATAACTTTCATAAGAATTCATTCACCTGGGATTGTTTTGAAGCCAGGAAATGCCAAGTCATCATTTGAGGCTCAAGTTAAAGGGCTTCACACCTCACAGCATTTTCAGCCTCTGTCAGTGAGACTGGACTCTTTTCTTTCTGTTCTCCCACAGCACAATATGCTGTCTTCACTTGGTGCTGATTCCATGTGGCATTGTATTATACGTATTTGTGTGTTAATTCCTAGAGAACAGTCTTAATTTCTGTATGCCCACAGCATCTGGCAGAGTATGTACTCAATAATGGTGTTAAAAATGGGATGAATGTGGCAGAGATGGAAGGAAGAATTACAAACAACCAATGGACTTCAGTTCAGTTTTCCATCAGCCTCGATCTTATTTAAATATAAATGGCCCTAATGAGTAAGGGGAAGGCAGTGGCTACTTGCAAATGTTGCATTAACATGTATTTCATAAGATGGTTGTTTTAGTTCCATAAATCATCTTCTGTGCTTAACAACTACTGGGAGTTAATAACTATAAGTAACCACATGGGGTCAAGACTGGAAGATTCCTTCATGACAAATTAGATTCCTTTTCCCCTTTAGAGAATAGCCCATAGAGAGGAACTTAATTTAGATATCAATCCAATGGCATATTTGGCAACATTCAAGAGAGCATGAAAACATCCCACTGGCTTGCCCATATGTAAAAGCTCATGAATCAAGGATTTAGGGGGTAACTTTTGATAAGATGCTACTATACCTAACCTTTCATTTTATCATGCAAAAAAATCAGGTATGAAGAAAACTTCTAAAAAATGGTTTTAGGAAAAGAGCTCTAAATTCAGAATATGTAGGAATAGTATTGTTATTTTAATATGCTGTACATAATAAAGATTATTGTAGTCCCCAATAAAAACTTTTCTGTTTTTATCTTAAAATTCATGAAAAATTAAGAACAGCATAATTTGGCTAACTGTGTTAATTGTGAAAAACCTGTTTTTTTCTCTTATTTGCAATATTTTCAGATGCAAAATAGTATCAGATACATTTCCTGTTAGGCTTGTCTATTCATAAAAATTTTAGCTAAGTTATGAGAAATACTTTATTCATGAGCTTCTATATATAGGTGAGCCAGTGAGATATTTTCATGCTAATATCTTTCTACTAAATCTACAAAGATCTGCAAAATCTACTTTAAATTTACAAAATCTAAATCTTCAAAATCTATTTGTGCTAAGATGTGCTTTAATTACAGGGAAAAAAAAGAAAGGGAAATTAAAGGGAAAAAATGTAAACATTTCCCCTCACCTCTTGGTCTTTTAAGATGTCATCACTTCCAGTTTCGGGGTTTATTTCAATTGTTAATAAAGCATTGAAACATTATATATATAACATTTTATATATATATATATATATATATATATGGAGAGAGAGAGAATAGAGGAAATGGATGTAGTACTATTATATTCACTATGGAAATTTAAAAAAAAATGACTGATAGCCAAAAACTTAGAAAACCTAGGTGAATGAACAAATCCTAGAAAGACACAAATTAATGACAGTGATTCATGAAGCAACAGACAATCTGAATATTCAAAACTAAAGAAATTAAATATTTCAAAAATTGTCCACAAAAAATTCCAGGTGAGATGGTTTTACAGGTACATTACATCAACATTTCAAGAGTTAATACTCATCCTTCACAAAATCTTATAAAATACAAAAGAGAATAAAAACACTTCTCAATTCATTCTGAGTTCAATGATACTCTGATAACAAAACTAGACAAATACAAATTAAGAAATAAAAACTATTTACTAATATCCCTTATAATCATAGATGTAAAAATAATTAACAAAATACTAGCAAACTGAATCCACAAAATATGAAAAGAATTATATACTCTGGCCAAGTAAAATTCAACCCAGGAATGTAAGATTGCTTCAATATCCAAAATTCATTCGAAATAATGTATAATATTAATAAACTAAAGTACAAAAAAAAAACCCCACATGATTATCTTAACAGGCACAGGAAAAGCCATTGAAAAAATCCAACATCCTTTCATGATTTAAAAAAAAAAACAAAAACCAAAAACAAGTCAACAAACTAGAAATAGGAAAGAACTACGTCAACCTCGTAAAGTGCATCTACAAAACACGCACAGCAAATATCATGCTTTATCATAAAAGACTGAAGTTTACAACGTTTTTTTTAAGATTTTATTTATTTATTCATGAGAGACATGGAGAGAGAGAGGCAGAGACATAGGCAGAGGGATAAGCAGGCTCCCTGCAGGGAGCCGGATGCAGGACTTGATTCCAGGACCCCAGGATCACACCCGGAGCCGAAGGCCAATGCTCAACCACTGAGCCACCCGGGCATCCCTGAAGTTTACAACTTAAAATCAGCACCAGGACAGTGATGTTTGCTCTCATCATTTTTATTCAACAGTGTATTTATGGGTTCTGTTTTTTTAAAAATTAAAAAAAAAGTTATTAATGAAAGCAAATACCTTTGAAATAAATTAATGAAAAGCCAAATAAATGGGACAACATCCTATCACCATGGTTTGCAGACCCAGTAAGATATATAGATGGCAGTCAGTATTCCCCAAATTGATCTGTATATTCAGTGTAGTTCCTCTCAAAATCATACCTGGCCTTTTGGCAGAAATTGACATATTGATCCAAAATTTACATGGAAATTTAAAAGCCTCGGAACAGGCAAAACAATCTTTTAAAAGAATTATAAATTTGGAGGAGCTGTATGTCTCTTTTCAAAATTTACTACAAAGCTACAGTAATCAAGGGTATCAAGTCAGTGGAATAAGAATAATCTTTTCAACAAAATGTCCTGGGACAACTGGATATCCATGTGGAAAGATAAAGTTTACTCAAAAGAATCCATAGATCTAAAGATAAGAACTAAAACTATAAAAATCTTAGGAAAAAACAGGAGTAGAATATCATTTTTAAAAAAGAGTTTTTATTTTTATTTATTCATGAGAGACACACAGAAAGAGAGAGAGAGAGAGAGAGAGAGAGGCAAAGACACAGGCAGAGGGAGAAGCAGGCTCCATGCAGGGAGCCTAACATGGGACTCGGGATCCTGAGTCTCCGGGATCAGGCCCTGGGCTGAAGGCGGTGCTAAACCGCTGAGCCACCCGGGCTGCCCTTGAATATCATTTTGACCTTGAATTCGTCAACAGTTTCTTAGATAAAAGCATAAGAGACAAAAGAAAAAAATAAATTTGATTTCCTCAAAACTCTCTTTTATGCTACAGATAATACCATCAAGAAAGCAATGAGGCAAGCCAGTGTTATTACCATCAGAATGAAAGACCAAAGGAAGACAGTGTTATCAGATCATTAACCAAAGTTGGGTTTCCCTATCTAGAGTTGGGACCAGGAAAAAGGGAAACTTTGATAGAATCTGAAGCCAGTGGAAAGAAGAAAGTCACTGTCTACTCTCTAAGGCAGAGAGAAAAGACAAATCCTGGCTTTTTCTTTCTCCTGTCCTTTAGTGCTGTGCCAGTTCCTTCCTATTAGCCGAATTCTGATAGAAGCAAGTGAACATGTGAAAGATTATTCAGAAGAGCTGCCCTCCTTTAATGGAGTACAACAAATGAAGTGTGAGAGGACATATCCACGAGGAAATAGGGAAATAAATGTGTGGTATAATACAACATTATCATCTGGATTTAGGCAATTATGCTACAATTTATCATAGTTCTACAACAATAAAATGATATGGAATATTCCTACCACAATGTTTCTTTTTCCAGGTCTATTTGAACAACATGAATTTCTAGGCTGAGTTTGTCCTTGAGTGCATGAGTGTGCATGTGCCTATGTGCCTGTACATATGTTAATATTTTTATTACAAAGAAGGTTGCCTAGATTCCTGCATAGAAATAACACCCCTCCACATTATCTGTTAAATGGCACTAATAATACCCATTCATTTATATATATGAAATTATTTATATAAAATTAAAATATAAAAATATATAAAAATATAAATTTATATAAATATATATAATATATATTCCTAATACAAGATCTGACACACAGTTAGTGATCAAAAAGTGATAGTTACTTTCCCATTTCTGTCTTACAATTTCATTATAGCAGTGTTCTAGAGGCTTTCTGTTGGCAATTTGTGGGCTGAAGCCACAGAGTCAGAATTTAGTTCATGTTAGGAAGTTCTGGAAAAGTCTATCATCTCATCAATGATGCTCAATATTCAATCTGAGGACTGTTATTTTTTCTGGCAACTTCGAAGGCTATTGCCTTGATGCAAAAAAAAAAAAAAAAGGATACTGGCCCGTGTGATTTACATTACATGGACCTCTGCTCAATTATGATTTGCAATCTGGCTAATCTGTCATCCATTCATCACAAATCAAATACATGTGTGCAAAATTAGACCAAGACTGGGAGGGCTTAACTAATGAACAAAAAGTAAAACTGGTGTTGGGGAGAATGGGAGAAATGTTCCAAGTGGCAGCAGAGGCAGTATTAAGCACTTATAGATGGTCATTATTTTGTCATTAAAATACTAAATTCCCCTAAAGAAAATCACTGAGTGGTTTTGCAGTTTGCCACTAGCAGCCAAACAGCACTGCTACTATCCTGTAAAATTAGTCATTTAATTGAACCGAATAATTTTTGCAGGGGTTCCTCATTATCCTCATGGCATTCACAGACTTCTTAATCCTTGATTCTGAATCAGTGCCCCACAGCAGGGGTTGAGGGAGGGAACACCCCAGCACTGCTGTTAAGAAGTTCTTCTTGTGGATGGAGCATAAAACTCAAGGTCATGACCATTTGTGTTCATTAAAAATCCCACAGAATTTTGAGACGGTAGGAATATTCACTCTCTCTCTGGTGTCCTGGCTAACTTCCATCTGGATAATTACTTTCTGCCTGTAAAAATGATCCCCCTGCAGTTGGAGTTGGCTGGTGTCTTTATTTATTTATTTATTTTCCCCACTTTGAGTTCGCATCTGTTATGAGACCAGTACTGATTTCATGAGGTCAAATGCAACCCACTCTTTCTAGAATGACTTATTGCAAATGTTCTCTTACCCTGAGAATCTTCTTTGAATCCCAAAATTCTGAAGTTTTTATGTTATGATTACATAATCATAAAAATCTTTATCAGTAAGTTTTCTAGAATTGTGGGAGGAACATACCTACTATTCTCTTGAAGTTATGCCTCCTTTGGATTTTATTACACTACATGCATATATACATGTTCAATATTCTACAGCTTTTTTTCAGAACGTTGTTGATATATATGCAGGAATGCCAAGGGAGATGGACATACAAATATTACATTGCTCATTTTTCTTCCATTCATATTGTATTTCTTTTTTTTTTAAATTTTATTCTTATTTTTATTTATTTATGATAGTCACAGAGAGAGAGAGAGAGAGGCAGAGACACAGGCAGAGGGAGAAGCAGGCTCCATGCACCGGGAGCCCGATGTGGGATTCGATCCCGGGTCTCCAGGATCGCGCCCTGGGCCAAAGGCAGGCGCCAAACCGCTGCGCCACCCAGGGATCCCCATATTGTATTTCTATAAGATATATTTGCATGTCTTAACATATATATCCCTTCACTACAATACATATATCTGTTTGATCTGAATATCTTATGAACTTTATATAACACAATTATCTCTGAAGAACAGAAATCTAAAAAGGATAATGTTGCTACCATCTCTTCCTTGATCAACAATTTTTTAATCAAGAATCAGGTGGATTGGGATCCCTGGGTGGCGCAGCGGTTTGGCGCCTGCCTTTGGCCCAGGGCGCGATCCTGGGGACCCCGGATCGAGTCCCACGTCGGGCTCTCGGTGCGTGGGGCCTGCTTCTCCCTCTGCCTGTGTCTCTGCCTCTCTCTCTCTCTCTCTGTGACTATCATAAATAAATAAAAAAAAAAATTAAAAAAAAAAAAAAATCAGGTGGATTTTTCTCCTCTGGAAGTCTTGTTTAGTAATACTCATGAGAGCAAAGAGAAAAGCATATTGAAAATTCATCTGGAGGTTGACTGGTATTTATTTAAAACACTGATTGGAAAAAAAACTGATTGAAGATTGATTTCAAAATATGAAAAATGTTTCTTTCTCCTCTTTTTAATGCACTCTTCATTTGTGTCCCTTTCTTGCATTATTAAAGAACAACATTTGTTCCTAGAAGTCGGGATTCATAGGTTAACAAGCCTCAAAAAAATCATTTCTCCTAATAGCTTTCATGACCAAAAAGAGATCAAATATATTCGCAGATCCAGTGTAGGCAGATATTTTTTTCGAAGGGAGTCTTTCCTATATACCTTAAATCAAAGTGAGTTAGGTTTAGTCACTTGAAGATCCATTCTTATGTGTACATCTGCTATCAAGGTTTAGCTTAACCAAAGTCAGATTTTGAAAGGCTCTTAACATTACCTGCACCAATGATACAAACAGGGAAATTAAATTAAAGTTGTTGCTTCAAAGTCACAAAACTGAAAGAATTGAGACTGAAAATCTAATTGTGACTTTTTCTACTACCTTGAAAATCTTCCCAGAACCTTAATGGTTCAGTTTCTATCTGGTATTATCATATCCCCTACCTATTTCTTAGTACATTTTCTAAAACGATTGAAAGGACATTTGTACTACTCTTCCTACAGTTATACCTCTTTTACACTTTATGACACTGCTTGTTCCCAGCAAAGACTAGTTCATATATACATTATCATATAAAAGATGGGACTCACCACTTTCTGTGGCCTAAAATAATGTTCCATATTGACTCTTATCTACTTAGGAAGCATGAAATCTATGGTACAGGAGGAAGACCCCGAAGTATGAAAACTGTCAGACATGGCATTTACAGAAATGGTTTGTGTCATTTGACTTATCAGTACATACATGGAAAATAGGTTGCTACATGAAAGGGAGGAGTGTGGTCTATGAAGGTGATTTTGAAGAACAGGCTGAAGTGGTGAACAGAGCTTATGACCAGGTGTTCCATGAGAGAGAGTGAATACAATAAAAGGGAAATTCAGTTCATTCCTTGGGAGTTGCCAGTCTGGATTAGATTACTGATCCATAAATTTTGGATACCTTCCCATAGCAAGAGAGGCCTATTCCAAGAGCTTATCAAGAAGTCAGAATTCTTTCATCAGATTCCAAGCCAAATGAACTATGCAAAGGAAAGTCAGTTGCAAAAGACTTCAGGGATCAATGAGATTTAAAATGGAAAGTCTGAAACAAGGAGCATTTTTTTTTAAAACTAATCACTTATATCATTCCCTTTGAATATGTGCACTACATATAATATACATTAATAATACATAATTTCATTAAATTATACTTGACTGGTTCTAAGAGATGGTCTTAAAGCTCTTATAGCTACAATAAACACAGATACTTTTAAAGAAAAGTGAATTTTAAAATATTTTTGTACATATTTTACAGTGGTATTTAAATTGATAATTGGATGTAAATATATTTAGGAGAGGGATCAGCACTGGTTCTAAACAAACTCAGTAAGATAGACTGGCCACATCAATGAGAGTTGAATGTGACAATCCATCTAGTAGAACATGTTGGATGATAGCTAATAGCTAATCAGAAAACACAGACAAATGAAGGTGATTTAAGATTAGGTTTCAATTTTGTTGTTTTCCAAAAAAGCTATCCCATTGACACAACACCACTTATTAAAACCTCCATATCTTCCCCATAATTTGAGATGCCATCTTTATCAAATATTTAAAGTCCATATTCAAATGGGGGTTCTTTCTGCTCTATTAATTTATCTGTTCATGAGCTAATGTAACACTATTTTGATTGCAGGGGTTTTACAATATGTTCTAATATCTACAAAGACAACCCACACTTCATCCCCCACCCCCATATACCACTTTATTTTTTATTTCTTTGGCTATTAATGTTAGTTTGCTTTTCCAAGCAAACTTTATGATCATATACTAAGTTCAGGGAAGCAAAAGGGAAGGGGAAAACGACAGTTAAAATTAATTTTATAGCTTATCAAAAGGATATTGATATTTTTAAAAATTTATTTGATTTATTTTTATAGTTTTTTATTTAAGTTCCAGTTAGTTAATAAGCAGTGCAAAATTAGTTTCAGGCGTACAGTATAGTGATTCAACACTTCCACATATCACCTGGTGTTCATCACAACAAGTGCACCCCTTACCCCCCATCATCTATTTCACTCATCCCCCCACCCATCTCCCCTCTAGTAACCATTAGTTTGTTCTCTGTAAATAAGAGCATGTTTCTTGATTTGCCTCCCTCTTTTTTCCCTTGTCATTGTTTGTTTTGTTTCTGAAATTCCACATATGAGTTAAATCATATAGTATTTGTCTTCCTCTAACTTACTTCACCTGCATAATACTCTCTAGCTCCATTCATGGAATTGCAAATGGCAAGATTTCAGTATTTCCTATGGCTGAGTAATATTCCATGGTATATTTATGCTATTTCTTCCTTATCTCTCCATCAGTTGATAGGTATTTGGGCTTTTTCCATAATTTGTCTATTGTTGATAATGCTACTATAAATATCAAGGTGCATGTATCCTTTTGAGTTAGTCCTTTTGTATTCTTCAGGCAAATACTTAGTAGTGCAATTGCTGGGTCATAAGGTAGTTCTATTTTTAACTTTTTGAGGAACTTCTATACTGTTTTCCAGAGTGTCTGCACAGGTTTACATTCCTGTCACCAGTGCAAGAGGCTTTCCCTTTCTACACATCCTCATCAAAACTTGTTGGTTTCTGTGTTGTTAATTTTAGCCATTCTGACAGGTTGTGAGGTGATATCTTACTGTAGTTTTGATTTATATTTCACTGATGATGAGTAATGCTGAGCATTTTTTCATGTGTCTGCTGGCCATCTAGATGCTTCTTCAGACAAATGTCTATTCATGTATTCTGCCCATTTTAAAATTAGATTATTTGTGTTCTGAGTGTTGACTTTTATAAGTTTTTTTATGTATCTTGGATATTAACCCTTTATCAAATATGTCATTTGCAAATATCTCCTCCCATTCTGTAGGCTGTGTTTTAGTTTTGCTGAAGGATGCTGATATCTTTATGATGTTGAGACTCCTTAAGAACATAGAACATTATTGCTCGTTCACATCAAAACTTTTATGTTTTGTTAAGTTTCATTTGGATATTTTATATATACTTATTTTTTCTATTTATTTCTATAGCAGTGTAATCTTTTTGCTTCCATTATATCATCTTATTGATACCTGTTTGTATATGCAAAGGCTATTAATTTGTATATGTTGGATTTTATAACTTGTTATATTTGAAATTCTCCTATAATTTGAAGTTTCCTATTTCTTTTTATTTTCTACATATCATCATAACTGAAATTACTCCAATGATCACTCATATCACTAAAAGAGATCACTAAAAGAGAGACAATTGCACATGAAGTACCATCTAATGGAAATATACAACACCATCTATGAGGTGTACTAAGTAAAACAAAAATCAAGCCTGGAGCAGATCAAGCCTCTAAACCCAATTACTAATTGAAATAAAGCACAGGGAATAGTGGAACATATTAAATGATAATACAGGGTTCAATCAATAAAATTCTTAACTGAAGGAAATTCTATAAGGAAGTAAATAATTTATTCAAAAGACTGCAGCAACATATAGAAAGTTAACATTTAAACATTTCAATAAAAATAGAAAAAGTATGATTTTTATATTACACTTGACTTTTTATAGTTATTTAAATATATGTAATTTATTTTATATTAGATTTTGTAATTATAATTATACTAATTCAAATATGCATTCTATATTCTTTATAACGAAGAGCATTGTAAAGAGTGTTTAAGTAAGTTTCCCTTTAACTTTTCCCTTTGGGGAAAAGTCACATAATAAAAAGTTGATTTTGAAAACAGGCAAAATGAAGAATAAAAAGCACTATTAAAAATATGGAAAAACAGAAAACAAATCACCATATGGTAACTAGAAGCCTAAATATATCTATAATTTCATTTTTAAAATCCAACTATATATTGCTTATAAGAGATACCCATTAAATATAAGAACATGCCTTAAAAATTATAAGAACACATGTTAAATATAAATATAAAAGAGGCTGAAATTAGAAAGGGACATATCATTCAAATGCTGAGCAAAATAAAACTGGTGAAGCTATACTAACACCAAAGTAGACTTATAAAAAATAAAAAGTCCAGAAGACATAAAAAATACAAAGTCCAGAAGACTTATAAAAAATAAAAAGATACATCTCATGATAATAAAAAGGTCAACCCACAAGGAAGATATTACAATGTACAATCCATGTTCCTATAACAGAGCTCCAAAGTACAGGAAGCAAAAATGGAAAGAAAACATAGAAAATCCATGTCACATATGAGAGACTTTAAAACAACCTCTCTTCATAGCTAACGGTATATACAAACAAGAACATTAGAAAAGATATAGAAGACCTAAACGAGATTAATGGTATTAACCTAATTGTCATATAAAGAACACTAAATCCAACCATTATTGAATAAACATTTTCTTCAGGGCAGCCTGGGTGGCTCAGAGGTTAGCTCCACCTTCAGCCCAGGGCCTGATCCTGGAGACCCAGGATCAAGTCCAACGTCGGCTCCCTGCATGGAGCCTGCTTCTCCCTCTGCTTCTCCTTCTGCCTATGTCTCTGTCTCTCTCTCTGTGTGTCTCTTATGAATAAATAAATAAAATCTTTAAAATTTTTTTCTTCAAATGATAGTATGTTGAATCTTAAAGTAAGGCACAAAATTTTTTGAGCTTTAAAATCATTTCAAAGCATTTTCTTTGATATCACAATGGGAATCAGAAATCAATTTGAATTAAGTGATAATGAAAACAAAATATATGAAAACCTGTGGGATACAGCAAAAGATATGCTTGAGAGGACATCTACAGAATCAAATGCATAAAGTAGAAAAGGAAAAAATATGATATATAATGATCTAAAATTTCCTCTCAAGGAATTAACAGAGGAACAGAAAATTAAACCCAAAGAAAGTAACATACAGATAACAAAAAGAAGAAAAGAAGAAAGGCATGAATTAAATAGAAAACACATACATTAAAAAAAGTAACACCACTAAATTTGGGTCATTTGACAACACTAATAAAAATGATACACTGCTATTATGGTTTATTAAGGAAAAATTAAAAGGAAGGAATAACTTCCTAGTATCAGTAATGAAAAATGAAACATCAAATTAGAGATCCTAAACTTATTAAAATAATAAGTAGATGTGATGAACTTTTGTGCCAGTTAACTTGAACTTTTGTGCCAGTTAACTTGAAAATAGAGATGAAGTGGAAAAGCCTAGCAAAACAGAATCCAATAGAATCCAATAGAAATAAAAAAAATCTAAATAATCTCATATCTAGTAATATGATCCTTGGCTATAGATCTTTCCACAAAGAAAACCTTAGACTTAGACAATTTCATTAATGTTCATCCAAAGACTTACTAAAGAAAAAAAGAATTACACAAAGTGTCCCAAAAGAGAGAAAAAACATATTTTCTAATTCATTATAGAAGCCCAGAATAAACTTGGTATCAAAAGTTGAAACAGTCATTACAATGTAAAAAAAAAAAAAAAGCATTACTGAACAATCTGTACTATAAACACAGATGCAAGACCTATATGCAAAGATTCTAAACAACATATTAGGAAACCACATTTTTTCATATATATAATGACTGTACACTGACCAAGCTATGCTTATTTCATGAATGCCAAATTGGTTAACATTGGAAAACCAATATAACTCACCACATTAACAGAAAGAAGAAAAGTCATCATTGATCATGTCAATAATCCATTCATGATATAAAAGGAATAATTTTTTTACTCTGATAAGGAACTTCTATACAGACCCTCCAACACACATCAAAGTTAATAGTGATATTTAACTTCCCTACTGAGACTGAGAACAAGACTAATAAGATGCTAGTGTCATCACTTTTATTCAACCTTGTACTGGACTTTCCAGGGAAAGGAAAATAAATTAAAAAAATATATGGTTTTGGAAGGAAAAATAAAACTATAATTATTTATAAATTAGAAAATTTAAAAAGAGTCTACAGATAAATATCAGAATTAATAAGCAGACTGAGTATAGGCAAACCATAAAACAGGCATTTAACTATAGAGAAAATGCTTAGGGTTGCTGGAAGGGAGGTGGGCAAGGTGATGGGTTGAATGAGTGATGGGTATTAAGGACCTGCACTGGGTGTTTTATGTAAGTGATGAATCACAAAATTCTACTTCTGAAACTAGTATTATGCTATTATGTCAACGAACTGGAATTTAGATAAAACCGAAGGAAGGAAGGAAGGGAGGAAGGAAGGAAGGAAGGAAGGAAGGAAGGAAGGAAGGAAGGAAGGAAGGAAGGGGAAAAGAAAGAAAGAAAGAAAGAAAGAAAGAAAGAAAGAAAGAAAGAAAGAAAGAAAGAAAGAAAGAAAGAAAAGAAAGAAAGAAAAGAAAGAAAGAAAGAAAAAAAGAAAAGAAAGAAAAGAAGAGCAGAAAAGAAAGAGGGAGGGGAAATGGAGGGAGGGAGGGAGAAAGAATGGAAGGAAGGTCAGTCACAAGATACAAAATTAAAGCCCAAGTGTCAATTGTATTTCTATCTACCAGCAGTAAATAGAAAATGAATTTTTTAAAAAAAATCACACCTGCTACAAATAAAACAATAAAAAACAGTAGGAGTAAACTAATGAATTACGTTCTATTTCCTCGGAGGAAATCTCTACTAGAATACTACAAGACATTATTGAAATAAATTAAATAAATGGAAGGATATATGGTGTTCTTGGATTAGAAGATTCACTAGTATAAGGATAATCTTTTTTAAACTGATATCGTTTCAGTGCAATTCTAATAAAAAGATTAGTAAACTTTTTGTTTTTTAATTCTGGTGGAATTTGTCAAGTATATTCTAAAATGCATGTGTAAATGCAAATGACCAAGTCAAAACAAACTAAAAGAAAATTTCTAGAGTTTACTACTAGATATAAAGCTGCAGTAATTAAAATACTCTAATATTGATTCAGCTCTATATACACACAATCTCCTGATAAATGACAAAGGTGTCACTGCCTTGTGAAGAAAGATATTCTTTTTAAATAGATGGGGCACTTCATTGCCCATATTTTTAAAAAAAGTGAATCTTATCCCCTTCCCCACCTCTATATTACACAAGTATAAATTCTTGTTAGATTGAAAGCAAATGTGAAAGTTAAAAAATAAAGTTCCTAGAAGATAACATATGTCTTTGTCCATTGGGGCTGCTATAACAAAATATCACAGATCGGGTGGCTTACAAGCAACAGGAATTTACTGCTCACAGTTCTGGAGTTTGGAAGTCCAAGATCAGGGTGCCAACTTCGTCAGATTTTGGTAATGGCCCTCTTCCAGGTTGTACTTTTTACTGCATTCTCACACAGTGGAAGAGGCTAAGGAACTCTGTGGGGTCTCTTTCATGAGGGCTCTACTCTACTGACTTAGGCATCTCCAAATGTCCCAACTTCTAATACTATCATGTTGGGCATCAGGATTTCAACACATGAATTTGGGAGGACAAAAATATCTAGGCCATACCAACATACAGTAACATATCTATGACTGTGGTACAGGTGACACTTTCTTCTATGGGACAGAAAAACTACTGACTATATAAAAGACAAGTATTGATCAGATGATTACAACAAAAATGAGAGATTCTATTTATTAAAATACACCATACACAAACTCAAAATTTGACAAATTCATAAATGGGAAAGGATATTGTTTAAGTATACGCACAAACACATAAAAGCAAAGGACTCATACGGAGAATATATAAAGCATTCCTATAAATCAAGCATAAAAGGCTACCCAATCGAAAACAGTAACAATGTTTATTTAGCCAGGCACTCTCAAAAAGTCACATCCACTTCGTCATTTACAAATGTGACACACCTATAAATATATTTGGATGAAATGACATGATAGCTGGGATTTGCTTCAAAATCGCCCAGCACAGTAAGGGCCCGTAGCATGAAAACAAAAATGGGACAGGAGTGGCAATGCTTGATAACTACTGCAGCTGTTTGATGGGGATATGAGAGCCTTAGAGCTAGTGTTGTGTCTTAACATGTTCCAGGATAAATATTCAAAAAGAAAAAGAAAAACTGTAGGTAAGAAAAGTCAGGATGTATCATGGTTCTGAATAGTGGCCAAGTATGCCATAGAAGCTTTGCTATATTCGCGTATAGAAGCACTAGGACCCACAGAGGTCATACAGTGAAAAGGTGAAATTATTTTTGAATCCTAAACTCCCATTTAGCTTTTCAATAAATTCCAATATTGGATGTTATGTGAGGCTGTCTCTTCTTTGCAAACTTAAAGATTTTCATATATTGAATAAATTCATTGAGAACTATTTGCTCATTCATTTAGCAAGTATTTATTTAGTATTTGTATGCTGGGAGAAAATATGAAATATTTGCATAACATGGTTTTATTCTCTAGGTTCTTTTAAGACATGAGCTATCAAAGTAACAAGTTGTGTGTGTGTGTGTGCGCGCGTGTGTGTGTATAGAGCAAACGTACTGACTTTCTCAGTGATTTAATTTTTTACTCTCACTTATGATCATTGTGAACATGTGTATATATATATAGGAGCTAAAGGGACAAATCAGCTATGTTCATTCAACTAAAATAATTGAAACAAAAACAGAGTTTTCTGGAGCTACTACATTCTCTCAAGAAGACCCTAGTGCAATTAACCAAACTGTATTGATTTATAATGGCAGTTTCATTTTTAAAAATAAAAAATAGGAAAAGTATTTCATTTTATACTAATTGCATTAAAATAAAACATATGGTAATAGACAATATAAAGGTAAAATTTTATATAAATTCTTCTTCATCCTCTCCTTTTACAGGTATGTAAATTCCAAGAGTCTGTATCCTATAAAATTTTATATCCCTCCAAATGTTGCATACAGTAAGCACTTAGTAAACAGCTTACTTAAAATGAAGATATATATTTGTATATTATTTGAAAAACAGTGTACTATTATTTCAAGTAATTTATATTTAAGCATTTTCTGAGATCTGAAAGTAAAATTATAGTATTTTTTTATATTCTCTCTGTATAAAATATAACTGAAATGAATATTAATTACTTGCAAAACTCATATTGTACAATTACAGTAACAGAAATAATTTTATATTTCAAAATCCATTATTAAATGTAAGGGTTTTTTTGTTCATACTCATTTCCTAAAATTTTTCAATTTGAAATTGGAATACACTATTAATTTCAGATTCAGTGTTTTGCCTATCTCAAAGTTTATGTGTTCCTCTTTATCAAGTTGTTTGAAAATTTGCAAGTGTCAGCTGATTGAATGCTAAAGAAAACTGGAGTACAATTGAATTGTGTGCCGTTGATGAAATTCACTTTAATTTGTATCCATAATCTAATTTGAGTATTATCCAATTTTAGAAGGCTCATTTCTAGGAAGCCAGAAATTAAAATTCCCAGGAGTATAGTACTATTTAGGTCAAATCCAGGTTCCAAACTTAATGATTTGATTTACTTATCCCTTACCTTGTTAGATTACAGGTACAAGAAATTATGTCTTCTAATATAGTTATATGAGCATTGCAATAGTCAGGAAAAACAGAAGACTTGTCTCCCCAAAATGTCTGCATTCTCATCCTTGGTACCATTTAGATGTTATGTTACATTGCAAGAGGGAGTTAAGGTTGCAGATAAAATTCAAGTTTCTAATCAGGTGACTTTAAATTGGGAGATTTTTCTCAATTATCTGGGAAAGTCCAATATAATCACGAGGGACATTAAAGGATAGAGGCAGGAGGAGAAGTCCTTTTAGAGTAATGAAACATGAAAAGACTCGATTGGACATTCGCCATATAGATAAGGAAGATCCATCTGGATTCTGTTTCTGCTTATGGTACTCTTGGTAGGTCAGTTATCAAAGACTCTGCCAAGCTAGCTGCATATGCACACATTCTTGGGAGACCAGAGGAAAATTTCTAGAGAGGAAATTGCTTTGGGCTGAATTGTGCCGCACCCCAAATTCATATCTAGAAACTTTAACCTCCAATGAGACTGCATTTGGAGTAAGAAAGTGGTTACAGTTAAGTAAGGTCATACGGGTGGGGCTCTAATATGATCAGTGCCCTAATAAGGGACAACGAAGAGCTCACTCTCTATGATGTAAGGACACAGTAGGAGAGAGGCTGTCTTCACATCAGGAAGACAGCTCTCAAGATGCCTGGGTGGCTCAGCGGTTGAGTGTCTGCCTTTGGCTCAGGCCGTGACCCTAGTTCAGGGATCAAGTCCCACATGGGGCTCCCTGCATGAAGCCTGCTTCTCCCTCTCCCTCTGTCTCTGTCTCTCATGAATGAATAAAATCTTTAAAATATTTTTTTTTTTAAAGGAAGACAGCTAGCTCTCTTTAGGACCCAAATATGCTGGGATGCTGATGTCAGACTTCTGGCCTCTGGAACGGGAAGAAAATAAATTTCTATTTTTTAAGCCACCCTGTCTATGGTTACTTTGTTATGCTAGCCCATGCAGACTAATACAGAAACATATTGAGTTAGATGAGGACAAGACAGATTTTTTTATTGCAAAATTCTTAAAGATTTGAATTCTTGAATTTTAGGGTGGCAGTGACTGTGGTTCTCTTACTCCTTGAAGGCTTGATTGACCTCAGGCCTTAGTTTCTTCTAGCTCCAGCTCATGTAATTGTGGGTCAGTCCTCCTCTGTCACAGGGATTGTTAAGGTGTCGTTCATAATGTCCATCTCTACCTTTCCGCTCTCTTTTACCCTGTGTTTCCCTGACCTCCTTGAAGTTGCTTCAAGAGTCAAGCTTGCATAGTACTTTCCCTGTTTCTTCTCAGAAGTATGTTACCATTACTGGCATGTCTTACATGGGTCCAAAACTACTAACAAGGACAGAAAACAAATGGTAAAAGAGCTTAGAGCAGAATAAACAGAAATCATTGCATCTCACATTCTAGTCCGTGGTATTCTAAGTGGCTGCATTCACTTTAAATGTGTATGGTTCACAGGGGCTGTGGCTGAGAATAGATATAGACATAAATACAGAGAAAGAGAAAGAGAGAAATAGACTTTTATTATTTTTTTTTTAGAAATAGACTTTTTATTTTTTTTATTTTATTTTTTTTTTTTTTAAATTTTTATTTATTTATGATAGTCACACAGAGAGAGAGAGAGAGGCAGAGACACAGGCAGAGGGAGAAGCAGGCTCCATGCACCGGGAGCCCGACGTGGGATTCGATCCCGAGTCTCCAGGATCGCGCCCTGGGCCAAACGCAGGCGCTAAACTGCTGCGCCACCCAGGGATCCCAGAAATAGACTTTTTAAAAGACATTTCAATGATTCATAAAATAATGAATTGTTCCATATGGAAGGTTATTAAATGAGAATAGTACTTAAAAATGACTTTGATTTTTCCTGTGTGTCTTTTGGATTTATTAGTATTTCTTTTTATATCAAGTTTCTTTTATATCAAGAAACTAGATCCACTAAGCACCTGGGTGACTCAGTGGGTTAAAGTACCTGCCTTTGGCTCAGGTCTTGATTCCAGGGTCCTAGGATTGAGCCCTGCTGGGTTCCCTGCTGAGTGGGGAGTCTGCTTCTCCCTCTGCCCCTCCCCTTCATTCATGATTGTTCTCTCTCTCTCTCTCTGAAATAAATAAATAAAAATCTTAAAAAAGAGAAACTAGATCCACAAAAAACTCCTTGCTAAATTCTCATGAAAAAATATACTATGTTTTTTATGACTCAAATCTTATTCTTTTATTAATTCATTGGTTACTCCCTTTAACAGTATTGATGGGTTTATTAACAATCATAGGCAAAGAAACACAGTGCGTGGCATGTGATGGGGTGTGGCATCCATTGGGGCAGATGAGGAGTGGCTCCTCTTCCTTGATCACTCACAGCAAATGAGAAGAAGCCCAGTTCTTTGTCCACAGACAACAACTATCACTAAAGCACAGTGGGCAAATGTGTGTATTCTGTACACTATACATCTTATTTTGTCTCCTGGTTCTAGTTTTAATCTCATGGAGTAACACCTCTGTGTCATCTATTGTATAACAGTAGTAGTGAAAGAAAGAAGGAGCCTTTTTCTCATTACATAAAATCTAGGGAAGAAAATCTTTGGAAGTGGACTAAGAGAAGTTTGTGCTCTCCTGGAAGATATAAAAGAAAACTATGGGTGTTAAAATCCCTGAATCTTTTTATAACCATTATGTTGTTAATTACCACAGATTTTATTAAATGATAAAAGACGGGCTCCACTTGCCCTTTGCTGAAGATTATCCAGCCACACAGAGAAATCAAATTAGAAATTTGGTATCCTTAAATCTGTAGACCTTTCCTGTGTGTGCTGAGAGTTTAGAACCCGTCATCATCTTAGGACTTGCCACTGTATAATGACTGGAAGTGACTCTAGGGAAGAGTATGAAATGAATGAGATAGAGAAGGTACGCTGTTCCACCCCTTTTTCATCCCCAAATCTTAGCACCATCATACGCCGATATACTCATTTCCACCAAAACAATGTGAAGAAAGGTCTGTTTTTACCTTATCCAATCAGAGCCACTACCTCAGTAAGTTAGAGAAAGCAGCAATTAAGACAACTAATACTTTCACTACCCAACTGTCATATCATTGTTCAGGATCAATGACCAGGATCTCTGCCTCCTGGGACGTCTGGGGAGATGCTGGCCAGGTGACAACTGTAACTGCAACATCAACTATACACACACACACACACACACACACACACACACACACACCCTATTGCACTTTAATCTAAGCTGCTTCCAAAACTTCCTATCACTGTCTTGCTTTGCAATTGCAATAAAACAGACTAGGAATGAATGAGTTCTGGCCAGAATACAGAATAAAAGATTTAAAAAATCACAGAAGGAAATATATTCTCCGTACTCAGGTAACACCCAGGCAAGAGGAAGTGACTTCAAAGAGACGTCTCTTAGTGTATGCCCTGTGTTTACTTCAGGCTGCAAGCCCCCAACACATGCTTTCTTGCCCCACTGGACTTTATTCATAAAACATAAATTCAAAGATAACTTTATTAACAATTCCAAGTTAGAAACTTCAAAGCATCATGCCCCAACCACAAGCCCTACTGAATCTGGCACCCTGTGGTGACTCACTGAAGTAAGTTTCTAGACGCAAGATGGAACTGTTCCCAAGTAGGGTGCCACACTGGCACGCTGGAACTTCGATAGCTTTTGTGACACTGTAAATGCTCCCTTTGACCAGAATGGCAATCTGGTCATCTACTCAGCCAATCCCCCAAAGCCAAGCCAGCTCTGTGCTCCATACTTACTTCTTTGTTCCCTATTCAATACCCTCTAAAAGCTTCTCACCTTCTGCCCTGTTTTGCAATTTTCTTGACTGCTTTGTGAAGTTTTAAATAAAGTTTGTTTGTATAACCTAAATTGCCTTCTTTAATTATTTTTTTAGCAGACTACACTGGTCACATACCCATAAAGCCAGAACTAGATGGATGGCATCTAGATAGAGAAAGGAGGAGATGTGTGAGTAAAATGAGTATCTGCTAAAGAATTCCAACTTGCTTTCCGCACAAGGAAATGTTATTTATCACATGTTTTGAAATAGGAAGATTTTATCCATCATTGTCCCCAAAGATCTTTTCTTTTCTAGACAGAATGCCCAGGAAATTATCAGTATTGCTAAAACTCAAATAAACCATCAAAACCAAAACAAAAGCAGTAACAAATATTATGAAAGTCACATTATAAAACAGCAGTATTTAGAGACTCTTATAACATAGAAGGTAATTCTGAGAACCATCTTGACGTTCATGACTCAACTGCTCAACGTCTCTACCTTTAAGAATTTATTCTTCACCAGCGTGAGAGCAGAGGACTGTAATTTATAAGTATATGTAACTATGTCCTACAGGCCAAATTGCCATTACAACACATGAAAAGTTGAAATCCAAGAGTGAAGCATCGCCTGGGACTGTGGACTTTGAAACCCAAACATAGCCAGGCTTTGGGAAATAGTCTCACAGTTTGTGCTTATTTCTTATTAAGCAGCTGTTTTTCAGGAAGCAGCAAAAAAACACATGTTGTTTTGTTCTATTTTTCTAAAGGAAATAAGGGAGTTCCCAGATTCTAAGTAGTATGCTTGTATTCCTAATCATGCACAAAAGTCTCAGAAAAGGTGATTGTTAAACCAACTAGTTGTTTTGTTTTTAGAAGCCTTCAGGAAAATGCAGCATTATTCCTAACACTTTCCACTAAAGCAGCAGCAACTTCCATAGAAACTTGCCTGTACAAAGCTCTTGTTTCACAGCAGAGAGACCGGTGGAGAGAAAGCTCAAGTATGAGAAAGGTGAGGGTAAATTCAAAATCACAAGAGTCCATGGGAGCGACACAGTGGCCAAAGAACACAAAAACCACATAGTGAGCTTTTGACACCCTGAGAGTGACTCAGGAGTTCTTTATTATTCAAACAACAACAAAAAAAGATTATTTTTCCCTGACAAAGATTAGTATAGGCCATTGAACAAGAAGGAGCTCTTGGGACCACAATGTGCTAGGTCTTGGTTCTCACAGAAGTTTTCTTTCCTCTAATGAATGCCCAGTGTTAATGATTTGCAGAGCTATCTGTAATCCCCATGAAGGATACTCCAGATGGAGCCACTCTGTCCTCGTCATCTCTCTGCACTCTCTTATGTTAGCAGTGGGGAGACCCTCAAAACTGGAGATTTGCAGTGTAAAGAAAAAGACACAATTTATTATTCAGCCGGATGGATGTTGCCCATATGTCCATGTGTGACAACAGTGTTCTCTTTTCCTACATATGACTTTAAAAGGGATAAATTAAAACTGCAGCCTTGAGTAGGTATGGGGCACATGAATGCCCTCTTGATGTTTAATTGCAGGGGAAGTGATCCCTGGAAATGAGCCAAGGTATCTTGTAAATCCAACAGCCTTCATTTAGTGCTGCCTCTGCCTCACTGACACCGAGGTGCTATGATCTTATTCACTGCCCCATACCAAAAAGCTGTGTGCAATTTTCTGCTCTGTCTGGTAAGGATGATTTAGCCATTGTTATGTTTAGGTCATAGTTAATTTAATCACTCCTAATGTTAATGCACTGTAATGCATATGTTAATACTCATAGCATGCTGCTTAGGGGACCTTTGGGTTCTTTAGTGTCAGCCCATTTCACTGGCATGGACCAGGTTCAGGAAGTTTCTTTCACAAAAGCATTTTGCACTCATTAATTCTTACAATGCTCTTGAGTATGAGGCAGATTATACTCAAAGCTGTAGCAGCAGTACTAGAAGAAATAGTATTTTCTGGTACTTTCCTACATGCATAGCCTTCTTTGACATTCTTTGCCAAAAAAAGATTCAGTTACCAGCTAGGCATCACACTTTTATTACCTACGGCCTGTAGCTGGTGGAAGTCTGGTGTTAGAATCCTGCTGTGCCTGACATGGTGCTCAGGGAAACGATCCCTTCCCTGATACACTTGCAAACATCTATTATAACCTATCTGGAAGGACCACAATCACCCAGACATTACCTCTGACCACAGCATTGCCAATAAATATTTATTTACAGTCCTTAGGAAAATTTTTGGTTTATTTCAGGTATTATCAATGAATCAGGGACTCCTACTATAATATTATATCTAAAAGTTACTCTAGAGATCATCTCATTCAACACACCTGAATGTCAAAGAAGATAGGTCATTTCCCCAAGAGCATTCAGCTAATTAGTGTCAGAGATGGTAGTAAGGTGGATTTCCAGAATCTCTGTCCCTTCACTCCAGCTCTCCTGTCAAAGCCTTGACTGAACTCTGTGGAAGCTTTAGATCCTAGGATCAATGTACTTGGTCTCTTAGGGCAGTGCTAAATGACCACCCATCATTTGACGAGAGAATATTGAGCACTTACCAAGCGCTGGACACTGGACTTAAGAGTGGGGATACAGTTATAAAAGCCATATTGAGTCACTATGTTCAGAGAAATCTCTATTTTAGGCCATATTTCTGGCACCCAACCTGCCGTCTGATATTTTTCAGATAGGTCTGGAAAAACTCCTCTTATTTTGTTGGGTAAAATTAGAAGATAGAAAGTAATGTCCATTTTCAATGGGGCTGACACCTGCAAGTAGGACTTAAACACTTTAGAATATAACCTATGAAATAGGTAAATATGCAGCTGGGATGATAACCATAAGCAACTGGTTTTATATAAATAATGAAATTAAGGCCAAAGTGTCTTTTTATTAGCTATAAACTGGGGGGGAGGGAAAGTGCATTTAGTAGGTACGTAGAATAGAAGAAGAGCACAATGGAAGTGACATATTGGAATTAATCATTTCTTCTCTAATTTATTAGAACTGCTTCCTGTGGGAGATGAGATTTCAAGAACTGTTTGAGTGATGAAGAAAAGGGAATTTGTCAGGGAGAATCAGAAGTTTTGTGAGAGAAAGCAATTTGCTCAAGGTCACTTAACTAGCCAGTGTCAGAGTACGGAATTAAACACACTGAAAAGAAATGAATGTTTCTATAGTGAGTCTCTTATAAGAACACCTTCAAGCTGATGTCAAGAATTTCCTCCAGGAGGTAGATGAGAATTATAGTAACCTTCGTGAAATTACACATTGTGTCTCGGAGAAAAGGGGCTCTGAGATTTTTTGACTGAGAAATCTGGGTTCCAAGGGCAGATCTAAACTTCCCTTCCATATTACCCAGGAAGATGCTTTTCAAATTTGTATTGAACCTAAAGCAAGACAAAAAACACCCCTCTGAAAAAGATGAAAAGTTACTTCACTTAACCTTTCTTCATCTGACAAATTTAATCCCCATTTTCCTCTTGAAAATAAGAGTAATAAATGAATGTAAACATTCATGACAGTATGTCTGTCAAGAATCTCTCCCAACTAATTAACCTGAGTAAGAATGGAGCAAGGCAAGCAACTTGGCTGATCACATAAATGCCAAGTCAGAGAGAAATTTCTTTCAATTAGTCGTATCATCTGGACCTGAAAGTACCTTCCTTATGATCTCCACACTTCCCAGCCCTGACTACTCTGTTCCTTGCTTGTTCTTCATAGTAAGCATCCCTATTTGAAGTTATATTACTTTTTTCCAGATTCTCTTTCCCCTCACTGGAGTGAAAGCTCTATGAAGGCAGAGTCCTTAGTTCACTGCTGCAGCCACAGCACTTAGAATAGGACCTAGTACATAACTAACATTCAATAACTATTTGTTAAATAAATGTCTAAGAAATGTCATGAAATACTCAAAGTAATTGTTTTTGTTTTTCCAAATGACAGCAAAACACTCAGAGAGTGAAATTATTGAATAAAAACAAAGGGTAAAGAAAAGTCATTTTCCATGATACAATGTTTCTCTATTTTTAAATAGTGTATTTTATACATTGGGACAGTATCTTCTAGTGCAATGTCTAGGATTTCGCCTATATATACATGGGAGCTTCATCTGAGACACGAAAAGCCTAGAGATCATGCATTAAAAATGATCAATGGAAATAAGAATACATTTTTTTAAACGTACATCTTATCTCAGAATCAAAGAAGTCCAGATAAGAAATAATACGGTTTCTTAAAAGATAGTATGACTATAGGAATGGTCACAGATCTTAAGAATCTGTTACATCTGGGATTTGGATCTTAGATCTGCTATTCACTGAGCCTGTGACCTTGGGGGAACATAGCCACAGTGAGATTTCATTTCTCTCTCAGTTAATTGGATAAAATAACATTCACCTTACACTAATGTTGTTAATATTATAATAATACAAATTATCAGAATGCTGTTTATATACTACTGATATGTTATATAATGTCATCATCGTCACCTTAGTAAGTCATGTAGCTAAAGCCTGAGGCACAGTAAAGTTAACCAATTCTTGTTCCTGCCCAGTCCACCTTGCACCATCCACTGTCTATTTCCCCAACATCTTTTTCCACCCAACCCGCACTGCCCATAGTGCCAAGTGCATGGCATGTTTAAGGTATCAGTGGATTTAGATGTATTTCCAAGTTTAGTAATAAGTGGATTGGGGAAGATGGGTGTTAAACCACTCAATCAGCTGTGGATCATAAAGCATCTTATCTGCATGTTTTCGGATCTTGTAAGCTTTCTAAGATGCATCTTAGTGACTTGCATGCACACTCTATTTCTCCTGCAAGATTGTATGTGCCTCAAAGGTAGGAGGTGAATGTTTATCATCATTGTGTGCCTCACAGAATCTTAGTATCCTTCACATTGGTAGTGCTTAAAAGCACTGTTTAATGATTAAACATGAATTTGATGAGGATCTCAGACAAATTTTTGCCTTCACCATATATAATATGTGCATTTAATCATTATACAGCTGTACAAATTAAAGTTATAATTTTTAAGCCTTATCCTAATACTGTACTATTGTTCTGCAAATTAATTTTCAGTGAAAATTCAAGTTTTTGTGATTTATCTTAGTACCTTTTTACTAATGAAGTTAAGCAACATTTCTTAGAGTATTTTGTTTCCTAGCCTATGAATGTGTATTTATAATCTTTAGTGTTTTGTATGCTAAATTGTTTATTTGAAAGAAATTGGTACTTTTGTTGTTGTTATATGTTCTGAACACTTCCAGCCAATAGCTTGTCATTTCATTTTGTTTAATGTAATTTTTTAAGAGAAATTTTTTATTTTAATGCCACCAAATTTGAAAGTTTTAAAATTTATGTTTATTTATTTTTAAAATAGATATATCCAAAGTTGGCTGGACGCCTTAAAAATAGCCTCCTATATTTTCCCTATCATGCTGAAGCATAACTTTTACTTTAGGATTTTACTCTACCAAGATAGATTTTTTTTAATTATATGGTGTGAGGTAGAGATTTGTTTGTTTTTTTCCAATTTGGATAACTAACTCCCAATAGCAGTTTCTAAGTGATCCATCTTTTCCTTATAGATTTACAATAACACTGCTGAGGCATTTGAAGTGTTCATATGCATGCAGGGCTCTATTTGGATCTATTGGTTTTTCTCTTCTTGTGATAATTCCATTGACTTAATTACCAAAGATTTACTTTAAACACTGATACCTGGTAAGGTGAGTCCCTCTCAATGACTTCATGTTCTGGTTTGTTTTGCTTTGTATCGTCTATTCTCAGTGCATAATACTTGATGATTTTGGAAAACTCAATCATATTGAAAGAGTACTTATGGTTTTATCTACTTTTTAAAATTCTATCATTTCTAGGTGTTTGTATTGAGGCTTCTGAGGTGATTTTGACAGATGCTAATGCATCTTTACTGCATTTCTCTTGGATTACTTTATCTGCCTACCAGAACAGGCAACATAATTTGTGGGGCCCAACATAAAATGAAAATGTGATGCCCCTTAATTGAAAGTTATTAAGAATGTCAAGATGGTAAAAAAACAGAGCATTGAACGAAGCACTCTAACCTTTCTAAACATGTAGGTGTCATTCCCATGGAGCCAGTTCTACTGTCCAGTCACATGCTTGAGTCAACTGCTACATGCTTTTGACTCATTCCTCATGATCTCCCCTTCAGCCAGTTTAATGCCTGTTTCTGGAGGTTCCATGTAAGTCCACAGCCCTTGCCAGTCCTATGATTCTCTTCTAAATTCCTTCACAATTTCATACTTGGTGTCCCCACAGTTATAACTAGGGCTTCATAGTGCCTGGGAGAGCTCAGTTATCAGATCTGCCATATACATCTCTTGGTTGTAGTAATGTTGGCAAATTTAATAAATATTTATACCTCATAACTTTGTATCTGGTATAATCAAGAAGAAGGCATGACACATATAATTAGAAAGATAAGTCTAACACAACTGGCAAAACAGAAAAAAAATAGAAGATAATATAAGATAGGAGAGCCCGTAATATTAAGAAAAACGCAGCTGGGTTCACATATCAGTTCTATTACCTCTTAGCTGCAAGTTACTTAACCTATCCGAGCTTCAGCTTCCTCTTTTTCAAAAATGGGGATAAAAATACTGCTTACCTCAGAGTGCTATGTGTAAATTAGATACAAAGTCTGTAAAGCACTTGGTGGAATTACTAAAGAATCATATATAATCAGGACTCTTTATTGTAGTTATTAAATTATGAAATTGTCTTACATAAGTGAAATGTTTATGGGAGTTCAGAAAAGAAAGTGTTGTTTAAGCAATAAGGGAAGGGTTCATGCAGTATACAAGACAACTAGGTCTTCTCCCCATCTCCACCATGATCCCACTTTTTTTTTTAAGATTTTATTTATCCATTCATGAGAATACACAGAGAGGAGAGAGAGAGAGAGAGAGAGAGAGAGAGAAAGAGAGAGAGAGAGAGAGGCAGAGACACAGGCAGAGGGAGAAGCAGGCTCCATGCAGGGAACCTGACGTGGGACTCAATCCCGGGTCTCCAGGATCACACCCTAGGCTGAAGGCGGTACTAAATTGCTGAGCCACCTGGACTGCCCAGATCCCACTTGTTTAAGTAAACACCACTATTCCCTCAAATTTTCACAATAACCTTCTAACAGGCACCACTGTTTCTTACTCTTCACTCTTTAGAAACCATTCTTCACAGAGTAGCCAGTGTAATAGTTTTAAAACATATAACATTTCCCACCCTTCCACCACTTACGAGCATTCCAGTAGTATTCCAGGACACCTGTAAGTCACAATCCTTACCATGGCTTAGAAGTTCCTACATGATCTACTACTCTTGCTTACCTCTCAGAATTTTTCTTCTACTGCTTTCCATTCTACTGAATGACTTCCTAATATTTTAAGTTTCACTGGCCATCTTTCTGTCCCTTGGGTAATTAAACTTGGTTCCTGACTCAGGCCTTCATGCTCAAAGTTCTTTCTGGCTAGAAAGTTCTCATCCCAGATCTCCATATGGCCAGCCCCTTCCCAATGCCAAGGTTTTAACCCAAATGTGACCTTTCTAGGAAAGTTCTTTCATCATTTTAAATTTTGCTCAATTCACTTACCATCTATTTTATCTTAAGCATTTTTTTTTTCATAGCACTATCTGAAATTGTATTAATTTGTGAGTTCATTACAGGTTTCCACCCACTAGAACCAAAGTTCTTTTAGAGGGAAAGCCATGCTTGTTTTGTCTAGGTTTCTATTTCCTGTGGTTAGTTGCTAGATTAATAAATATGTATTGAGTGAATTAATAAATTCTAGAGGTTTAAGAGGGGGAGGGAATGGGGATAGTCTGGAGCTTTCCAGAGGAACAATATAATACACAGGACAGTGGAGATGAACGTGGCATGCAAAAAGTGTGAGAAGACTTTAAGTGTGAGAGCTTTAATGTTGAAGCCATCGCTTTTGCAATTATACAGTGAATTCCTTCAAGCCAGGGAACTGGTGACCCCAGATCCCAGTGCAGTGTGTAACTTATATTAGGTTTTCAATAAATGGTTGTTGAAATGAATTAGTTGATTTCTCTTAAATAGTGCACAAATACATTTATAGTTCCAGTCTTAAGCGCAGGAAAGACTTTCTTTTTTCCTTTATTAGAAAAAACTCTTTTGTATTAGTTATCAGCAATGAATTGTGAGGAAAAGCAGGTCACATAGGTGCTGTAGTATGAACAAACATAGGTTTTATTTAATCACTAAGATGGCATCTAACAAATTTATCAGTTGAGGTTTATGATGGTGGTTGGGGTAGAGATTCACTTAACTGCATATATTTGAAGGTGACCTGTGAATTCATTTTACATCAAAGCTTAAAAGGATGACTTTCTGGGCAGATTGTTTAGGAGACGAAAGGAACTTCTGCCCTCAGCTGAATATGTCACTAGTACAGCTGGAATGCAGTGCTACCACCCTCAGGAAGTGAGTCAGTCCTTGCAATTGCCTGACCCTGAACGTTCAAAGGCACCCAAAAGTTTCCTTGGCATTTCAGTGGCAGGGACATTTGATCAAAATGTATTTATGTCCAACACGAAACTTAGTATGTGAAGTTATTCTCACTTCCTCTATGTGACTATAAAAGGTCTGGATGAAGAGTTGGAAGTAGAAAGAAAAAGAGAAATGACTTATTGTTTGCAAAGAGGAAAACAACAGGTGCCAGCATATTAAACAGAAGTTTAATGCAGATCACAAGGACTCATGGAGAAGTAGGTGATGTGAATTTGACTGCCCACGTAGTCTTGAATCTCATTGAAAACTGTGATAGATTCATTTATCTTTCCCCTCCAAAACACATAGCAGATATTACTTTAGAAAGTAAGTATAGACAGGTGCTCAATTCAGAAAAATGGGTCATGGATTGACTCTATACTCACTTTGCTGATCTCTTTTGCCAGCTTTTGGTCTCATGTTAAACAAAGATTAATTGACTACTCCTCTGTTCAAGATATAAGGTTAAATCCCTGGTCTCAAAGACTTTAATATATGGTAGGAAAAGTCTTGTAAGTATAGCAGCAGCTAAAATACATATGAAGAATAAGGGCCATAGGAAAAAAAGAAAGAGCAGATATAGGCCACCTAAATAGTATCACAAAGTAAAATTTGTGTGTCACTGTTTAAGTTGATAGATGAGTCTCAGGAGAAGTGAACAATGAAAATCTAAATAAAAAGATCCTCTTGTGGGTTTTAGGATTGAGAAACATTTTAAAATAGGGGAAATGGAAACAAGTAATGAAGGAGCCTGACTACAGGTATCGAGGTGGTGGCAGGGGGGCATGTGATAAGAAACACCAAATGGTGGGGATCCCTGGGTGGCGCAGCGGTTTGGCGCCTGCCTTTGGCCCAGGGCGCGATCCTGGAGACCCGGGATTGAATCCCACATTGGGCTCCTGGTGCATGGAGCCTGCTTCTCCCTCTGCCTATGTCTCTGCCTCTCTCTCTCTCTCTGTGACTATCATTAAAAAAAAATTAAAAAAAAAAAAAAAAAGAAACACCAAATGGCCCCTTTAGGACTTAGGTAAATGAGCCACATTGGGCCCACAGACCATTCTTAAATAGAATCTAACTGATTGCAAAGACAGTATGTGTGGCTGAACTAGGTTTGAATCTGTATACACTTTTCAAATCAGAATTTAGGGGGAAATGATGCAAACATCATTCTTTTCATTTGAGAAATAGAAATTAATTTAAGGATAGGGATAGGGTTAAATGTGATAATGTCAGAAACATAAGCACTCAGAAAAGGGTAGCTCTTAGCCTATATTGCATACCATCTGGCTATGCATATTCTCACCAAGTAAAGGAAACACCAAAGCTGTTTACCTTGATATTTTGAATTATAAATCTAGAAGACCTGAAATAGCATAGTAGCTACATCCACAAGAAACAAAAATGCCAGAGGTGGTAGAAAATCAATAGCAATGGAAGCAAGGTCAAATAAGGTGATGAAAGGCAGTTTCATTTGTCAGCTAGGCAAATAGCTTCATATTTCATGTGGGCTAATTATGGTGCTTGTGGATAAGTAGGATGTACAAGAAACAATTTCCAAATAGTCTTTCTTTGTTTAAGTGATAAAAAACTAAGCTACTTTAAAAGGGAGGAGGAGTCCTGAGAAGCAAAATGTCCATTTTCATTCTGGATTAATGATTACTATCCAAGTGTGAAATTAGATAAATACACATTCCTTCATGCCGAGCAAAAATTTGAAGTGTCCAGGGATTTCTGACAGTGTCACACAGTGTCTCTGTTTTTTCTTTCTGCTTATTTCTCACAATTTGCAGAATGGTGTCAAAATGTTTGTCACTATGATAGAGCAAAAGAGAGAAAAGAGAAACAAGAGGGCAGCCCGGGTGGCTCAGCAGTTTAGCACCGCCTTCAGCCCAGGTGTGATCCTGGAGACCGGGGATCGAGTCCCACATCAGGGTCCCAACATGAAGCCTGCTTCTCCCTCTGCCTGTGTCTCTGCCCCCGCCCCCCTCTGTGTGTCTCTTACGAATAAATAAATAAAATCTTAAAAAAAGAAAAGAAAAGAGAGACAAGAGGTTTTATCATTTGCCAAAAGCATACTGCAAATCACTTCCAAAGCTCTTTGGCTCCCTGATAAAGCAGATGAAAAGCAAAAATATGGTTCTGTGTAAAGTAAGGTAATCTTCTATTTTAGTGATTCTGGAAAAGATCTCACATAAGCCTCTCTTAAGAAAGAGGAGGTTGGGCAATTGGGTGGCTCAGCAGGTTAAGTGTCTGACTCTTGATTTTGGCTCAGGTCATGATATTTTCTAGAAGTAAAAGAGTCAATTTGCAAATTGAAAAAGCATATTATGCCTCAGAGAAGAATATTTAATGTAGAATGATGAGCACCAGTATATGTCTTAGTAGAATTACTGGACTTTGAAGATATATAAAAAATAAAGAATTTTCTGAGCATCCATAACCAAGAAAGAAAAGAAAGGAAGGAAGCAAGGAGGGAAGGAAGGAAGACAGGAAAGAAGGAAGGAATAAAAGGAAGGAAGCAAGAAAGGAAGAAAGAAAAGGAAGGAAGGAAAGAAGGAAGGAAGGAAGGAAGGAAGGAAGGAAGGAAGGAAGGAAGGAAGGAAGGAAGGAAGGAAGGAAGAGAGGGTATCCTTATACACTGATTCATCTTCTCCACTTTTTTCCAGCAACATTCAGGGGGAATTGCAGCAACTGATTTAAAAAAAAAAATCTTAGGAACAGGATAAGCTCTCAAGAAACTTTTTAATAAAAACTATATTTGTTTCTGATAGAACAACAGGGTAATGAAGCCTGATTTTTTTTTTTGCACATTTGCTATAATTTGTTCAGTCAAAGAACTTTTCACTAACTTCCTTCATGGTTTGATATGAATAAGAAAGTTCTGCCACATTGAAGATATTTTCAGAGCAGAGCAAGCAAACAATGACAATCATGCACCAGAAAGAGGCTCTGTTTTTCCTATGCAGGAGTTTTATGATGCTGCTAGACATTCTCCTCCCCACTGGGAGGGAGAAAGGTAGAGCAATCCCAGAATATGTAGTACATTTCATCAGGAAAAAATAAACTGTCTATATCAAGGGGGCTACGATTTGTTCTGGTGTGCACAACAATCTTCTGGTTCATATTACGCAGTGACATAAAATTCTCCATCCTCAATCTAGGTAAAGAGGGTGAAGTATCCCTAACCTGGCTACACAATCAGATCCTGTGAGATCTGCTGGAATTCAATAATAAACACTCACAGACCTTGTTGATTCAATATTCAATTTGACACATTTGGATAAAGCCAACATTGCCCAGCTGTTTCCCCAACAAGGTGGCTAGGGAAGCAAGATTGCATTGGAGAAGCCTCAACAAAGAGCTGACATTTCAGCAAATTTGAAGGGGCACATTAGATGACCCAGAAAATGCCATTCCAGCATTGCAAGAGCAGACGTCGCCAGGTCAGAGGGAATGGAGAGTACATAGGTACAACTAGCCTCCCCTGTTCTTCCAACAGGGAGCATACACTGGGAAGCTGTCCAACGTGTTTGAAAAGTTTGGTAAAGAGTCTTGATTTTTATAACTCACCATTTCAAAAAGTCAAAATGCACTGCTTACTGAATTTTCAACTTCCAAGCAGGAATTTTTTTTTTTGAGAGAAGGCTGTCAGCTCATGTATTGTATTTCAAAGGTCTCAGAAAATACATGTTTGTCTTGCCCTTAGGCCTCATTAGGACTGGTGTGAATGCCATAATTTTCATTTTTCTTACGGGAAATAGAAGGTGAGGAATAATAAGTAAAGTGACATTAAATATTTTCTGAGCTGCTATCAGATTATATTCTTGTTTTCACCCCTTGTCACTGACCTAACATACCCCTTAAATACAAATGCACATACTTATGCATATAATAATCATCTGAAGAGCAGCATTATTTAGATTTCACATTTCAAAAGCTCCTTCTGTCCCTCTGAATCAATTCTGACTAAAACACTTAGAGAAAGGAGAAGTCAGTGGCTCATTCAAAAATCAACCAGTAAGAAGTTGACTTATTTGACATCCCTAGAGGCAAACCTCCAGATAAAGAAAGTATCAGATAGCAATACTGGTAAGTGTTCCTCTCTCTTTTCTTGCTTCTCTCACGGTTGAGTGACAATATCAGTTCCCTGTTTAGAGGGCAGCAAAATAGGATGGTTCACAGCCCTTATTGCTCATGTCCTGCAGCAGAAAGAAAGTGAGGAGAAGCTGACAAAGATATCTCACCCTCAAACAGCCTTTATGCCAAACAGAAATCCTTTTAGCCACTGGGCTCCTATGATAACTATTATTTCCATTCTGTGGAAAAGAGTCAGCTAGCAGAGGAGTTGAATTACAGAATCGTATAATTGAATATATTTCAAAAACTCTGGCTACAGTCAGTTTAGCAACCAATATTTTAGCTTTGGACTTTTGGTGAGTCAAATTTTATTGAATATGGTCCTGCTCTTTCCTATCAGATATTTAAGAATTTATGTATTCATGTATTTATTTATTTATTTATTTATTTATTTATTTATTTATTTGAGAGAGAGTGTCTGAGTTGGTGGTGGGAAGCAGAGGGAGAGGGGCAAGCAGACTTCACGCTGAGTCAAGCCCAACATAGAACTCAGTCTCATGACCCTGAGATCAAGACTGGAGCCGAAATCAAGAGTCAGATGCTTAACAACTGAGTCACCAGGAGCTCCTTTTCTCTATTAGATTTTAATACCAACTAGTAAATACCATATGCAGAAATTATATATTTAACTGTTTGTCACCAGAAATCATTTACACAAGTGTCCACTCAGCCTAGAGAGAAAAATTGGGGCATATAAGATACTGCACTGCAGAACTATTCAACACAGAAACAGGAAATTGTTAACAATTTTTTTAAAAGATTTTATTTGAGAGAGAGGGAGATAGCAAGAGAGGGAGCACAAGCAGTGGGGAGAAGGAGAAGCAGGCTCCCTGCTGAGCAGGGAGTCCATGTGGGGTTCGTTCCCAAGACCGCAGGATCATGACCTGAGCCGAAAGCAGACACTTAACCGGCTGAGCCACCCAGGTGCCCCTTGTTAGCAAGTTTTAAAGGTGACTGTCACTTTTAAAAAACAGCTTTTATGCCACACTTAATTAAAGTGTTGCATTCATTTGGATATGCTGTTGGCAAATCATGCTGCAAGTACATATCTGTTTATGGCTCATCAGGTATCATTTTAAAGTACAGATAATGAAGGTTTTTCTTGTCAATGGACTAAATGACTAGCCAACTGGCCATTCTCCCAGTGTGATATAAACAGCTGTGAAACTCCACTGGCTGATGTTCTATAATTTTAAATGAATGTATAAATGCGTAAATGATAATTTCTGGTTTCTTTTATTTGGGTCAGCCCTCCTGATATCATTTTGGTTTGTTGGTGTCTGGCCAACCGTCTATCACTGGCAATACCTTGGTTATTAAAACATACCATATGCATCTACCAATCATCTATGTTTAAAAAAATATCAGTTATCTAGTCTACTAAAATCCAGAAATTATGTCACTTACTTCATAAATGTGTTCCCCAACTCAGCCTTCTGTGATGTTCTCATGGCTCACGTTTCCTTCCCATCTCCAAAAGGAAGAAATCCAGCTTGGATCCATTTTTCACTTCTTTCTAGCCCCAAATGAGTGTGTGTGTGTTAGTCTCTGAGTGAGTAAGTGAGTGAATGCATTGGGGTGAGTTCTACTGAAGATGAGAAATAAGGAGGGAAAGTATATCAACATTTCTCTCCTCAGAATAAAGCGTCTTAGATAAATAGGTCCAGCAGGTGTACCCCAAGGAAACACTTTTACTGCCCACAAATTAAAATATCATCAGTAAATAATAGTCTGGGTTTATAGAAGAATGCCTCGGGTTTAACAGGCATAGGAGTTACCTTGAGACTTGCTCAGTTCTGGTCCTCAGACCAGATTTTGAATAACAAGGTAACAGACCATATGTGTTCCTTAAAAAGGTGCAATTATTCTTATATATCAAAATTATGCAATCATCCTATTTTAGGGAGTCCCAAAGATGATTCTGTGTAATACTACTTAAGTTTGATTTTATAAAAAGGATTTGGCAGTCATGAAATTTCAGGAAATGATCACTATTTTTTCCTCCTGGAGATTTCAAATGTAATATTACCATACCAAAAGGTAGAAGAAATGCTACCATCAAAAAATTGCTTTACATTAATTTAATTCAATGTCTCCTGCACTTATTTCATAAACATTTTTAAGCATAACACCTATAAAGGGAAGAAGTAGTTTTCCATGGAATGCAATTTATAAATGCTGTTTAGAATATGCTATTCATGTTTGTATTATTTTGTTTTCAAATTCTCTAAATTATGAGGATTCAGGAGCAGGTACAGAACACACATAGGAAAAAAGATATAGGATTTGGAGATGCAGAGTTGTGCTTGAACTATACTTTGGGAACCAAAAAAGCAATGGTCCTTATGGTGGAGAGGAGTATGTGGAAGTGTGTGGAAACAGCCAGAAGAACCCACTAGGCTCAGGTATAGGATATTTGAATCTAGCCCTAGAAAAGAAGCATTTTAGCCAAGAATAAGGCTAGTGACCACAGTTTTTGTCTTCAGGGAAAGACCTCCACCAAAAAGTGATGTTCTTTTTTTTAAGATTTTATTTGTTTATTTTAGAGAGAGAGCAAGAGCCAGCAAGAGTGAGGAGGGCTCAATCTCATGACTCTGAAATCATGGCCTGAGCTGAAACCAAGAGTTAGACATTTAAATGACTGAGCCACCCAGGTGCCCCCCAAAATGTCTGATGTTCTTGGTGACACTGGTAAGTAAGGTCTCAGAGCTGAATTGTGTGTGATTTAGAAAAAATAAAAATAAAATCATGAAATATCATGATTTGGGGGCATTAGAAATTTTAGATCTTATATTTATAATATCTAAAACATGTGTAAATGAAAGCCCTTATTAGATACAACACCAAAACAGCGCTAATTAAAATAGGGGCATAAAGGAACGGAAGAGAAAATAAACAATAGGACAGACACATAAAGCTGTAACATAAAAGAACAATTACAAATTGGCTGAGATCCAAAAAGGAGAGAAGAGAATAAAGGGTCTTGATGACAATTAGAGACACGACACAGGGTATGTGCCCTCCTGCTCCCTTCATACTCCTTAACACTTTCTTGTAAAAGGTCATCTTCAGGCTATTTTGATATGGTTATATATAATGTAGAACTACATTGAAAATAGGTTACGGGGCTTGATGTGGGGGACATAAAATTGACCACTTTCCCTTTACTTTTATGAACAGTCATAGTGTTGGACTATTTTTTGCTTGATGTAATTATTTCAGAGGAGCTGCAGATAAAATTTGTTCCCACATAATACTATTTAATGGTGGGACTAGCTACTTAGTTATTGCATATAAGTAAGTCAAACAGAGTGAGGTATTAAGAATTTTGTGACAATCTCATGTACTGTCATCCTTTAGAGAGGCTGTGGGGCTCCAGGAAGAGGGTCTTGGGGAATCCATGCTAAATGTTCTAAATTAAACAATTATTTAAAATTATTTAAAATTCAACAGAAGCATGTATTTAAACCATTTACTGGAAACTGGTCAAAAATGAAAGCACTGCAAACTTTATGGTTTCCTAGAGGCTATAATTTTTGGCTGCTCTTAGTGATATTTCAGAAAAACGCATATGGGTTAAGACCACCTTCCAGATGCCCTAATTTAAGTGCTATATTGTATGAAAGTATTAAATAAACTTTATTTAGCAATTTGTAGTTCTTTCATCTCAGCAATCTAAATTCACGAAACAATGTGACTGTGCATACATACTACTATATTAATATAACATTCACTAAAGTCTATGAGAAAGTTTACTTTATGATTAAATAGTGGGAAGTCAAAATTTGCAGGCTGCTATAAGATATTTAGGAATGTTTCATAATACTTTAAATTGCCATCAAATGCCCAGAAGTCAGAGAAATAAGACTAAAGAATTTGTTAAAGATTATTTTCTTAGTTTGGGAAAATTTCAGGGTATAAGTGTTAATTCACAGTATGGGTACACATAGTTAAAAAGATGTATGAAACTATTTGATAATATTTTGATCACACTGATCTGCAAGCGAACTTTATTTGATGTTTAAAAAAGGTGCAGTGGGAATGAGAGGTACAGGCTTGCGGTTATGGAGTAAGTCATGGGGATGAAAGGTACAAGATAGGGGATAGAATCAATGGTATTGTAACAACCTTGCATGGTGACAGATAGTAGCTACACTTGTGGTGAGCCTGCCATAAGGTATAGACTTACAGAATCACTATGTTGTACACCTGCAAGTAGTGTAAAATCGTGGGTCAACTATACTTTAATAATTTTAAAAACAATCGCATGTGTTCAACTAAGAGGCAGAGACTATGGGGCTAACAGGTTACCTACAACATGAATTTCTTTTCCTTCTAGATGTCCCAGAGTTTGAAGGGCAGCAGTCATTACCCCTGTAATAGAGGGCTCATGAATGAATGGGGGGTTTATAGGACCTTCTGTGTTATTTTCCTAGGGCTGCCATAACAAAATACCATAAACTACGTGGTCTAAATGACAGAAATTTATGTCTCACCGTTATAGAGGGTAGAAGACCAAGATCAAGGTGTCAACAAGGCCTCGCTCTCTCTGAAGGCATGAGGGAAGGATCTATTCCAAGTTGGATTCTGTTGTTTACAGTAGCATAACTCCAACATTCACATGGTATTCTCCCTGTGTGCACGTCTGTGTCCAAATTTCTCCTTTTCATAAGGATACATCATCTCAAATTAGGGGCCCACCTTACTCCACTATGACCTCATCTTTACTTATTACATCTGCAATAACTGCATTGCCAAATACAGCCATGTTCTGAGTCCCTGGGGTTAGGACTTTAAAATATGAATTTATGAAAGGACACATTTCAAGACATTGCTTTCCTTATCAGGGGATGACCCAGAACACACCTCGTTTTCCAACTCTTTTAGAGCATTGGTACAATTGAGCTGTTATATAACAAGTAAGCCTGTAAGTAGCCAGTCACCTACAGTGATTTAAGTTTATAAAGGATGGGAAAGAAGAAAGATTTGGAAGAATGATAGCCAATCAAATCTCAGAGAAGCAATGAATGACTCTCTGGACAGAAGAGTAAAAACTAGAGAGAGGAAAACAGAAGGATGAAGATGATAACACACTTAGAGAAAAAAAAGGTAACTTTGTTTAAAGAAAATGAAAACCTTATTTCTCTTTTCTCTTCCATTTAATTCATGAAGAGTGCAGAGAATAAAACTCATAGCCAAAGATAACTCATAGGTGGCAGAGACTTCTTCATGAATTAGAAAGAGTATCCTTAAGTGGAGCTCTGAAAAAGAGGATGACCTCTCGAAAATTAAAATAACCCATTGGCAAGGCGAAGGCCATCCCTACTTTGGGATGATGATAGTTATTTATAAATGGGTTCCCCTTTATGAATTGCGGAACTCAGTTCATTATTTTGCATATTTTGCTAATTAAAGTACTATGGTAAAAATGTGGACATATGTGGACATAATATGACTGTCTCATATCTCAGTTCTTACCAGGAGGAAATGAGGAATGTGTCAACAATAGTAGAGAATTTGTGGGAATGTAAATGAACACAGTCATTGCATTTCAAATTCAAAGCATAATATTTTCTGATTCGTAGTGTCCTACTGTGGCAATACCAAATTTGCCACAAACTTACTAGCTTAAGATAACACAAACTTACTATCTTATATTTCTATAAGTGAGAAGGCCAATGTTGGTCACTAAGCTAAAATCAAGGTGTCAAGAAGGCTGTATTCATTTCTGGTAGCTCTAAAGGAAAATTCATTTCCAGCATCTAGAGGCTGACGACACTCTTTGGTTTGCATCTCCCTTCCCCCATATCTGAAGCTAGCCACACTGCATCTCTCTGACCATTTTTTCTTAGCTGTGTCTCTCTTTGACCACAGCTTGGAAAGGTTCTCTGCTTTTAAGGACCACTGTGATTAAATGGAGCCCACCTGGATAACCAGTATCGTCTACATAACTCAGGGTATATACTCTTCATAATAATTGCAAAGTATCTTTTGCCATGGGAGGAAAGACATTCCCAGGTTCCAGAAGATGTGGACATCTTCAGAAGGTTTTTATTCTGCCTCCCTCATGACCACCCTTTCCTATTCTGGGACTACCTTCAAAATGGAAACTGTAGCTATCTATCAATATATTAACTACAGCATGTACTCATTCAATAAATATATATTGATCAATTTATTAGCATATATGAATGCATAACTTCTATAAAAATAATTCTGAAGTATCCTAACTAGGGTCATACCACGCCAAATATGGTATCGTTCTGAACAAGCCAAGCAATTGCTCTTCAGCAGATAAGAAGCAGCTGCAGATGCTAAGATGAGTTGAAGTATGCCTTATAAGCCAAATCAGAATTGTTTATCCTTGGGCAAAGCAAAGGGCAAATGGATGGTATAATAAACACAAACTAGGGCTTGGGGGATGAAAGGAGGGATGAGTAGGTTGAGAACAGAATATTTTTAGATCAGTGAAATTATTCTGTATGATACTATAATGGTGGGTACTTGTCAGTACACATTTGTCAAGACCCCCACAAATGTACAAAAACAACAATAAACCCTAATATCAACTATGGACTTTGGGTGGTAATGATGTGTCATGTAGGTTCACAGATAACAGCAAATGTACCACTTTGTATGGGATATTGATAGTGGAGAGCCTATATATGTGTTAGGGTAGGGGGTTTATGGGAACTCTCTACTTTCCACTTAGTTTTGCTGTGAATCTAAAACTTCTCTAAAAATTAAGTCTATTGATAACAAATAAATACAGAGATCAAAATGAGACACAAGTGTTCAAGCATGAGAAATGAGAATATATAATCATTTAAGAGTCTGACTTGGGAAAAAGAATTACTGGACCAATGCATCATTGTACGGTTCACCTGAAGTATCCTAAACAAATTTATCTTTGATTTTGGATGAAAATGGAAATGTCCAGAATAGTAGTCTGTATGTATAGAGAAGACTATAAAATGATAAGAGACAAAAGCAATGAACAGGAAGTGAAGACACCTGGTTCCAGCCTTGACTAGAACTACCATCAAGGCCACAGTGCTTGTGTCTTCACCTTTCTGGAGCACAGTCTCTTTGTGTGCAAATAAAGTACAGAGATTAATTTTAATGTCTCTTACAAAGATTAAAATTTACAATTCTTCAATGATAGTCTGCAGGCATAAACAATTGCTAGTATCATTACTAGTGAATAATTCTGGATGGTTCAGAGGGCAAAGGGTGGCATGTTCCCTTGATGTAGGAAGCAATCTGAGCCAAAAAAACAAAAAAAACAAAAAAACTAGATTTAAATCTTTGCTCTGCAATTTAACAATCTGTGTGACCTTTGGGTAAGCTACTTAGGATTTCTGACTCAGTTTCTTCATCTATATTATTACATAGGTAGTAAAAAATTATGTTATTGAGTTGCTATTAGAGATGCATGAGTGAGCAGAAATGAAAATAGATTCTAAATAATATTAATTGAATGCCTATTTATGTGACAAGTGGTGTTTTAAATGTATTTCATTTGTAAGGTTTCTTATTCTGCATGTCAGCTCAGTATAAATATGGACCATTATTGGCCCATCAAACATATGAGGAAATTGAAGTACAGACAGATTATACAGCTTTCCCAAGGCCACAAGGCCAGCAAGCAGACAGGGCTGGGATTGAACTCATGTGGTTCTCACCTGTTTATTAACAGGCTGGCAAAATTCCCCTTCCCCAGTTTCCATCCTTTTTCTCCTGTCTCAACCTTCCTAAAGCAATGGTTTGGGAAATTTAAAGAACTTCTACGTTGGCATGCACATAATCATTTTACAACTGTGGCTAATTCTATTCTATAGGATGCATACTATATACCTTCCATTTTGTAAAAAAAAAAAAAAGAATGTGTCAATGTATATTATTTTGTAAATTATTACTTCATCAGCATGTCATATTTGTGAACTCCTTGAAAAGATAATGTGCATTTATTGTGTGATAAATTTTTAGAATTGGAAAGAACCCTAGCAATCAGCTAAAGCCAACTGTAACTTACCATAGATACGGAAGCCAAGGTACAAAACTGTAAAATGTCCTGTCCAGGTGCGTAGGACAAATAAAAAAAGAGAACCGACTCTTTGAACCCTGTTATTAATATTTTCTATATATTAATCATTTGTCAAGACTGACACATTCTCAAATAGCATTATGTAACAAAGGAATCAATAAGTCAAGATCATATGATGTTAGAATACTAAAAAAGAAGAGGTTCTAACATCCTCTAGCTGACAAAATAACCCATTTTTCCCCACCTGCCATGTTTTATTAATGATGGACCAATAGCAATACTCATTCCATAGCTTAAAATCATGGAGAACCAGTGCAGTGATTATACTATGATTCAATTCATATATTTACCCTTATTTCATTATGATTTTTATTAACTCAGTCTTTCTCAGTATTGTTTGAATGTGAATGTTTATGGAGTACTTAAATTCAGGACTATTACTGGTTGCATTTCCGTTACCTTGTTTGTTCTTATGTTACAATTCTAATACTGCATGTTTTTATTTCATCAATAATTCATCCTTTTATGCATGCCTTTAACACAAAATCATAAAAATACACCTTTCCCGGGCTGGCCTGAATAGTTACAAACATACCTGGATGTGTACAATTCTAAAGTTTGTTCTTATACTATATTTACCCAAGAAGCTGAACAACTGTCTCTCAAGCAAACAATGTAATCTTTATCATCCTGACACAGGAGAATTAAATTCTTTTAAAGAGAACTCTAACAGGTACTAAATGTCAAGTACTTCAAAAACCCTTAAAAATCCAACTTCAACTAAAATCACCAAGAAACCTAATATTAAGATTTTATGTCTCTTAGAGCAAAATACCCAATAATTCTACCCAGCATATTAGCCAGAAAACTCAACCTGGGATTTCTAAAGTATCTTCAGTTTAAGAAGATCATTTAAATAAGTTCCTTTGTGCTTAAAAACCGATTTCCTCCTCCTTACAATCAAAATAATCGTGGCCTTAGCATTGGCTACTGTGGCCATCCAGACATTGATTTGTGCTGATATCACCACATTTCAGTTTTCAAACGTATGCTTGTCTCTAATACACTTTGCTTCTAGTCATTTCAATTCCATTATTTTCTGGTATGAGAAATCAGAATATATTATTGGCAGCCATGCATTCTAAGGAGATGCAATTGATTCTTAGGATAAAAGAACCTCCATCCAACACATTTTAGCATAGGCAGCTATTATGATCCACATTCCTGAGGACAGATGAAACCCGGGAAAGCTTCGATTTAGATTTAGATGTACATCTCAATGCTGCTGTAATGGTTTACCATAAATGTGCGTAGAAGATGAAATGCAAATAAATACAGCATTTAGGGCTGTTACTACAAAGGCAGGTGTAGGAAGATTGCCAAGTTTTTCTTAACTCAAGTTTTTTACTTTGCCTCAGTTAGCCAAATGAATGTTCCTGGGTTGGCTTCAGGTTTGTGGTGAGCTAGTATCTCACCAGGGAGAACGACTTAATATTCAGGCCCTGAAGGCTCTCTGACAGTCCTTCTGAACAATCTCTGAAGACTAGGCGGTATCTTTAATTGTGAACAAGCAAACATTAGTCTGGATCTTGTGAACAATTCAACAGATGAAATGAGACAGAAGTTTTCTCTGCAGGTGGGTTAACAGCTGCTGCCAAATACCTCTCCATCTTCGTATCTTGGAGCAAGCCTTACAGCAGATAGGTTGAATCATTTTCTCTGTCACGAAGCCTCAAGAACTGAAAAGTTCTGTTTCTCATGAAAAATGTGATTGATGCCAAAGGCTAGGCCCTTTGATTCTCTAAGAGACAAAGCTTTTGATCCCTTGAAACAATACCATTTTACTTCCTAAGATGTATTTAAGTTATCTCCTATTTTTTCTGAAGTTGAAATCATTGGAAAAATTAGCCCTCTAAATTTAATTGCCTATAATTTTGCTATCAAGACAGCCCATCAAAGTGCTCTACAAACAGAGGAGTGATTGAAAATGAGAGACAAGTGTCTAGCTATCTGCAAAACTAATTTGAGCACTAAATTAGAATCACCCTGTTTTGCTTTGCCTGGATCTCCTTCATTTGCATCTTGTGTACATACCACTCCCAAAATGCATATCTTTCTTTTCCACATCTCTTTAACATTATGTTAAATGATAATTCCAGGATGCATCTCCAGGGCTGAGCTTGCAATCAGTTTGATTTCACAGAACAAATCCTAACTGTAGGAAGTGAACAAAATTCAGTGATGTTGTTGATTTAAAGATCAATAAATATGTAGTTGAGGGGAAGAGGAAAGAGAAAAATGAGAATTAAAAAGTAACCTACCATTAATATATGCTTATTTAAGGACATTTTTGTGACTTTACAGAGTCCAATAAAGTAGTTGGCTGATTGTCCAATTTATCTTGTATCAGCCACAATTAGCCTCATGCCATCTTATTGGTAAAATTGCTTGTTCAATTTTCACTTTGTTTTTAAAGGAATTGCTCTTCCTGTTCCATAGGTACAACTTCAAATACTGATGTCAGTGTAAGGTTTTTTAACATACATGGGTTAAGAAATGGTATGTTACAATATGTTGTGCTGTGATCCAAGGGCCTCTTCTACTCTGGAATTTCATGTCAGCATTCACCTGGAATGGACTAGGACCATCGCACCACTTGATGTGTGGTCTTCCTCGTGTATTTTCACTGAAACAAGAGACGAGGCATGCACTAAAGGTGAACATACTGTAGTATTTTTCCAAGGAGGGAAATTTTTGGAAGTTATGAGCTTAATTCATCTACGAGCATGTCTAGCTAGGAAACTCTAATTCAATATAAGTCTTTGTATTACAGTGATCTGCCTTTTAATGAATCATTGAGAGAATGAAAACTGATGGTGTAATGACATATTGGGATGTTACTAAAATTGAAGAAAAAGTCTGTAACCCTTTTATTTACTAAAATTTTATATTCACAGAATATGAAAGCAATATGGATGATACAAAACATTAGATGATTCAGAAGAACTTTCCTATAATTTCTCTTGCTATAGGGAGAAAAACATAAAAAGGGAGATATAAAAATGCAGATAAAGAACATTTTTCTGAATCTGTGTTTATTATTTCAGTAAGAAAGTTAAAAACAAACACAGCAAAAACTACATATATATAAAGCTTGCAGGGTGAGAGGCCATTTGCAGCTGAAGACTGCATTTATACCCACATTTCTGTTTGCATTGCTTGCCCCTGCCTGGACTGAATGTACTTGCCACAGTTTGAGATGCAGGATTCTTATTAGGGGGTGCTCTTGGTTTTAAAACCTAAGTAGGGGAGAATTAGGCAGAAGTAGAAATTAGTTTGTAATTGAGTTCCAACAGAACCAACTCCACAGATAGTTCTTTAGTTGGAATGGGCCTTCAGAGTTGTTCTGGGTAAAGGGTGGGAGGTCTAAACTTTTAAACCCCATGTGGATCAGTCATTGGTTAAGGAGTCACCCCTAGAAAGAAGCTTGACCTTAGGCGAGGCAGTTTGGTTTTGTTCTTTTGTCTGCTTTTAACTGAAGGCCATCGTAAACAGAAATATCAGCTGAGAGTCATCACTCAGAACTACTAGCAATGAGGGGAGCAACTCCTACGCTACTCAAGAGGTCACCAGGAGAGGCCGTGACCCAGCATTTACCAGGGGCTTACCAGTTTTCTACAATGTGAATTCCTACAGATTTTCTAAGACTCTTGTAAAATATTACCGTACCTATGAAAACTTCCCTGATATCACATGAAGAAGTGACCATCCCTTTTTTTTAATGTAACTATTGAGTCTTATACAGACATATACCATTAAGCCTTCAAATTTTTTATTACTGTATTCCTTCAAGTATTGGTCTTTCCTACTATATTCTAAGCTGTTTGAAGACAGGGGCCATGTCTTTTTCATCTTTGTGTTTTTATTACCTAGCATATGACCAAACGCGTACAATGCAAAAAAAAAAAAAAAAAAAAGATCAGACTGCAACATGGGATTCTGAATCTGCTATTCCTTACTGATAAGCAATTAAGCTGGACCATTAAGAGTATACCATAGAAATAATAAATGGGGAAAATTTGTCTGTTGAAAATGGCATGCATTGAAGAGAACCAATAGGCCGTGCAAGTTACTTTCTAATGGCTCTTAAGTGTCCTATAAAGTAGGACGACAATTCATTTGACTGAATTGAGCAAAGAGTTGAACGCCTCCTATATGCCAGGGAGTGTGGTAACTATGTGGTAATAAGCAATGCAGAGGAATAAATATTTTTTTAGGTAGCATAACAGTGTCTATCTTCCAATTAGAGAAAAAGTGAGGGGCGTCTGGGTGGCTCAGTTGGTTAAGAGTCTGTCTTTGGCTCAGGTCATGATCTTGGAGTTCTGGGTTTGCACCCTGCATTGGGCTCCCAGCTCAGTGGGAAGTCTGCTTCTTCCTCTCTGTCCCTCCCCCCAACTCATGCTTGCTCTCTCTCTGACATAAATAAATAAATAAAATCTTTAATAAAAAAAGAAAAACAAAGTGAGGGTAAATTATGATAAAAGATAGGTATTATAAAACACTCTTATAAAATATAAATATAGAGTTTTCTTGTTGGAGGGAATTAAAAGAATAAGGTGTTATAACCAGTTAGGACTACAGGAGTCTTCATCAAGGTAGTGGCAGTTGAGGTTGGGCTTGATTTTTCACGAGTGAAGGGGATCAATTTTGGACTGTGTGCTAGTCCAAGTACTTTACCAAGAGGAAATTAAGTGTGGGAGAGATTTATTGGGCAAAATGCCTGTAAAAGTTAGAGGGGGAAAGTAGCAGGAGTAGGTAGATAAGGTCTTCAGAAAATGATGCAGATCATAAACCTAAGAAAGAGAGGGTAGGTCAAAAGATTGAGTAGGAAAAGCCTCACGTTGCAGGGAAACCCTGAGAAAGTCTTGGTCAGGCTAATGGAGAAGCCTCATAGGACAGTAGTAGTTACTGCCTGAGAGTAGCCTGGAAAGAGCATGCCCTTGGTGTGAAAATTGTCCTGGATCCCAAACGGGGACATCCAGAGAGAAACTCAAGCTCTTCCTTCACAGGAGATCTGAGAAGTGTATGTCCATGTACGTCAATGGTAGAAAGAGAATACATTTCAGGAGAAGGAATAATGTGGCTCAAGACATGGTGACACGAAGCTAAATTCTTTGGTCACCAATATCGTCATGCCCTATGAAACACCACTGCCCTCTATGCTAAGCAGTAGTGGCCAGCAACTTTCTAAGTTTAATTGTTATAGTATTTATTGCCTTGCTTTTTTTGTCAGTTCATTATACTTTCTGCTTTTTTTCTCTTGTACTAAAGAATAGGGCCATGTGTGTAACAGCCAAAATTGTGACCTTCTGAACAGAGTTGAAGAAAAGATAAATAAGATAAATGAAAGTCCATGGGCACTTTTTCCCCCTCCCAAATGGCATGCAGATAATATAGTACCTCTCACTTTCTTATCCCTATAGCTCATCATACTATGCCCCTCTCACCAAGAACATGAGACTCAGTTTCATTGCATGCTCTTTTCCAACGTGAAACACTTTTAGCGCTAAACAAGAATAGTTCCAAAATAGTTCACATATGGATATGTTGGTAAAATATTCATTGCTGCATCTGTGCTCTAGTATTTATCAACCTTCTGTAAAAAATCAGGTTTCGACAGGTGGTTTGTGTGTTCAACTGGAAATAGCTACTTTCCCTGAAAGACAATGAGAAGCACATGGAAGGATATTCTAATTATTCTTCATAAAAATTTCTTGGCAATAATTTATTTGTGTCAGTTTAAAGTAGCCCTGGTAATGCCAAGACTATGGTAACCTGACCGAGAGCACATACTGGGTGTTGAGATATTGTTATTTCCTTTGACTTCTTTGAAAACATACTCTTCACTCTTAAGGCTATGAAAACAGTCTCTAAAAAATGCTATGAATACCAATTGTATTGATGGAATGAGAGACTTTGCTCTCATAACAGCCTCCTGCATTCCAAAATAACTTTTGGGCTTGGCCCTCCTGATTATCTGTCAGCACCAGAATATGCTTTGGGAGGACAGACACAGATTCTCTTAACATTTTGACTTAATGAAGCAGAGATGACTGTACCCCACACTTCTAAAACAAAATCAGCAGGATGTCTAAACAAAGCAAGTGATTTCTGATATTGCATCTCCGGGTATCAGGTGATGGCCCAGAGCCTCTGAAGTGGGGAAAGGAAGAACTGATCATATGTTCCCACAGAAGAATGATGGGGGCTGGAGCAGAGAGGTATGCATGGCTATGTATAATCTGTAACCACCAAGTTTAGTATCTAGATCCTCACTGAGAATTTCTTTTTTTTTTAATTTTTATGTATTTATGATAGTCACACACAGAGAGAGAGAGAGAGAGAGAGAGAGAGAGAGACACAGGCAGAGGGAGAAGCAGGCTCCATGCACCGGGAGCCCGACGTGGGATTCGATCCCGGGTCTCCAGGATCGCGCCCTGGGCCAAAGGCAGGCGCTAAACCGCTGCACCACCCAGGGATCCCCTCACTGAGCATTTCAACATGTCTCCTGGCTTCCCTGATTAGGAAGTAAGGCAGAAATGGACTTATGGAGGACTGAAGATGATGGGGCAAGATGGTGTGTATGGAAGCGCCAAGGTGGTGAACTGCACAAAAACATTCTTCTCACACAGACATCTCAGAAATACAAAACAATTTACCATTAACAAGTATATGGGGGTAGAGGTAGGAAGTGAAAACAGGTGATGGCCCCTAAACAAATTCCATATATTGTATACTTTTAATTTATGTCAAGAAGTTTTGTTTCTATTTTGTTTTGTTTTGAATTTTGTTTTTAGCTATGTGTTTTGCTGTTCTTTGTAATAGTTGTTAATTCCAGGACCATTTACTAAAATTATACTTGATAGTAGAAAATACACAAATATCAGTCTATACATTGCAATGCTGGACACAGAGAATTCTGTACTTTTCTAGGAACACTGTTCACTTTCTAAGAGAAAACAGATCTCCCTCTGCTGTGATTTGAACTAAAGACCTTCTGATCCCCAGAGACCTGCTCCTTCACAAGACCTCAAAAGAGTTTACTTGGAATAAATGAATCTGATTAATCTAATTTATATCAAAAATAGCACAGATGTGCCCTGCATTTTTAGGGGAAGGATGAATCAGCAGTCCTGTCCATCATAATGGCTGCATTTTTTAGGCTTTCAAACACAGAGACGATCTTTGCTTACTGAGGGATAAGTCCTGCTAATTGCATGGCATCTCTTAGGATTTGGGTCAAAATAAACAGTCTATTTTTCTGACTTTTTAAAGAGAAGCTATGATCTTGTTTCCATGCTTCTCTACCTTGCCTTGTCCTGACCTATAAAAATAACTTTGACAGAACAAAGAACTAGAACTAAATAGATTGTTTGTGAGAACGTCCTATGAATAGTTGTATTTCCCCATACTTTGATTTTTCCTCTTAAGATTTGTATATATTATTCTGTTTTACATTTCCATTCTCACATCTGCTTTTCTGAGTGGCCACTGCCTTTAGAAGCATCAATATATAACCATAGAATATAAAGTTTTATACTACATTCAACTTTGATATATTTTGAATAAGGAGCCCTTCTCTTAATTGCACACTTACCATTTCATGAATGTAGTTATCCTCTTCGCTGACTGACCTATTATCCACCACCACCACCTTCACCATCATTATCACAACCTCCCCAATTTCTCTATTTTCATTTTATCCTTTGTATACTTCTTCCTTTACATAACTTTTGTCTTGTTCACGCTTTTGAACTTTAAGGCTTTCACACCAAACTGACAAACTGATTTACGTTCCATTTTGAAAAGCAAATTTATATCCCTGTCTTTTGTGATTCCCTTTCTGGCTTAATATGCACAGGTCTAAAAACAGCTCTACAATTAAATTAAGAATATTAAAATATTTTTCATTGGGAAAATTTTTTCATCTCCAACTCTGATCTATAACAAAACAGATACCAAGGAAGGGGTATAATTCTTTTGATAGTGGTCCTTTTTAATGCTGAACTAAAGAAGGGAAGTGAAGGAGATGATAAAGCACTCAGCAACTCAAAGAAAGAGAAACTAAGTGCAAGGAGTATTCAAATGAAGGATAAGTCAGTTCCAGTCAGGAACATCAAGAAGAGCCTCCTGATGTTGCTCTATTTTGGTTTGATCATTGATGAATAGATAGGGTTCAAGTGCAAGACACGTGTAGCACTTGGCCAGCTTCAGATTTCTTAAAGCTGCTGACAGATGATATTCTCAAAGAGAAATGTGTACCAGAGTCAAAAGGTGGAACAAATCAGAATGGTAAGCAGTATTAATCAGCAGTCCTACTCAGGATGCCCAGACACATAAATAAATTGTGATTGCTGAGTGCCACGTGACTTTTTGAGACTGTAAGTAGTTCTTTTAAAAAAATTTTTTTTTATTGGAGTTCAACTTGCTAACATAGAGCATAACACCCAAGTGCTCATCCCATCAAGTGTCCCCCACTCAGTGCCTGTCACCCAGTCACCCCAACCCCCGCCCACCTCTCTTTCCATTACCCCTTGTTCGTTTCCCAGACTTAGGAGTCTCTCATATTTTGTCTCCCTCACTGATATTTTCACTCTTTTTCTCACCTTTCCCCTTTATTCCCTTTCACTGTTTTTTATATTCCCCAAATGAATGAGACCGTATAATGTTTGTCCTTCTCTGATTGACTTACTTCACTCAGCATAATACCCTCCAGTTCCATTTGCCTTCAAGCAAATGGTGGGTATTTGTCGTTTCTAATGGCTGAGGAATATTTCATTGTATACATAGACCACAGCTTCTTATCCATTCATCTTTTGATGGACACAGAGGCTCCTTCCACAGTTTGGCTATTGTGGACATTGCTGCTAGAAACATCAGGGTGCAGGTGTCCTGGCGTTTCACTGCATCTGTATCTTCGGGGTAAATCCCCAACAGTGCATTGCTAGGTTGTAGGGCAGATCTATTTTTAACTCTTTGAGGAACCTCCACACAGTTTTCCAGAGTGGCTGCACCAGTTCACATTCCCACCAACAGTGTAAGAGGGTTCCCCTTTCTCCACATCCTCTCCAACATTTGTTGTTCCTGTCTTGTTACTTTTCACCATTCTCACTGGTGTGAAGTGGTATCTCATTGTGGTTTTGATTTGTATTTCCCTGACGGCAAGTGATGTGGAGCATTTTCTCATGTGCTTGTTGGCCATGTCAATGTCTTCTTTGGTGAAATTTCTGTTCATGTCTTTTGCCCATTTCATGATTAGATTGTTTCTTTGCTGTTGAGTTTAATAAGTTCTTTATAGATCTTGGATACTAGCCCTTTATCTGATACGTCATTTGCAAATATCTTCTCCTATTCTCTAGGTTGTCTTCTGGTTTTGTGGACTGTTTCTTTTGATGTGCAGAAGCTTTTTATCTTGATTAAATCCAATAGTTGATTTTTGCTTTTGTTTCTCTTGCCTTCATGGATGTATTTTGCAAGAAATTGCTATGGCCAAGTTCAAAAAGGGTGTTGCCTGTGTTCTCCTCTAGGATTTTGATGGATTCTTGTCTCATATTTAGATCTTTCATCGATTTTGAGTTTATTTTTGTGTATGGTGTAAGAGAATGTTCTAGTTTCACTCTTCTGCATGGGCTGTCCAGTTTTCCCAGCACCATTTATTGAAGAGACTGTCCTTTTCCCAGTGGATAGTCTTTCCTGCTTTGTCGAGTATTGGTTAACCATAGAGCTGAGGGCCCATTTCTGGGTTCTCTGTTCTGTTCCATTGATCTATGAGTCTGTTTTTGAGCCAGTACCACATTGTCTTGATGACCACAGCTTTGTAGTACAACCTGAAATCTGGCATTGTGATGCCCCCCAGCTCTGGTTTTCTAATATTCCCCTGGCTATTTGGGGTCTTTTCTGATTCCACCCAAATATTAAGATGATTTGTTCCAACTTTCTGAAGAAAGTCCATGGTATTTTGATAGGGATTGCATTAAATGTGTAAATTGCCCTGGGTAGCATAGACATGTTCACAATATTAATTCTTCCAATCCATGAACATGAAATATTTTTCCATCTCTTTGTGTCTTCCTCAATTTCTTTCAGAAATGTTCTGTAGTGTTTAGAGTATACATCCTTTACCTCTTTGGTTAGGTTTATTCCTAGGTATCTTATGCTTTTGAGTGCAATTGTAAATGAGACTGACTCCCTAATTTCTCTTTCTTCAGTCTCATTGTTAGTGTATAGAAATGCCACTGACTTCTGGGCACCGATTTTGTATCCTGCCACACTGCCGAATTTGCAATCTTGGGGTAGAGTCTTGGGTTTTCTATGTACAGCATCATGTCATCTGCAAAGAGGGAGAGTTTGATTTCTACCTTGCCAATTTGAATGCCTTTTATTTCTTTTTGTTGCCTGATTGCTGAGGCTAGGACTTCTAGTACTATGTTGAATAGCAGTGGTGAGAGTGGACATCCCTGCCGTGTCCCTGATCTTAGGGGAAAGGCTCCCAGTGTTTCCCCATTGAGAATGATATTTGCTGTGAGCTTTTCATAGATGGCTTTTAAGATGCTGAGGAATGTTCCCTCTATCCCTACACTCTGAAGAGTTTTGATCAGGAATGGCTGCTGTATTTTGTCAAATGTTTTCTCTGCATCCATTGAGGAAATTATATGGTTCTTGTTTTTTCTCTTGTTGATTAGATCTATCACATTGATTGCTTTATGAGTGTTGAACCAGCCTTGCATCCCGGGGATAAATCCCACTTGGTCATGGTGAATAATCTTCTTAATGTATTGTTGGATCCTATTGGCTAGTATCTTGTTGAGAATTTTTGCATCCATGTTCATCAGGGATATTGGTCTATAATTCTCCTTTTTGGTTGGGTCTTTGTCTGGTTTTGGAATTAAGGTGATGTTGGCCTCATAGAACGAGTTTGGAAGTATTCCATCCCTTTCTTTCGGAACAGCTTTAGTAGAATAGGTATTGTTTCTTCTTTAAATGTTTGACAGAATTCCCCTGGGAAGCCATCTGGCCCTGGACTTTTGTGTCTTGGGAGGTTTTTGATGACTGCTTCAATATCCTCCCTGGTTATCGGCCTGTTCAGGTTTTCTATTTCTTGTTCCAGTTTTGGTAGTTTGTGGTTTTCCAGAAATGCATCCGTTTCTTCTAGATTGCCTAATGTATTGGTGTATAGCTGCTCATAATATGTTTTTAAAATAATTTGTATTTCCTTGGTATTGGTTGTGATCTCCTTTTTCATTCGTGATTTTATTAATTAGAGTCTTTTCTCTTTTGTTTTTAATAAGGCTGGCTAATGGTTTATCTATCTTATGAATTCTTTCAAAGAACAAACTCCTGGTTTTGTTGATGTGTTCTACAGTTCTTCTGGTCTCTATTTCATTGAGTTCTGCGTGAATCTTTATTAACTCTCTTCTTCTGCTGGGTGTAGGTTTTATTTGTTGTTCTTTCTCCAGTTCCTTAGGTGCAAGGTTAGCTTGTGTATTTTGAGTTTTTTCCAGTTCTTTTTGAGGGATGCTTGTATTGCAACGTATTTCACTCTCAGGACTGCTTTTACTGTATCCCAAAGATTTTGAATGATTGTATCTTCATTCTCATTAGTTTCCATGAATCTTTTAAATTCTTCTCTAATTTCCTGGTTGACCCTTTCATCTTTTAGCAGGATGCTCTTTAACCTCCATGTGTTTGAATTTCTTCCAAATTTCTTCTTGTGTTTGAGTTCTAGTTTCAAAGCATTATGGTCTGAAAATATTCAGGGGACAATCCTAATCTTTTGGTATCAGTTAAGACCTGATTTGTGACCCAGTATGTGGTCTATTCTGGAGAAAGTTCCATGTACACTTGAGAAGAATGTGTATTCAGTTGCGTTTGGATGTAGAGTTTTGTAAATATCTGTGAAATCCATCTGGTCCAGTGTATCATTTAAAGCTCTAGTTTCTTTGAAGATGTTGTCTTAGAATTTCTGTCATTTGTAGAAAGCACCATGTTGAAGTCTCCCTGTATGTGTATTATTATCTAAGTATGTCTTAACTTTGGTTATTAATTGATTGATATACCTGGTAGCTCCCACATTAGGGGCATAAATATTCATGATTGTTAGGTCCTCTTGTTGGATAGATCCTTTAAGTATGATATAGTGTCCCACTTCATCTCTTACTACAGACTTTGGGATAAACTTTAATTTATCTGACTTGAGGATTGCTACCCCTGCTTACTTTTAAGGACCATCTGAATGGTAAATGGGTCTCCAACCTTTTATTTTCAGGCTGTAGGTATCCTTAGGTCTAAAATGAATCTCTTGCAGATAGCAAATAGGTGGGTCTTGCTCTTTTATCCAGTCTGAAATCCTGTGCCTTTTGATGGGATCACTAAGCCCATTCACATTCAGAGTTACTATTGAAAGATATGAATTTAGTGTCATCATTATACCTATTCAGTCCCTGTTTTTGTATTGTTTCCTTGGACTTCCTCTTTCTTTTACAGAGTCCCCCTTAATATTTCTTGCAGAGCTGGTTTGGTGGTCACATACTCTTTCAGTTCCTGCCTGTCTTGGAAGCTCTTTATCTCTCCTTCCATTTTGAATGAGAGCCTTGCTGGATAAAGTATTCTTGGCTGCATGGTCTTCTCACTTAGGACCCTGAATATATCTTGCCAGCCCTTTCTGGCCTGCCAGGTCTCTGTGGAGAGGTCTGCTGTTAATCTAATATTTCTCCCCATATAAGTTAGGGATCTCTTGTCTCTTGCTGCTTTATTTAAGGATTTTTTTCTTTATCTTTGGAATTTGCAAGTTTCACTATTAAATATTGAGGTGTTGAATGATTTTTATTGATTTTAGTGGGGTCTCTATCTCCTGGATCTGAATGCCTGTTTCCCTCCCCAAGTTAGGAAAGTTCTCATCTATGATTTGCTCAAATACACTTTCCGGACCTCTGTCCCTTTCATGCCCTCTGGAACTCCAATTAAACATAGATTTTTCCTTCTGTGGCCATCATTTATTTCCCTTAACCTTTCCTCATGGTCTTTTAATTGTACTTCTCTTTTTCCACAGCTTCCTTCTTTGCCATCAACTTGTCTTCTATGTCACTCACTCTTTCTTCTACCTTATTAACCCTCTTAGTTAGGACCTCCAGTTTGGATTGCATCTCATTTAATTGATTTTTAATTTCAGCCTGATTAGATCTAAATTCTGCAGTCATGAAGTCTCTTGAATCCTTTATGCTTTTCTCCAGAGCCACCAGTAGCTTTATAATTGTGCTTCTGAATTGGCTTTCTGACATTAAATTGTAATCCAAATTCTGTAACTCTATGGGAGAGAGTACTGTTTCTGACTTTTTCTTTTGTGGTAAGTTCTTCTTTCTAGTCATTTTGCTCAGTGCAGAGTGGCTAAAAATGAGTTGTACTTATTAGAAGGCCAAACTCTTCTCTCTGTAGCATTCCAACTGTTCTCTCTTTAAATCTCAGGCCAAATTTTTAGGTTTTCAGGATGATTTGAAAGTTATCTAGGTATGGTGGTGGGGACAGTTGACCTGGGGACCCTAGTCTTCCGCCATCTTGCCCCGCCCTCTCAACTGTAGGCAGTTCTTATCTGAACTTAGGTTTAAAGCAGAATTAAATTGCATGACCTTAGAACTTATCACTTTTTTTTTTTTTTCTTTTGTGGCTTTCTCCTCTTTTCCATTTTAAAAGATATTTTAGAATGTCATTAATTATTCTAAAGCTTGATAAATATTATAATTTAATCCCATTCTTTTATTAGGCACACATGTAGAGTACTGAATGTATTTCTGATTATCTCAATAGAAATACAGTGAAATAAGTGGTAAGAAAATTAGTGTAAGTAAGTTAAACAAATGTACTTCAGACTATTCTTTATAAAATAATGGTTCTATATTTCTCTGACAAAACACATACATGTATTATCTCTGGAAAATTTTGTTCTAAAGTTGAAATTATAGTCCTTGGTATTTGGTATTTGTTTCATATTTTCCAAAGGAACCTGGAAGAATTTAGGCAGACTGTTTCTTTTTCTTTTATTTATCAAAGAAATTATTTACTTTTTATCTCTTGGGAAAAGAAGAAATACAAGGAAAATGAGGAAAAACTCAAATCATCAGCAACAAAAAGAGAAAATAAAAAATGTGAATTATATCTTAATAAAATTAGTATAAAAATCACAATTTATGATATTACAGAAGTGTTTAAAGCATAGATTTAAAATTATCTTTCATCAAATCAGAAGAAAATTACAAATGCTTTCTTAAACCAATTAATAGTGCCTTAGTTTTCAAAATCTTAATTTTTGAGGAAAAAAAACACCTAATAATTTGTCCTTATATAATATCAAAATATGGCACTTTGGTATGTTGGAAAACAGTGTTTATAATTTCAGCTGAGAAGGAATCAACCCTATTTTACTTGTAATACACAGTTTGACAACTGTCTGTGTTACCATGAAAATGAAAGCATGTAGTTTCTTTCTGTTTTCTGAGAGAACAGTTCTCTTACTCCAGGATGACAGATCTCAGCAGCAATACTATAACCTTCTATTAGTTAAAAATTATGGAATTCCAGTGTCTAGCACTTACTACCTGAGATAACTGGAAATTTAATGCCTATTTCTTATGATTGCTGTGAGAATATGAGAGTTAATATATAAGCAAGAAGGTAGGTGGAATAAAAATGGATTCACTCTCCACCTATTCCACCATCACTTACAACTTTAGGACTCATATATCTGACCTACATGAGAAGGCATGATTAAACTAAAGGGGTAAGTAAACTTAAAACTCAGAAGGAGTTCTTACTATATTCATCAAAAATTCATCATAAAAAACAAAGAAAGGCTGCAGAAATATGTCAGATTAAAGGATACTAAAGAGACTTAAATGCAATATGTGTCAATTAGACTGAATCTTGCGCTAGATGGGAAAAATTCTCACAAATTATTACCATTGGTTCAATTAACAAAGTTGGAAAATGACAAATTAGTGCATCATCATTTACTATATTAGAGTTAGATAACTGTACTGTGGCTTTTTTAAAAAGAATATAATTATTTTTAGGAAATACACATTGGATTTTTTAGGAATAAACAACTATAATATATGTAGTTTCATCTTAAATGATTCAGGAGAAAATGTGTGTGTGTGTGTGTGTGTGTGTGTGTGTGTGTTAGAGAGAGAGGGGAAGAAAGACAGAAAATGATAAGGCAAATAAAGAAGGAAAGAATAAATAATAATAGACAAATCTGGATAAAAGATAAATGGTTATTTTTTCCTACCTTATTCTTACAACTTTTCTGTAATTTTGAAATTATTTGCAAATAAAAAAATAAAATAAAAGCAGAGTAATTTCTAGGAAACATGTTATATATATTTTAAAAAAGTACTAAAGGAATTCTTTCAAAAGAAGAAAATTATTTGAGGTGAAATCACAGAAGAAACTTTTCCCAGATGAAATTAAGGAAAGAATGAAGAGCAAGAGAAAGTATAAATATGTAGATAAAAATAAATAACTATTAGCTATATCAAATAAAAGAATATTATCCAGATTATTTCAAAGTATATGTGGAATTAAATACATGATAATAATAACACAAAAGTTTTCTAAGATTCTTTCACCTTGATACATGAAGTAGTAAAGGTAATAATTCACATAGAATCTATTATGCCAAGAATGAATATTTTAATCTATGGTTACAAATGATAGAAGATATAAAATAAAATAACATGTAACTAATAAGTAAGAGAAGTAAATAGGATTATAAAATTATTTGCATAAATCTGAAATAAGGCAAAAAAGGAAATTAAAAAAACAGTTTATCAAATATAAAACAAATAATAAGGTGGTAGATGTAAATCCCTAATATTATCAATTACACTAAATGGAAATAAACATATGTCCGTGTTTCCTTAGACCTATTAGTATGGTGGATCCTATTAATATACTTTCTTAATATTGTAACATCCTTGCATTTTTTTTAAGGATTGTATTTTCATCTGAGAGACAGCATGTACAGAGGGCGAAGGGCAGAGGGAGAAGCAGACTTCCTGCTGAGCAGGGAGCCAGATGTGGGGCTCTATCCTGGGATCTAGGATTGTGACCAGAGCAGAAGGCAGACTCTTAACTGACTGAGCCACCCAGGTGCCCTCATCCTTTCATTCTTGGTATAAATCCCACTTAGCTCTTGGCAGGTTTTTTTTGTTTTGTTTTGTTTTGGTTTGGTTTTTTTGTGGGGATTGTTTATTTTTACTGTAGCAGTAGGGTCTTAATAATTTAGTTAGGAATTTTATCAATTACACCCTTTCAATATGTTTTTATTTTGTTTTTATGTTTGAAGGATTTTTTTTTCTGGGTATAGGCAATTACTTTTTTCAGCTTACTGATGATGTCAAACCTCTGTCTTCTTGTTTTCAGTTTTGGTTGAGGAGAAGTTGGTAATTTCATTGTATCTCCTGTGATGGTAATGTGTTTCTCATCTACCAAACCACCCTGCAACTCCTACCCTCACTGATTTTATATTTTATTTATGGTCTTTGATTTCTATTAAATATCCCATGAGGTACCTGTGGTTTTCTTTAGATTTATTTCGCTTAGAGTTAATAAAACTTGAATCTGTGGCTTGAAGTCTTTCATCTCTCATTTAGACAATCTGTGTCAGTATCTCTGCAAACATTGTTTTGGCCCAATTTTTATCTTCTTATTTTGGGACTACATAATAACTTCTTCATTTTCCTATTTGTCTCTAATGGCCTTTGTATATGTTCCATTCTTCTTTTCTCTCTCTCCAGACTTTATTCTGAAGATTTTATGTAGACCTTATTATTCTACCTTAGTAGTACCCACCTCCTATATGTCTAATATATTGGTAAAACCATCTATTAACTCCCTAGTTTCTTTTTTTAAGGTTTTATTTATTTATGAGAGACATAGGGAGAGAGAGGTAGAGACATAGGCAGAGGGAGAAGTAGGCTCTTCGCAGGAAGCCCTATGCAGAACTTGATCCTGACCTCAGGATCACATCTTGAGATGAAGGCAGATGCTCAACCACTGAGCTACCCAGGGATCCCTAACTTCTTAGTTTCAATTATTGCATTTTCAGTTAAGAATTTTCATTTGATTCTTTTTAATGAATCAAATTCTCTGGTGACAATTTTCCTCTTGTCATTTTTTAAAAATTATTAATCAAAGTTTTATAAAAAACCTGTGCCTCATAATTCTACTAGGTCAGCTCTAGGTCTGTTTCTATTTTTGTTTAACTTTTAGGGGTTTGGTCATTTTTTTCCCCTGTCTTTTGGATTTTAACTGAATGCTGGGTTTGCCATATTAAAAAAAAAAAAAAACCTGCAGATTCTATTCTATGTTATATTGTTCCAGAAAAGATGTACTTTATTTTGGCAGATAATCAAAATAGAGAAAAATCATAGACTGGAATTGGGGTAATGTGAAACTTGAGGATTTTTATATTTCCTGTTCATCTTACTTCTATGCTATATTTCTAACTGAAAGTTTCATGCATTTTCCACAGTACTTCTCCACTGAAAATCCTAAACTCGATTTTTTTCATCCCTCCAGCAGTACAGACCTGTTAGTAGCCCTGCTTTACTTCTCAGCAACTATACTGCCTCTTTCTTCATCTTACAAATCTCCATATGCCTTGAAAGGAAAAGCATTTGATAATACCAGTGGTTTCCCTATTTCTCCTGAATTTTGGTGCTTCAAACATGGCTATTTTGAAATACCTAAACACCACATTTTGTCTCACCAGTACTATGACTCTATCAAAAATTCTGCACAGTTTTCTAGTTTCTTATTTACTGTTTCCTGCTCAGCTTTTTGACTTTTTGGTTTCACACCATTTACTTATCAGAAAATACTTTCAGGCAAAACATGGCTTCCCTACTTGTACTAGTTTGTTAGGAGTATTATAACAAAGTATCACAAATGAGGTGGTTTAACCAACAGAAATTTATTCTCTTACAATCTTATACACCAAGAGTCAAGTGTTGAAAGGGTTAGTTCCTTCTGAGGGCTGTGAGAAAAGGATCCATTCAAGACCTCTCTCTTCGTTTCTGGTGGTTTACTGGCAATCTTAAGTGTCCCTTGGCTTGTGCATATATAAACCCCAGTCTCTGCTTCATGTTCATATAGTATTCTCCCTCTATGTCTCCAAATTTCTCCTCCTTCCAAGGATACCAGTCATATTAGATTAGACCTACTTACTCCAATATGAACTCTTAATTTAATGATACCTGCAATGACCATATTTCCAAATAAAGTCACATTCTGAAGCATTGAAGATAAGTAGCTTAACATATGAATTGGGAAGAGGTGCACAATTCAACACATACTATCATCAAAGCTCTGGGTTCTTTATTCCTATTTACTTGAGTAGGTATTTAATGTCTCCAAACAAGTATTTTTCATTCCATTCAATTTTTCTAATTGTCTTGCCAGAATGATTGGTCAATAATGTTCACAATGGAAGTCTCAGGTTTAATTTAAAATCAGTAATTAATCATAGAAATATCATATCCTCAAGCTTCTCTGTGAGTTTTCCTAGTTTAGACTAGGCAAAGAATTGAGGACATCTGTCCCAATATCTCCATTTTACTTGATAATCCTTCCACTGCCTTCTGAATTTTACTTACCTGTGTTAATTTAAGGGCCATATGGGGACACCTGAGCGGCTCAGGGTTGAGCATCTGCCTTAGGCTCAGGGCATGATTCCAGGGTTGGGTACTGAGTTCTGCATTGGGCTCCCTAAAGGGAGCTTGCTTCTCCCTCTGCCTATGTCTCTGTCTCTCTCTGTCTCTCATGAATAAATAAAATCTTTAAAAAAAATTAGGGCCATATGGAAGGGTGCTGTATGATGATCAGAGAGAAAGGAAACTGACCAAAATGGCAACTTAGAGGGTCTCTATCTGTTGCTTGTCCTTCACACTGTGTATTTGCAGAAAAAGGATATGTTTTCTAGTTACAAATGAAGTATAAATGTTAAGGCTATAAAAAGTGAGTGACAGCTAGAAAGCGTTCCAAAATTCATCTAGGAGTTGTGTGACTAAAGATTTTGAAACCGTTTACAATTTTTATCATGAGAGCAATAAATAGTAAACAATGTCATCTGAAGCAGATATAACAAAGACAACAAAGGATTCCCACAACATAGCAAAAAACTCCATTTTAAATTCTAAAACAGCATTATCATGGCTGTCATATATAAGTGATAAAAGGATTGGATCCACCTGTCTCCTAATTTTTCATATTTCATTTGGTTCTATCAGTAACAAGTCTTTTAAATTTGTTGTATTTAAAGGAAATCATTGTAATACAACTATATGTTTAAGTCCTCGTAACAAATTCTTCTCTTGTGGGAATTGATCTAGATGTTTTTCAAGAGGTAAGCCTAATTCCTATAATATCAGTGCTTGATATGTTACTGCCTTTCCCATTTTCCTTTTTCTCACACGTAAATTTGCTTTTCTAAAGACTCCATATTCAGTTGATTTATGCTTCACGCTGAACAAAGATGTATTGAAGTGCTTAAGAAGTCAGTTTTTGATAGGATAGACTAGCTTTAAAACTAAACTATGGGAGAGAAGGAAGATGACAGAGTAGGAAAATCCCAAGCTCACCTCATACCACAGACACACCACTGATGTAATGGCTACACTTCTGCAACTGACTCTAGAAACAACCTGAAGACTGCCAGAATAGATCTTTCACAGCTAGTCACAGAGAGAAGGCCGCATTGGAAAGGATAGGAGGGGTGGAGATGCAATTGAGAACCAAACCTTCAGTAGGACTAACCATAAATAGGAGGAACATCACATACATGGAGAAGTAACAGTATCAGGCCTTATACAAGGCACCCCCCAGCCCTAGGAACCCACATTGGGAAGATGATAAGAAATAACAAGTGTTGATGGATCTTTAGAGAAAAGGGAATCCTTGTACACTATTGGTGTGGAAGACAATGTGAAACTGTCTTCAAAAAATTAAAAATAGAAATATCATACAATCTAGTAATTGCACTGCTAGAAAACAAAAACACTCATTTAAAAAGATATACACATATGTTTATTGCAACATTTACAATAGACAAAATATGAAAATAACCTAAGCATCCAAGAATAGATGAATGGATTAAAAAAATGTAGTATTTATGTATTTATATACAATGGAATGATACTCAGTCATAAAAAAAAATAAGATTTTGCCATTTGATACAACATGAATGGACCCAGAGGGTATTATGTTAAGTGAAATAAGTCAGACAGAGAAAGACAAATACCATATGATTTCATTTACATATGGTATCTAAAAAACAAAACAAACAAGCAAAAACCAGAAACAGATTCATAAATACACAGAACAAACTGGTGATTGTGAGAAGGGACATGGGTAAAGGTTGGCTGAAATAGGTGAAGAAGATTAAGAACTACAATTTCCAGCTACTTAAAAAAAAATAATGAAATAAAATAAGATAAAATAAAATCTGTCAGGCAACCAAAAAAACCTAACCATAATATAAATTCTGAGTGAGATCATGGATAAGATTCTTTCCATTCCATGCTTCAATATCTAGGAATAACCATATCTCACAGACTTGTTAGAAAGATTAAAGAAGGCAATGTAAGTAAAGTTCTAGGTAAAGTGCTTCCTACACTTTAATGACTAAATGAGTTATTATTATTAATGAACAGATATAGCTTGAACCACATTTCCTACTACATTACAGGATGAATCCTCTATTCCAGACACATGAGTTTTCTAAATCTCCAAATATACACACCTACACACATATATATATACACTTACACATATTTGTGTGTATATGCATGTACATATATATATATATATACACACACACACATATATGTATGTAGGTACTTATTCATTGAACTTCAGTGAATTTAATTGAATTGGGGAAAAAAAATAAAAGGCTTACCATAGCTAAAAGTTAAAGATTTTAAGGTTGTCTAAAATGATTAAGAGAAAAGCAGATTATTAAAGCTTTAGGGATTGTTAATCTCCACAGGAGGAATGGAGAGGAAGTAGGGTTAGGAATGTCATGCTGAGACAATATTTTATAATAAAGTCTTCAGTTCCACTGACTTTATTGTGTGATTCATTTTTTATACAAGCATAGATTCTTAAATGTTATATTATTCCTAATATTTGATATACCATCAATAATGTATTATATAAAGGCTATTCTTGTTTTATTCACCATTATTTTAAGAAATTTGCTGAATCCTAAAATATTTTATTTCTTATCTTCTTTTATCTAAAAAATGGATTTGAGGCAGGAATCCTATAACATAACGAAATAGAATGGACTAAGTTTTGATTAATAAATCTCCTGGGAACCTGTTCTGAAATGAAAGCCATTTAATATACTGAAGAATGGATTTAAGTGAGGGCAGTGAGAGAACTACAAATAATTTCTTGCTTGTTACAATTATTTTACAAAGGAAAGATATTACTGAGAAACAGTTTTGAATACAGTTATATACACATTCATTACTGATATACTTAAGATTCTTATGGATCTATGATCAAAAATATTGGTTTCAAACATCTTCTATATGGTGTTCTCAATTATGTGGAGAGAGAAAAAGAAGGCATAGTGAAGCAAGTATATCAGCTAATGGTTTTTCATTGATCAGTGATCTCGCCAAATTTAGCTTCCCAGCTCCCACTCCAGGAACTTCTTGACATATAATATTAACATTTCTGTTTCATTCTTGCCTACTAATAATAGTGGTAACTATTCTAATGATAACTGTTCTTTAAAAAGATTTAATAGTATTTACTCTAGACAGAGGCTTCCTAGTTTCCTTTACTTATGGACATTTCAAAACACATATACCTCCTTCCTGTATTTACCTTCAATTTATTCATCCTGCTGGTCTCTGTGGCATCCGCTTTTTCTTCCCTCTAATACTAAGCACGAGTGCAATTCTCAAGTGTGACACAAAATATACCACATTAATTTTTCCTTTCACCCTCCTATCACCATTCTACTTGTAAATTATCTCCCTACACTACAGCCCATATTATTTTTGAAGTTTGTGTCATTAATCCCAAGTAATAATCAATTTGTTTATTATATATTATTTATTACAGCTCCATGGCTAGATATAGCATACTGTAACACAGAGAGAGTAATTTGTATGGAATTTGATGCCTACAGCATCATCAAAAGCAGGTAAGACAAGATAGTCCCTCATTGGTCCTAGACCCAGCCTTTTACCTGAGATTACTGAAAGAAAATGAGAAGGTTCAGCTCAGGGTCAGTGTTGTCAACATGGAGAGAAGAGCAGGAAGCAATAAATGTTCCACAACTGGAGCATAAATAGTGAATATTTTATTAGCTTCCTACATTCAAATGTGGTCTATCATTTCTGACCCATGAAAATTACTGATTGGCAATAAAGATCTTCTTTGATGTGTTTTTTCTTTTGACCTACTTATGGAAGATGCTTATCTAACCCTGACACACCACTTCTCCTCCCTTCTTCTCCCTATATAGTTGTTTAAAATAATAAGTGATGCATATGTCATTATAATTTATAGCCAAGTAAGGTCTGTGATTACATTTCTTTATTTGTGTGCCTTTCTATTTTCGATAGATTAATAATTGCTTACATTTTCATTTGCTATACCAAGTCATTCCACAGCCGTATGATTTTCCACATTAACAAACTATGCTGAATATATTCATTCTATCTATTTCATAAAGATGTCCCTCCCATAGAATTTTCTCTTTAGAACAAATCAGTATCTTTATTCTCTAGTCAGAAGCTATATTAGGAATTCTCCCTTTTCTTCTGTGTTTAATAGACTTTACCCTAGATCCTATTTCTTTTTCTTCCTTGATCTCCTTATTTGCTTTGACAGAGCACAAGCTGCCTCTAGTAGCTTTCTGAGAGGTATGCAAAAAAGAGGAATGCTTCAGTCCTTTCATCTCTTAAAATGTTAATATTATATTCTCCTATGTGTTGGGGGGTTGGCCAGTTTTATCAAATTCTATTTAGAAAACTTTCAAGGTATTGTTCCACTGTCTTCTAGTGTCTCAAATTCCTATTAACAAATCAATAGGATTTCTTTTTTTTTTTTTAATCTGTTTCTTTTTCTTCTACAAGACTTTTAGGATCTTTGTTCTATTCTGTACATCCTGAAATTTTACCACACCATCTATTGAAAATGTTTATTCATTGTACTTTAATCAAAACATTTCAATGGAAACATATATCTAACATTTCAGGTTTTCTCAAAATACCTTTGATTTTCTCTTCATTGTTTCTGGACACCTATTTGTCAGACTAATGGAGTAATCCACAATTTTATTATCTGTTCTTTGTTCATCTCCTTATTTCTTAAGGAATTTCTATAATTTTATCTCCCAAACTTTTTACTGAATTTTATTTTTTAGCCATCACGTTTTTAATTTCCCAAAGCTCTCATTGTTCCCTGATTATTCCTTTATGCCAACATCATACTTTCATTTCAAAGTTGAAATAGATTCTTTTAACCTCACTGAGAATATAAATTATGATTTCTCAGTGCATTTAATCAAAATATGTTGGTTTAGAGTACTTTTTGCTTATGAAATGTCCTTTTTCTAAGATGCATTGAAATAATCTAGTCTTTTAGGATGAACTGTATAATATAGTGGTTAAGAAGAGCATGAGTTGTAAAGCTAGATTCCTGACTTTAATATCCTTGCACATCTGTGTAATAACAAAAACAACTATTATCTTCCCTGTGCTTTAAGTTCATTTGTAAAATAGGGATGTCATTGAAGAAATATTTTAAAAAATTGATTAGTTTAAACATATGAAACACTTAGAATATGCAATAAATATTAAAAATTCATTTGTACAGAAAAATTCATTTTGTACATTTTGTTTTCTAAATTAGAGATTGTGTCTGTCTATAAATTCTTCTACAATTTGTAAGAGTTGTTCATTTTAGCTTCCTAGACTTATCTGAAAAATTTAGGAAGATCTTAAACCTTTAAATGAATATTTAGCATTGTATTGCTACCAACAGCATAAATATAGTGGAATTATAATTAATGGTCTTGGTTAAGAATCAGAAAACAATGTGCTCCTAGGATAATGTATATGTACCATGGATTGTGGGAGAGGAGAAAAAAGAAGGGAGAGAGAGAAAGGAAAGGGGTCTACAACATGAGTTTGTCAATGTCTGCCATCAACTCAAAAAGGTTGCTGCAGGATCTAGAAGAAAGTTTGCTATCATAGCAGAGCAGGTGAAGTTAATGCATTATTGAGGAACTGGGTGCAGTCTAGGTCAGAAGGGAAATGGTATCTACTATCTTTTAAAAATAAATTTAATTTTTTAAATCCTTTAAACTCCAGAGTTCTACGGCAAAGTCTCATTCCTACATAACTAATTGCTGCTTTGGCCACATCCATTCTCTTGAATTTCTGTATATAATTTGATGCCCATCAATCCACTCATTAGTCAAATCAGCTATTAATCATCAAAACCCAAGTCAGATGAATAAGTGCTTAAATTTTTTAACTGGTTAATCGACAAATAGAAAAGTGATCAAATTCCACTAAGGCTAATAGTAAATGCTTCATGTGAATATATGGGTTCTTGGTTCTCCATTTTTCTTCTTGGAAACAATTTTTGGTTCTATATAGATGCAGTTAATGTTATTTGTTTGAAAGTAAAATTACTTTGTAGTTACCAGAATATCAACAAAATTTACATGAATTATTGGTTCCTTAAAAACCATAATCCTTTTGTTGATACATAAATGTGTATCAACAAAAACAATTTTAACTTATGCTGTTTTCCTAATGAAAATAGCCCCCTAGGTTAAGGGAATAGTCAACATTTGTTTTTGGAACAAAATGTTGTATCTCCAAGTACAAGATTTCTATGGAAATTCTTATTTTACTTTTAAGTTGAAATATTTAGAAATTAGAATTTAGGGCCAATTCTTCAGTCAGAAGTCTCTCAGATATTAATTCTTCTGATAGTTTGAGAGAAAGAAAATGATACAAACTGTCACTGATTTTCCTTTTGAGCTCTTTTTAATGTTGTTTTAGTCAAGAATGGCTGAAGAGTATAGAAAGAAATAATAGTAATCAGTAGGAGCTATCCTTTGTAAAATATAATTAAAAATTAGCATGTATGCTGCAAGATTTTCCCAAGAAACCCTACAAATGTTATTTAGTGAAAGTACAGAAAGTGTGATTTCCATAACCAGTCACGTGCTAGTAAATATTTAACAACTGGCTCTTTAAGGAAGCAGAAACCCTGATTTATAGTGTTTTATCAATGTCTGTGATGTAAATGCTCTCCCCGTGGTTTATTTCAAGCTAATAAAATGATGTTCATGAGCTCACGAAATTTCTAAAAACTTAAAAAATTGATTAACTCTATCATACCGCTGTACCATCTCTCCAGTCTAAGGATACAGTTGCTCTAAATGTTGTTGATTCCATTTTATGAGTTCTATTTCAAGTTTCTATCAGGAAACATTTGAAGGTACAACACTTTAGTATAACATAAGGTCTCTCCTCAAAAATTTACATTTTTGTTTCTATTATAATCTATTATAGATATTCAATGTATGCTTTTCTATGTATGTCACTGTTCATTGCCCATCCCTTGAATTGAATCATACTAGATAGTGTAATTTTGTAGTACTTCATTTTTCATGAGTGTGCTTCATTTTGGTACTTATTAATCATAAGCAAGATTGTGTATGCATGTAAGTAGAAGGCACTCTGGGTAATTACAATGAAGGATGAGATTAAAAATGAGTTATAATTCCACCTATGTTTGCTTTTCCAAAAATGCCTCAAACTAATACCCATAAAATCAAACTTAATTTCAAAGCAATTCACAAACACTCTGGCATTGAGAGCCAATTCCAAAGTTACTCACAATATTTAAATCCACATATCATTTAACGGCTAATTAGCTACAACATGATATGCCTTGGCCAAAGATGAGTCAAAATTTTTAATTCAGTCAAAAATACAAAGTTACTGTATTTTTATTGAAGATATTATTTCCTCAAGAATGTCTCTCTTGCCTAAACCAAAACTAATCCTTTCTCCTTCTTATTTTTTTATACCTTATTCTACATCAGATGGCATGTTTCTTGATTTGCTATTTGCTTTTATACTTACATACTTCTAATACTCCTCAAGATTATCTCTTAAAGTATTCTGCATCATCTCATGTATTTTCCTTTTTAGGAGAATCCACAAATCTAACCTTTATAAAAATCAATAATTTTCTAAAAATCATTATTCTATACACAAAATTAGTGGAGTCCAAAATTCCTTATAATCATTTTGAAATAAGAAGATCTGGATCTTTCTCATTCTGTACCCATTTCTTAGATTTCTCTTCACATTTTGTGTTGAAATTGATCACTGCTCTGCATAACCTATATCAAACTGCCCCAGGTTTATGAAGTGGTGACAGCCTAATTGTGATAGGTAAAATGTCAATTGACTTAAAAAACGGTACTTAACGCTTTAGATACATTATGTCAATCAATTTTAATTCATTTGATAAAGTGAGTATGTTCTCGATATTTTACAAATAAATTGAGACTTACAGAAATCCAGAAACAATATAACTAGTTTAACTGAGAAAACTAGAATTAAACCAAGTTCTATCTGAATCAGAGCCTATTTTTTCAGACAATATCATACTACATTTTTAAATTAATAATTCAGTGATGAGAGTATAAGAAATGTTTCTTCCTTTGTATAAGAAGTATTTCTTTTAAGAAAATTAAAACCATCAGAAAAATATTCCCTTCTCTCTAAGACAAATTTTTAGACATTATAGCAGCAGTAATTGTAAAGTAGAGATATGGGGTTTTGATCTGCCAATAATCATACTGAATGGAATTTTTGATAGGTTGGATTTTTGATTAACCAAGCCAAGGGCCTGCTGTTTCCATAGAAAGAGAAGAGGAACACAGTTTTAAAAAGGGAATCTTTTAAATTGCATCACTGAAAAATTGAGAATAACAGGTGTGTGATAGGGCTTTGGAAGACATTAAGGATAAAAAGAAACAGCACATTTCATCAAGGTTTAAACACTAATAAGGAAAAGCCTGAGAGGAAGGCATTTTGAGTGAGTTCTGCTCATTCAAGAAAGAAAGAAATGCAAGGAGTTGTCCCAGACTGGAGACTAGAAGATGACAGGAGACAGCCTCGGAACAGGGTGCAGAATGAAATGAAATGATGGTTAAGATTGAAATAAATCAGAAAGAAAACGTCCGTTTTGGTAATAGGGACCCTAGAGGAAAGTACATCAGGGGATCCTTGGGCAGGGAGAGTAGGGCTGGAGGATCTACTTCCAAGATGGCTCCAGTGCAAGGCCTAAAAGTTGTTGACTCCCAGTTCTTCTCCATGTGGGACTCTCCACACACAGCTTCTGCTCCTGTACAGCATGGTGCTTGGGTTCCAAAAGCAAGTACACCAAGAAATGGAAAGTAGAAGCTTTCAGCCTCTTAAAGCTAGAATCTGAAAACTGTCACAGCATCCCTTCCTCCATATGCTACTGGCCAGTCAGAAAGCCCAGACTCAAGGGGAGGAACCATGACCACTCACCTCTCAGGAGATCTGGGATCATGTTTTTAAACGGCCAAAGTCATCCAGCCTATATTTAAAGACATCAGTGGGGACTATACAGTTCAATGTAAATCATACACCTTCGAAAACTGTTCTATAATCTGTGTTTTTGTGTTCTTATATTAGTTCGTCACATTGTCCCTAGTTCTATATTCAGTGGACTTTATTTGAAAATAAGTAAGATGTCTCCGATCTTATTCTGTCTACAAGCCTAACTCTAATATGGAGTATTCTTGTAGTATATAATTAAATATTATTGGCTCCTGCAATTGTTCATTCATTATCTTGGTCAAAAGGCCCTTAACATGCTGGTTTGTGTATGCCCACTTGAAAGTGCAGCTCTAAAAACTGCATACCACACTGCAAACTTTGTTGTCTGACCAGCACAGAAACAAAGCAGGAACATCATCATTCTCTCTTACATGCATTTTAAATTTCCATAAATGCAAAGCAGCTATTGTAGCAACTGTGTTAACTTATAAGCACTTATCAAGTATGTTTTTAATTAATATCTATAGCTATTTTTCACTCATCCTCTTGCCTTAGTATATGTTATAAAACCTTTTTAATTTTAAAAATATACTTTTTTTCCCCTGGGAAATAATTTATTTTCCCAATAAAAATACCTATATCATATTTGTCTATATCCATTTCTATTAACCTTAAAGGATGTTTGATAAAGCAAAATATTATGTGAACTGTATTTAATTTCAGGCTTTCTTGATTCTTAAATATAGTACATACAGCATTTTTGTACAGTATAAATATAGTACATACAGCAATTTTTAATAGCTCCTGAATCTTATTTGTATTATTCTTTCTTTAAAAAAAATTGGCCACAGTCTCAGAACTGTTTGTGTCAATTGGCCATTTAAGTTTAATAGTAACATACTGGTTAATGATAACAATGCATCATAAAACCTTCGGAAGGAAAGGAGAATGTTTTGTGGACCATTTGTGTGTGTGTGTGTGTGTGTGTGTGTGTGTGTGTGTATGTCAGTTTTAAGTTAGTTTCTAAAATCAGTATTTTTTAATGGAAACAACTTGACCAAAAATCTGTCACAGAATTTTTAGACCCATTAAAACAAAAGTTTAACGAGAAAAGAAAAAAAAATTTGGCCAGATACTATGGAATAAGAATTATATAAATATTCCACATTTGTAGGTCCTTACCTGTGCATAACTGTTAAAAAAATAAACAACAAACCTGAAGTGTAATATCAGACCATGTGCATCTTTTAAGCTCTAGAAGCACAACAGAAGTTAACATTTAATAAGTAGAACATTTAAAAATTAATTTTAAATCAATGGATAATACAGGAAACTGGATAATCTCCATTCACCTCTCCTCAAGTTCCTGACAAGTTTATTCTCCATGTTATCATTCCAAATGGGACAGATGAAAAAAAGAGACATGCTTCCACTGGGATTGCTAGGTCAAGGCTCATCAAATTCTAAGGATATGAGAATCATCCCGGGTGTTGTTAAACAAGCACAATCCTTGAGATTCTCCTCCCCCAGCAATCAGACTTAGTCACATTAGTATTGGTATATACTCGTTTAATGCTTTTCCCCAAGTAAACCTGATGTCTGGGCTCTTGTGGATCATAGCTTGGGAAGCACAGCTCCAGCCACTGTGCCTGGATTTTCAGTGTGATGGAGTAGCTATCTGCCACACCTGGTATTTCCTGGCTAAGTGTCACTGATTTCAACAGCATACCCCACTCCCCACACCCCCAAATTTCCTGCTCTTCAATTTCAGGCATTTAATTTCTTCCTACATTCTACCTTTGCTTTCTTGGTCAGGTTGTTTTGTTTTCTCTTGTCTTTTTTGTTTCTAGCAAGAATCACATGTGTTCCCTTCAAATCATTTTCTTTTGTTCTCCTTTGAGGTCTCTAAGAGAGTCACTTCTCAGACTCCTGCTCTTTTCTGGCATATACCTGTATTTCAGTGGTGTGCCTTCTACCTCTGCCCCTCTGCTGGGAAGAAGGTAAAGATTAGGATTAGTCATTGGTGAGAACTATCAGCAGCCAAAATTGGGCTTTCTCTGAGCTAAAACTTCACAAGGCATATTCTTCTCTGACATAATGTTATAATCTGGGTCCTCACCAAAAAGTTATTTTTTTTCATGAAGAGGTAACTAATATTATCAAATACTTTTTTCTCTAACCTATTTAGATGACACAGTCTTTATCCTTTAACCATTTAACAAGCTGTTACATTAAAATATTTTTAATATGGGAAAACACAATATTCCTAGAATAAGCCAAAATTATCCATGATTCATTACTTCTGTATACATTATTGTATTCAAGTTACTAATATTTCTCTTCTCTGAAAGCATTTGTGTAATTTAAGAAATATCTCTCATATGAATGTTTACTAGAACTTTCTATAAATTCATCTAGGCTTGGACTTCTCATTGTGAGAAGGTATCTTACTACTGTTGAAACCATAAAGTTAAAAAAAAAGACAAAAAGATTTCTGATTCTGTTTTGGTCTATTTTTCTATAAAGCAATAGTTCTCACATTTTCAAATTGATTAGTATAATGTTGTTCTTCATTTTTCTTCTTACTCATTCGTGCATTTATAATAGTCTTATTCCATTTTTCACTCCTACTAACACATCTTCTGTCTTGTGTTTTTTTAGTCTGATAAATTTTGCCAAAGCTTAATTTTATCAGTTTTCAAAAGAACAAAGCTTCATTGATCTTTCTAAAGTAGATTTTTCTTTTATTGCTTCATTATTAATTCATCTTTATTAATTCATTAACAATCATATTCTGTTTTTATTTGCTGGCTTCAGAGGTCATTCAGCTTTAAGCCTTTCTTCTTTCCTAATATAAAATACGTAAAGCTACAGAGTTCTCTTTAAGTAGGTAACTTTAGCCTTACACAACAAATGGAGATATAGTATTTTTGTTATTAAATATTAGCATTTAAAATGTTCCATTATTATTTCTTTCCACATATAAGCTATTGAGGTGATTTGTTAAATTTTCTAATTGTATGTTTTCTACTTTTCCAGTTTTTCTAATTATCTGTTTCTTAGCTATCTTAGTTACTCTTATTGTTTATAAGTTACTTGCATTATAATCAGAGAATACACTGTTATAAATTGAGTATCACTAAGAAGTGCTTCATGGCCTTGGTTTGAAAAACAGGTGTGTTTCTGTTCATTATGGCACTACATATATACACATTAGCTTTGTTACTTATGTAGCTAAAATAATCTGCATCTTGACATTTTGTCTTGACTTTTTGTCTGTTTCATTCATCAATTGCTGAGAAAGGTTGCAATCTCATATAGTTTTAGGGGATTTGTCAATTTTAATTTTTCTTCATATATCTTAGAGATCTGTTACCAGTTGCATACAACTTTAGAATTTTTCCTAGGAAGTGAAACTGTTTTATGCATAAATGATAATAACACTCTATATTCTGTCAATGTTCTTTGACTTAGCTTCTATTCTAAATTATCTATTAAGTAAATTTTCACTTGTTTACTTGTCTTTTGCTTAGCATTTTCTTGATATTTTTTTCTTCTCCTTTATTTTAAAATTTTTACTACCTTACACTTAGGTATATTTCTTTTTGGGGGGGGGGGGTTAGGGAGGAGGAGGGAGAAGTAGGGAGGAGCAGAGAGAGAATCTTAAGCAAGCTCTACACCCAGCATGAAGCTCAACCTGGAGTTTGCCATGGGGCAATCCAACAACCCTCAGATTGTGAACTGAGCCAAAACCAAGAGTTGGGTGCTTAACTGACTGCACCACCCAGGCACCTCAATTAGTTGTATTTTTTTTCAAGGAATTTGTTCATTTCACATGAGTTGTCACATTTCTTTGCATAAACTTGTTAATAATATATCTGTAGGGTATACATTGATAATTCTTCTATTTTTGATACTAGAAATTCATGTTGTTGGCCTATCTGGATATCTAGTGGTTGTCATTTTTTAAACTTTGTAAAAATCTTTTTAAAGCTTCTCTATTGTTTGTCTATTTTCCATTTTACTGGTTTCTCCTTTAATCTTATTTCCTTCTATTTATATTTGACTTTTTTGCTCTCCTTTTTCTAGCTTCTTAAGATGGTACCATATGTCATGAATTTTATAAATTCTTCTCTCTAAATATGAGCATTTAAAGCTGTGGATGTGTCCAATACAACTGACATGTTGTACTTTCATTATTATGTTTTCTCAAAATATTTTCAAATTTTCCTATTTATGTGATATGTGTGTCCTATATTTTGGCTCTTCCATTTTCAGCCTCTCAAATTTATAATCATTCTATTGTTTGGATTAATGCACATTTTTCTGGTGGTATGATACCTTTTCATATCTCAGTTCTAACTTCTGGCATCGTTTTTCTTATTCTTGAATTCCATCTTTCAGTTGTTCCTGTATGTTTTTAGTGATGTCTTTCAGTTCTTGCTTTAAAAAGTCTGTACTTAGCCATTACTTTTGAAAGATTGTTATACTGGGTATACAGTTCTATGTAGTTATTATTCTTTCATTCTTTTGAGGATATCAAGAGAATGAGGCAACTACAAAGGGATAATACAAGACAGGGGTAGGAAGAGTAGACTCAATATAAAAAATATACCTGCATATGTCAGAGTAAGTCCAATATCTATTGTATGGTCATGGACATTTTTTATATTACAATTTCTGAAGCTTAGATTCCAGACTTGTGATTCTGTTTTACATTTGCCAATAAGCCAATTATTTTGACTGTACAATCTTAAAATCCAAAGATAAAATATAATAGGTATTATACCACATATGTTATATTTTTAATGAGTTGATGACATGTGAAATCAATAACTGCTATTTTTCACTAATCAAAGAGATGACATAAAAATTTTTAAGCAAGTGATGCTTAAAATGGATGGAACTTCAAAGCTAAGTGGGAATTGTAAACAAATGGCCCAGATACTTACATAATTTAGTGGCTTGATGTAGGCTCTGAGAAAAAGCTTTTTCTTAAAATTGGTGCCATATAAGCAGCAGTATAAGTACTGTAATATGAATTTTTTATAATTTGAAAACTTAAATTCTGCTATGGAGGACAAGTAAATGAAAAACATGAATGTAACTCATAAAAAGTGATAAGCCAAGGTAATAAACTGATAGATTGTGAGATATAGGCAAAACTCAGAGGATATGTGACATAGAGATAATGAATAAACAAGTAACATGTGAGATATAGGCAGAATCTGTAAGCTGAGTTCTAAACAGTAAGTAATAAATAATCTATAAGATATGCTAAGGATGTAAAGAATAATTGTAATGTATGCTGAAATAAACAAGTGTCACAAAAAGATAAAAAGAGATGGAAAGATGACGTATTGATACGCATCTTATGGGCTAAAACCTATCTCATCCCTACATCCATCACCCGTTGGTGACATCTAGTATAGTTGTTTTATGGTCTCAGATATGCTCTACCCATGAAAGGCAGATAATGCCCATGGCTAGGCAGCAAACTAACTGGCAAGTTGTCTCTGCATCTCTCTGACAGAGCAATGTGTGTCCTTGGCCCTGGTACCTTTTTTCTATGAGTCCTTTGCACAAACTTCAAACTCTGGTTCTCAAAAATCACACCATCTACAAAGAAGAGCCAAGTGAAAGAGAGATAGTACATCTGAACATTGTAAAACATAGGATTCATATAGCACATTCTTCCTTTCATGAACAACCTATTCTAACTGTGTTAGCCTATCCCATCTCTCACTCTTATTTCTTCTCTGAGTTTTAAACACATGTAATAGACTGTAATTTGGTCTGTCACAAACTATGGCTTTCTACTCTGTGATTTCTGGGGTAGTTTGTTTATTAAAGTGCCCAGAAGATATTCCATCAAGTAAAGTCCTGTATGATAGATGATGATAAAATAATTAGAGCATATTTGCTAATACTCTTTAAAATGGATATTTAAGCTCAATTATTAAGAAATTTTAAAATCAAGAACACAACAAATGTTAGGGTTAGAAATACTTGTTGTACTTATCACAGCAAATCAATATTTATCTATGTAGCCTCACTTTAACCTTGACCAATACTAGATATCCCTAAGGATGAAAGAAAAGATAATCCTCCATAAAGCTGTTAATTAATCTCTGGATTATCTTGGGGGCACTGCTGATACCATCTGGACAAGATCATATGCCCTAGAGAATGGGAACTTGTGGTCCATATCATTGTAATCTCTATTTACATAATTACAGATAGTTTGTTTTAGATAAGTCTGTAATCCTTTTCTAAAATAGTATTCTACCCCAATGGATTGCACATACTTGATAGTATATCAAAAGCTACCTTCCAATGATGCCTGCAATATTTCACTAATTGTGCTCTTTTCTGACTCGTGTCAGTGCTCCCATCTATCATATACTCTGTTATCAGATAAATCTTGTTAAGGAGACGCTCTGAGTCATTCTCATGTTTAAAATGCTTCAGTGGATTCCAGTCTGGATTCATAAAGTCCAAATTCCTTATTCTGGCATTCCAAAACCTTAGAGAATCAAGCCCTGCCTCTGTTCTTTTCTATTATTGTAAATAAAAGCTATGGCTGCAATGCTTTAATGTTTAGTCAACTACCAAATCCAACAAATCCTAAGAAAGTATGGTATTTTGAATTATTAGTCTATGTCTTTGTTGTGTTATAATCTATTCATTAGTTAATGTTTTGAATAGTCGCATTATCTACAAAATGGGAAGATCATAATTCCAATTAATCACAGTCATAATTATAGTACCCTCACAAAATTTTAAGGAGTAGTAGAAAATCTCAAACCCCTCTCCCCCTTCTCTTTCTATTTCAGAACACTATTCTGCAGATCAGCTACATCCACAGTTCATAAATTCCCATAGAGTCCTTAAAAACTCAGAGTTCATTCCTTTCCCAATACCTAAAGAAACAGTAATTCTACTTTCTCTTTATTTTTTAAAGATTTTATTTATTTATTCATGAGAGACAGAGAGAGAGAGGCAGAGACAAGGGCAGAGGAAGAAGCAGGCTCCATTCAGGGAGCCCGATGTGGGACTCAATCCTGGGACTCCAGGATCACACCTTGAGCCAAAGGTAGATGCCCAACCGCTGAGTCACCCAGGTGTCCCTCTATTTTTTCTTTAAAACTTTTTCTGATATCATCTTGATGTCTTTTAAAAAATATTTTTAGAGGTTTATTTATTTATTTCAGAGAGAGAACAGGGAAAGGGCAGAGGGAGAGGAATAAGCAGATTTCCAGCTGAGCATGGAGTCCAATATGGGGCTCCCATCTTCTGACCTGGAAATTATGACCTGAGCCAAAACCAAGAGTTGGATGCTTCACTGTGCCATCTACATGCCCTGTAACATCTTTTATTAATATCAATTACTTGGATAAAGAAAAGCTAGGTTTCTTTATGGTGTTGTAATAGGATATCATATTTTATTAATGAAATTATGTGAGGCAATGTATATATGGTTAAGGACCAGGCTTATTGTTAATTATCTTGTTAATAATCAAGATGGATCCAGGAAGGAAACAAATAGGTCAAATGGATCTACATATAAAGTCTGAGCTATTCAGTAAGCAAACAGAAGCAATGCAATACAAGTTTTGGAAATTGGACCATAGTGTAGTATTTCCCAGGTTTTGGATTGGCACGGTAGCACACAAGTGATATATACCAAAAGAGCAATGCTAAAGCTCTGAAACTAAACTGCTATTTGAATTATGGGCTATAAAATTAGGCCAGGACATTAATTCTAAACCCAAACAGGTGTACTAAAAAACTAAAATATAAATAACTCATAAAAGGTGCAAAACACAATCCCAAATCACCTGTCATATCAAAAAACAAGAGCATCTCAACTTTATATATATATAAAATAAATAGAAGGAATATAAAGAAGAACCAAATTGGAATTCAAAACTGGAAATAAAATAATAGAAATTAAGAATCCACCAGATGGATTTAATAGATGAATGGAGATATCAATGGAAATTGTCACTGAGCTCAGAGACAAAGCAATAAAAATTATCTAATCTGAGCATCCATGGAAAATATAAATTTAAAAAATGAACAAAGACTCAAGAATTTTTGGACAATTAAAATAAATGATATATCTGTAAAAAAGAACATGTAGTAGTAAATGGCTTAAAAAACACTTTTAAGAACTGAAGACTGAAATCTTTCCATGTTTGATTAAGAAGCTAAATCTAAACAAATCCATACATCTAAACACTGACACATCAAAATAATAATTTTATCTCTAAAAAAAGACAAAGGAAAAAAAATCTTAAAAATAGTAAACAAAGATGTAACATATTACCTCTATGGAGATAATAATTTGAGTGACAGCAGAGTATTTCATTAGCAACCATAGAGAACAGAAAGAAGTTGTCCAATATTTTTCAAATGCAAAACAAAACAACAACAACAACAACAACAACAACAACAAAAACAGTTGACAGCCTCAAATTCTATATCTAGAGAAAATACCTTTCAGGAACACAACAGAAATAAAAATAATCTCAGACCATAGAAAACCATGAGATTTGTTAACAGGAGAGCTGCTGTAAACAAAATGCTAAAGAAAGCCTTATACAGCAGAGAGAGGAAATAATAATAGAAGAAAATCTGGAGCATCAAGAATGAAGAAGAAATAGTGAAATGGAAAGAGGAGATAAAAAGTCAACATAATAGACTATAATCCTGTTAAGTATTTTTTTTAAGATTTATTTAAGAGAAAAAAATAATGTTGGTAGTGGGGATCCCTGCGTGGCTCAGTGGTTTAGTGCCTGCCTATGGCCCAGGGCATGATCCTGGAATCCTGGGATCACGTCTCACATCGGGCTCCCTGCATGGAGCCTGCTTCTCCCTCTGCCTGTGTCTCTGCCTCTCTCTCTCTCTCTCTCTGACTATCGTAAATAAAAAATAAATAAATAAATAAAATAAAATTAAAAAGTTAAAAAAAAAACAAACCAAATTGTTGGTAATAAAAGACAGTGACAGTAAAAGACAGTAAATAGACAGTGAATTCTAAACCCAAACAGGTGTATTGAAAAACTAAGTATATATACATATACTATATATAAAACTATATATATACACACTGTATACTATATATATTATATATAAAACTATATATATATACATACTATACACTATATACATATATACATATGTATGTATATAGTGTAATTTCTAGGAGAACCACTAAATAAAAAAAGAAAGTATGAGAGATATCCTCAAACACTATAGATAATTCAAAATAAAAATAATCCATAGGAGAAAAGAAATGGGAAATGAGGTAGTGAAAAATAGAAAGAATAAATATAAAACAAGTAATGCAATGGCAGATTTAAATTCTAACATATCAAATATTACACAGATGCAAATGAGAGAGAATAAATCAGAATTAATATCTGAAGTAAAAATGGCTAACAATTTTCCAGAATTAATGACATATGTAAAACCAGGAAGATCAGAAAATACTAAGCAGGATAAAAACAAAAACAAAACACCTGGGTATATCATAATGCAATATGGAAAATCAAAACCAGAAAAATCTTGAAAGAAGCCATACAAAAAAAGAACAAGTATAAGAACTACAGTAGACTTCTTGTCAGAAACCATGTAAGCAAGAAGAGCATAGAAATATTTAAAGTGCTGAAAGGAAAAAGAAGAAAAACCTGAAATACTATATCCAGTGAAATATTCATCCAAAAATGAAGGAAAAAGTAAAGTCTTTCTCAAATAAAATTGACTATATTTCATTATTAGCTCTACTGTCATGCCAGATAAAGAGTTCTCAAAAAGAGAAAAAGATTCAGGTCATAAATATATATATTTATGTATATATATATAAAGAAGGCTATAGGAGGAATAAATAAATACATAAATAAAAGTAAGATAAAATCTTTGTTTTTCTTATCATTAATTGATCTAAAAGGTAATTTTTTTGTTTGAAGTACTAGGCAGCATACCATATGAGTAAATGAAATGAAAGACATCTGTGTCAGAAGGGATGAGAAGAAGAAATTGAGAATACTGGTATGAGGCATCTATACTACACATGAAGCAACACAGTTATTAGATGAACTTGGATTAGTTTGAAACATATACTATGAATTCTACAGCAACTTCTAAAAAAACTGAAACAGAAACATAATTGATATAAGAAAATAAATAAAAATAATTGTATAAAATGCCCTATTAAAAACCAGAAAAGGAAGGGAAAAAAGACAAAGGAAATGTAACAAACCAAAAACAGTTACAAACTTCGTAGAAATTAATCCAACTTTATCAGTGATCACTTTAAATGTCAATAGTATAAATATGCCAATTAAAAAAGAGAACTTAACAGGATTTCTGAATTTAAAAAGTTGCCCAAAATACCTATAAGGAATCCATTTTTATTATAAATTGATTCCAATAGGTTAAAAGTAAAGAAATTGGGAAAAATATACCATGATAATATTAATTAAAGGTAGAGGAGCTATATTGATTTTACACAAAGCCAACTCGATTTGAAGAGTACTTTCAATCAACATGATCTAATTGATATACTTCATCAAACAATAGCAACACCTTCACAGGTTTATGTAGAAATTCACACAAATAAACCACACTAGGTTATAGAACATACTTTAGAATAGTCAGAAGAAAAGAAATCCTACAGGGTATGCTCTCAGACCACAGTAAAGTTAAATCAGAATTAATATTAGATACCAGCAACAGAAATATACTTAGAAAATTCCCAAGTATTTGGATATAAAACAATGTGATTCTATACGACACTGGGTCAAAAAAGTCTCAAAATAAATTTAACAAATTTCATACTAAATATAAACTAAAATATAGCTTATCAAAATTTGTGAGATCAGTGAATGCAGTGCTTAAAGGGAAATTTATCATATTAAGTGAGAAATGAAGAAAGTTCGAAAATTAGTAATCTCAACCTCCTTTGGAAACTAGAGAAAGAGCAATTTAGGTCTAAAGCAAGCAGAAGAAATAATAAAAACTAGAGCAGAAAACAGTGAAATTGAAATAGGAAATCAACAGAGAAAATCAAGGAAACCTAACTTGGTTCTGTGAAAAGAAGTGATAAATGGTTCTTTGATATAAAATTGATAAAACTCTAATAGGCTAAACAATTAAAAAGAGAGAAGATAAAAATTACCAATATTAGACATTAAAGATAAATCATGGGATCCCTGGGTGGCACAGCGGTTTGGCGCCTGCCTTTGGCCCAGGGCGCGATCCTGAAGACCCGGGATCGAATCCCACGTCGGGCTCCCGGTGCGTGGAGCCTGCTTCTCCCTCTGCCTGTTTCTCTGCCTCTCTCTCTCTCTCTCTCTCTCTCTCTCTCTGTGACTATCATAAATAAATAAAAAAAATTAAAAAAAAGATAAATCATAAGTACTGACTCCATGGACATTAAAGGATAATAAAGTGATAATGTGAACAACTATATTTCCACAGATATTATAACTTAGAGATGAAAAGGATGAATTCCCTAAAAGACACAAACTACCAACACTCACACAAGGAGAAACAGATAATCTGCCTAGGCCAATATCTTAATTAAGAAAATTGAATCAATAAAAATATTTCAAAAGGTAATACACAAGCCCATATGTTTTTACTGGAAAATTATGTCATAACTTTAAGAAAGTAATGATATCAATTCTTCACAATCACTTAAAAAAAAAAAACCCAGAAGCAAAGTTAACATTTCATAATTAATTCTATGAGGTCACTATTATTTTAACAGCAAATTAAATACAGACAAGATGAGTAAGGAATATTATGTATCAATATCTCTCATGAACATAGATTTTTTTAATCTTCAAGAAATTATTAAATTAAATGAAACAATGTATAAAAAGAATTATATGACAGAAGAAAGTAGGATTTAAAGCAAGTATTCAAGGCTGGTTCAATATTTAAACAATCAATTTAATGCACCACATCAACATGCTAAAGAACCAAAATCATATGTCTCTATAATAAAGGTAGACAAAGTATTTGATAAGATTCAACAGTCATTCATACTAAAAATTTTCAGCAAACTAGTAAAAGAAGGGAAATTTGTCACTTGATAAAGAATATCTACAAAAAGCCGACAGACAACATCATACTTAATGATGAGATACTGAATGATTTCCTCCTAAGTCTAGGAATAAGTCAAGGATGTCCTGTTGCTGCACTTCTAATCAGTATCATACTGGAAGTCCTAAAAGTGCAATAAGACAGAAAAGGAAAATACAATTATACAGATTGGGAAGAAAGATAAAACTGTGTTTGCAGATGACATGATTGTATGTGTAGGAAAACAGAAACACCTGGAAATGAGTATATCAAAGTCATGAGTTACAGGCTAATATGACAAAGTTATTTTCTCCTATATACTCGCAATGAACAATTAGAATTTGAAATTTTAAAAAATCCTCTTATCATAGAACACAAAAATGAACTATTTAGGTATTAATCTAACAAAATGTCTACAGAACTTACATATGAAAAACTACAAAACTTTGATGAAAAAAGCTTAAGGAAAATCTTAAAAAAAATGTAAAGATATTCTGTTTTTAAAAGTAGGAAGACTCAATATTATTAAGATGCTAATTCTTCCCAACTTGATCTACAAATTTAACATAACCCCAACCTACAGCCTATCAAGCTATTTTGGAGATATTTACAAAGTCATTCTAAAATTTACATGGAAAAGAGGAAGATAAAGAATAGCCAACACAGTACTAAGGAACAAAGTTGGAGGATTGACAGTACCATATGTTAAGACTCACAATAAAGTGACAGTATTCAAGACAGCATGGTATCAGCAAAAGACATATAGATCAGTGAAAGAAAATAGAGTCCACACAAGTAGTCAAATGATCTGTGAGAAATAAGTAAGGTAATTAAATGGAGAAAGGGTGGTTTCTCAACAAATAATTCTGGAGCAATTGAACAATCGTGCAAAAGAATGAAAGTAGATTTCTGCCTCACATTTTTCACAAAAATTAACTGAAAATAGATCAAAGACCTAAATGTAAACTCCAAAACTAACCTTTCTAGAGAAAACAGGAAAAAAAATGTAGGTAACCTTGGATTTTTTCATGGAGTTTTAAATATAACAGAAAAAAATTGATAATTTGGAATTTATTAAAATGATAACTTATACACTATAAAATCACTGTTAAGAAAATAAAAAGACAAACTACAGACTGGAGAAAAATCCTTTCAGAACACATATATGATTTTTATCCAAAAGCATATAAAAAGTACTTAAAAATCAATAATTCAAAAAAGCCACAAAAATCCAATTAAAATATGTGCAAAACATATAAACAAACACATCACCAAAGAGGAGTGATATAAGCATAGCTGTGGTGATTTGGTAGAAGAAAAAGCAATGTTGGAGGATTTAACCTATTCTTGCTCTCTCTCCCTGTATGCTTCTAAAGCCTTACCTTGGTATGGCTATTAGATTCCTAACTACCTTAATGTCTGTTTCTTAAAGGAACAGGCACAAAGTAGAAAATATATAAAAGCATACATATTATTAAACATATTGATTAAACATCAAGTAGGCATTCTAGATATTTCTGGAGTACGTATAGAAAAGGTAATATAATCAGGAAGACATTTATAGTAACCCATCTATTTTAATAGATTTTTAAATTTAAACAGAGAAAAACTAAAGTTACATAGACCTCAATTTTCTGTAGAAATAGATTCCAATTTCTAAAATATGTATGAATTGTAAGTGCTTCATGTTCACAGGTAGGCTTAACATATTAACTGCATTTAAATTTGGATTTTCTTCGTGTCCTGTGTGTTTGGTTTAGTTGTGGTCAATCTAGTATATTTAGGATGTAAAATATTACATTATTTTACAAGACTACATTTTAAATTTTATTTTTTTAAATATTCAGAGGGATTTTGATGTATTTCTTACTAGAATACTAAAGGTAAATAGTTTATCCCAGGTTGGGCATAACAATGTACTACTAGGCAAACAGAGTTTTGAGATCCCTATGGACTTAGTGCATCGTTTCCTCAATCAGAAGGATGAAATGGTCCTGATGCTGTTCTTCGGTGACTTTAAGACATATTTGATTTACATGGTACAGTGATCCTGAGAATACATTTTTAGGAAACATGTATTATCTTTTCACCCATGTATTCTACTAGTCTAGTGTATGTGAAAATAAACAATATTATCAATTCCAAATGTTTGACAGGCATTATAAACGTACTTATTATGCATGATCTCAGTGGAAATGAATACTTGGTGCTCATGATTCCCTAAATAACTTATATAAATGCACTTTTAAACTTGGGGGAAAAATGCATAGCCTCAATAGATTACTGTAGAAATAGACTTGTATTCATGGGCTTTCATTTTTCTCTCTAAACTGAACTCATCCATTCCCAATCTAATTCCTTATTCATTTGTTAGTAGGTAACATAAATGTAATGAACAGAACAAAGTGTGTCCATGTTCAAATAACCCTTCGTTACTGCTTTAAATAATTAGCAATTTTTGACATCTGAACTAGGCACAAGTTTTGGTTGGGGGATGCATTCAGATGATTTTTATTAGAAGAAAATGATAACATCATTTGACATTGTACAGATAGTATCTAAAGACTGTTGCTAGTTGAAGATTTGCCTTTGAATGCCATGGCAACAGTAGCTCAGTAGGGTACTACAGGAGAGACATGTGACTAATCACAGTGGACTTCATGTCCTTGGGGTTATAGTGCCAAAACTGACATTTTTTTTTTTATATCAAAGGATTTGAGTTGTCACAAATATCTATGAGGCTTTTCTGCTTCATCTCACTCCTGGCTATACTACTATACTATAAGCTTCATCAAAAATAGGAAAATATAATTATCATTTAAAAGTCAGGCTTAACAATATGGAGAATAGAAATTATCAGGTGTTTGAATATAGATATAGATAGTGATATCAAGCTCCTTCTTAACTCCAAATTTTCACTTACTCAAAGGAAACAATATCTCTATGCAAGAAAATGTTTATATTAATAAATGTCTCAAAGATTAACTTAGGAAAGTATTAAATACTGTGGATAAGAAAGAAAAAAAGAAATCCATTTCACTGTTTGCTTTCCATGATACAATGAAAAATACTGACATGGATAAAAATCAATTTTGTAAATAGAAACACTCTAATAAAAGCATTTAGATTACTCATAGGTTCTATTTTCTTTCTAACATTTTATTATTTAAAAATAACAAATTTACATGAGATAGATGGGCAGTTAAGTTAAACAGTTAGTTTGAAACTTGGGGGGAAAAAGCAGATACTGAAATGTACTATTTGGTTAAGTCCTGGCTAGCTCTTGTTACTTAGGAGTCTGCCAAAAATTCTGAATCTCATCCAAGTCAGTCTATTATGGTTTTCATTCATTCTAAAGCCCTCAAAGCAAGGGAGACATAAAATACACATGCATTGTACAAAAACTGAAAAGAGGCATTTAATTTGGAACAAATATCCAACTCATGTGATAAAATCAAAGCATTAAATAGAGCCTAGTGACAGCTTGTAGGTGTTATATTCTGTGTGTCCCCCCAAGGCGTAAAATTGTTTTTGTCTTTGGTTGAGTATTTAAAGTTTCCTGATTCAAGAAAAATTTTCTTTTCAAGCTATGAATTAAATTTACCCATGGTATATTAACTTAATATATATCAAATTAACATCAAGAAGATCTATAATGTAAGCTCCAAAATGGTAGTTTTGGCTTTTTCAACGGAATTTGAAAAAAAATACATTTCAGTGTCCAAAGAAAAGGAAAGGAATTACATAAGCTTATTTTAAATTGATTTTTACAGAGACGGTAGAATTTGGATGAGGTTAATAAGTATTAAATTCTAGCAGCCACTAGGGAGATGCTTCATACATTTTATAGTAAATTATAAGGCAATGTTCTAGACAACTAAATGTAACATTTTCATCTTCTATCATATTGTACCTAATTGTGCATATTTGCTTATATTTATGTAATATTCCATTAGTGTAACATTGACTTATTTAAGTGCTTTTACATTCCAAAATTATACGGCTTAGTCACTATATACAGTAGATTTAGGTGGCATCATAATGAATCAAGTAGTATGTTACTAATTTAAAGTTATTTTATTTAAAATTACTTGTGTTACAAAAATGATAAAATAAAAATAAAAGAAGAAAATTTAAAATACCCATAATATCCACATAGAGAAAACCATTTCAAACACGTTGATACAAACCTTTCCAGAGGCAAACATGTTCCTGATTTATATCTATTTATATAATTTCAATATATACCAGTGAATGTATTTCAAATGGGAGAATTAAAGTTGCAATTCTTATTTGGGGTCTTTGATTTTTTTCATATTAAGATAGTCTGGGTGAAATGGGTACAGTTTCTGATGATATTACCAACTCTTAGCATAATGAAGATGCTTAATAAATTGTTGATATACAAGACAAAACTATCATATATTATCCATACTTATGTGATAGATCACACATGACTGTGAGATAGAGGGGAGAAAGAAGGGGTGCACTGCAGCCTTTCACTAAGATGGCTAGAGTACTTCACATGGGTCTAACCTGAATATAAAAGAGGTCCACATCAAAAATATTAATCAAGTAACAGCTAATTCATTCAGCACTTAATATTAAGTAACAGGGATAGGAGTTGGTCACACATACCCAACACAAGAGTTTATGCTCTTTTTTTTTTTTTAATTGTTTTAGAGAGAGAGAGAGCATAAGGCAGAGGGAGATGGTGAGAATCCCAAGCAGACTCCATGTTGAGTGGGTCTCCATCTCACGATCCCAAGATCATAACCTGAGCCAAAACCAAGAGTTGAACCTCAACTGTACCACTCAGGCACCCCGAGTTTATATTTTTAACTAATTCTGTATTACTGACTCACAATTATAGTTGAAGATTCTAGGTATTAATAGTAGATTGATTGAATCCCATCTTTTGTATGCTGAGATAAATTCTCTGGACAGTCCAGGGTTAGTATTTAGTAATTAGTAAGAAATAATACTTTTACAACTATTACTCTTACCTAAAAAGCCATTGCCATAGTGCAACTTGGGGAATACATCTAGTGGCATGGTTTTATCAACAGATTCCAGCTGTCAGCCAAAACTTTTGGAAATATAGGATAATAAGACAAAATGAAATGAATAGTAAAGATTCAATTTGTTGTATTGTTAATTATATTTATTTTTAGAAGCAAAGGAAAATAGGAACATTACAGTTGGTGGGTTCAGTTAAAAATAAAATAATATTGGGCTTCCTAAAACATACGCTAAAAATTTGATTATGGTATTGTCAATTTTAAATTTTATTTTGCTGCAGATCTTCCAAATATGCTAAACACAAAAAAATACTAAATATGCTAAATAGGCCATAGGAAGAAAATAATGAGTGCAAGTCACCGCACAGGTGTTTTGTGGGTGCCAGAGAAATGGGGTCAAATTAATTTGGCAAATGTTAGAGGAACTTTGTGAGTTTGGGATTCCAGTAAAATAATTCTCAACTATAGGGTAGCTTTAAAAATATGTCATTGGGCAGCACCGGTAGCCCAGTGGTTTAGCGCCACCTTCAGCCCAGGAGATCCTGGAGTCCCAGGATCGAATCCCACATCAGGCTCCCTGCATGGAGCCTGCTTCTCCCTCTGCCTGTGTCTCTGTCTGTGTGTGTGTGTGTCTCTGTCATGAATAAATAAATAAAATCCTTAAAAAGTAAAATAAAAATTATGTCATTGGGCAGCCCCGGTGGCCCAGCGGTTTAGCACCGCCTTCAGCCTGGGGTGTGATCCTGGAGACCTGGGATCGAGTCCTACATCAGGCTCCCTGCATGGAGTCTGCTTCTCCCTCTGCCTGTGTCTCTGCCTCTCTCTCTGTGTCTCTCATGAATAAATAAATAAAATCTTTAAAAAATAATCAAAATATGTCATTAACAAAATATCACAACAAACTAATTGTATTACGATCTTTGTTAAGGAGACCCCAGCTGGAATTGATAGTTTTGTACACTTCCTAGGTGTAAAATCTTGCTCCACCAGGTGATTTTAGTAGGCATGAATCGAAGAAATTCTACTCTGAGAAACACTGTTAGGAAAGATTCAGGTGTCTCACATCCATTAGTTCCTCTTCCCCATTATCCTAAAAAATGTATCAATGTCATAAATTAAGGCTTCTTTTTTCCAGCTTTGTTGAGATATAATTAACATATTATGTTTAAGGTGTACAATGTTTTGATTTGATACTTACATTTTGCAAAATGATTACCACCATAGGGTTAGCTAACATCTCCATCATGTCTCATAATTCTATTACCTCCTTTTGGTAAGAACATTTCAGATCTTCTCTTTAGAAATTTTCAAGTACATAATACAGTATTATGAGCTATAATCATCATGCTAATCATTAAATCCCCAGAACTTATTTGACTTATAATCGAATGTTTGTATTCTTGACCAATATCTCTCCATTTCCTCCACTCCCATGCCCCTGGTAACTATCATTCTATTCTGTTTTTGAGGTTGGTGTTTTTGGATTTTATATATAAGTGATGTAGTATTTGTATTTTGCTATCTTATTTCATTAGCATAATGCCCTCAGGATCATCAATGTTGTTTCAAATGGCAGGATTTCCTACTTTCTCATAGCTCAGTAATATTCTTCTGTGTATGTGTGTGTATTTCACTTCTTTATCCATTTATCCACTGATGGCCACTTACTTAGGTTGTTTCCATATCTTGGCCATTTCTGAATAGTGCTGCAATGAGTATGAGAATGCAGATATCTCTTCCAATTATTTCATTTCCTTTGAGTAAATACTCAGATGTGAAATTGCTGGATCATATAGTAGTTCTATTTTTGAGGAAACATACTGTTTCCATAGTGGCTATACCAATTTACATTCCCACCAACAATATACAAGGGTTCCCCTTTCTTCCACATCCTCACAAACACCTCTTTTTGATGTGAGGTGATCTTTCATTGTGGTTTTGATTTGCATTTCCCTGATAATTAATGATGTTGAGCACCTTTTCATGCACCTGTTAGCTATCTGTGTATCTTCTTTGAAAAATGCCTATTCAACTCCTCTGCTTATTTTTTATCAATTGTTTTTTGGTATTGAGTTGTATGAGTTCTTTATGTATTTAGATATTAACACTTCAGATCCATAATTCACAAATATTTTCTCCCATTCCATAGGCTGCCTTTACATTTTGTTGATTGCTTCTTTTGCTGTAGAGAAGCTTTTTAGTTTGATGTAGTCCCACTTACTGTTTTTTTTATTTATTGCTTGTGCTTTTTTTAATCCCAAAATTTGCCAAGACAAGGATTTTCTTTGAGGAGTCTTAGGGTTTCAGGTCTTATGTTTAACTCTTTAATCATTTCAAATTAATTTTTGTCAGCAGTGTAAGATAGGGTTGTGGTCACGTTCTTTACATGGTTATCCAGCTTTCCCAAGACCAATTACTGAAGTAACTATTCTTTTCCCATTTTTAAGTCTTGGTTCTCTTGTGAAATATTAGTTGACCATATATAGAAGTATTTACTTCTGGGCTCTTGACTCTATTCCATTGGTCTATGCATCTCTTTTAAACCAATACCATGCTAAGTTTTAATTGCTATAACTTTAGTGTAAAATCAGAAAGTATGATGCCTTCCACTTTTCTGTTGTTGTTGTTAGGAATCTTCAACACCTTTTGTGGTTCCATACACTTGTTAGGATTATTTTCTCTATTTCTGTGAAAAATTCCAATGGAGTTTTGATGTAGATTGTATTAAATATATAGATGGCCTTGACTAGAATAACATTTTATTTATTTATTTTATTATTTTTTATTGGAGTTCAATTTGCAAACATATAGCATAACACCCCGTGCTCATCCCACCAAATGCCCCCCTCAGTGCCCGTCACCCAGTAACCCCCACCCCCTGCCCACCTCCCTTTCCACCACCCCTTGTTCGTTTCCCAGAGTTAGGAGTCCCTCATGTTCTGTCTCCCTCTCTGATATTTCCCACTCATTTTTTCTCCTTTCCCCTTTATTCCCTTTCATTATTTTTTATATTCCCCAAATGTATGAGACCATATAATGTTTGTCCTTCTCCGGTTGACTACTTCACTCAGCATAATACCCTCCAGTTCCATCCATGTTGAAGCAAATGGTGGGTATCTGTCGTTTCTAATGGCTGAGCAATATTCCACTGTATACATAGACCACATCTTCTTTATCCATTCATCTTTCGATGGACACCAAGACTCCTTCCACAGTTTGGCTATTGTGGACATTGCTGCTATAAACATCGGGGTGCAGGTGCCTCGGTGTTTCACTGCATCTGTATCTTTGGGGTAAATCCCCAGCAGTGCAATTGCTGGGTCCTAGGGCAGATCTCTTTTTAACTCTTTGAGGAACCTCCACAGTTTTCCAGAGTGGCTGCAGTTCACATTCCCACCAACAATGCAAGAGGGTTCCCCTTTCTCCACATCCTCTCCAACATTTATTGTTTCCTGCCTTGTTAATTTTCCCCATTCTCACTGGTGTGAGGTAGTATCTCATTGCAGTTTTGATTTGTATTTCCCTGATGGCAAGTGATGGGGAGTATCATGTGCTTGTTGGCCATATGTATATCTTCTTTGGTGAAATTTCTGTTCATTTCTTTTGCCCATTTCATGATTGGATTGTTTGTTTCTTTGCTGCTGAGTTTAATAAGTTCTTTATAGATCTTGGAAACTAGCCCTTTATCTGATATGTCATTTGCAAATATCTTCTCCCATTCTGTAGGTTGTCTTTGAGTTTTGTTGACTGTTTCTTTTGCTGCAAAAGCTTCTTATCTTTTTTTTTTTTTTCAAAAGCTTTTTATCTTAATGAAGTCCCAATGGTTCATTTTTGCTTTTGTTTCTCTTGCTTTCATGGGTGTATCTTGCAAGAAGTTGCTGTGGCCAAGTTCAAAAAGGGTGTTGCCTGTGTTCTTCTCTAGGATTTTGATGGAATCTTGTCTCACATTTAGATCTTTCATCGATTTTGAGTTTATTTTTGTGTATGGTGTAAGAGAATGGTCCAGTTTCATTCTTCTGCATGTAGATGTCCAATTTTCCCAGCACCATTTATTGAAGAGACTGTCTTTTTTCCAGTGGACAGTCTTTCCTCTTTTGTTGAATATTAGTTGACCATAAAGTTGAGGGTCCACTTCTGGATTCTCTATTCTGTTCCATTGATCTATGTGTCTGTTTTGGTGCCAGTACCACACTGTCTTGATGACCACAGCTTTGTAGTACAACCTGAAATCTGGCATTGTGATGCCCCCAGATATGGTTTTCTTTTTTAATATTCCCCTGGCTATTCAAGGTCTTTTCTGATTCCACACAAATCTTAAGATGATTTGTTCCAACTCTCTGAAGAAAGTCCATGGTATTTTGATAAGGATTGCATTAAATGTGTAAATTGCCCTGGGTAGCATTGACATTTTCACAATATTAATTCTTCCAATCCATGAGCATGGAATATTTTTCCATCTCTTTGTGTCTTCCTCAATTTCTTTCAGAAGTGTTCTGTAGTTTTTAGAGTATAGATCCTTTACCTCTTTGGTTAGGTTTATTCCTAGGTATTTTATACTTTTGGGTGCAATTGTTACTGGGATTGACTCCTTAATTTCTCTTTCTTCAGTCTCATTGTTAGTGTATAGAAATGCCACTGACTTCTGGGCATTGATTTTGTATCCTGCCACACTACCGAATTGCTGTATGAGTTCTAGCAATCTTGGGGTGGAGACTTTACAGTATCATGTCATCTGCGAAGAGGGAGAGTTTGACTTCTTCTTTGCCAATTTGAATGCCTTTTATTTCTTTTTGTTGCCTGATTGCTAAGGCTAGGACTTCTAGTACTATGTAGGACTTCTAGTACTATGTTGAATAGCAGTGGTGAGAGTGGACAACCCTGTCGGGTTCCTGATCTTAGGGAAAGGCTCTCAAGTGTTTCTCCATTGAGAATGATATTTGCTGTGGGCTTTTTGTAGATGGCTTTTAAGATGCTGAGGAATGTTCCCTCTATCCCTACACTCTGAAGAATTTTGATCAGGAATGGATGCTGTATTTTGTCAAATGCTTTCTCTGTATCTATTGAGAGGATCATATGGTTCTTGTTTTTTCTCCTTCTGATATGATCAATCACATTGATTGCTTTATGACCGTTGAACCAGCCTTGCATCCCGGGGATAAATCCCACTTGGTCATGGTGAATTATTACGAACATTTTAACTTTTAATTCTTCTGATTCATTTGTTTGTGCCTTCTTCGATTTCTTTCATCAACATCTTATAGTATCTAGCACACCGATCTTTCCTCTCCTTGGATAAATTTATTCTTCAATATTTTGAGGAATACTCTTTTTGAGGCTATTGTAAATGAGATTGCTTTTTAATTTCTCTTTCTTATTATTCATTATTAGTGTATAGAAATGTAGCTGATTTTTATATATGAATCTTGTGTCCTACAACTTTGCCAAATTTATTAATTATTTCTAACAGTGTTTTGGAGAAGTCTTTAGGATTTCTTATATCTAAAATCATTTCATCTGCAATCAAAGAAAATTTTGTTCTTTTGAATTTGAATGCCTTTTAAATTCTTTTTCTTTCTTAATTGCTGTGGCTTTGACTTTGACTACTACATTTATCTTTATGTATATCTTTCAGAACTGAAAGACTATCCTTTATGCAAGTGCAAAAATGAACATGAAAACATTGACTCTAGAAATAGTGTTCTCAAACTAGGACCTAATATCTTTGGAACATATAGGAAGATTGTTTAAAAGCTGAATAAGAAACCCAGAACAGAAAACATTCTCCTGTTCTCACTGGAGATGAGTTATCTCTTCTTAAAAATGAAAAAAGTGACCAGCCCACTGTTTACATTTCATAGCTCTTAAAGTATAATTATATAAAGTTAGTTGTACACTGCTACAGCATGGGCTTTAATTAATCCCACCAAAAGTCTGCTATTTTCCGTAGGTCTTGTGAAAAAAAAAAAAAAACACACACACACACACACACAAACAAAAGATCTTGCTGGTCTTGCTACAAGTAGGATCCTGGACAAGGTGCTTCATCTCTATATCTTACATTCATGATTCTAGCAATCAAAGGAAAAAAAATATATATACAGAAGCAGTTGCATTTCATGAAAGTTTTTTTTTTTTGTTTGGGATCCTAATGACCATAACTGTATACATATTATATAAATATTACATATAGGTACATTATATAAAATACAACAAACACACAGATATTTTGGATACACACACACACACACACACATACACACATATATGTCTAGATAAATAATGGAGAGAGAGAAAGAAACTTAATCTGTTGACAGCTAACCCACAGCTATATTCAGGCAATTCAGTAGTCAAAATTAGAGAAACACCTGAGCAATCATCTTTGTTTTCTGAGAGATTCCTAAATGGAATCAATTTAAGTGCTGCAAATGAGACATTACAGGAATCCAAGGAATGACTGTTACACAAAAGCCCTGAGAGACTTTCTGCTGTGGAGTTTGACACAGTTCTAATCTGGCTTCCTTTCGAAGGAGGCATTCTAATCTTTTCTTCAAATAATTGAGTAAAGCAATTATGTAGTCTCTAGAAAAGCATTAATGTGCCATGGAGGATACTACAAAATATTTTCTCATCATTCCATAATTTATTGATTTTAGAAAAAGTTAATTCCTCCTTAAATGACTCACATTCCTCAATACATGAAAAGAGCTTGGTTAACTACTTCTTAAGTACAAATTTATAGAAGAAGCTTGCCCCACCTAGTCATGTGTCAGTTAGTTTACCACTTATTTACTTCAAGGCATTATTATAAACACTGATTTAAAGTCCACTATTTATTTTAATGAACTTGCATTTTACAATGTATTTGAGATCATTTATAACAAGATTGCTCAATTGCTAATTGGATAATTGCAATTACCCCAGAAATACTCTACTTTGAGAGTATAAAAGATTCATCCTCATCCAAAATGATTGTAAAGTGACAGAGATAAATAAATTGGAAAAGGGAAACATTCATTAAGTGAGCAGTGGTTACAGAGAGTTTGGGAACTCACTATCACGAAAATTAAATACAAATAAAAAGAGAGAGGTACTTAGGAAAACAGCAACAAAATAACAACATTCAAAGACAAAATAAAATGGAGCATTATTAACACTTCAAATCATGAGCAAAAACTCAGGGTACTGAAAGCTTAAAATTTTTTCAGAGTAAAAAGGTTGCTGATCAGTGTCAAGAGTGGAGTAGGATATTTTTCTCTTTGTCCACCATGAGAACTTACCACATTTACTCCATCTTTGGTAGCTTTTTTTTTTTTTTTTTTTGGTCCTTTTTTGTAGAAACAGACTTTTTTCTTTTTTTTAAAAAAATATTTTATTTATTTGAGAGAGAAAGAGAGAGAGCGAGTGCATACAAACAAGGAGAGGGGCAGATGGAGAAGGTGCTGAGCAGGGAGCCCGACATGGGGTTTCATCCCAGGACCCTGGGATCGTGACCTGAGTTAAAGACAGAGATTTAACAAAATGATCCACCCAGGTACCTCCAAACTGACTTTTTTCTAACTACTATTATTAAAACTATGTAAACATTTGGCAAGGGAAAGAGAAAAGAATCATCATAATTCAACTTTTCACATTAAATCCCTGTATATATTTTAGTAGATATATTTCCAGTAGTATTTTGCTCATTTTATACCCCTCCTTAACTGCTTTAATACACAAGTCATATATAATAATCATAGAAAACTAAAAGATAACAATAATGAAAACCAAAGTTAATAAAATATTCTGGAAACCCAAAATCAAGATATTACTACTATTAACACATTGGTATGTAATTTTCTATAACAAAATGACCTCAGAATGAGATTGAACATCTATTTTATTTGAATATTGATAAGCAGTATGAAAAAGATAAACCAAGTTTTGCACTGACCCACTGAGATTACACAATTGTTGCTCCACTTACAGAAACTATATTGCTGCCACCCTCTTGTATGACTGTGATTGAGACTAAAAGATCAGGTTTCAGGCCAGTATAAGAATAGGCTTTACCATTCAGTGGAATAGAGAGTGCCATTGTCAACCATCTGGTAATCTTCCCTCTCCCAAAGGGGGAAAAAGAGTACTGGGAGACAGGATTTAGATAAGGGTCAGTAAAATCTTCTCTCTTTTATGAAATTAATAAGCCTCAGATATATATACTGCTTTAAAACTAACATAAGGATTATAAAAAGCATGATGCATATGAATTTATATATTTAAACTACTTTAAAATACCTTATGCAAAATCAATACCTATGAAATATTTCTTTAAAATACCTTATCTAATACCTTCTTCCTTTTTCTCTCTGAACTGCTCAAAGTGTTTTTCTTATAATATGATCATTACTTTATAAGATATATGCACTGTTTTGTAACCATAATTCCTAAGGATGGAGAATAATATATATATAGTCACTAATTGTAATAGCATGCAAGTGCATGCTAATGATTATCTAAAATTTCACTTAACTATATTATTTTCTGTAAAATGAATGTTTAAAATTGAGTCAAAATGTAATAACTATACTAGTATCCTTAAAATGTTTTAATGATATTAAAATATACTTAACAAATAAAAAGGACAAGACATACTTTTATAGATTCTTGAAAAATCTCAGGAAAATGATCATTTACATATTATGAAAAGAGCACTAAAAAATGGCACACTTTACAATTGATTTTATTAAACTAGTGAAATGAATCTAGTGTATTTGTCTGATAAAAAGTTCTCTTAAGTTTCCCCAAAAAATACCTATAGAGGCATAAATCCAAGTACATAAAAACACTAAGGACTAAAATACATAACATACATAACATATCCAAAATAACATAACACAATCCAAAATTACATAACAAAAAATCATTCTATACAACCAAGTAAAATATATCATTATACTTTGTTATTAAACATTGTTTTTGTGTACTGTACATCACACGAGTAGTAGAAAACCAACATCCCAATAAATGTAGAAAAGGTTTTTTTAAATGTAATTTGACATTACTCTTATTATCAAAACCTACTAGTAATCTAAAAAATAAAAAAATTAAAGCAATAATAATAATAAAACATTTTAGGAATGCCGCAGAGGACTATTCATCATTTCTAAAACAGCTCCTGGCATAATATGGGGACCTAAAACAGCTGAATGTTATAAAAGACAAGATGTAACATACAATTAAGGAGAGAGTTTTATTCATATGACTGCAATGGAGAGCCATTATTAATGAGAAATGTCTCAAAGGAAAGAAAAGGTCTTGTCATTAGATAGACACAGGTAGACAAATGAGTCATATGTGAATTTTCTGGAAGTCATGACATGACAAAGGTTAGAGATGGGTCTTACCTGACACATTCAGGAAATGTGGAAATGGGTCTCATCTTAGACTTGCAAAAGCCGGGTGGTCCTTGGTCGTTACCTGCTTCCTGCAACACAAAAGGGCAGGAAGATGACTTCACCGATGTTTTCTTGGGGCCAAAGGCTCAGATGAAGTTTAACACTGCCAATGTCTTACCAGAAACATCAAATGACTATGCAATTGAAGTTATCCACCATGATTTGGTATTGCAACATCCATTAAATCATGTAGTCAGATAGGCACAGTAGCCACTGTATGGTGTAAATGGTATATTCTGAATTGGACCCATGAAGCTCCAAAAGGCATGAAAAAATTATATACATAGATGTCTCAAATTCTCATGTTACCTACTTCTATTGTACCTAAGCTTTTTCCTCAAGGCAAACTACAGCCTTAAGGAAAAATTCACATGATCAACAACAAAGAAGGAAAAAAAAAATCAGGACTGGTTAGTATATAGGTGGACTATGTTATTACTGTTGTAACTATCATCACAAACCTATTCAGGGAGTGCTTTATGGTCATTAGAGAATAGTCTCCCAGTGAGCAGACTTGATTATTACATGGAGAAAAGTCATTCAAAGAATGGGTATATATATGGACTCCTTAGATGTGGGGAAGTAGCTTTTGCTGATTAATCAAGGCCCTGGAAGGAACAAGGCTTGAATATTAGGAACAAGAAGCTTAGATAAAAGATCTATCTATTGATCTATGAGGAAAGCTATACCACATATAGCTACACAGCTACTAGTAAGTATGTGCCACAGAATTTCTAAGAAAAAAAAAAATCCAGATAGGATAATCCATCATATAGATGTCAGCCTATTTCTCTTCAGTCACCTAGTTCTGGTACAAAGGAGAAAGCATCATGGAAACAGATGTGAAGATTATATATAAACCTAATACTATTAACTCCCTTTCACTTCAAATCCGCAATTATCTAATGACACTGTAAAACGTCCTGCTTGCCACCCGAAAGACTGATTCTGTGTAACTGATACGGCATCATTCCTTCAAGACACAGCTAAATTTTTTTGGTGGAAAATGAATGATATTGGACCATTTCCTAGTGAGAACAATGATTTGTTCCTATATGAATCGAATCTTATCACGGATATGGGTTTGCTTCCTCGTCCACAATGCTACTAACAGTAACACTAATTGAGGGCTACAGAATAGCTGATCTATTAACATGGTATTCCATACAGTATTGCTGCAGAGCTTGGCACACATTTCAAAGTATATTAGAGGCAATGATGGCTGTATAGCACAGGATACACTAGTCTTATATAATCTATTATTTAGAAGCAGTTGATTAAATTGCAGTCTAATGGTCTCTTAAAAGCTAAAGTAATGCACCAGATTAGGGGCAACTCCCTCCAGACTGGAGCACTGTCTTCCAGAATATGGTATATGCACTGGACTAACAGTTGATACCTGGTACTTTGCCTTCTATGGATCAAATAATTTCATTCAAAATTGTTATGTATGATATGCAATAGAAAAAGGAGGTGCAGGAGGGCGAGGATGCCCTCGGGTTCCCCGGGACACTAACAGAGCAACTGCGCACCCAGGAGAGTGCGCCGAGCTCCCTAAGGGCTGCAGCGCGCACGGGGGACCGGCGGGACCCGGAGCAGCTCGGAGGGGCTCGGACGGCGGCTCCGCGGAGGGGGCTGCGCGGCCCCGGGAGCAGCTCGGAGGGGCTCGGGCAGAGGAAGAGGCTCCGTGCGGAGGGGGCTGCGCGGTTCCAGGAGCAGCTCGGAGGGGCTCGGGCGGCGGCTCCGCGGAGGGGTCTGCGCGGCCCGGGAGCGCGAATCCACCAGCGCAGGCTCCGGAGCACAGGGCGCCGGGACACAGCCCAGGATCCGGCCTCCCCCCGGGACAGGCAGAGGCCGGGAGGGCCCAGGACAGCGAGGAAGCTCCTGCCCCAGCTGAGCAGATCAGCGGCCCCGCCCCGGAGCCTCCAGGCCCTGCAGACGGAGTTCCTGCCGGAGCTGAATCCAGGTTTCCAGAGCTGCCCCGACACTGGGGCTGTTCCTCCTGCGGCCTCACGGGGTAAACAACCCCCACTGAGCCCTGCACCAGGCAGGGGCACAGCAGCTCCCCCAACTGCTAACACCTGAAAATCAGCACAACAGGCCCCTCCCCCAGAAGACCAGCTAGACTGACAACTTCCAGGAGAAGCCAAGGGACTTAAAGTACACAGAATCAGAAGATAGTGCCCCGTGGTTCTTTTGTTTTGTTTTGTTTTGTTTTGTTTTGCTTTTTGATTTGTTTCCTTCCTCCACCCCCTTTTTTCTCCTTTCTTTTTCTTTCTCATTTTCTTCCTTTTTTTTTTTTCTTTTTTTTTTCTTCCCTTTTTTTTCTCTTTCTCTTTTCTTTCCTTCTTTCTCTCCTCTCTTTTTCTCTTTTTCCCAATACAACTTGCTTTTGGCCACTCTGCACTGAGCAAAATGACTAGAAGGAAAACCTCACCTCAAAAGAAAGAATCAGAAACAGTCCTCCCTCCCACAGAGTTACAAAATCTGGATTACAATTCAATGTCAGAAAGCCAATTCAGAAGCACTGTTATACAGCTACTGGTGGCTCTAGAAAAAAGCATAAAGGACTCAAGAGACTTCATGACTGCAGAATTTAGAGCTAATCAGGCAGAAATTAAAAATCAATTGAATGAGATGCAATCCAAACTAGAAGTCCTAACGACGAGGGTTAACGAGGTGGAAGAACGAGTGAGTGACATAGAAGACAAGTTGATAGCAGAGAGGGAAACTGAGGAAAAAAGAGACAAACAATTAAAAGACCATGAAGATAGATTAAGGGAAATAAACGACAGCCTGAGGAAGAAAAACCTACGTTTAATTGGGGTTCCCGAGGGCGCTGAAAGGGACAGAGGGCCAGAATATGTATTTGAACAAATTCTAGCTGAAAACTTTCCTAATCTGGGAAGGGAAACAGGCATTCAGATCCAGGAAATAGAGAGATCCCCCCCTAAAATCAATAAAAACCGTTCAACACCTCGACATTTAATTGTGAAGCTTGCAAATTCCAAAGATAAAGAGAAGATCCTTAAAGCAGCAAGAGACAAGAAATCCCTGACTTTTATGGGGAGGAGTATTAGGGTAACAGCAGACCTCTCCACAGAGACCTGGCAGGCCAGAAAGGGCTGGCAGGATATATTCAGGGTCCTAAATGAAAAGAACATGCAACCAAGAATACTTTATCCAGCAAGGCTCTCATTCAAAATGGAAGGAGAGATAAAGAGCTTCCAAGACAGGCAGGAACTGAAAGAATATGTGACCTCCAAACCAGCTCTGCAAGAAATTTTAAGGGGGACTCTTAAAATTCCCCTTTAAGAAGAAGTTCAGTGGAACAGTCCACAAAAACAAAGACTGAATAGATATCATGATGACACTAAACTCATATCTCTCAATAGTAACTCTGAATGTGAACGGGCTTAATGACCCCATCAAAAGGCGCAGGGTTTCAGACTGGATAAAAAAGCAGGACCCATCTATTTGCTGTCTACAAGAGACTCATTTTAGACAGAAGGACACCTACAGCCTGAAAATAAAAGGTTGGAGAACCATTTACCATTCGAATGGTCCTCAAAAGAAAGCAGGGGTAGCCATCCTTATATCAGATAAACTAAAATTTACCCCAAAGACTGTAGTGAGAGATGAAGAGGGACACTATCTCATACTTAAAGGATCTATTCAACAAGAGGACTTAACAATCCTCAATATATATGCCCCGAATGTGGGAGCTGCCAAATATATCAATCAATTATTAACCAAAGTGAAGAAATACTTAGATAATAATACACTTATACTTGGTGACTTCAATCTAGCTCTTTCTATACTCGATAGGTCTTCTAAGCACAACATCTCCAAAGAAACGAGAGCTTTAAATGATACACTGGACCAGATGGATTTCACAGATATCTACAGAACTTTACATCCAAACTCAACTGAATACACATTCTTCTCAAGCGCACATGGAACTCTCTCCAGAATAGACCACATATTGGGTCACAAATCGGGTCTGAACCGATACCAAAAGATTGGGATTGTCCCCTGCATATTCTCAGACCATAATGCCTTGAAATTAGAACTAAATCACAACAAGAAGTTTGGAAGGACCTCAAACACGTGGAGGTTAAGGACCATCCTGCTAAAAGATAAAAGGGTCAACCAGGAAATTAAGGAAGAATTAAAAAGATTCATGGAAACTAATGAGAATGAAGATACAACCGTTCAAAATCTTTGGGATGCAGCAAAAGCAGTCCTAAGGGGGAAATACATCGCAATACAAGCATCCATTCAAAAACTGGAAAGAACTCAAATACAAAAGCTAACCTTACACATAAAGGAGCTAGAGAAAAAACAGCAAATAGATCCTACACCCAAGAGAAGAAGGGAGTTAATAAAGATTCGAGCAGAACTCAACGAAATCGAGACCAGAAGAACTGTGGAACAGATCAACAAAACCAGGAGTTGGTTCTTTGAAAGAATTAACAAGATAGATAAACCATTAGCCAGCCTTATTAAAAAGAAGAGAGAGAAGACCCAAATTAATAAAATCATGAATGAGAAAGGAGAGATCACTACCAACACCAAGGAAATACAAACGATTTTAAAAACATATTATGAACAGCTATACGCCAATAAATTAGGCAATCTAGAAGAAATGGACGCATTCCTGGAAAGCCACAAACTACCAAAACTGGAACAGGAAGAAATAGAAAACCTGAACAGGCCAATAACCAGGGAGGAAATTGAAGCTGTCATCAAAAACCTCCCAAGACACAAGAGTCCAGGGCCAGATGGCTTCCCAGGGGAATTCTATCAAATGTTTAAAGAAGAAATCATACCTATTCTCCTAAAGCTGTTTGGAAAGATAGAAAGAGATGGAGTACTTCCAAATTCGTTCTATGAGGCCAGCATCACCTTAATTCCAAAACCAGACAAAGACCCCACCAAAAAGGAGAATTACAGACCAATATCCCTGATGAACATGGATGCAAAAATTCTCAACAAGATACTGGCCAATAGGATCCAACAGTACATTAAAAAAATTATTCACCATGACCAAGTAGGATTTATCCCTGGGACACAAGGCTGGTTCAACACCCGTAAAACAATCAATGTGATTCATCATATCAGCAAGAGAAAAACCAAGAACCATATGATCCTCTCATTGGATGCAGAGAAAGCATTTGACAAAATACAGCATCCATTCCTGATCAAAACTCTTCAGAGTGTAGGGATAGAGGGAACATTCCTCGACATCTTAAAAGCCATCTATGAAAAGCCCACAGCAAATATCATTCTCAATGGGGAAGCACTGGGAGCCTTTCCCCTAAGATCAGGAACAAGACAGGGATGTCCACTCTCACCACTGCTGTTCAACATAGTACTAGAAGTCCTAGCCTCAGCAATCAGACAACAAAAAGACATTAAAGGCATTCAAATTGGCAAAGAAGAAGTCAAACTCTCCCTCTTCGCCGATGACATGATACTCTACATAGAAAACCCAAAAGTCTCCACCCCAAGATTGCTAGAACTCATACAGCAATTCGGTAGCGTGGCAGGATACAAAATCAATCCCCAGAAATCAGTGGCATTTCTATACACTAACAATGAGACTGAAGAAAGAGAAATTAAGGAGTGAATCCCATTTACAATTGCACCCAAAAGCATAAGATACCTAGGAATAAACCTCACCAAAGATGTAAAGGATCTATACCCTCAAAACTATAGAACACTTCTGAAAGAAATTGAGGAAGACACAAAGAGATGGAAAAATATTCCATGCTCATGGATTGGCAGAATTAATATTGTGAAAATGTCAATGTTACCCAGGGCAATATACACGTTTAATGCAATCCCTATCAAAATACCATGGACTTTCTTCAGAGAGTTAGAACAAATTATTTTAAGATTTGTGTGGAATCAGAAAAGACCCCGAATAGCCAGGGGAATTTTAAAAAAGAAAACCATATCTGGGGGCATCACAATGCCAGATTTCAGGTTGTACTACAAAGCTGTGGTCATCAAGACAGTGTGGTACTGGCACAAAAACAGACACATAGATCAGTGGAACAGAATAGAGAATCCAGAAGTGGACCCTGAACTTTATGGGCAACTAATATTCAATAAAGGAGGAAAGACTATCCATTGGAAGAAAGACAGTCTCTTCAATAAATGGTGCTGGGAAAATTGGACATCTACATGCAGAAGAATGAAACTAGACCACTGTCTTTCACCATACACAAAGATAAACTCAAAATGGATGAAAGATCTAAATGTGAGACAAGATTCCATCAAAATCCTACAGGAGAACACAGGCAACACCCTTTTTGAACTCATCCACAGTAACTTCTTGCAAGATACATCAACGAAGGCAAAAGAAACAAAAGCAAAAATGAACTATTGGGACTTCATCAAGATAAGAAGCTTTTGCACAGCAAAGGATACAGTCAACAAAACTCAAAGACAACCTACAGAATGGGAGAAGATATTTGCAAATGACATATCAGATAAAGGGCTAGTTTCCAAGATCTATAAAGAACTTATTAAACTCAACACCAAAGAAACAAACAATCCAATCATGAAATGGGCAAAAGACATGAACAGAAATTTCACAGAGGAAGACATAGACATGGCCAACATGCACATGAGAAAATGCTCTGCATCACTTGCCATCAGGGAAATACAAATCAAAACCACAATGAGATACCACCTCACACCAGTGAGAATGGGGAAAATTAACAAGGCAGGAAACAACAAATGTTGGAGAGGATGTGGAGAAAAGGGAACCCTCATACACTGTTGGTGGGAATGTGAACTGGTGCAGCCACTCTGGAAAACTGTGTGGAGGTTCCTCAAAGAGTTAAAAATAGACCTGCCCTACGACCCAGCAATTGCACTGCTGGGGATTTACCCCAAAGATACAGATGCAGTGAAACGCCGGGACACCTGCACCCCGATGTTTATAGCAGCAATGGCCACGATAGCCAAACTGTGGAAGGAGCCTCGGTGTCCATCGGAAGATGAATGGATAAAGAAGATGTGGTTTATGTATACAATGGAATATTACTCAGCTATTAGAAATGACAAATACCCACCATTTGCTTCAACGTGGATGGAACTGGAGGGTATTATGCTGAGTGAAGTAAGCCAGTCGGAGAAGGACAAACATTATATGTTCTCATTCATTTGGGGAATATAAATAATAGTGAAAGGGAATATAAGGGAAGGGGGAAGAAATGTGTGGGAAATATCAGAAAGGGAGACAGAACGTAAAGACTGCTAACTCTGGGAAACGAACTAGGGGTGTTGGAAGGGGAGGAGGGCGGGGGGTGGGAGTGAATGGGTGACGGGCACTGGGGGTTATTCTGTATGTTAGTAAATTGAACACCAATAAAAAAAAAAAAAAAGAAAAAGGAGGTGGAAGGAATGAAGGAAAAAAATGTAATCTTTTTACATAATCAGGAAGGCACCATTAGGAAGGGAACATTGGATCAAATACATGGATCTGGGAACCAAGAGGTGGAAGTAGGATTGCCTCTTTTAATTTCACTTGCAGTGAGCCAATTATAGAATGTATCTTTTCATTCTGGGAGGTTAGAAGTACCCGGAACAATTCAGCTACTCCTAGTAGCTCCTCACCTGAACAGTGAGGGTTCCACTGAAGTTGAAGTTGTACCCCTTAGTCTCTCTGGCCTCTTCATGCTGATACTAATTGCACTAGCACTATCAGAAGGAGAGGGTAATTGCTTCTAGTCATCCAGCTGAGCTAGTGTTGCTCCTGCAATGTGAGCAGGGAGGGCGTGGTACAGAAGGAAAATGATGAACATCACTTATAATCTGAGGACCAGCTGCAGCAACAGGGACTATTCTGTTTCACCTCACCTCTTTTTCCAGCTCTCAATGTGATGACAACACTGGTTATTTTCTCTGCTAGAAAGCACTTTCGTCCTGATTTTCATATGGTTCATCTCCACATTCCATTCAAATATGCTCCAATGTTCCCTTCCTAATGGTGCCTTCCTGATTATCTAAGATTACATTTTTTCCTTGTTGTTCAGTCCTTCTCTTTTTTGAATGTAAAATTCATAGGGGCAGACATTTCTATGTTTTTTTTCACTGTTGTATCCCCATCACTTATAAGAATTCCTGGTTCATATCAAATATTTAATGTTTGCAGAATAAATGAATTGATTTCCTTTCTTTTTTGTTGACAACTCCTGAATCTACGTATCAATTCACATATATCCAAATTTGTCTCTTGGTCCCTACTTTTAGGTTACAGGCCATGGACAACCTAATGTATAATGAGCAGTGTTGGCAGGATGTCTTAAGGTTTTATTTTTACAGAGCCGGGAGGGCTTTTTCCTCATATGTCACAGCATACCTCTCTTAGCTCGATCACTGATATTTCACACTCTTTAGAAGGAATAATGATAAGATTAAAATATAAATACTCTTGGGAGAATTTGATATTTACACAAATATATTAACATATCATGAAAGGACTTAGATAAAATAAAAGGCGGGAAGCATACAGACTCTTGAGTGGCAGAGGCTGAAATAAAGGGTGAGAAAGAATGCTTAGAAGTGAAGACTGGATATTGAGAAAAAACCTAACTGAATTTTTTAGGAAGCCTATGTAGCTTTCTCAGCCTTCCCACTCTTCCCCTACTGTTTCATTATTTCACATCTGTACTACTGAATCCTCTAAAATTATTCTTTCACCTGATTTCCTAATTTCATCAACTGGACTCCCACTTTTCAATTCTTCTTAACTAGAAACTTTTTTGAATCGTCTCTCTTCTTGGTCCACAATTTACAGTCATCCAGTTTTATCAATTCTTATTTCAGGATACCTTTAACAGTGACATGGAGCCTCTCCATTCAATAGACTATACTTGCCCTGCCATATACCATATAGAACCTATGTTTTGAACAAAACTAATTAGTCTCTGCTTCACAGACTCATCCATGTATTTCTTACTACTTTGTTCATGTGGCCTCCTCTACCAGAATGTCTATAAAATTAGTATTTATCATTAAATACATATCTCAAATGTCAACATTTCCCACCTCAATAGCATCAAAGAAATGACATTTCTTTCTTCCTTAAACTCCCTCCCTAAAACTATTTGTATCGTATCTCTTGACTTAGATTTGTAAGTGCACTTGCATTTTTCCCATTATATAAGTTCCTAAATGACTAGGACTTTAGATTCCCAACAAGGTGTAGAGCACCTGTTGAACAGAAATGATTAATGTCATTCCTCGACTTATAGGGATGTAATTTAAATTCCACCTAGTTCCTGAAAGGATCTCTGAATCTCATTGACTCCATGGTATCCCTAGTATACATTTCACACTTTTATCTCATCCTCAGATTCACTTACTCTAAGGAATTTGCTCCACTTAATTAGTTCAAGCTTATCCTCCACTATCACTGAAGTATGACCTATACTCTAATCATTTGAATACTCAGATAGTTAAGTTTCTGTGACATTTAGTAGACAGAGCATGTACAGACACAACTTAGTGACCCAAGATGGAAATAGAAAGTGAAAACAAGGTGTTCTACTTCTCAAGTCTTTATTATCTCTTGTCTACTTTTATCTTGTTTTCTCATCATGACTGCCATCCTTTTGTACAGAACTCAAGCCAACAACCTACACACATCTATATATCCTTCCAGTTTCAGGATATGCCACACATGTGCTACAATCTTTATATTTACTGTATATATTCTTCCTAAAGAAAATGTTACTATCTCAACTCAGGACAAGAACAGTCTTCCCAAGGAATAGAGGGCCCTTGGTCCCACCACCTGTGACTGGGATGAGGGACTGTAAAGCTGAGGGTGAAAATTCATTCCAAAAATAAGGTTATGCATAGGAAGGCAAAACATTGAATACTTTTTTCTTCCTAGCAAACTAATTGTATCTAGTAAACAATAATTTATGCAGAAGTAGTCAGGTTAAACATATGGTTTTCATTAGGCTCTTTGAAAAGAACTAAATGACCCCATTATGATTTTAATATCCCTATAAAACTGGGACTCCAATCTTAGAATCACTTATTTTAATGCTCATTTGGATACTGTATCAGTGCCTTTCCTCTGAGAGAAAGACATCAGGATTAAATTAGTCATGCAAAAGATTTATTAGATGAAACACTTGTGAAAAATAAAGAGGAAAGGTACAAGAGAAGGGTGGAGGCACTTTCAGATGCCAATGCAGGTCTGACTTCTGTGAAAAGAAAGAAGAAAGGAAGATTAGATTTAAAAAGCCTCAGAGAATAGTGCAGCTCAGAAAAAGCCTTAATGGTTTTCTCTGACAAATGGGATTTCTCTGCCCACTAGGTGAGTCCATCACACATTGGGCAGTGGAATGGTCAGAGGATTATTAGCTAGAGGGAGTCTGAGTAGAAAGTAACCTCAGCATGGAAACTCTGTCCTAAAAGATCTGAACAGTGCACTCCCGTAACTGCCTCCACCCTGACTCCTACTGTTCTCTCTAGTATCTTCTTCCCAACAGAACAGAAGCACCACAAAATCAAGTAACTGTATCTTTGCTATTTCCTGCACATACCTAATCCAATGTAGAGGGTGGAATATTGTTAAAAAGATTTTTTTAAAGGTACATACTTGTTAAAAGATTATATTTAAAAGAGGCATTGGTGTGGCATGGGTTCTCACTATGAAAGCAATTTGCTTATTTTTAAATTTAATAGTCATCAGAAATTTTAGAGTCACTCAGATATTTAAGACCTATTTTGTTTAATATGAGTAATGAAAACATTCAGTATACCATATGTCCTTTACAACAACCTGATTCCATAGGTTAACTATAGCTCACTATTAAAAACTGACTTCTTATAGTAGTTTTTATTATTCACTTATTAGCAAGCAAGCCATGATATTGAGATAGGGCATTTCATTTTAGATTTATGGATAAAAAGATTGGGCTAGATAGAATGAGGGGAGAAGCTAAAGACTTCAAAATCACAATATACATGAACAGAAAAACTGAAATTAGGATCCACAGCTGATGAACTTTTTATTTACTCCCCTCACTGGTTTATATTTCCTTTGTCTTTAAACAAAACAAAACAAAACAAAACTGCCTGTATCTCTATAGGAAATATTTAAAGATAAAGAACCCTAAGGGGTAATATTCAATGAATATCTGCTAGTCATCTTCAGGGCATTAGGTCCTTCTGGGTGGAATGAGTTGATAGGTAAGGATTCCTTGGAAAATAGAGGGGCTCCAGAACTATTCTAATAATTATTATCATTTACTTATTGGTTTCTAAACATTCTGCTAAGTCATCATAAATATAATTATATTCTTAAGATTATCTTATCTTTACATTATAGCTGAGGAAACTGAGATAGAGAATAATTAATTACTCAAGGGCACAGAGCTAACCAGCAGCAGAAGGGAGATGAGAACTTGTCTGTATGATGTACAAGTGTGTGTTTATTTGCCATAAAATATTATCCTCTTCCTCAGAGAACAATCTCTTATTGAACAAAGTTGGATTTCAAAGAAATTCTTAAAGAAAAAATAAATCCAGTTTAACTACAGAGACAGGAGATCCAGTAAGACTAAGAAATTAGAGTCATTTCAGCCATAATGCCATCTTTAATGGAGGGAATGAAAGAGAAAGAAAATCTGTATGTATATGTGTATATGTGCCAGGCATGGTTCTATATATATATATATATATATATATATATATATATATATATATAGTATACATATATACAAATGTATATATATGTGTGTGTGTGTGTATTTATAATTCTCACAACAACATTGTTAATAACTTTTTCCTTTGCTCATTGTTTCTCCCTTATCTGAGAAGCATCCGCTTAGTTGGGGACCCACTCCTCTCCTCACTTCAGTCATGGCACTCCAGTGGCTGCTGTCAATTATGCTTTTCCATCTCCCTGGGTTTATATGTAGACAATTTATGTAGGCCAGTTTAATCAAAGCTCTCCTCTGGGATGTTTCCAGTTAGATTCAAGAGACACAGGTCTTTGATTTCTAGTGGAAAAGCCATGAAGAGAAAACTGATCTAAGAGAAGGGAGGGAAAGGAAAGTGAAGAGATAAGTTGTGGTGGTTCTTGGTATCTTGAGCTTCATCCTTGCCCTTGCTTAAGATCCTTTTTGTTGATTTTCAGTCACTTGCAACCAAAAAACTCCTATTTCAATAAAGCAAATAAGAATTTAGGTCTTTAGTCCAATACCTCACTAAACTGTGAGTGACAGATTGAAATCCAGGCCTATTTACTTCTCAATTTAGGCTTGTTTTTTAAATTCCTATTCCACAATAGATCATAAACACGTATGAGTGACTGATATATAACTGGCATGATGGTTACATTCGTCTTTATCCTTTGACTAAACTTGTGAGAGGAAATTAAGTGCTAAATATGGTGTCCTTATAACCACGTTTACATTGCCTTTACCTTTTGGGGGGTGAATATTACCCTAGTGGCTCTAAAGAGTTAATCTAATTTACCCAAACTTCTTTTGGACAGATAAGACTTTAATCTGGGTTTTAATGAAATGAAATAGGCACAATCAGGTGAACTCCTAAATATAGTTGACCTAACTCACATTCCATCTACAGAAATACAGCTTTCACACATTTCCCCCCAAATATCTTGGCATACCTGCTATTTCTTTTCACACATATCTGAGCAACTATTTTCTTGATCTGCTGCCTGATTCAGAACATAGCTGTAAAAAATTTCCCCAGAGAATGCTATAAATGCAACTTCAACTTCAAGCATAAGATCATTGGAGTCAGTGCAAGGAATAAAAGTAGAAATACTCGAAAAGGAAGAGACAGCAGCTAATGCACTGGATTTTGTACAAACTCAATCAGATTTTCTTCTAAATATTAAGGATCCTAAACCAAACCAAAATTGTGAAAAGAAAATTAAAAAATATAATTAGTTAATTGAGTTCGACTAGAGTTGCTTAATTACAATAGAGAGAAGACACACATTAAGGATTATATAGAGATTAATGAGGTCATAGAAGCATTCCCCTCTTTCTTTTCTTCTTGCGAGTTTCACCTATTTCACACTGTGAAAGGACACTTAGACCATTATTCATCTTTAAATTGCCATCAAATGGTATTTCTAATTATTATTGTTCACACAATTATATGAATAATGCAAATTGATAGTTTTTTGATATATGCTCATTTAAGTATTATATGGAATTATCTACTCATATTGTCATATTTGATATCAGAGAGGCCAGTTTCTTAAGGTTAAGAAATTACATGGACCCCCTCATCCTCCTGATATTACAGTGATTGTACTTCTTATATTTATGGATTAAGAAAATATTTAATGTACTTGAAGTGAGATAATATTCATAAATAAATTTATATATATTTTCACAAAACATTTTCATATATATAAAACAGTAGAATTCATATGCTTATGTACATTTTATATAGAGAAAATCCCTGTGGGACAACAAATTATACAGTCATCCTCCTTATCACAGTACTAATAATATTTATCATTTATCTTCGTAACCTATACCTCCATGAAGGATAAAACTTTGATTTTTTAACTTAAATAAATTACATTAATTTTTATTGTTTTTTTGGTATTTAGAACACTGTCTAATAGTTTTACATTGCATGTATTAATGTGTATTTGTAGAATGTATAAATAGATCTTCCAATGAGAAACACATATTAAAACATGGCAAATATTCAAGTACTGAAACTTCAAAAGTTATCTACTACTTAAGAGTATGTACCCTATTTGTTTGTTCTCAGAGAAATCAATTGGTTTGAATGTTGCAAATATTGGTAGGTAATATTTTGTGCCAGGCTCCATGGTAAACATTATATAATGTGTATTACATCATTTGATACAGTAAGTGAGTAACTGAATGGAATAAGTATTAGCATCTCAGAGAGGTCATATGCTCACCCATGGTCACAAAGCTAGTAAGTTGCCAAAATAGATGCCTGTAGTTTGTAAATATGTGTTCATATTCTACTACCTCCCTGTATGAGAGAAATTGGAAAGAGTCAGAGGTAAGGTTTAAAGAGCAATGAAGTAAATCATTCAAGCTTTAATAAAGGTTGAGAGATGATAAAACAAAAGTGTATCAACGAACTAGAAGTTGGTATAACTCCAGATTAGTGGATACATTTGTGAAGCTGATTTTTTTTTTATTTGTATCCCCTGCTTTGAACAATTTTTAAAATAATCTGACTTTTATAACTATTTTATTTTATAAAATAATCTGACTTTCATAACTATTAAAATCAGGGTTACAGAGTAATGTTAAGCAAAATATTTGATGGTTATATGAGCACAGGAATTTATGATATATACTCAGGAGAGTAATTGGTATTTAAATCTCACTGCTCTAGAATCTTAGATCTGGAAAGTACATTTACTCAAACACTGATCTCTGCTTGAAACTTTTAGAGAGGCTGCTGGGAAAGAAAGGAGTTTTACTGCTTCATAACATAACTTAATAAACTTTTTTTTTTAAGATTTTATTTATTTATTCATGAGAGACACAAAGAGAGAGGCAGAGACACAGGCAGAGGGAGAAGCAGGCTCCATGCAGGGAGCCCAACGCAGGACTCGATCCCAGGTCTCCAGGATCACGCCCTGGGCTGAAGGCAGCGCTAAACTGCTGAGCCACCCGGGCTGCCCTAAACTTTTTTTTTTTTTATTGGAGTTCAATTTGCCAACATATAGCATATCACCCAGTGCTCATCCTGTCAAGTGACCCTTCAGTGCCCATCACCCAGTCACCTCAACCCCCAACCCACCTCCCCTTCCACTACCCCTTGGTCATTTCCCAGAGTTAGGAGTCTCTCATGGTCTGTCACCTTCACTGATATTTTCACTAATTTTCTCTCCTTTCCCCTTTATTCCCTTTCACTATTTTTTATATTCCCCAATTGAATGAGACCATATAATGTTTGTCCTTCTCTGACTGACTGACTTCACTCAGCATAATGCCCTCCAGTTCCATCCACGTCGAAGCAAATGGTGGGTATTTGTCATTTCTAATGGCTGAGGAATATTCCATTGTATACATAAACCACATCTTCTTTATCCATTCATCTTTCAATGGACACTGAGGCTCCTTCCACAGTTTGGCTATTGTGGACATTGCTGCTATAAACATTGGGATACAGATGTTCCAGTGTCTCACTGCATCTGTATCTTTGGGGTAAATCCCCAGCAGTGCAATAAACTTTTAAACAGCTTAAAATTTTTAGAATTTTAACTGAATTATACAGAAATGCACTTTCCTGTATCTTCCCCGCTCCCCATTGACCTTAATCCTAATTCCTTTGATGTAACCCAAAATACATGCATATAAGCACATATATAAATACACAGATATCTTTAACATGATAGCCCTTCTGAAATTTGAAGGTAACTTTTTAAGCCAGCATTTTGCTACACACACTTTCTCACAGATCAACAGTTTTTTCTCCTCTTCATCCACTTCTCGTTATATCTTGATCATCCTTCTTATTACTTAGTTTGTATATATTTTATCTCAATTATTCCCTCTTGGGCTTCACTTTGTCAGGTTCATAAATTTGAACTAACTCCAGATATGGTCAAAACTTTGTAGTTTCAGAATTGTTTGAGATTTACTTGTATACACTAGATGAAATTCAATTGTAGAATTGAAATAACATTTGAATGTTCTAGACTTTCATTACCCTTACTGAATGTTTAGTGTATAACTTTGATATACACGTGTATGTACATAGGTGTGTATATTCAAATATTTTTGCAAAATTATATTATTTACACATTTTTCATACCTGTAGTAGTCCACCAAACATCTTTCATATACTTAACACACATCCACAACAGCTTGGCATTTGCCATTATTGATTATTAGGATGGCACATATGACCTTTTCTTTATATTAATGAGCTACCCTTTGAGAGCTATAGGGTATCTCATCTAGGACAGAGACCCATATTGAGAGAAGTTGCTGGAAATGGAATTAAAACTGGTAGAAATTTAAAAGGATAGAAACAATTCTAGATGAGATCATACTCATACTATAATTTCTGTCATGAGTTTTTGAAAATGAGTTCTGGAATTATTTTACTATTGCTTCATGACTTTCCTAATTCCCTGATTGGGGTGAACCCCAAGAAAGCAATATCCACATGGACCCTAACTGGAACCAGAATTGTGGCCTTAAGTTCAGAGTCTTAATATTGGTAGGTACCAATATTGATAGGGTGGACACTGTTCTCAATATGTTGATTATTCTGTAAGTCTACTAAGATATTATTGAACACACACACTAGGCAGAGCAGAACTGCCTAAGAAGGATACAATGTGAATACACAGAGTCCTCACTCCTTGAAATAGAGACAAACTAATGAGAAAAATAGCAAAAGTTGAGACTATTATCAAAATTAAACTAAATTTCCCCCAAAGTCAGTGAAGAGTCAGAAAGGTAGTAAGTTCAAAAGATAAGATTCAGTTATTAATTAAATCTTTCAAAGTCCAGTGCTCCTAAGCATCTCAGCTATGTGGAATAGATGTTTATCAATCTTAGAGAATTCAGTATATAACTAAATTAAAGTCTGAATTTTTCTCAAGGATTTTCGTAAAACTATGTTCAGCAATAATACTGCTTAAATGTGTTTTTCAGTTTCAGGAGGAAATGGATAATATCTTTAAGAAAAACTTACAGAGGAAAGAATTTGACTTGTCTTGATGTGTTTGGGTAAAACTTTTCCTGTGTCTCATTTCTTAAAGATATATTAAATACATATATTAAATATATATGCGGACAATAACAAAGTGGCACACTTATAATTTAACAATGTCTTAATTGTTTGTTTTGTGACATTTCTCTGAGTTATTCAAACCTAGGGTTTATCTTACGACACCCTAACTCAGGATATCACTTCCATTTGAGGCTGCTGCTAGACCTATAGATAACTGAGCCCAGTAAGCAATACAAATCATTTAAAGCATCAGTTCCAACATTGCACTTTCACTGTTAATACAATTTGAAAACAATAATATATGGGACATTTTACCACAACATAACCAATCAACAGATAAAATAAAATTTGCCATTATCATTATTGTTTAAAAGAATGTTTCAACTACAAAAAGTATAAAGTAGATCTCAGAATAAAGGCCAGTCCTTTGAATGAGTGAATTTCTCATTAGGATAAAAAAAATCATAAAAAAATCATTACAATGAACTTGTTTTTACCTCTTTCTTCTCATTTCTGAGTGGTTTTTAAGCCCTATTTAGGAACCACTCCTCTGTAGACTTTGCAAATCCAGCTTCTTAAGTGTTGGTAAGTATCATGGCTTCAAGCCCCAGAAGTATTATTAATGTTTTTGTTTTCTTATTTGGTCTCACTTGCCTCCATGTTTGCTAGCAACTCCCCATTCTTCAAACTCCATGATCCCTGAAGACAGAGGTGCCCACAATACTATGCAAATAGCTAGTACATGACTATAAAGGTACAATAATAAATTGCAATATTTATTGACAATAAAGGAAGAACCAAACTCTCCACTTTAGATCTGTGAGCTTTTAATACTCACAAATGACATAAACACATAATTAGTTTTTACTACAAGGTAAGTAAATACAAGGTTTCTGGACCAGAGATCATTTATAACAATAATCATACAAGTGGTCCATGTCCCTTTCTATTTCTTGAAGTGATATAAAGAGAGAGAATGGTCCCTTCGTGTATAGAAGGAGTCTCTGTGACAGGAGAGGAAACCAGAGATTATGAATTCTTAAGTTTACATAGAAACTGCAGCACAGCAGTCCCTTATTCCTTCTAGAGAGAGGAAAAGACATTAATTTTCTAACATAGACAAATCCTCTCTTGGAGAAGAGAAGGTCCCTAGATGTCTGCAACCCTTTGGAATGTAAATAGAAGGCTCCAGGAGAGATAGGTCTGTTAAATCTCTCTGGAGGTCTCTAACTTCCAAGGCATATTTACCAGTCAAACATCCTTTTATCCTGTTTGCCAGCAATTTTTGTTTAGAAAGCCCCAATTGTGCATAAATATGAAAATACTACTTGTTTCTCAACAATAGATACGTGACAATCATATTTTATTTTATGTTTATTATAGTTATATCATTTCTGAATCCCTTTGGGTTCTTCCTCTACTAACTCCAAAACTGTTCAGAGTCACTCTCTCTACTGAGTGTTTCTCTGCTTCTCTAAGTTAATACAGCCTATTCAGAGTATTAGTATTAGTATTAGTTAAATTTGAACCACGTCAAAAAACTCAGCTTTCTCATTATGGTTCTAATTCTACTATAGCAAAATGTAAAGCATTTTTATCTCTCAGTCGTCATTCCACTTTATACATTTCTGCAGATAAGAATTTAACTGGGCATGGAGCAATCTTTTCTCAATCTAGTTATAAATAATGTTCTTTTAAAAGACAAAATAAGGGGTTAATATTCAATACATAAGGAACTCATGTAATTTGACACCAAAAAACCCCACACAAATAATATTATTAAAAATGGGCAAAGGACTTTAATAGTCATTTTTCCAAAGAAGACACAGATGGCTGATGGGCACAGTAAAAGATGCTCAACATCACTTATCATCAGGGAAATGCAAATTGAAGCCCCAGTGAGATACTACCTTTTACCTTCCAGACTGGCTATTATCAAAAAGACAAAAACTAACAAGTGTTAGCAAAGATGTAGAAAAAAGGAGGTCCTTGTACATTGTTGGTAGGAATGTGAACTGGTGCAGCAACTATGGAAAACAGTAGGGAGTTAAAAATAAATAAATAAATAAAACTACCAGATGTTCCAGCAATTCTACTTCTGGGTATTTATCTGAAGAAAACAAAAACACCAATTTGTAGAGATCTGTGCACCCCTATGTTCACTGTAGCATTATTTACAATAGTCAAAATATGTTAAGCAACAACCTCAAAATCCATCGTTAGATGAATGGATAAGTAACATGTGTTATATATACACAATGAAATGTTACTCAGCCATAAAAAAAGAATGAAACCTTGTCATTTGCAACAACATGAACAAGCCTAGAGGATTTTATGCTTAGTGAAATAAGTCAGACAGGGAAGGACAAATACCATTTGATTTCACTCGCATGTAGAATCTAAAAACAACAACAAACGAACAAACATAACAAAACAGAAACAGACTCATAGATACTGGAAACAAAGCTTTGGTTACCAGAGACAGGAGGAGTTGAAGGCAGACAAAACAGGTGAAGGGGATTAAGAGGTACAAACTTCTAGTATAAATTTAGTTAAGTCACAGGGATGTAATACACAGCTTAGGGAAAATAGATACTAATACTGTAATAACTTTGTATTGTGACAGATGGTAACTAGACTTACTATGGGGATTATTTTGTAATGTATAAAAATATCAAATCACTTTGATGTACACCTGCAACTAATAAGATGTTGTATGTCAGTTTTACTTCAATAAAAACAAGGTACCATATGCTAAAAGTGTTCAGGCAGGAATACATAACTGAAGGTAGTTTGCTCAAACTATTCTCCTTCATCATCATTGTGTTTTTCCAGTAGTTTTTAAAAGTAATTTTTACAGAAAGATTAATAGTCAATAGAAAGTAAAAAAAAAAATCAAATTAACTTGTAACAGAAATTAAACTTAAAACTTCAATGAGATCCTAAGTTTCACTCATGAAATTATAGTTTATCTTTCTCTGTTTCTTTTTATTAATGGTCATTATCAATATTGGTCATATTGCTATAATAGAGGCACTCTTCTATGTTGTAGATACAGTACCTAAAATACTGGTGAGAATTTTTTTTTTTAATTATTTCTTTTTTATGGAATTGTTTGCCTTTTTAATTTAACCTTGATTTTTTATGAACAAAACTTTTAATTTTTTGTAGCCCAGATAATATGTACCTTTCCTTTGTAACTTCATGAATTATTTTATAAATTTCTTATTATACAAATAGGTGCTTATCAGATACAAAACTAAACTATAAAAAACACCTTATAATAACTTACATGGTATGCCCCTATCATTACTCTTTTTCAAAATTTGCTAGGCTAATTTTGCCTATTTAGATATATTTTGTGAAGCTCTGAAAAATATTTCATAGGTATTTTGACTACAGCCTCAATAATACTATAAATGTTAAAAGAAGTATATATTTAAATAATAAATCACCACATTCTGGAATATAACAAATAACAAAGAGGTTTATTACATGTCAGGCACATGTGCCAAGTACTTTGAATATTTTATACCACTTAATCTTTATAACAATATCTGAGATAGGTCTTATTATCATACTTATTTTCAGGTAACTTGACTTTCAGTGTTTCAAGCCAAGAGTCAAAGATAAGTTTTATTTCAAGCTTGCTAACTAATAGAGAAAAAATACTGAATTTGACAGAAGGAGACAAAAGTTTAAGGAAAAGTTTGTTTATTCTAGGATATAATATAATTCAGTGTCAATGATCTTTTAGTGGAGGTAACAGATTCATCTAAGTGTAAATGATCAGTGTGCAGTTTGCACATGCAGACTTACACTCAGGGAAGATGGCACTGCTGGAGATGTAGATTTGGATATTACCAACTCAGACATGCTCACTGAAGTGGGTCATTTCTTCAAGGGACAATAACTAAACAGAGTAAAGAAAGGCAAAAAACTGACAACTCAATTTAAAGCACTCCTAAATTTAAAAAGCCAGAGAAAGAATAAAGCTCCAAAAATGTAGGTTGGTCATGGGGAGATGAGCCTAGGCAGAAACGTATGGAAAGAGTTGCAAGAAGAGGTAAGAGATCAGAGGGATTCGATGCTGGAGAATGTAAATATTCAGGGGTCTTAATTTTCCTTGTAGATTATTTGTAACCTTTGATATTATGATTTTTATATGGAAAGTGGAAGTTTAGGAGTTACTGAAAAGATAACAAGCTCTCACTACTGTTAATGGGAATTTACTGGGAACAGAAGGAAAAACAGAATAGTGTGTACACTACTCTCAAGTACTTCAAAGAGATTAAGGAAACTGAAAGCACTAGGGGAAATGACTGGTTCTCAAAGAAAGAAGGCATGCATGGTATTAGAACTATGTCTCCTCAAGTATTTGATCTTAACTCCTGTAGAAACTGATATAAGATTTGCATATTATATCATATCCTTCTGCCATTTTTTTTTTTTTTTTTTTTTAGAATACAATAACATAGAGTTAGTAGCATATCATAAGAGGCAAATTCTGGCAATTAAGGGATGCACAATCTTGAACATTTTAGAAAAATTCCTAACTGAAGTTCATAGGAATGGAATGTATGGATTCTTTTGTAAGTAACTACTGCTTTGTATGGATGACCAGTTTCCTAGGTTATAGGACTATGATACATTACTTTCCTCAATACTGTACCTTGCTCATTCTCAACTCAAAAGCTAATCTTGTTTAGAAACAAGTAGTCAGTATAGGTTTGTGTGCAATTTGTAGCAAAGATCACATATCATCACATTAGCAATAAGGGGAAGTTGCAAACAATGGAGCTGCTAACTGATACTAAACAAAACACAATAAATGGTGTCAAGGGCTGGATAACTAAAAATTTCTTTAGGACTTTTCCAGCTCTTACTTTTCTTTCAGCTACTGACACCACATAAAAATACAGCTGACAGTATTAATGATATTTGTAGATTTTAGGTTGTAAGCATGAATTTATTGTAAAAAAAATCACATTGATGGCACATTTCTTTTTAATATTTAAAGAAGTTCTTGGCAGAACTTCTGATAACTGATATTGGGAAATATCACATACTTCCTTCAAAAAAAAAAAAAGGTCTTTGGCATCTCGGTTAGTTAGCATGATGGGAAGCTTATGAAATAGCAACCAATCATCCAATGTCCTAATACTTATGTCCTTTTATAATCCTCTCTATTTTTTTGTGGACTGGACCTAGTGACTTGCTTCTAAAGTAAAAGTTATGGGGTGTCACTTCCGAAATAAATTCACAAAAAATGTAATTCCCATCTTGCTTGCAATCCCTATCTCTTTGGCTTTTCTAGCTTTTGATTTAATGAAGCAAACTGCCATATTGTGAGCTGGATGGAAAGAAATTTGAAAATGGCATTTGGCCAAAATCAGCAAGGAATGGAAACCAGCAGACTAAGAGTCCTTGAGAAACTAAATCCTGGTAATAACCACATGACTGAGTTAGAATCAGATCCTTGGATCTCTCCCTAATTGAGCCTTTGGATTTGACTGAAGTTTCAACCAACACCTTTGCTGAGAGACCCTGAAGCAGAGCACTCAGCTAAGTCATGCTTGGATTTCTGACATACAGAAATGGTGAAGTAATAAATAAATGTTGATTTAAGCCATTAATATTTCAGCTAATATAAAAATATGTTTATTTAGTTCTTGGTTTGTTAGAATACTATCGCTTTTTTAAAAACGAAGCCCATCTCTAAAGTAGCCACTCTCAACAAGAACGGCAACAAACCCACATAAATTATTTTAATATATCTCCCCTGAATGATCCCAAATCCATTCTTCTTGGCCATTTTTCAAGTTTTAGGGAATCTCTCACTCATCCATCAGGTATACTTAACAGAATATTTCCCCTCTATGACTTCCAATTGTATTAGCAACATGAGACAATTTAGCAAATTTGCTAGAAGTTACTTAATGGGAAATTGTCAAGTCCAAATGGCTGGATTTTTGTCTGCATTGTGTGACATTGAGAGAATCAGTTTTTTCTGTCCATTAATTTCAATATTGGTCAATTGTAAAAATTGAATCTCCTGGATCGTTGTTGTCTGACATACCCATCACTAATCACATGTGGGTATTAGAATCAAGTTTAAATGAATACAAATCAAATAAAATGTTAAATCTTAGTTTCTCAGTCACCCTAGACAAATTTCAAGTGATAAGTAGTTACATGTCACAAGGCATTGTTACAGTGGACAGTGAAATATAATACATCTGCATCATCACAGGCAGTTGTATTAGGCAGTGCTGCCCTAGAAAGTTTCTTAAATTTCATTTTAAAATATTACCGAGAATAAATTAGTAGTTGCCAGATGGTAGGGAAATGGGAGGATGGTATACATTTATCTTGAGGAGCACTGAGAAATATACAGAATTGTTGAATTATTATACTGTATACCTCAAACCAAGATAACACAGTATTTTAATTATACTTGAATAAAAATAAATGAAATGTGTAATTAACACTGGATTTACAACTGATAAAGAACTAGTTTAAATATACTACATATAATGATGAGTATTTGTTAAATGACTGTTAATTAAGGCATCTGAACTGGAAACTACATATTTTTTATTCTGAAAAATAAGTCCTGTTCACCTGGCCATGATATTATTTAAATAGTTTTCAATTTTCAGTGTTAAATATTTTAAAATTTAACAATTAAAAAAATTAGGGTTTAGTTATTAACATATTATAAAAATTAATAATTATCATTGTCAAAGTTCTCTGCTTTGAGAAGAAATTATTTCAAATATGCAGGCCAAAATCAATTACATTGACTAAAGTAGTTCCAATGAGTAATTTGCTATCATTTACATAATTTGAATTGGTAAATTTAGCTTTGCCATTTGGGTAGAGTGTTCAAATTTTTTACTGTAATTGCAAGTGGATTGGGGCATTTGCTTTTACTCAAGTAAGTACTTTTTTTCACTAAGATGATTTTTCTTTTTTTTTTTAAATATTTCATTTATTTATTTGAGAGAGACACAGAGAGCATGAGAGAGAGAGAGAGAGAGAGAGAGAGAGAGGAGGAACATGGGGAGAGTCAAAGGCAGAGGGAGAAGTAGACTCTCTACTGAGCAGGGAACCCAACTCAGGGCTTGATCCCAGGACCCTGAGATCATGACCTAAGCCAAAGGCAGTGGCTTGACCAACTGAGTCACCCAGGTACCCCTGTAAGATGAATTTTTTTAATCATTCAAAAATTTTATTTTCAGTACCCATTTCACCAACACCTGAGATTTAAGTAATATCACCACCAACTCAATTATCTTAACTATTTGATATGCCAGTAGTATATTTATGAACATAAGCAAATGTGATGGTTCTAGAATTTAAAAGATCACTTGAACTCTCAGAAAACTATGAATATATGGGAAATTATTCATTTGACAATGAAATCTACAAAAACCTACAGCTAATGAAACACATGATGGTAAGAAACTAGAAGCTTTCTTACTAAGATCAGGAACAAGTCAAGGATTTCCCCTCTTACCATTTCTTTCATCACTGTACTGGAAATGGTAGCTAATGCAATAAAATAAGAAAATAATTTAAAGTTATACAGATTGAAAGGAATAAATTAAACTCTTGTTTGTAGATTATACGATCATCTATGTAAAAAATCTAAAAGAATAGATAAAACATTCTTGGAACTAAAGGCAATTGAATAAAGGTAGTAAGATAAAAAGCTAATATACAAAAAAGTCAATTATATTCCTGTATACCATCAATAAGTAGAGTTTTAGATAAAAACACAATACCACATACATTAGTACCCCCCCCCCCAAAGAAAAGAAATACTTAGATAAATCTAAAAAAATGTGTACAAGATCTATGGAGGAAAACAACAAAACTCCAATGAAAGAGATAAAAGAACTAAGTAAATGGAAATATACTCCATGTTCATGGGTAGGAAGACTAAATGTTTATTAATATTTATTCTCAAGTTGCCAATTTTCTTCCCAACTTGATCTAAAGATTCAACGCAATCTCAAATACCCGTAAGTTTATGGACATCTTGGCTCTTTCTACGGTTTGGCTATTGTGGACATTGCTGCTATAAACACTGGGGTGCAGGTGTCATGGACAGATAAATGGATAAAGAAAATGTGTTATACATATACAATGTAATATTACTTAGCCATCAGAAAGGATGCAATTTACAGACATGGGTGGAATATAAGGAACAGCATAGAGGATCATAGGGGAAGGGAGAGAAAACTGAATGGGAAGTCACCAGAGAGGGAGAAAACCTAAGGGCTGTTTCCTCTCCTATAGGAAACAAACTGAGGGTTGCTGGAAGGGAGGAGGATGGGGGATGGGGTTATTGGGTAATAGGCATTAAGGAGGACACATGATGTGATGAGCACTGTGTATTATACAGAATTGATAAATTCCTGAACTCTACATCTGAAACTAATGATGTGTAATGATGTACTATATGTTGGGTAATTGAATTTAAATTTAAAAAACACCAGAAAGTTATTTTGTGAATTCTGACAAACTAATTCCAAAGTTTACACTGTGGAAGCAAAGCAGAAGAAACAAAAGACTCAGAATAGCCCACACAATACTGAAGGAGAACAATACAGTTGGAGGACTGCACTACTTCATCTGACCCTAAAAATTAGTATATTGCTAATTGTAATGACCATCTGGTGTTGTATATATGTGATGAATCACAAAATTCTACACCTGAAATTAATACTACACTGCATGTTAACTAATTAATTTAAATAAAAACTCTGAGAAAAAAATGAATTGGTATATAGCTACAGTAATCAAGACGGTGTGATATTGGCAAAATAGCAGACAAATAGACAGATGGAATAGAATGAAGAGCCTAGAAATAAAACCACGTAAATGTAGTCAAGTGATCTTTGACACAAGAGTAAAGAAAATACAATGGAATAATGATAGTCTTTTCAACAAATGCACTGGAACAACTGGACATCCATACTGCAAAAAATAAATGTAGACACAGATCTTACACCTTCCACAAAAATTAACTGAATGCTAATCACACCTAAAGGTAAAACACAAAACCACAAAACTCCTAGAAGTTATCATGGGAGAAAACTAGATGAACTTGGGTATGGAAATGATGTTTTAGATATAATTTCTAAGGGCACAATCAATAAAGAAAGAACAGATCATCTGTATCTAATTAAAATGAAAAACTTCTGCTCTGTGAAAGATAATATTAAGAGAAATAGAAGATATGCCACACACTAGGAGAAAATATTTGCAAAAAATATATCTGATAAAACACTACATATATTACTCAAAATGTAAAAAAAGAACTAGAACTCTTAAAACTCAAAAATAAGACAATTAAAAATTGTCTTTAATTTAAAAATGCTTATGAATTCTTTCTTGTATGCACTTTGTCTTTGGTATTGTATCTAAAATGTCATTTGACCAAATAAGATACTTTACCAAGTAAGATATACGGATGACAAATAAGGAAAGGCAAATTAAATAATGAGATACCATTACACATCTATCAGAATGGACAAAATTGTAACAAATGTACCACTTTGGTGGGGAATGTTGATACTGGGGGAAGTTATGAGTATGGGGGAGTTGGGAGTTCATAGGAAATCTCTGTGCCTTCATCTCAATTTTGCTGTGATCCTAAAACTCCTCTAAAAAAAAAAAAAACTCTTTAAAAATAAAAGAACTATTCAGGTTCTGACTTTTTGACATGCTTGCTAATGTGATTAGAGAAAAAATAAACACTTGGCTTTAATGCATCTTTAGGGAAAAAAAAAAAAAAACTTTAACTACTTTTTAAAATTGCATTATCCAGCTTCTTTTCTCCATTGCTACTAGTAGAATCCCTCCCACACTACCATCAGTTTTTGCATGAATTAAAACGATAACCTAGTAACTGATCCAACCACACCTCTTTTCCAAATTATGACCAAAGGACTCTTTTCAAAATCACTTCTGATTGTGTCCAAGCATATTTAAAACTCTTCATCATATTTAAAACTCTTTTATGGCCTCCTATTTTCTTCAAATAAAAACAAACATTTTAACATGGCTAAGAATACCTTGAATGGTTAGGTCTTTTCTCCCATCTTTTAGCCCCTCCTCATATTACTCTTACCCTTCTTCTTTTAGCCCCATCTGCAATGGCCATCTTCTAGATATTTACGGTTTACCCTGCTCCCTCCCAAAGCAAGGCAGGCCCTGTGTTCATGCTTCTTTCTGTACCTATAATACTGTTCTCTTTCCCTCTTCACCTAGTTTACTCTAATTCAACCTACAGATTTTGCCACAAGTACCATTTCTTTAGGGAAACTCTCCCTGAATCTGATCAGGAAAAATAATCCTGGTTTTGATTTTAGAGAACCATAATCCTCTCCCTTAGGACCATATACCTTTCTTCCTTAGGTGAGATTTTGCATTTGACTGTGTGCTATTTGATTAGTGTTCAAACAGGTTGTAATTCCATGATCTGTCCCAACTAGTTGGAATTCTATGAAAGCATAGTCCTTTTCTCTTTTTCCTTACTACTATTCCTCAGGATTTGGGACATAGTAACTCTTAAATGATGAAAAGAAATGAGTGAGTGATTAAATTAGTGAAATAAAAATTTTTATAAACAATTAAAAAATTGTGTATAAGGGAGAGGGAAAGTATTTGGAGTAATCAGGAGAGTCCTATTGAAGGCCAACTTAAACAAAAATCTTTAAAGAACAAGTGAAGATTAAAAAGGAAAACTGCAGCAAAAGGGAAGAAGAAAGCTCCAAGAAAAAGAACTTGTGGGTGCTAATGTATTCAGGGAGAAAATGACTTTGATGTGTGCAAGGAACCAAAAGAAGACCAGTATTCCTGGAGTGTAAGAAGAATAGGAAAAATGTCATAAGGCAAAGCTAAAAGATAAGTGGGGGGCAGCTCGGGTGGCTCAGCGGTTGAGCGTCTGCCTTTGGCCCAGGGCATGATCCTGGAGACCCAGGATGAGTCCCACGTCAAGCTCCCTGCATGGAGCCTGCTTCTCCCTCTGCTTGTGTATCTCTGCCTCTCTCTCTCTCTGTGTCTCTCATGAATAAATTTAAAAAATAAAAATAAAAGATAAGTGGGGTCAAATCATGTTGGCACAGGCTAGTACTTTCACCTTCTTATTAGTAACTATATATTTAAAGGAATTATGAATTATTTGTGTTGTTTTATTTACAGATTAAATTGGTCAAAACCACTAAGTCTATATAAAAACTCTTATTCTAAAAACATGATTATACTTCAGTAAAAAATGCGTTCAAGAATGTTTGTAATAACACTGCTTGAATGGAAAAATCTTAGAAATTACCCATGCTCTTCCACAAAAGAGTAAATAAATAAACCAAGGTATGCTTACATAGTGAAATACTATGCAGCAGTCAAACTAACTACCATGACAACTGAATAAAAAGAACCCAAAATTATTACACACAGTACGATACCATTTGTATAAAGTTAAAAATTCTAAAATACACATTTTAGAAATATATATTCATGTAATATTACATGTAATATATACATGTAAAAGCAAAATTAAAGGAATTATGAATAAAGGATTTGGACTACTGTTACCTGGGGTAAGAAGAATGTGGAAGAACATGGGGAGAAAGAGACAATTACATGTAAATTATTTTTAGAGTTGTAATTCTTTCTTTCTATGAAGTGTTTATAGATAGGTACTACATAAAATTAATTACTAAAGGACTAACTGAACAAATAAAAGTAAGCCATGTATTACCAATGGCGAGTATGTGTTTGAATCATGATTATTATTAATCTATAATTCAGCTCTGGACACTGAGGTTAAAAAAATACAGGTATAAGTTGCGTCTTGATTATTTAGATTCTCATTAAGGGACTATACCTATGCTTTAATATGGTAGCCATAAAAAAAGGAAAGTGATGAAGGTGGGGGGAATGGTAAATATGCTCATCCTGAGCATACACATCTAAAAATGTGTAAAGATATTTCGGCATATACTTATGTGATTATCACTTTACAAAATAAGAAGTCGCCGGGTACACTTAGACAAGTTAATGCTTTATACATTTGCTATAAGATTTCCTACTTCACTAATTCATAGCATAGGCTCTGCTTTCTCAGCTCAGATATCAAAACCAGATTAAATCGCCTACTTCCTGTGAGACCCTGGATAGGTCTCTGATATGCCCCACACCTCTCCTCAGATGTTCTCATGCACATTTTTCTCTAGAGTCAGTTCACATTCTAAGCCAATTAAAACAGATTAGAAGTTTTATGAATTTAAATCATTTTCATTAAAATGTATTATCCTATAACATAATAACTATAAAACCTAGCTTCTACTCTAATATATACTCCCAAAGCAATCATTTGCAGGGAAAATTATAGACAATCTTATCATTTTTCTACTAAAAATATCTACCTCAAAATAAATACATTGCAACTAATCTCTCATTATGAAACATTATCAAAAATCATCATATAATACTAGTCCCATTATAATTTACATTTCTAAAAAATTACCTAAAGTCTCATAGTCACAATTTTTATCATAGCTACCAAATACACTGTAACATGTGACATAGTTTTACTCAAAATTTATTCCTTAATTTTCACTCATTCATTTTCTTCATGAAGGTATAAAACTGAAAAAAAAAATGAATTTTGGTGTGGAGCAGTGAATACTTTAAAAAGTTAAAATGTTAATGAACAAAATCTCATCTCCCAATCAGTATTAGATGTAATTTTAGATAATACATTTAAATGCTAAGACAAATATGTATCTTTTTTCCTCATATGAAAAGCTAAATAAAGTTTGTTACATTATTGACTACAAATCACCCATGACACGGTGGTTCTAAACATGAAGTTAATATATATGATTTTCTTAGAAATATTTATGCCTAAATCACTCTACATTTTACTTGATGGATTGTACATGGGTAATGACCAAAATAACTGTAGTTTTTATTGTAATAGGTAGGACCATACATAACATTACTGATCTGAGAATACTGAGTTTAGTAAGTATCAATATGTTAGTTCTACCAATATGTCAACAGTGATCTTTTCATGGACTATCTTAAAGAATACTTAGCACCTTTCCAGACACTTAACATTATTTCTTTCTGAAGCCTTAAAATTCTTCTTTAAGGTTGGTAACATTACTAAATTTATCAATGAAGAAATTAAGACTTACCAAGTTTAAGTAACTTGCCCAAACTCATGTAGATTATAAACTGCCACTGGAAATCAAAGTGAAGTCTATTTCACTCTAGAACCTGAGTTCTTAACCATTACCCTCTATGGTGTGCATGGTTGTGTGTGTATATATATATTTTTTTGTTGTTAATATGGTATATTTTTTGAAAGCAGTTTCATTGCTATCTTACTGCTGTGCTATTAAACTGAAAAGTCTAAAAATCTACATATCCAAAAGGACATGAAGCCCATTTCTCAATATTTTTGAAGGAATAATTTTACCTCAATTATTTTCTTTACTCTAGTTTTGTAACTATGGATTAGTCTTACTGTTTTTCCCTTACATGCTTCACTGATGACCTACTGTAGTAGCACTGTGGTGTTCTTATCCACAATGTCTGTAGTGAGATATGTTCCAGTCTAGATATGTATGGCAGCTCTCTGGGTGGCTACTGGATCTATTCCAAATGGAAAGCTACTGGAGTATGTGATGGTTCAATTTAAGCTTGTCATCCCAAATAAACATGACTGTGGACATGGCAAGTCCTCATTATGCAAAATCTTAAATCAAGCACAACACATTCCTTCTATAAAAAAAATCCCTTGCTCGGAATCATATCACTGGCTCTTCAAAGCATCACTTCAAATATTTTGTGAGTCCTGCAGCAAATCATTTAAATTTTCTACAGGCACCACAAAAAATAAAGAGCCCAAAAGTAATGGGAATAACTCACTGCACATACTTATGTTTCTAAAGTATTACTTCACCTTAAAATGGAATTATTACAACATGTAATATTGGTCTCTTTCACAAATGTATACTCTTGAAATATTCGTCATTTTTACCACTAAAATCAAGGTTGATTCTGTTATATTTTTTGAATAAACAATCTTATTGCTGATAAAAATATGGACCCCCAGTTAACCTTAAAGAACAATAAATGCTAGAAACATAAAAACTACTTGGTTTATGTAAACTGGTTTTATTTATTTATTTTTAAAGATTTTATTTATTTATTCATGAGAGATGAGGCAGAAGGAGAAGCAGGTTCTCTATAGAGTAGGGAGCCCAGTGCAGGACTCTGGGATCACAACCTGAGCCAAAGGCAGATGCTTTGCCATTTAGCCACCCAGGCACCCTGTAAACTGGTTTTAAAATATCAATTCTTGACTTAAAAAAACATTTGTAGAATGTTTTCCATCTTTGCAAGTGTTATAACCAATTAAGTGTGATTTTCTAATACAATGATCATGCATTATTTTTCACAATTACATTACTGAAAGGGCCTTTCATTCTAGATCCTAAAATGCACCTGTTCTGGACTGTGGAAGTCTGAGAAGATAATTTTCAATGGAGCATCATTCACAGTATTAGATACATGCATATATATATATTTGAGTCTTAGAGATTTTGCCATCTCCACTACCCTTACTTACTTTTAAAATGCTTCAGGCTGGTTTTGAAGTGAAATATTTAAGAAACCCACTAATTGTACATGAATCTAAAGAGGTGTGTTGCATACAGAAAATAGTTATCCAGTTCTTTAAAAGAAAGTTCTAAAGACATATAAAGGCAATGACTTTGGAGTTGACAGGAACTTGTCCATTTACCAGAGCCATCACTCTTACTATTTGCTGCAGCCTCAATATGAAAAGGATTCTCTTTTCCAACTCCAAATAATATCCAGTGATATTAGGAAGCTTTTAAACTCAAAACCATAAAGACTTCCAGGGTTTAAGTACATTGGTAAGCCAGAGAACTAATCCATGATTTACTTTTACTTTGTTAAGACAGTTTTCCTCAAGACGCCTGGGTGACTGAGTGGTTGAGCGTCTGCCTTCGGCTCAGGGTCCTGGGATAAAGTCCCACATCAGGCTCCCTGCGAGAAGCCTGCTTCTCCCTCCACCTATGTCTTTGCCTCTGTCTCTCATGAATAAATAAATAAAATCTTTAAGAAAAAAAAAACACAGCTCTCCTCTACATTTTTTTCTTTAGCCTAAATCAGTGAGATAAATGCTACATCTCTACATAATCTTCCCCTTACAGTTGTGATGTCTTCAAATTTCAGAGCTTATTTTTGTATGTGCATACAAATATGGACCCAACAGTGTAACTTTCTCTAAAAGAAATTAATGGCATTATAGTAAGTTTAAATTAGATTTCTGGCAGATTTTGCTTTGTCTTCATGAGTCGCAAGGCTGCAGCCAAATCCTGATGATGCTGAATTCACGAAGTCTGGAAACTGACTGATTGATGCTTGAATCACAAGAATTTGATATGATTTAATTCACTAACACCAATCAATTTTTTATATTAGATAATCCCAACATTTATGCCATGTCAAGACTATTTTTGGAGGTAGGGATGCAAATTACCTTTAGCCAGTTAGTAAATTCTAAATCATTGTTGAAACTTGGGTGTTTTTATGAGCACATATTTGCAGAACCACAATTCTTTGCCAATTCTAATTTCCATATCTGGATCCTACTTTTTGTTATAGAACATACAATTATTATACTACAGCTTGTGGGTAATGAACCACTCAGGGTTTTGACAGTAAAAGGGATCAGAATGGTGGATTTGCTTATATTTTGAATTTCAGAAATGTTTTTCAAGCATGAAACCATGTAAATATTTGCCAGTTTTAATAGGGAAGTTACAAACTGGGCTTTATTTTATTTACCATAAAATGTGGATCATCCAACACATATAAATTAACCTTAATGGAAATGATATTGTGCTTGATATTAAGGAGAATGCAAAGAAATATGAATTATAAACTCTATACTCAAAGAGTGGAAATGGAAACAGCACAGCAGGGTGAGCAAAAACACAAAAATAACTTCAATACCAGACATCATATAATTTCTAATTATGTTATTTCAAGAGTAGAGCCTATGGAAGTTAAGAAGAATAAAAGTCACTGAGTTGGTGTGATCAAAGGAATCGTCCATGATGACCTGAAGTTTGAGTCAGGTCTTAACATGCTAAGCGGAGGAGAGAGAGTATTAGGTGAAATAAGCATGAACGAAAAGGTGCTGGTATGAGAAAATACAATGTAATTAGAGGTTTTCATGGAGCTGTGTATTAAGAAATACTGGGGACTCAGATATATCCTGCACATTACCTCACCAATAACAATGAAAGATACAGGATTGAGTTTTCTCTACTTGTCATATAGAGAAATGTTCTGTTTGTTCCTAAGGGCACTGGGTTCAATTTAAGTAAACTCATTAAATGTAACAAAATAAATGAATGCAAAGAAACACTGACCTGCTCAACAATACACTTGGGTTTGGTCTGAATGTCAGCTCCAAAACAGATGATGAGGAAGCCAACAAAATCTAGTAAGGTCAATGTTCCTTTGTATGAAAAGGGGACAAGTCTAGTCTACAAAAAAACAAAATTTAAGAGATATTAAACAGATACCACGATGGTCTAGGAATTGCAGACAATGAATGTAAAACATTAAGCCTTGCCAAGATTTTTTTTCTTGCCTACCAGGACTAACAACAGCGCACATATTCATATAAAGTGTTGCCTTCCACTGGATTTCTTGTGTGTATACCTATTAGTAATAGATGACAAAGCTATTTGCTAAATGATGCTTGGAATTTGTCTGTATGACCTTATAAATTATATCTTTGTGATGTAGTATCATACCAAGACAGAGGGGAAATAAAGTATAGAGGCTGAGGGGTTGAAGACAGAAAAGATAATTATGCTTATAAAAACCTGCTCTATAATTTCTCTAATGATATTTTCAAGCAAATAATTATAAATGTGATGAGATTAAATGTGCCTATGAGCAGAAGGCTGTGAATATTTGGACTAAAATATAAAAAAGGTAAAACTGTCTTGGGTCAAAAATACACATTAATAACAAGAAAAGTATTCTAGAAGCTGGGGTTGAGCTTTTTTCCGAACTAAAACACTGTTTGATATTTAGCTTTCTGGGACCTCCAACATCCTTAATCATTATATGATTATATAATGCATCTGATGCCCCCATAATGATATGAACAAAGGCTCTTCTTTTTTTAAAAGATATTTTATTTATTTATTCATGAGAGACACAGAGAGAGAGAGAGAGAGAGAGAGAGAGGCAGAGACACAGACAGAGGGAGAGAGAAGGAGGCTCCATGCAGGGAGCCCGATGTGGGACCCGATCCTGGGACTCCAGGATCACACGCTGAGCCAAAGGCAGACGCTCAAGCGTCCTTTTTCTTTTTTTTTCTTTTTCTTTTTTTTTTAAAGAAAGACTCTTTTTATAGTAGATACTCTGGCTGGCTTTGGTTTTCTGTTTTATATATGCAAATGTGTGTGTGTATGTGTGTGTATGCATGTATACAATAGAAAATCAAAAAGCCTGAATATCTATATACATACATATATACTGTGTATATACAAAACATTGTATCTTTCAGGAAAAAATATTCAACATAGTTTACTGAAATTAAGTAAGAAAGAGAGCTACTTACTTATCTATTTCAAGGATAGAACTAGTTTCCACTTTATATAGGTTAGCCACTGTGTAGTTGTCATATTTCGTATGTACTTGATTTCAATAGATATTATCTGCAAAATTCCACGAAATATAGAATTACTTTTATATTACTCTCTTTTATAAAATAAAAACCTGCAATACAGAACAATATTTGTTGGTTCAAGCATGAATCCCTTTTCATTCCATGGTAATGACTTTTTACTAGAAAATGGCAATATTAAAAAAGCAGAACACAGGATCCCTGGGTGGCGCAGCGGTTTGGCGCCCGCCTTTGGCCCAGGGCGCGATCCTGGAGACCCGGGATCGAGTCCCACGTCGGGCTCCCGGTGCGTGGAGCCTGCTTCTCTCTCTGCCTGTGTCTCTGCCTCTCTCTCTCTCACTGTGTGCCTATCATAAATAAATAAAAAATTAAAAAAAAAAAAAAAGCAGAACACAGAAAGCCCATCTAGAATGATTTTCATTCAATTAATCGACAAGTATTATTTAGGTTCCTATTTGTTCCCCGCATAGGATTTTAAGCTTTTCCTTATTGTACCCACTGAACTATCTTAACTGCACAAACAGATTTGATGAAGATAAGTGCCTTATATCAGCAGGCTTTTTATGATTAATCTTTAATTAATATGACTGTGCATGACTAGCTCAAACTATTGTACATGTTGTAAGCAAAGCATTCCTTTTTTTAAAATATGCAACAGTTTTGCATATTCTTTTTTATTAATACAAAGTCTATTATTGAGAAGTGGTCTATTTATTGTCAACTTTAAAAATAACAGTTGTCAACCATGGGTACAGATGAGAATTCTCTGTGGAACATAAAAACAACCATAAAACTCATGACATCTTCTAGATATATTGAAACAGAATCTTCAGGTTAGATAATGGATATTTTTAATTTCCCAGTTTATTCTGGAATACACTTAAGGTTAAGAAACAGTATCATAGAACTAAAGATTTTATTTAGTAGACAGAGAGTGCACAAGTGATGAGAGAGGCAGAGGTAGAAGCAGACTCTCCACTGAGCAGGGAAGAGGACTCAGGGTTTGATCCCAGGTCCCTGAAATCATGACCTGGACCAAAGGCAGATGCATAACCGACTGAGCCATCCACGCACTCCACTATCACAGAACTTAATACAATATTTTAATTTGCCTCATATTTCCAAATGATTTGAATACTATTTCTTGTAATTAGAAAAATCTTCATTCATTTAACAAGTGTTAAGTGTTTCATGCTAAATACGAAGAGGTCTACAAAATATATAAAAGACTGCCCTTTAGGATCTTTAAGTATACATAGGCTATTATTAAAAGATTAACCTTTATAGAAATTTAAAGAAGGTACTAACACACAGCTGAAGAAGTCATCACAGAGGTGAAATAGGAATTGGGCAGTTGGGTCCTAAAGGGTAATTAGGCTCCAGAATATATCAAGGTTTCTTATCAACTAGCACATAGATGAATTTCAGGGGACATAGCTTTAGTCAAAATCTTAGTAAGGTCAAGATGAAGAAAGACTGAGGAATCACTGGAATAGGTGGAGAAGATGGGAAAATCTATTTCAACTGGGAAATCAAGGAATGATAAGCAAAGGCTTCAGATTTATCATGAACATGTCTACATTCAATGATCCACATGGAGAAATTGAGGGTGCATATCAAGGGGGTAATGGGAAGGTATGGTGAAAATTGATAAAGGTGATGTTCAATAACAGACTGAAGAATGTGCATTTTATCCACAATAAGAAAAAAAAGTATGGGATATGATGTAGGTGGAGGTAGGGGAAAAAACTAGAAGTTTTGAGAAGTCATACATTTTGAATTTCAGAAATGTTGATCTGATATAAAAACTTTGTGCAGGCGGGATTATAGGGTAAGGCTCCAGGGCAGAAAACTAAAGTAGCAACTCTTAGAATAATCCATATGTATTATGCCATATGTTGTTTTCTTTCCAGTGCATTGAGGAATAAAGTTAGGATAAAACCATCTGTATAAAAATCTCTGTTAAGGAAACTTTAATCCATGGGATTCTCCTTTTGCTGTCAAGCAGGAATTTTGATTTCTCTTCTCAGCTCAGGTACCAAAATGTCTTCAATCATTAGATAGTGTTTTTCTCAAATCTCTTTAATACACATTTTACACAATGTCTGGCACACAGTAGGTGCTCAGTATAATTTGTTTTATTACTGTGTCAAGCAGTTTGACTTACCAGATGGTAGTAAAGTTAGGATTATTTAAATATCATTATATGAAATCATAGTATGTGCATATATCAAGTCTTTATATACTAGAGCTTTTGGAAAACTTACCTCAAAAAATTTAAGATTCAGTAAAATAATAGATTGAAATTGTTTTGTGAATAATTTTAAGTGCTTTCCAGCTGTGAGGTGCTACTAGAAGTTCTAATAGTACTTACATTATGTATTATTTTTCCATTATTTAAAGGCAACAGAACTCTTAGCTTATTGAAATTAGTACAGCGTAATTATCTGATTAATAAGTACACAAGGTTCTTTTTTTTTTTTCTATTCAATTAGAACTGTAGGGAATGTAGAAAAGTAAGACATGTTTACTATTACCAAATATACTTATAATCTAATTGAGGTGCTGAAACAAATACCCACTATTGAGCAGGTACAAATAAAAAACGAGGATATTATTAAGTATGCATACACATACAAAAATAAATACAAAAAATTCAAAGTTCTTGTGGTAATGTTATAGTCATTTTCTAAGATTGCTCTTTTAAAAAATATACAGTATCATTCTCTTTTTTTAAATTTTTTTTTAAATTTATTTATGATAGTCACAGAGAGAGAGAGAGAGAGAGGCAGAGACACAGGCAGAGGGAGAAGCAGGCTCCATGCACCGGGAGCCTGATGTGGGATTCGATCCCGGGTCTCCAGGATCGCACCCTGGGCCAAAGGCAGGCGCCAAACTGCTGCGCCACCCAGGGATCCCAGTATCATTTTCTATATAAGAAACCAGAAGCTCAACGTGGTCTTTTTTTTATCATTAGCTGACTACATGTTTTGTGTGTGCATATAGTCAAAATTCTAATGCTACATTCATAAGGAGTTCATAGCTCATTGACAGTAACTGGGTAGATAGAGTGACTCCTAAAAGTAGCACTAAGATCCTAACCAATGCAATAAGGTAAGAAAAGGAGAAAAAAGTGCAATAAAAATTTATAAAAATAAAACTGTCATTATTCACAAACTGATAATAGAAAATCCAAAAGAAACAAGAGCCCAACTATTACAATAAATATGTAAATATAATCAGGCCAGTGGATTCAAAATAAATGTATTATGTTTAATAATATAAAATTGATGTTTTCATAGGTCAAAAATAATACTGAATATTTTATAGGGTTCAATTTAAGGTATTAATTTATTTCTAATATAAATACATAGAAAATATAGTTAATGAAAGATACCATTTATAATCATATCAGAAACATCAAATGCCTAGAAATAAATTTAATAAATGGTGTGTGATAAATCTAACAAGTTTATTAGAATAAATATAGTAAATAAATCTAATCAAAGGCAAGCAAAACTTCTAAAGTAACACACACATATAGGGTGGCAGAGTGACTCAGTCAGCTAAGCATCTAATTCTTAATTTCAGCTCAGGTCATGATCTCATGATCATGAAATCTAGCCGTGTCAGGCTCCAAGCTCAGTGCGGAATCTGTTTTACCCTCTTACTTTGCTCCTCCTCTGCTCATATGTGCACTCTCTCTCTTTCTCTCTCTCTCTCATAAATAAATAAATAAATAAATAAATAAATAAATAAAATCTTTTTTTTAAAGTAATACACACATAGATCTATTTTATGTTTATATTATAAAATATAACTTTATTATATGTATAACTATATGTATAACTTACATATATGGAGGTATGTGCGTGAAAACAGATAAGCTAATTTCACATGAAAAAGCAATGCTCTGGTCAGCCCGGGTGGCTCAGCGGTTTAGCGCTGCCTTCAGCCCAGGGCACGATCCTGGAGACCCAGGATCAAGTCTCGTGTTGGGCTCCCTGCACAGAGCCTGCTTCTCACTCTCCCTGTGTCTCTGCCTCTCTCTCTCTCTCTGTGTCGCTCATGAATAAATGAATGAAATCTTAAAAATAAAAAAAAAAAAGCAAAGCTCTAGGAATGGGCAAGGCAATTGCAATGATGCACAGTGCTAGAGAACTTAAACTACCTAATATCAGTACCATGCAACCTTAATTAGAATAAAGCTATATTACTTAGTAGGCTGTGGAATTGTCATAACTGTAGACAAATAAATCAACATCCCATATAGATATATAGATATACGCAAGATCACATCAGTACAATTGTGAAAAAATAGTAATTTTTAAAAAATGATGCTGGATTGACTGTGATATCCCAAAGGGAAAAAAAAGTGAATCTTGACCTCTACTTGCCCAATACAAAAATCAATTCCAGATAGACTGTAGACATAAATATACAATTTAAATTATAAAGATTTTAGAAGAAATGTAGAAAAACATCTTCATCTCATAGGTAAAGGCAAAGAATTCTTAAGAGCGCATAAAGAAATATTAACAATAATGTAGGACTGTATGTATGTGTGTGTGCACATCTATACTAAGATTTAAAACTTCCCTTTATTGGGTTCCCTGGGTGGCGCAGCGGTTTGGCGCCTGCCTTTGGCCCAGGGCGCGATCCTGGAGACCCGGGGTCGAATCCCACGTCGGGCTCCCGGTGCATGGAGCCTGCTTCTCTTTCTCTCTCTCTCTCTCTCTCTCTCTCTCTCTCTGTGACTATCATAAATAAATAAAAATTAAAAAAAAGAGTAAAACTTCCCTTTATTAAAAGTCACCATTAAAAACTGGAACTGGAACTTACATGTTAGAGAAAGACATTTGCAATAAATATACCAAACAAAAGCCTTTCATCCCCAAATAAATTATAAATTAAAAAGAAAAAGGTAACTTAAGAAAATTGAGCAAAAGACATAAACAGATTTTTTTACAAGAGGATATCAGTGTCCAAAAATTGAGAAAAAATATTATTCAATTATCCTATTTAATAAGGATATACAGATTAAAACCATAATATAGCCCTATAAATGAACAAGAATGGCAAAACTGAAAGTGACACCAAAAAATTGGTTGTGGGAATATGGTGCTGCCAGAACTCAACACTGCTGATGGTGGTGCAGATTGGTATACCTGTTCTGGAAAACTGTTTGACAGTATCTTCTAAAGGTAAACATAGGTTTACTGTACGATCCAACAATTCAATTCCTTTATGAATATGCAACAGAAATACATACAACTGGTCACCAGAAAATACATACAAGAATGATCATAGCAGCACTATTCATAATCTCCTAATAGTGAAACATACCTAAACATCCAACAATAGAGTGAATAAATTAATTGTAGTATATTCCTAACTAGAGTATTATGCAGCAGCTGTAAATCAAGGAATTACAAATGCACACAACAAAATGATTGAATTTCATGAAGGTAATATTGAGTAGAAGAGGTCAGGTATAAAACAGTCATATGTACATGTATAGTGGTTTAATTTATATGAAGTACCAAAAAAAAGAACAAAATAATGATCTATGCTGTCACAAATCAGATGAATGTTCACTTTTGAAAGCAGTGATCAAAGAATATTAGGAGCATCTGTGGTGCTGGTAAAGTAGTATTTCTTGATCTGCATCCTGGTAACATGGGCATCGTTTCTTTGTAAAAACTTAATAAGCTGTATACTTATGTGTTTTTCTCTGTGTATATTTTAGTAAAAATTAAAAAAAATTGCCTTTAATGCCATTGTTTTGATGGCATGGGCATCATACACATAGAAAAACAGCAGATTTCTTGTTAGCTTTTAAACAAAACAAAACTTAGGCAAAAGAAGAATGGATTCTGAAGTGATCTTTAGCACTCTAATGTTGACATTCAGTCACTTGCATCTTGCCATCATTTAGTCTTATTATTCAAATGTATAGAAATAATTTATCTCCAAATGTTGCTAAGTAAACAAAGATGTGCCTTTACACAAGCCTATAAATCTAAATGATACATACATCTTCATTTATCATTCTGTTGCTTCTTCTCTGTGAGACTCATGTTGTGTGTTTTTCATTCTGTAAAGGTCATGATGGCTCATAAATCCTCTCACTGATGAGAAACTAAATTCATTTTCCAAAAACAAGGAACTGTCACTTTACATAGTTTGAAAAATATTGGCAGTATAAAAAAAAATCACTGTTTATGGACATTTAAAAGCACTGGATAATTTGTATAGTTACTTTGCCCCAAAGGAGGTGGCACATAACTCTCCACCTGCCCAGTCTCTAGGTGTGGGCTGTGCATATCACTATTGACTTCCATCCATGTTTCACCCAGTTGTCATGTCTGTGTCAGCTCCTCTTGGCTGTGAAAGTTTCCCAGACTTTGTTTCTTTTTTCTTTAAGATGTTATTTATTTATTTGACAGAGAGAGAGGGAGAGCACAGCAGACAGAGGGAAAGGAAGTGGGAGAGGGAGAAGCAGGCTCCCTGATGAGCAGGGAGCTGGATGTGGGGCTCAATTCCAGGACCCTGGGATCAAGACCTGAGCTGAGACAGATGCTTAACCAACTCAACCACCCAGGTGCCTCCATGCTTTGTTTCTAATGACCTTGATGGTTTCGAGGAATATTGGTCAGATATCTATTGGAAAAGGAAGAAAAAGGAGCAATTTTACAGTGGAGAAACCTGAAGAACACTACATCAATCAGGTGATCAAGGTCAACATCAGTAACTCATGTCAAGAGTATATAGTCACAATATAATGTGATGTAATGTGATGAAAATGGTACTCTAACTCTGGAGTCTTTATCCCCAAAATCTATAACTCCAGACTAATCATGATAAAAATATCAAACAAATCCCAAAAGGGAGACATCCTACAAATACTTGACCAATATTCCTCAAAACTATGAAGATCATCAAAAATAATTAGTCTGAGAAACTGTCACAGCTAAGAGGAACTGGAGCAGATGTAACAACTAAATATAGCATGGTATCCAGAATGAGATCCTGAAACAGAAAATAAATAAAATAAAATAAAATAAAATAAAATAATTAAAAAATATATGTAATAACTAAGGAAGTCCAAGTAAAGTATGGATTTTAATAATGTATTAATATTGGTTCATTAATTGGAACAAATGACCTATACTAATGAAAGATATTGGTAACAGGGAAAACTGGATGCAGGGAATGTAGAAATTCTCTGTACTATCTTTGTAAATTTCTATAAATCTAGAACTATTCTTTAAAAAAAAAATCTATTTAAAAAGAAAAAAACGGAGTCCTGCATGTGTATGTGTATATTTTACTGGATGTGTGGTACAGAAGACAGATTATTACTTGATAATTAATGAAGAGGAGAACAGATAACTTTTCATGATCACATGGCTGTTGTTGCTGCTTTTTTTTTTAACCTATAATATCCATAATCAACATCTGGTGTCATGTAAGATCATGGATAACATCAGTTAAATAAAGTAATGAAGGGGAATGAATTGTATTTTCCTTTTTTTTTTTCTTTTACAGTATAACTTTAATACAGCAATTTACCTCAGTGACTAACATTGGGCTCTAAAATTAAGCTATCTAGTATCAAACGACAGCTTCACCACTTCCTAGATGTGATTCCTTGAATATCTACTCAACCTTCCAGTACCTCAGTTTCTCCCAGGCCTAGGCAACAAAAGGAAACTGCTTATTAGAAGCTGAAAGATGGCATTATGTCAATACTTGATATGAAGTGACAAAATATTTGGTAAAGTGTTGCCAACAGTAATTTGGAAGATAAAGCATATAACTAACAAACTTGTAACCCTAAAGAAAAAGCTTGTAAAACAGACACTTAATAGAAAGTTTCGGGATATTGTTGGCAGCATATGGCAGTTGTTATAGGAAAGAGTTAATCTCAGAAAAAACTTAGTGGATTTGCAAGCAGAAATGAAATAAAAGAGTCAGGTTTGGAAGAAGAAACTACTTCTTGATCCCACTGTTAAGAATTGAGATGAACATCTCATGACAAAAGCCAAAGAAGCCAATTTGACCCTTGAGCAAAGGTCAAATCAGGGGCACTACTATCACATTCATTTTTTAAAAATTCTGGATGGTTTTAAGATATCACAGAGAGCTCAACTATGGATAGGTTTTGCAGAAAATGTTTTTATTGTACAAATCAGCTCAGAAAAGGAAACTAATTACACAATTCTTTCCTAAAGGCTGATAGGGCCAGATCTCGATAATCAAGAGTTGAGGGAGACAAGAGAGAAGCAGGCAGCAGCTTGGCAGATAAAAATCAATTCAATATAACAACTGTGGATGTGGCTTCTGACACATGAAGCTAACTGCAATCAAATAGATAAAAAGCTAAATACTTAAAACTTTTGTACTGCCAAAATCCCACCAGCCTGGACTAAAAGAGACCTTATTTGATTTGAAACTTAAAATAATCCCTGGTACTCCATCATCTATGAGGCATGTTTTCTTATGCCTACTTCAGATGTGAGGAAGGGAGGTAAAGTCAATGACCAATGAGAAAACAGAATAGAGGTGGTATCTCATTGTGGTTTTGATTTGTATTTCCCTGATGGCAAGTGATGCAGAGCATTTTCTCATGTGCATGTTGGCCATGTCTATGTCTTCCTCTGTGAGTTTTCTCTTCATGTCTTTTGCCCATTTCATGATTGGATTGTTTGTTTCTTTGGTGTTGAAGTTCTTTATAGATCTTGGAAACTAGCCCTTTATCTGATAGGTCATTTGCAAATATCTTCTCCCATTCTGTAGGTTGTCTTTTAGTTTTGTGGACTGTATCCTTTGCTGTGCAAAAGCTTCTTATCTTGATGAAGTCCCAATAGTTCATTTTTGCTTTTGTTTCTTTTGCCTTCGTGGATGTATCTTGCAAGAAGTTACTGTGGCCGAGTTCAAAAAGGTTGTTGCCTGTGTTCTTCTCTAGGATTTTGATGGAATCTTGTCTCACATTTAGATCTTTCATCCATTTTGAGTTTATCTTTGTGTATGGTGAAAGAGAGTGGTCTAGTTTCATTCTTCTGCATGTGGATGTCCAATTTTCCCAGCACCATTTATTGAAGAGACTGTCTTTCTTCCAATGGATAGTCTTTCCTCCTTTATCGAATATTAGTTGATCATAAAGTTCAGGGTCCACTTCTGGGTTCTCTATTCTGTTCCATTGATCTATGCGTCTGTTTTTGTGCCAGTACCACACTGTCTTGATGACCACAGCTTTGTAGTACCACCTCACACCAGTGAGAATGGGGAAAATTAACAAGGCAGGAAACAACAAATGTTGGAGAATTTGCGGAGAAAAGGGAACCCTCTTACACTGTTGGTGGGAATGTGAACTGGTGCAGCCACTCTGGAAAACCGTGTGGAGGTTCCTCAAAGAGTTAAAAATAGACCTGCCCTACGACCCAGCAATTGCACTGTTGGGGATTTACCCCAAAGATACAGATGCAATGAAACACCGGGACACCTGCACCCCGATGTTTATAGCAGCAATGGCCACAATAGCCAAACTGTGGAAGGAGCCTCGGTGTCCAACGAAAGATGAGTGGATAAAGAAGATGTGGTTTATGTATACAATGGAATATTACTCAGCTATTAGAAATGACAAATACCCACCATTTGCTTCAACATGGATGGAACTGGAGGGTATTATGCTGAGTGAAATAAGTCAGTCGGAGAAGGACAAACATTATATGTTCTCATTCATGTGGGGAATATAAATAATAGTGAAAGGGAATATAAGGGAAGGGAGAAGAAATGTGTGGGAAATATCAGAAAGGGAGACATAACGTAAAGACTGCTAACTCTGGGAAACGAACTAGGGGTGGTAGAAGGGGAGGAGGGCGGGGGGTGGGAGTGAAGGGGTGACGGGCACTGGGGGTTATTCTGTATGTTGGTAAATTGAACACCAATAAAAATAAAATAAATAAAATAAAATAAAATAAAATAAAATAAAATAAAATAAAATAAAATAAAATAGAAAACAGAATAGAGATCCCTCCCAAAACTGCAGATTAACCAAAGAACACAGAGCAATGGAAATACGATACAATGAAAATAGCTGTGAAAGATGTAAATAATTATGTGGAATCTATAAAAAAGAAATTTCAAAAATTTTATTAAAGATACAGAAGCAATAAATTTGAAAGCTTATAAATGAAAATATAAATAGCAACATTTTCTTTGGGGTTTGATGTTTTTCTACACTCTTTCTAGAAGAACAAAGATCTATGAAACTAAGAAAATGCATTACAAAGCTTTCATTATCAAAATAACATAATAAGAATAGAGCAATAAAAATAATTTAGATGAAAATCTGCAGAATTTTAACTATTAAATATAATTTACATATAAAAATGTTCCATTACAAATCAGTAGTAAATGTAATAATTACTTAATAAATGATACTGGGTTAACTGGCTAACAATTTTTAAAAATCAACTTAGATCCTATTTATTGTACATTATATATTCAAGTTAGCCTTATATCAATATTAGCTCCTGGAAGATTAAAGAGTTATCTATAAAAAGAAAAAAGTTCTTAAGTATAAAATATAGGAGAATATATGTTTTGGAATGTTGGAAGACTTTCTAAGCAGAAAAAAAATTCATAATAAAAATTTTATTTAATTTCTTATTTGTTTTCTTTTTTATTCTTTTATTCTTTTTCTTACTTAATTGCTTTAGCAAGGACATCCAGTGCTATGTTGAATAGAGGTGGCAAAAGTGGGTATCCCTCTCTCGTTCCAGATCTTAGAGGAAAGGCTTTTGGTTTTCTAACATTGATTATATTAGCTGTGAGTTTTTCATATATGGCCTTTATTGTATTGAGGTAAGTTTCTTGTAAACCTGATACATCAAGAGTTTTTATCATAAAAGGGTGTGGGATTTTGTCAAATGGTTTTTCGGCATCTACTGAGAGATGATCATATGGTTTTTATCCTTCATTTGGTTAATGTGCTATCTTACATTCATGAATTTGCTTATGTTGAACCTTCCTTGCATTCCAAGGATAAGTCCCACTTGGTCATGATATATGATGAATCTGGAACATATTATGTTAACCTAATAAGCTAGATACAGAAGGACAAATATTACATGAAATCATTTATATGCAGAATCTAAAATAGAGTCAAACTCATATAAGCAGAGTATAGAATGGTGGTTGTCAGGTCCTGGGAGCAGGGGGAAATAGATAGGTGCTAGTCAAAAGGTACAAAATTTCAGTTATGAAAGATGAATAAGTCCTAGAGATCTGCTGTACAGCATAGAGTCTATAGTTAAAAATACTGTATTATATATTTAAAATTTTATTTTCCAAAAGTGTAAGTTTTATAGTAAGTACTCTTATCAGTGAAAGAAAGAAAGAAAGAAAGAAAGAAAGAAAGAAAGAAAGAAAGAAAGAAAGAAGAAAAGAAAAAGAAAAGAAATATGAGGAAGAGAGAGAGGAAACTTGGAGATGATATTTATGGCATAGGTTATGGTACTGGTTTCACAGATGTACTCATCTCCTTATATACATTAAATATTTACAGATTTTCAAATATCAATACCTCAGTAGTTAATAAAAGAACTTGCAAGGAAAATATTGATAAACTCAACAAAATATTTTCAGAACATAAAAATTTCAAAAAAGAAATGATAAAAATTTTCAGAAATATAAAGGGCAATAAATATCTAAATATTTGATATAGAAATACCAATTAATAATGTAATAGAAAATAATCATTAGAAAATAATTTTCATTTAAAAATAAAATATATCTCCAACTAAGGGAAATGATTCATATCATTTGTAATAAAAATATGTGAAATAGGATACAACAAAATAACGTCTTTCACTTATGTTTTCAAATGACATTTCATGCTGAAAAAGATTGATTATTGAAACTCCTAGTAGACAACAATTTGGTAATGTGTATCTAATTTTTAAGAAATCCAATTTTATGGGGAAAAAACAACCTAAGGTATTGTTAAGCAAGCAAAAGCAAGCCCATGAAAAAATGCATATAGTATAAATATTTTAAATGCTATATAATAATTTTAAGCAGTCATATATATGTAATTACAATATAATTACATTTAAAATATGTGAAAAATACACATCAAGTTACTAATGGGGTCATATGGAAGGAAGTGAGTGACTGGGTCTGAAGTCAGTGGTCAACAGGTAGCAGTTATTTGAGTTCTGACAAATGTACATACCCACTAAGTACTGACTACACATTAAACTTTGAAAACCACCATTATAATGAATTAATATCAGACATTTTAAATGATTTTTGAAGGGCACCTGGGTGGCTCAGTCTGTTAAATGTCCAACTTTTGAGCTCGGTACTGGACGTGGAATCTGCTTAAGAGTCTCTCTCATTCTCTCTCTCTCTGTGCCCCTCCCTCTTCCTTTCTTTTAAAAAAGTTTAAAAATTAAAAAAAAAATGCTTTTTGAGAAAAGGGCTGCATAATAAATTAGATTTAATTAAAAATTATAGTTTAACTACACAATTATAGTTACAACAGGAGGCAGAAAAGAGTATTAACTCAGGAGGGACACTGCAGGAGTAATTGTCTACTCCAATCATTCATCTTTCTAAGGAAAATCCCATTTTTGTTTGAGTCCCTTCACATAGGGTGGCCAAATGGTTCTGGCCAATATGTTGTATACAAGTGCCAATATTTTTAAGAATAAAAGATTCAGCTGACACATTCCTTTGAACTTTTTTCTAACTCCTTTGCTCTTTCCCTTCCCTTGAAGTTGGAAGGTTACCTACAGGTACAGCAACATTTTAGAACCAGGAGAATAAAAGCTATATACTAAGGATAGTTTGGAAGGAAAAAAATGCAGCTGGCTGGGACATCTTTGATATCAGGGGTACATCACCACTTCACAGACCCAGCATAGCTTATCTTATGACTTCAAAAATAAATTCTGATTTGGTGAAGCCACTGTCATTTTATACAATTCAGTGCGATCCTAACCAATAAAACAAATAACACAGAGGTCCATTTTGGGTCAGATAAAAGGAGTAAAATAAAATGAGATGTGGAAAAATAGAAGACATGAGGGATATAAAATGTATGTGGGGCAAACAATAAAGTTTGATAAATATCAGTAAGAGTGACATTCCATTCAGTCTTTTGATCTGAATTTTACCTATTACTTTGTTATGAATTAGCTTGCCAGCCAGTGTTAGGCTCACACTTGTTCAAGGGATAGCTTTCATAGTTCTATTATGCAGGGTGCCAACTGACAGTTTTTTCATATCAGGCAAAGGCCCTAAATAGTTGTGTTTCTTGTTTGTAACACAGCCATACTGTACACATATGGGAAAAAAAATTAGAAAGGTTAGTCATAGGATTTCATCCTGTTTTACTGTTAGTTCTTTTAGATCTGCAGTTTCTGGCAGGCCTTAGCCATAACTAACCACTGACCTCTTTTCATGCTTGCTTAAAATATTCTAAAAGAGGATGGTAAGTCCTGTAAAAAAAAAAAAAAATCTAGTTCTGTTATTATGCCAATTATTTTGCTGGGAAGAAAACTCACCCTAGCACAACCCAGCTCTGCTCCTCAGTAAGCAAGAGGAACTTTCCCCCAGATTCTCTTACACTTTTGAGTCCTTGATTTCAGATACAGCTGTACCCCAGTGCTGAAAAGCCTTTTCCCACATGGCTTCTTACTTCCTATTACAAAGGTGGGCTCACTCAATATGCTTTGTGTAATACTGTCCATTGATGGTGGTGATTTCACATCTACCCTGGGGCCAGTGGTGTATTCATTTCCAAAGAAAGCTCTGCCACTTGTTTTTTCCTTTCTCATAACAACAGCAACAATTCCAGCTTTTGGCACACAACACAAAACAACATTACTTACTGTTAGATCTGCGCCAACTTTCTACAACCTTGTCTGTTTCCTGCTTCCACCTCTGGGACAGTAGATTAAAGAAATAATTTTCAGTAACATTTATATCTGTAGTCGGAGCATCAGGAATCTACAGCTAAGTGTGTGGTGGGAATTTTTTGTCGTTCAACAGGATTTAAACATAAAAATAAAAATAGCCCGCTAAAGTAATATCTATTAACTCCATTTCCTGACCTCTCCAGTACTATAGCATTACATTTTATCCCTTTGAATGTCTAGGGGCATAGTCATTTTTCTAAGCCACAGTACATCTCCTCTGTTACTTCTGTGATAACTTCCCCAGAGCATTTTATGTAATTCTAACTAGTGAAGTTGAATATGCTCTGGATGGGCTGAATAAATGGCTAATTTGTCCCCCATTTATTTATACAATGATGTGCATATTTTCTTCCATAAGGGTCAAAGGATTTTACACTTTATACTAATAATACCCTAGAAGATAACCATTCTCTAGTTGTTTCTATTTTCTTGATGGGAAAGCTGAAGCATAAGAAGGCTTTGATTTTTTTAATGCTCTAACTAAACACATTTCTCCTCAAAGACAGTGAATAGTCCTTTTGATATTTACAAGAGCTCTATAATTCTAAGAGAATTAAGTTGAAAGAGGGAACGGAAATATGGCGCCTTGAATGTAGAGCACTGGTTCTTAAGTGTTCTTTGCTTTTCTTCTGTTATTAACTGTGTATGTTTTGCTCTTCAATTTCAAGAGAAACTGTGCCAGTTCACAGGAGGCTGAAAATTTCAATGAGTTCTTATAAAATTAAGATGTTTCCATCTACAAGTATATCAAACATCTGTGATGAATCACTGATCGGTGCAGGTGGCCACTTGATTAACAATACACTTCACTTAAGTATGACCTGTGGCAGACAGGAGCAGCCTTTCTCATTGGTATAAATCAGCACAATTTCCTATATGCCCATTTCTCTTAGTCCTATGAAGTATCTGGAATTCCTGGCACAGTCCAGAAACATTTTGTCATTTCACCGCTGATATAAGGGAGCCCCCTATAAGAATAGTGTAGACTAATCTTGTTCAAAAACCAAATGGCTTCTGCTCCTGTATTTCAGTCATCACGGATAAGCACAGAATAATTTCATATCATGGCAGCATGATGTGAAATATGAAATAAATAATAATCAGTTAATAGGTTACAAACAACTCTTCCTATTTCAAAAACTTCTGTTATCTCCAAACTTTGACCAAAAACCCCCACAAAAACAAAAAAAAAAACCAACAACAAACCCCCCAATCAAACCAAACAAAACTTTCATACTTTAGTCTATAGTGATAAATACTGTTTTTACCACGATTTTTTTCTCCAAAACATTAATCGAGGTCAAGACAACAACAAAAAATTACTAGTTTGCTAACCTATTTTTCCCTCAGTAACTAAACTTGACCATGAGGTTTAGATGTATTTATCTTACATAAAAGTTTACTCTGAGAGTGAGAGAAGCCTGAACCCCATTTTCTACAATTTATTGTTCAATATTCTTTGTTTTATTATTTATTCATACCGGTACACATGAAAATTAGTTTCAGAATCGCTAATATGTAATCCCTACAAGAAAAAAAATACCAATTACCATACAATGTTTATATAAAATTCTTTTTGTTTTTAGCTTCATTATCTCCTGCTTCTGAAAACTGGTCAGTTCCTTTCCTTCCTATCTCCTTCATTGAGGCTATATTCACGTCACAATCTGCACTTCATCCAAGAATTTCCCAACATACATACATATATAATATACACACATAGAGTTTACAATGAAAAGTTTAGATGGGGGATGCCTGGGTGGCTCAGTGATTTACAGCCTGCCTTTGGCTCAGGGTGTGATCCTGGAGTCCTGGGATCGAGTCTCACATCGGGCTCCCTGCTTGGAGCCTGCTTCTCCCTCTGCCTCCCTCTCTCCCTCCCTCTCTCTCTCTCTCATGAATAAATAAAAAAATTAAAAAAAAAAAGAAAAAGAAAAGTTTAAACAGATTCATAGAATCATATGCCACTAACCCAGTTTCATATACAATAGTTCATTACCCCCAAATCTCTTTCATGCAGCCCCTTGTAGTCAACCATTACCCTCTCCCTAACTTGGCAATAACCAAATTGTCTATTTTCTCCAGTTTATTGAGGCATAATAGACAAATTGTAAAATAAAGTATGTAATGTAATGATCTGATATATATACACACTGTGAAATGATTCCCTCCATCAAATTAACACATCAATCACCTCATATATTTATCTTTTTATTTTTCAGTGAAAACACTTAAATTCTACTCATCAAATTTCAATTGTATGTTGTAATATCAACTATGGGCACTATGTTATAAATTTGATCCTCAGTCCTTATTCATTTAATAATTGAAAGCTTGTACCTTTTTACCAACCTCTCCATATTTCCTGACACCTCAGCCACTGACAAACACTTATCTAATCTCTAATTTTTTTAGATTCCACATACAAATGATACTGTGCAGTATTTGTCTTTCTTTTTGTAGTTTATTTCACTTATTTCATTATTTAGCATAATGCACCAGGTTCATCCATGTTGTTGTGAATGACAAAATTGCACTGCAATCCTTTTAAAGACAGAATATTCCATTGAGTGTGTATGTGTGTGTAAGAGATCTCTATTACCATTCTCTGTCTGCCCCCTCCCATTATATATATGAATATATATATGAATATATATAATTATATATATAATTTTCCTTATCCATTAGGTTAAATCCATACCTTGACTATTGTGAATAATGCTGCTATAAACATGGAAGTACAGTTATCTCTTCCGGATTATGATTTGGCTTCCTTTGGATATATACCCAAAAGTTCAAGTACCAGATCGTATGGCAGCTTTATCTTTAATTTCTTGAGGAAATGCTATATAATTTTCCAGAGTGGTTGTAGCAGTTTACATTATCACCAATAGTAACAACAGGGTTCCCTTTTCTCCACATCCTCCCCAACATTTATTATCTTATTATCTTCTTGATAACAGTCAACCTAAGAGATGTGAGGTGATATTTCATTGTGCTTTTAATTTTTATTTTTCTGATGAATAATGACATTGAACATGTTTTCATGTAAACGTTGACAATTTGCATGTCTTCTTTGAAAAAATGTCTACTTAGGATCTTTGTTCATTTCTTAATGGGGTGGTATGGGTTTTTTGTTGTTGTAGTTGTTTGTATTGTTTCTTTGCTATTGCGTTGTATGCATTCCTCATGTATTTTGGATATTAACCCCTTATCAGATACATGGCTGCAATTTTGTCATACCATAGGTTGCCTTTCTTATTTTGTTGATGACTTTCTTTGCTGTGCAGAAGCTTTTAAGTTTGATGTAGTCCCACTTATTTATTTTTGCTTTTGCCACCCTTTGCTTTTGGTGTCACCTCCAAAAAAAAAAAAAAAAAAAATCATTGCCAAGACCAATGTCAAGAAGTTTATCTCTATCTTTTCTTCCAGGACTTTTATAGTTTCAGGTCTTACATTCAAGTCTTTGATTCATTTTGAGTTTATTTTTGTGTACAGTGCAAAATAAGAGTCCAATTTTATTCTTTTGCATGTGGCTATCCAGTTTTCTCAACATCATTTATTGAAGATACTGTCTTTTCCCCCATTATATATTATTGGATCCCTTATTGAAAATGTATTGACCACATATGCATGGGTTTTTTCTGGGCTCTCTATTCTGTTCTGTTAATCTTTGGGACCCTTTTTATGCCAATACCATACTATTCTGCTTACCACTGCTTCGTAATATAGCTTGAAATCAGGAAGCGTGATACATCCAGCTTAGTTCTTCTTTCCCAAGATTGCTTTAGCTACCTGGGGTTTTCTGTAGTTCCATACAAGTTTTGGAATTGCTATTTCTATGAAAAATGCTGTTGGACTTTTGACTAGGATTGCATTGAATCTTAGATCACTTTGAGTAGTATGGACATTTTAACAATACTAAATTTTCCAATTTCTGAACATAACATAACTTCCTGTTTATTTGTGTCTTCTTCAATTTTCCTTCATCAATGTCATATAGTTTCCAACATACAGATCATTTATCCCCTTTGTTAAATTTATTTCTAAGTATTTTGTTCTTTTTAATGCTATTGTAAATGGGATATGTTTAAATTTCTCTGATAGTACTGATGTTGGTGTATAAAAACACAAGTAATTTTTGTATCCTCAAGTTCACTAAAATCACTTATTAGCTCTAATGGTCTTTTGGTGGAGTCTTTAGGGTTTTCTATACATAACATTAAGTCATTTGCAAATAAAGACCATTTTACTTCTTCCTTTCAATTTGGATGCCTCTATTTATTTTTCTCGCCTAATTGATCGGTCTAGAACTCCTAGTAATATATTGAATAAAAATGGCAAGAGTGGGTATCCCTATCATGTTCCTGGGCTTGTCATGTATGGCCTTTATTATGTTGAGATATGTTCCTTCTACCACCACTTTGTTGAGAGTATTTCTCATGAAGGATGTTGAATTGTGTGAAAGGCTTTTTCTTTGATCTATTCAAATAATCATAAGCCTTTTACTTTTCATTTTCTTAACATGGTGTATCACCTTGATTGATTTGCAGATAACAAACCACACTTGCATTCTGAGAATAAATCATACTTGATCACAGCATATGATAATTTTCATGTACTACTGAATTTGGTTTTACTAGTATTTTGTTAAGGATTCTTGCATTTATGTTCATCAAGGATATTGGCCTATATTTTTTCCTTTTTTTTTTTTTTCTTTTCCTTTTTTTTGGTAGTGTCCTTGTCTGGCTTTGGTATCCAGTATAATGCTGGCCTTATCAAATTAAGTTTGGAAGTGTTCCCTCCTATTTTATCCTTGGAAGAGTTTGAGAAAGGATTCTATTTTTTTAAAGATTTTATTTATTTATTCATGAAAGACAGAGAGAGAGAGAGAGAGAGAGAGAGAGAGAGAGGCAGAGACACAGGCAGAGGGAGAAACAGGCTCCATTCAGGGAGCCTGATGTGGGACTCGATCCCGGGTCTCCAGGATCACGCCCTGGGCCGAAGGCAGGCGCTAAACCGCTGAGCCACCCAGGAATCCCTGAGAAAGGATTCTATTAATTCTTCTTTAAATGTTTAGAAGAATTCGTTGGTGAATCTATCTGATCCCAAACTTTTGGTTGAAGGTTTTTGGTTACTGATTTAATCTCTTTAATGATAACTGATCTGTTTAAATTTCCTCTTTCTTCATGATTCAGTATCGAAATAGATGTTTCTGGGATCTTATTCATATTTTCTAGGTTATTCAATTTTTGGCATAAAATTGTTGATAGTAGTCCACAATCCTTTTCATTTGTGGTATTAGTTGTAATGTCTCCTTTTCAAACATAATATTTGAGTCCTCTTTTTTTCTTGGGGAGTCTAGCTAATAGTTTGTCTATTTTATCTTTAAAAAGCCCAACTCTTAGATTAATTGATGTTTTCCATTGTCTTTTTATCTCTATTTCATTTATTTCTCTTCTGAACTTTATTTTTTTCTTTCTGCAAACTTTGGGCTTAATTTGTTCTTCCAGTTCCTTGAAGTGTAAACTTGGGTTCTTCGTTTATCTTTCTTTTTTATTATTATTATAGGCGTTTATTGCTATAAGCTTCTCTTTTAGAACTGCTATTACCGTATCCCTTAGGTTTTGATATGTAATATTTCTATTGTCACTTTTTTCAAGATTTTTTTAATTTCTCTTTGATTTTTTTCAGTTGTTCAGGAGAATACTGTTTAATTTCTGCATATGTGTGAATTTTTTAGTTTTTGTCTTGCAATTACTTTCTGATTTCATACCATCGTGATTCAAAAGGATGTTTGATATGATTTCAAGCTCAAAATTACTGAGCATTCTTTTACAGCCTAACAAGCAGTCTATCCTGTGGAATGTTCTTGTGCACTTGAGAAGAATGTATATTTTGCTGTATTGGTTGAAATCTTCTCTTCATTAGTTGCATCTAGTCTAAGGTATGGTTTAAATTCAATGTTTTATTAATTTTATGTCTAGATGACCAATCCACTGTGAAAATGAGTAAGTAAAATCCTTTATCATTATTGTATCATTGTCTGTCTAGCCTTCAGATCTGCTAATATTTGCTTCATATAGTTAGGTACTCCTTTGTTGAGCAAATATTTGCAATAGTTATATTTTCTTGATTGGAACATGTTAAAGGACATGTTTGTTTATGGTTATTCAAGATTATGAACTATAGAAATTTTATAAACATTTACGAATATAGGTCTTTGTATAAATGTAATTATGTTTAAACAATATTACTGAGATATAACACAAAATGTATAATTTACCACTTGAAGTATATGATTCAATAGTATTAAATACTTAGTATTTAGTATAGTCATAGATATATGCAAGCATTATTACAATTTAGAACATTTCTATCACCTCAAAAAAGAAATTCTGTGTCCATTAGCAATCACCCCCCTATCTCTGCACATCCCTCCTCTACCCTGAACAATCACTGATCTTGCTTTTCCTGGGCATTTCACATAAAGGAAATACTCTCTTTGCCTTTGGCTTTCAGCAGTTTACTTTGATGTGTCTGTTTAAATATCTCTTTGCATTTATTCTACATGCAGTTTGTTGAACATCCTGGATATATAAGTTCTTGTTTTCCATTATATTTGAGATGTTTTCAGCTATTATTTCTTTGAATATTTTTCTTCTCCTTTCTCCCTCTGCTCCCCTCTCCTTTCCATTACAGATATATTGTGCTTTTAACAGTGATCCACCTTTCTCTGAGCCTGTTTATTTTACTTCATTTTTTCTTCTCTCTGTTCTTTAAACTGCACAATCGCTATCAATCTACTTCCAAGTTTACTAATCCTTTCTTCTGGCAGTTCAAATATACTGTTAAGTGCCTCCAGTGAATTTATTTCAATTATCATATTTTCATCTCCAGAATTTTCATTTTTAAAAATAATTTCTTTTTTTTAGGATTTTATTTACTTATTTGACAGAGAGAGAACAAGCCGGGAAGAGGGCAGAGGAAGAAGCAGACTCTCCACTGAACAGGGAGCTTGATGCAGGGCTCCATCTCAGGACTCTGAGATCATGACCTGAGCTGAAAGCAGACATTAACCAACTCGGTCATCCAGGCACCCCTTTAAAATAATTTCCATATCTTCACTGATTCTCTGATATGACACTGTTACCATATCTTCTTCACATCTTTAATCATGGTTTCCTTTAGCTAGTAGATATATTTATCATGAATGCTTTGAAGTCTTTTTCAGTTAAATCCAACATCTGGTTGTTCTTACAACCTGTTACCTGAACTTTTTTAAGTAACTAGGTTATATTTTCTTAGTTCTTTTCATGTCTCACAAATTTTTTTTGGAAATCAGACATATTTTTAGACAATATAGTATAGCATCTGCAGGTACTGGTTTCTCACTTCTGGGGCTTTTATTATTACCTGATTGTTTATTTATTTCATGATTGGCTGGATTATTTTAGTGAAATATATTTCTAACCCACCCCGCCCACCCATCCCCACAATTTTAAACCTCTGATGTTGTTTCTCATTGGGCACAGTCTTGGGTATGCCCACAGTCACCCTAGGACAAAAGTTGTTTTGGTGGGACCCTGTTAACTGTCTCTTCCCCTGACCACACTTGGCCGTGTAACTGCACTATTTGCTTGCTTACTGCTCAGTTGTTTCCAACAATGCCCTGGGGCATAAATTGCTCCACAAACTAAACATGAAATTTAGGCTCCTTTGAAGACATAGTTTCTGGGTTAGTGTCTGAGATTTGTTCAACACCGCCGGGTCTCTCAAGCAAACTAGCCAGCCTACTTAGTAACTAAGATCTCCAAAAATCTAAGACTCTCCACCCACCTACCATATGCTGTAACTTCCACTGTTTTTGAGAGCATTCTTAGGTTTGAATTTCTCCACATTGTGTTGTAAATGAAGTCAGTTCCCCTGGGACAGGTTAGAAGCTATCTGTTTCAAAGTCTGTTTTGTTTTTTTTTCCCCCAGGCAAAATTTCTGGATCAGAGCTCTGAAGCTGAGGGTTTAAGACAATGGCTTGCATCTTTGAATAACACCACCACTTTAAAAGCTGGATGTTTGGTAGGGGTGAGCAATAGTCTCAGATCTTACAGGCTTGCCTCTTGCAGAGTTGAAGCACCATGTCTACTTCATAGGTGAGGGCTACGGTACAGGTCCCATTATTCACAGTGATGCCATGTAAGGTAAAGTCTTCATTCTATGAAAACAATCTGGGTGGAAGAAGGGAACACCCACCTGTCAGTTGCAATCTCCTGGAATTTATCTCAACATTGGTAACTGGGGGTAGGATGAGAAAGGCTAATGTTCTTCCCATCACAGGAAGATGGTTTTCTAGACTGAGAACCAGACGGAATCTCTGTGTTCTTGGCTGCACCAGTCTGGAGTGTAGTTTCTGTCATGTTAAATAGATATGGGAAAGGAAAAGAGTAGGTGTTGTACATATACTACAAAATTTCCTATTATTACTGCATTTTAGTATAGTTTCTTGAATAAATATTTCTTCATTAGCTGTATGTATGTTTGGACTATTTCTGGAGATTTTAAATGATTATTTTAAAATAATTTTTACCAATTTTACTGAAAACCAGGTATTTGGAGATCCTGGAAACACTATCATATATGAATATTCCTCCCACCTTAAATTTTAATTCACTTGTGTAATACCTAGGAAAGGGACCTTTAAAACACTATGATCTTGAGAGGAGAGTTATTAAGTACTTTTTCATACACTTACCAAAGAAGGTATGTGAATAACAAGTATATAAAAAGATGCTTAACATCATAATCTTTAAGGGAAATATAAGTTGAAACAACAATCCTACAGCACTACACACCTATTAGAATGTCTAAAATACAACAAGCAGACAATACCAAGTGCTAGTGAGGATGAGAAGCAACTAGAACTCCAATCCAGAACTGCTGGGCATTTAAAATCCAGCTATTCTGGGAAAAGTTTGGCAATTTCTTATAACCTTTAGCATACACTACCATATGACCTAGCAATCCTGCCCTAAAAAATCAAACCAAATCAAACCAAAACAAAACTTATGTTCACACAAAAACCTGTGCATGAATGTTTATAGTAGCCTTATCGAAAATGGTTAAAATTGGAAACAACTCAAATGTCTCTAAAACCTGAATACATAAACTGCTTTAAGTTTCTAAAAACAAGTATCAGCATTAAAAGGGAACACATTCTTAATATCACATTAACATTAATGATTCTTAAAGGCATTATGCTAAGTATAAGAAGCATGTTTCAAAGGTAATATACTATATGATTTTATTAATAGGACATTTTAAACAGACTAAGTGAGTTGTTGCCAGTAATTAGGAAGGAGGGAGGATAGAAGTGCAAGAAAGGTGGGGAGGGAAACTTGGGGGATATTGAAATTGTTCTATAACCTGAGAATGAACACACATGTACATTCACAAAATTGTAAACCAAAAAATAGTTTATTTTACTATATATTAATTTATAAAGTATTTATTAAAAAGTCAAGGAAAATCTGAACATAAACTTATTCTGAATGGATGTAATTAGATGTAATTAGAACCAAAATTATATATTTTAAACCAAGAAAACCCATACTTTGCCTGAGGCCTTCAAGGAAAGAATGCCATCATCACAGCAACATCCAAGGCTAATGTCTTGCACATTTTTGAACACAGCATTTCTTCTTTTAAAAATTGTCATTCTGGGGACACCTAGTTGGCTCAGTGGCTGAGCCTTCAGCTCAAGCTCAGGGCATGATTCTGGAGTCCCAGGCTTGAGTCCCACATCAGGCTCCCCATGAGGGTCATGCTTCTCTCTCTGCCTATGTCTCTGCCTCTCTCTGTCTTTCATGAATAAACAAATAAAATCTTTTTAAAAATTGTCATTTTTATTGAGATATCATAGAATGAGATATATATTAAAACATATTCTCTCGGGCAGCTCGGGTGGCTCAGCAGTTTAGTGCCGTCTTCAGCCCAGGGCCTGTTCCTGGAGACCCAGGGTTGAGTCCCATGTCAGGCTCCCTGCATGGAGCCTGTTTCTCCCTCTGCCTGTCTCAGCCTCTCTGTGTGTGTGTCTCTCATGAATAAATAAATAAAATCTTTAAAAAAAAATTCTCCATTTTTTGGTTAAGTAAAGGTTTTGTCTGATTAACATTGATTTCATTTCTTTTTGTGGAATATACTCTCTGAATGAGCAAGCTCGATTTTTTGCATCTATTTAAAATACATAGTCCTTAAAATTATTTTCTTGGTATCTTGATTTTAGTTCCATTTATACAGAGAATCTTGTTTTGCAGACCTAATGCTTTAAAAATTCATTGAGAAATACTTCATCAAGATAAAAAGCTTTTGCACAGCAAAAGAAACAGTCAACAAAACCAAAAGACAACCTACAGAATGGGAGAAGATATTTGCAAACGTCTTATCAGATAAACGGCTAGTACCCAAGATCTATAAAGAGTTTATCAAACTCAACACCCCAAAAACAAATAACCCAGTCAAGAAATGGGCAGAAGACATGAACAGACATTTCTCCAAAGACATACAAATGACCAACAGACACATGAAAAAATGCTCAGCATTATTCAGCATCAGGGAAATACAAATCAAAACCACAATCAGGGCACCTGGGTGGCTTAGTCAGTTAAGTGTCTACCTTTAGCTCAGGTCATGATACCAGAGTCCAGGGACTGAGACCCTCATTTGACTCCCTGCTCTTCAGGGAGCCTGCTTCTTTCTCCATCTCTGCCTCCCTCTTACTTTCTCTGTCTCTCATCAGTAAATAGATAAAAATCTTTAAAAAATAAATTTAAAAACCAAACCCCCAATGAGATACCATTGTCAGAATGGCTAAAATTAACAAGTCAGGGAACAACAAATGTTGGTGCAGATGCAGAAAAAGGGGATCCCTCCTACACTGTTGGTGGGAATGTAAGTTAGTATAGCTACTCTGGAAAACAGTATGGAGGCTCCTCAACTATGAGCCACCGATTGCATTACTAGGTATTTACCCAAAGGATACAAACATTGTGATCTGAAGTGGCACCTGTGTCCCAATGTCTGTAAGAGCCAAAACATGCAAAGGGCCTAAATGTCCATGGACAGATGAATGGATAAAGAAGATGTATATATATAAAATGGAATAGTATTCAGTCATCAAAAAATGAAAGCTTCACATTTGCAACAATGCGGATGGAACTAGAGGGTATTATGTTAAGTGAAATAAGTCAACCAGAGAAAGACAATTATATGGTTTCACTCATATGTGGAATTTTTTTTTAAAGATTTTATTTATTTATTCATGAGAGACAGAGAGAGAGAGAGAGATGCATAGACACAGGCAGAGAGAGAAGCAGGATCCATGCAGGGAGCCCAACATGGGACTTGATCCCGGGTCTCCAGGATCACACCCTGGGCTGCAGGTGGCGCTAAACCGCTGCGCCACCGGGGCTGCCCTCATATGTGGAATTTAAGAAATAAAACAGAGGACCATAGGGGAATGGAGGAAAAATAAAATAAGACAAAATCAGAGAGGGAGACAAATCATAAGAGACTCTAAACTATAGGAAACAAACAGGGTTACTGGAGGAGAAGCGGGTGGGGGTATGGGGTATTTGGGTGATTGGCATTAAGGAGGGCATGTGATGGGATACCTCAGTGGCTCAGTGGTTGAGATTCTGCCTTTGGCTCTGGTCAAGATCCTGAGATCCTGGGATCAAGACCCACATCAGGCTCCCCACAGGGATTCTGCTTCTCCCTCTGCCTATGTCTCTGCCTCTCTCTTTGTGTGTCTCATGAATGAATAAATAACATCTTAAAAAAAAAAAAGAAAAAGGAGGGCATGTGATGTAATGAGCAGTGGGTGTTATATGCAATTGATGAATAACTGAACTCTACGTCTGAAACTGATACACTATATGTCAATTAATTTAATTTAAATAAAATAAGAAAAAATATTAGAAAAATTTTTAACAAATTTGCCTAGAAATTTATCAGTGGGATAGTGGTGGGCAAAACAATTTATGAAATATTACTGCTATGATAAGAGGAAGGATTTAAAACTTTAAAAGTTCGGTCTTAAATTCAGATAAATCAGTCATTCTAAATACTTTTTGGTAATGAGGCATCAGGTGCAACAACAGAATTTAATATTAATAGCTGAAATTTAAAATATTAATTGTCAAGCAGTAAAATGTTTCTTTTTTCAAAACAATAAGAAAAAAAAACCCGTGATATTCAAAAACTATTCTAATTTTAAGAAAGAAAGAAAAAAAGCTATAGTTATAATATCCCTATTCTTACAACCAGAGTGTCTCAGGGCACAAAAATACCTTAGAAGTTTTATAATCCTAATTACTTACTAATGCTTAAGTCTCCTAAATTACAGCTCCCAAGTTCTGCAATTGCAACTCTTAGCAAGAATAGTCTATAAAAGTGACTGATTTTTATCCAGGCTAAATTTGATTGAGGTTCAATACTCATCTTTTGACATTCTATAATGTCTTAATTCAATTATCTTCTATATTATTCTGATTTCAAAATAATAATAAAAAGAAAAATAATGTTGAATTATAAGTGAACAGAATGACTTGACTTTGTCCTTGAATCTAATATTTATGTAGTGAATTAAATTCTATAAATGTTATGCACTCTCTAAGCTCATTTTTTTATTATGTATGAAACCAAGGTCCTAACACCTTATTCAACTAACTTTATTAGATGAATTTCAAGTAATATAGTAAGTGAAATCAATTTATAAAACTGTGGAGAGAGATTATATTATTTTGAGTACCATGAAATGCTTTAAAAAAACTGACCATGTCAGACCACAAAAAAAGTCAATGAATTCCCAAATTCAGTAGCATAGATAATTTTTAACAAAATGTCATAAAGTAAGAAATAAGTGATACTCAAATAGTTAAAAGTAAAATAAGCTCATGATCCTTAAGATAAAAAGTAATTCATATAGATATTTTTAAAATATTTAGAACTAAAACCAAAAATAGTGTTAAACACTACATATCAAAATCTGTAGTAAACAGCTGAAGTAGTTCTTGATAGAACTTTACTAGATGTATTTTTTAGGAAAAAAAATTGAAACCTGGGAGGGTAGCAATATAATAAATATAAATAAAAAATACGAAAATAGATAATATGAGAGCAGAGATAAATGAAATCAAGAAAAATAATAACAAAATCAGTATTAACAAAACCAGAAACTGGTTCCTTGAAAATATAAACAACACAGATAAATCTACGGCAAGAAAGATCATGAATGAAAGAAAAAGAAGTCAAACAAAATACAGAGTAAAAAGAAAAAAAAAGATTAAAAATATCATAATTTAAAAAGTAATAAAAGATTTTGTTTCTCCTTAGGATGTAGAAAACTACGGCACATCATTCTCACCTAAGAAGTAAAATAAAGAAGTAAATATAAGAAGTAAAATAATTTACAGAATATTACTTTTTTATTTGAGCCTCAAGTATACATGAAATTGCACGGAAACTGAGTTTTAAAAATTATAAATCCCTCTGGGGAGAGATGAGACCATAGGCTATTTTACATTTGGGAGAGCACAAGAAGGAGTTGCAGTCATAAAACTGAGTAAGAATAAAGGAATTAAATTTGTAAGATTCTTAGATTCTTAAAGGCCATGTATGCGAGCGTGTCAATTAAAGATACCTGAAAGCCCCCACACAAGGTGAGTCTGTGCCACTTAGTAGCTCTTTTTACAGGTCTTCCCCAGGAGCCTATAAGAGATCAGGAGTGAACAGGTGATACAGACCTACTTGGTGGCACAGCCTTCCGGTGATCAATGACTGAAGGAAAGGAAGAAAACTCTACATGCTTCACTGGACTCTTTTCACCTGTACAGAAAAACAAAACAAAACAAAGCAAAAAAACAAAAAACCTTAAGCCCCTGAAAGAAGGACAACTGCCTCACCTACAGGGCTCAGTCTAAGATCCACTGTTCATACAGGACAGACATAAACAGAAACTACCTACTGTAATAGATAGACAAAATACAGAAAACTGGAAAACATCAGCAGAAAGAGGGAAACTATGTAAAAAAAAAAAAAAAGCCACGTAAAATTGCTAGAAACAACAAGAAAAAATGGAGTAATGAATTTTATTCATGTATATACTAGCTTAGGAAATATATGAAGAAATAAAAGTTTGCCCAAAAGAAGGAAAACAATTGTATTAGTTTCCTAGGGTTGATGTAATTAAGTACCAGAAATTTGGTGGCTTTCTGTCTTAACAGAAGTTTAGTTTCTCACAGTTATAGAGGCCAGAAGTCTAAAACTAAGGTGTTTACAGAGCCATTCTTTGTCTACAAGCTCTCAAGGATAATCTTTCCTTGGCTCTTCCAGGTTCTGGTGGTTGTTAGATATTCTTTATCTTGCGGCTACATAACCCAAATCTCTGTCTCTCTCTTCAAATGGCCTGTTCTCTGTGTTTCTCCTCTGTGTGTCTCTTATAAGCATACTTGTCATTGGACTGAGTATCCACCAGACAATCCATCATGATCCTATCTTGAGATCCTTTACCCAAGGAGACCTTACTTGCAAATATGGTAACATTCAAAGGATTAGAGCATGGACATATCTTGTGGGGGACCAGCATTCAACCCATTGCAAAAACTAATAACAGACTGAAGAAGCTCATTAGAATTAAAAACAAAACAAAAACACCCATATAAATAAATATGATAGCCAAACTGCTGAAAATCAAAGATAAACCCAAACCATAGGGCAGAGAAGTAAGTCTAACTATAGAGGAATAAAGATAAGAATTATAGCAGACTTCTAATCAGAAACTATGCAAGTCAAAAGATAATACAATAACAGTTATCGTGCCAAAAGCAAAAAGAAGTACCTTCAAAATGAAGGTAAAGACTTTTAAGAAAAAAATTAACCCCAATGAGTCCCACAATATAGTATAAGAAATATTTAAGGATGTTTTTCAAACAGAAGAAATATGATACCAGATAAAAACTTAGATACTATGCATGCATGGACAAACACAAATACACACACACACACACACACACACACACAGTGAAAGCACTAAAATGGTAACATTGTGGGCAAACGTAAAAGGTAATTTTTAAATTTTAATTTCCTCATAAGATAACTAAGGTGAATATAGAAATACTGTATAATGTGGTTTATAACATGTAGAATAAAAGTATATAACAATAACAATTTAAAATGTAAGTTAAGTCTCAATATATTCACACTATTTATGTGAATTGAGATTACCTGATTGAGAGATAAACTATGCAAGCTAAAGATATGTATTTTTTTAATTTATTTTTTATTGGTGTTCAATTTACTAACATACAGAATAACCCCCAGTGCCCGTCACCCATTCACTCCCACCCCCCGCCCTCCTCCCCTTCTACCATCCCTAGTTCGTTTCCCAGAGTTAGCAGTCTTTACGTTCTGTCTCCCTTTCTGATATTTCCCACACATTTCTTCTCCCTTCCCTTATATTCCCTTTCACTATTATTTATATTCCCCAAATGAATGAGAACATGTAATGTTTGTCCTTCTCCGACTGACTTACTTCACTCAGCATAATACCTTCCAGTTCCATCCACGTTGAAGCAAATGGTGGGTATTTGTCATTTCTAATAGCTGAGTAATATTCCATTGTATACATAAACCACATCTTCTTTATCCATTCATCTTTCGTTGGACACCGAGGCCCCTTCCACAGTTTGGCTATCGTGGCCATTGCTGCTATAAACATCGGGGTGCAGGTGTCCCGGCGTTTCATTGCATCTGTATCTTTGGGGTAAATCCCCAACAGTGCAATTGCTGGGTCGTTGGGCAGGTCTATTTTTAACTGTTTGAGGAACCTCCACACAGTTTTCCAGAGTGGCTGCATCAGTTCACATTCCCACACAGTGTAAGAGGGTTCCCTTTTCTCCGCATCCTCTCCAACATTTGTTGTTTCCTGCCTTGTTAATTTGCCCCATTCTCGCTGGTGTGAGGTGGTATCTCATTGTGGTTTTGATTTGTATTTCCCATCTGATGGCAAGTGATGCAGAGCATTTTCTCATGTGCATGTTGGCCATGTCTATGTCTTCCTCTGTGAGATTTCTCTTCATGTCTTTTGCCCATTTCATGATTGGATTGTTTGTTTCTTTGGTGTTGAGTTTGATAAGTTCTTTATAGATCTTGGAAACTAGCCCTTTATCTGATACGTCATTTGCAAATATCTTCTCCCATTCTGTAGGTTGTCTTTGAGTTTTGTTGACTGTATCCTTTGCTGTGCAAAAGCTTCTTATCTTGATGAAGTCCCAATAGTTCATTTTTGCTTTTGTTTCTTTTGCCTTCGTGGATGTAAGATATGTATTATAAACCTTAGCAACTAATGCAAAAACTAAAATAAGTACAACTAATAAGCCAAGAGTGGATATAAGATGATAATAAACAATTCAAGTAACTTAAAATAAGTCAGGAAAAGAAGGGGAAAAAAGAACAAAGTACAGATTTCCTAATCAGAAAACAAAAAAGGTTGCTAAGCTGCTACTCAGGCACCCCAGCTAGCTCATTTCTTTAAAAAAAAATTATAATAATCCCATGGAGATCAGTTTCACAATTTAATATGTGACACACCATATACTCTATGGAATCCTCAAGGTGAAAGAAAAGAAAGATTGCTCAATTTTACATTCTTTTACATACATTTCTGATGAGATTAGTTTAATAAATTGGTTGTAGAAATATCCTACACTGGTTGAATCATTTGACTTCCTAATGTTCCACAATAGATCATATGAACATATGATGAATGAATATGATCAGATTTCTTTGCACTTAACAATTCTGACCAGAACTTTTCTAGATAATCTTAAGGCTCTCTGCATGTCTCATGCCAAATTCCACCTTCTTCCAACAAGTCTTTCTTAGTCACCATACTTAAAGTCACCCTCCTTTACTTTTTTTCCAGGCTATCACAACCTTTCATTTTACGTTGTTGTTTTTTTTTTTTTTTGAATATTCATTACTATCTGTAGTAACACATACACATAGCTATGATGTTATTAGGTCTCTCCAACTAAATATGAATACCTTAAGGAAGAATTGGAAGTGTTTTGTTCACGGCTACATTCCTTAGTATCTAGAACATAGTGCATTGTTGAAGCACAATAAATATTTGTTGAATTAATGACTAAATTAATTAATGATATTTATCAGTCTCTGAAATTTCTTTGTCCAATTAGATATGTTTGTTTCTTTTCTAGAATACAAGTTCTTGAGAATGGCAAGAGAGCGGAGGAGTAGGGTCCCCAAGTCACCTGTCCCGAACCAATTCACCTAGATAACTTTCAAACCATCCTAAACACCTACGAATTCAACCTGAGATTTAAAAAGAGAACAGCTGGAATGCTCAGAGAGAAGGGTTTCCGTTTCTAACAAGGTATGAAGGCGGAAAAAAATAAAATAAAAAAGAATCCAGTGGGGGAGGGGCCCCCACGAGGAGCCTGGCTAAGGGGGGCAGCAAGAGTCTCCAGGACAGGGAAGCCCAGTCCCGGGGAAGCAGGACTTTAAAAATCTGCACCGTGGGCGGCCCCGATGGCTCAGCGGTTTAGCAGCGCCTTCAGCCCAGGATGTGATCCTGGAGACCCGGGATCGAGCCCCACGTCGGGCTCCCTGCATGGAGCCTGCTTCTCCCTCTGCCTGTGTCTCTGCCTCTCTGTCTGTTTCAAATTAATTAATTAATTAATTTAAAAAATCCGCACTGGATTCTTCCTGGAGGGAAAGGCACTCGCAGGGAACTCAGGCAGGACGGCAGGAGGAGCAGTGGAGCCTCCAGGTTCCCGGGGTCACTAACAGGAGGGTCGCCCCGGGCCGGGGGGGTGGGGGGGGGGGGAGCGCGCCACACACCGCAGCGGAGCTCAGTAAAGGGCTGGAGCGCGCCCCGGGGCCTCGGGAGCAGCTCAGGCAGCAGCTCCAGTTGGAGGGGGTTGCGCCTGCTGCCTTGGGGAGGTGCGGCCCCAGGAGATTCCAGCAGCACAGACCCCGGAGTCCGGGGCGCCGGGGGACACAGCCCAGGATCCTGCGCTCCTCGCCACCCCGCCCCCACAGGCGGAGGCAGGGAGGGCACAGTTCGGGGAGGACGCTCCTGCCTCAGGGAGCCCCCAACCTGTGCATGTCAGTGCCCGCCCCGGGGAGCATCCAGGCCAGTGTGGACTGGGAGACTGCAGGAGTTACTGTGGGGAGCTGACTCCCGGGGCTGCCAGTGGTGGTGGTCCTCCTGGTGTCACCCTGTGCCTGAGAGGGGCGGGGCCCCAGGGAATAGGGGCCTCACAGGGTCAACAGCTCCCACTGAGCCCAGCACCGTGGGGGGGCGGGCATCTCCCCAGGTGAACACACCTGAGAATCAGCACAGCAGGCCCCTCCCCCAGCAGAACCCTCCCCCAGCAGACCAGCTGGAAGGACAGGGGAAAAGCAAGTTCTGGACCCAGCAGCTCTGGAAAGCTCCAGGGGAAGTCGAGGGATTTACAGTATATACAAACAGAGGATACCACTCCTATTTTTTTCTTCCTTTGTCCAGCACAACTCATTTTTTTATCAGACTAAATTTCCATTTTTTTTCTCTTTTCCCACCTTAACTATAGTATTTTATCACCTCTTCATTTTTAAGATTATTCCTTTTGACTTTCATATTTCTACAATTACAGGTCCTAGATATATTTTCCTTTTTTTTTTTTTTTCCTAGATATATTTTCCAATTCTAGATTCCCTTCAACATACTCAACTTAATTTTGGGAGATGTACAGGATATGTCCTTTTTTTTTTGTTTTCTGTTTTGGGTTTTTTGTTTTCTCTGCCTCAATTTGTTCTACAATGGTGGAAATTAATACCTTCCAAAACATGACCAGCGTGCACCCAGAACCAAGTGGAACACCATGCTGGCTCATTCTGTTGAGATTTCTCATTCCCATTCTGCCCCCTTCTTTTATCTCATTTATGTTTCAGTGGTCAATGTTGGGGCTTTCTACAAGTACTTCTATTTTATATAAATTTGGGACTGAGCATCTTCTAACATGCAGAACAATATACTCAGAACCAAGAGGATCACCCTATAGAACCCCTCAGGTACACTATATTTGCCATCCACTACAACTTCATCACCACCACCATCTCCCAGTTCCTTTCCCCCCCGCCTTTTTTTCTTTACTTTTGCTTTTTACTTTTCTTTTTTTTTTTCTTCTTCTTTGGGATTCTTGGCATTTTATTTTTTCCTACTTTGGTTTAAATTTGTTTTTCACTTTAGTGGTCCTTTGTTTTCTTTCGTTCTGATCTTTGTTTTCAATTTCTGGTCTCTGACCTCAACAGAATCATCTAGTGTGAAATTTACTTAGGTCGTGGTTGATATTCTTGACTCAGACAGCTCATACAGCCACTCTGCACTGAGCAAAATAACTAGAAGGAAGAACCCACCACAAAAGAAAGAATTAGAAAGAGTACTCTCTCCCACAGAGTTACAGAATTTGGATTACAATCTGATGTCAGAAAACCAATTCAGAAGCACAATTATAAAGCTACTGGTGGCTTGGAAAAAAAGCATAAAGGACTCAAGAGACATCATGACTGCAGAATTTAGATCTAATCAGGCTGAAATTAAAAATCAATTAAATGAGATGCAATCCAAACTGGAGGTCCTAACAAAGAGGGTTAATGAGATAGAAGAAAGACTGAGTGACATAGAAGACAAGTTGATGGCAAGGAAGGAAGCTGAGGAAAAAAGAGAAATACAATTAAAAGACCATGAGGAAAGGTTAAGGGAAATAAATGACAGCCTCAGAAGGAAAAATCTATGTTTAATTGGGTTCCACAGGATGCTGAAAGGGACAGAGGACCAGAAAGCATATTTGAACAAATCATAGCTGAGAACTTCCCTAATTTGGGGAGGGAAACAGGCATTCAGATCCAGGAGATAGAGAGGTCCCCCACCCAAAAAAATCAATAAAAACCATTCAACACCTCAACATTTAATAGTGAAACTTGCAAATTCCAAAGATAAAGAGAAAATCCTTAAATAAAGCAGCAAGAGACAAGAGATCCCTAATTTATATGGAGAGAAATATTAGATTAACAGCAGACCTCTCCACAGAGACCTGGCAGGCCAGAAAGGGCTGGCAAGATATATTCAGGGTCCTAAATGAGAAGACCATGCAGTCAAGAATACTTTATCCAGTAAGGCTCTCATTCAGAATAGAAGGAGAGATAAAGAGCTTCCAAGATAGGCAGAAACTGAAAGAATATGTGAAAAAAAAAAAAAAAAAGAAAGAAAGAATATGTGACCACCAAACCAGCTCTGCAAGAAATATTAAGGGGGACTCTGTAAAAGAAAGAAGACATCCAAAGAAATAACCCAGAAAAACAGGGACAGAATAGGTGTTACGATGACACTAAATTCATATCTTTCAATAGTAACTTTTAACGTGAATGGGCTAAATGATCCCATCAAAAGATGCAGGATTTCAGACTGGATAAAAGAGCAAGACCCATCTAATTGGTGTCTGCAAGAGAATCATTTTAGACCTAAGGACACCTCCAACATGAAAATTAAAGGTTGGAGACCCATTTACCATTCAAATGGTCCTCAAAAGAAAGCAGGCGTAGCAATCCTCATATCAGATAAATTAAATTTTATCCCAAGGACTGTAGTAAGAGATGAAGAGGGACACTACATCATACATAAAGAATCTATTCCAACAAGAGAACCCAACAATCATGAATATTTATGCCCCTAATGTGGGAGCTGCCAAGTATATCAATCAATTAATAACCAAAGTAAAGACCTACTTAGATAATAATACACTAATACTGGGAGACTTCAACACGGCATGTTCTGTAAATGACAGATATTCTAAGTACAGTATCATTAAAGAAATAAGAGTTTTAAATGATACACTGGACCAGATAGATTTCACAGATATTTACAGAACTTTGCATCCAAATGCAACTGAACACACATTCGTCTCAAGTGTACATGGAACTTTCTCCAGAATAGACTACATACTGGGTCAAAAATCAGGTCTCAATTGATACCAAAAGATTGGGATTGTCCCCTGCATATTTTCAGACCACAATGCTTTGAAACTTGAACTCAGTCACAAGAATAAATTCAGAAGAAACTCAAACACGTGGAGGTTAAAGAGCATCCTGCTAAAAGAAGAATGGGTCAACTAGGAAATTAGAGAAGAATTAAAAAGATTCATGGAAACTAATGAGAATGAAGATACAACTGTTCAAATGCTTTGGGATACAGCTAAAGCAGTCTTAAAAGAGAAATACATTGCAATACAAGCATCCCTAAAAAATTGGAAAAAAACTCAAATACACAAGCTAACCTCACACCTAAAGGAACTGGAGAAAGAACAGCAAATAAAACCTACACCCAGCAGAAGAAGAGAGTTAATAAAGATTCACCCACAACTCAATGAAATAGAGACCACCAAGAAATGAAAACAGATCAACAAAACTAGGAGTTGGTTCTTTCAAAAATTAATAAGATAGATAAACCATTAGCCAGCCTTATTAAAACCAAAAGACAAAAGACTCAAATTAATAAGATCATGAATGAAATAAGAGAGATCACAACCAATACCAAGGAAAAAGAAACGATTTTAAAAACGTATTATGAGCAGCTATATGCCAATAAATTAGGCAATCTAGAAGAAACAGACGCATTTCTGGAAAACCAGAAATTACAAAAACTGGAATCGGAAGAAATAGAAAACCTGAACAGGCCAATAACCAGGGAGGACATTGAAGCAGTCATCAAAAACCTCCCAAGACACAGAAATCCAGGGCTAGATGGCTTCCCAGGGGAATTCTATCAAATGTTTAAAGAACAATAGCTATTCTACTAAAGCTGTTCCAAAAGAAAGGGATGGAATACTTCCAAACTCGTTCTATGAGGCCAGCATCACCTTAATTCCAAAACCAGACAAAGACCCCACCAAAAAGGAGAATTACAGACCAATATCCCTGGTGAACACAGATGCAACAATTGTCAACAGGATATTAGCCAATAGGATAGGATCCAACAGTATTCACCATGACCAAGTGGGATTTATCCCCAGGATGCAAGGTTGGTTCAACAGTCATAAAGCAATCAACGTGATAGATCATATCAACAAGAGAAAAAACAAGAACCATATGATCATCTCACTAGATGCAGAGAAAGCATTTGACAAAATACAGCATCCATTCCTGATCAAAACTCTTGAGAGTGTAGGGATAGAGGGAACATTCCTCAGCATCTTAAGAACCATCTATGATAAGCCCACAGCAAGTATCATTCTCAATGGGGAAACACTGGGAGCCTTTCCCCTAAGATCAGGAACAAAACAGGGATGTCCACTCTCACCACTGCTATTCAACAGAGTACTAGAAGTCCTAGCCTCAGCAATCAGACAACAAAAAGACATTAAAGGCATTCAAATTGGCAAAGAAGAAGTCAAACTCTCCCTCTTCGCAGATGACATGATACTGTAAAGTCTCCACCCCAAGATTGCTAGAACTCATACAGCAATTCGGCAGTGTGGCAGGATACAAAATCAATGCCCAGAAATCAGTGGCATTTCTATACACTAACAATGAGACTGAAGAAAGAGAAATTAAGGAGTCAATCCCAGTTACAATTGCACCCAAAAGCATAAGATACCTAGGAATAAACCTAACCAAAGAGGTAAAGGATCTATACCCTAAAAACTACAGAACACTTCTGAAAGAAATTGAGGAAGAAGACACAAAGAGATGGAAAAATATTCCATGCTCATGGATTGGAAGAATTAATATTGTGAACATGTCTATGCACTACCGAGGGCAATTTACACATTCAATGCAATCTCTATCAAATACCATGGACTTTCTTCAGAGGGTTGGAACAAATAATCTTAAGATTTGTGTGGAATCAGAAAAGATCCCGAATAGGCAGAGGAATATTGAAAAATAAAACCAGAGCGGCGGGCATCACAATGCCAGATTTCAGGTTGTACTACAAAGCTCTGATCATCAAGACAGTGTAGTATTGGCACAAAAACAGACTCATAGATCCATGGAACAGAACAGAGAATCCAGAAATGGGCCCTCAACTGTATGGTCAACCAATATTCGACAAAGCAGGAAAGACTATCCACTAGAAAAAGGACAGTCTCTTTAATAAATGGTGCTGGGAAAACTGGACAGCCCATGCAGAAGAAGAAAACTAGAACATTCTCTTACACCATACACAAAAATAAACTCTAAATGGATGAAAGATCCAAATGTGAGACAAGAATCCATCAAAATCCTAGAGGAGAATACAGGCAACACCTTTTTTGAACTTGGCCACAGCAACTTCTTGCAAGGTACATCCATGAAGGCAGGGAAACAAAAGCAAAAATGAATTATTGGGACTTAAGACAAAAAGCTTTTGCACAGCAAAAGAAACACTCAACGAAACTAAAAGACAACCTACAGAATGGGAGAAGATATTTGCAAATGACCTGTCAGATAAAGGGCTAGTAACCAAGATCTATAAAGAACTTATTAAACTCAACACCAAAGAAACAAACAATCCAATCATGAAATGGGCAAAATATATGAACAGAAATTTCACCAAAGAAGACATACACGTGGCCAACAAGCACATGAGAAAATGCTCCGCATCACTGGCCATCAGGGAAATACAAATCAAAACCACAGTGAGATACCACCTCACACCAGTGAGAATGGTGAAAAGTTAACAAGACAGGAAACAACAAATGTTGGAGAGGATGTGGAGAAAGGGGAACCCTCTTGCACTGTTGGTGGGAATGTGAACCGGTGCAGCCACTCTGGAAAACTGCGTGGAGGTTCCTCAAAGAGTTAAAAATAGAGCTGCTGTAAGATCCAACAATGCACTACTGGGGATTTACTCCAAAGATACAGATGCAGTGAAACGCTGGGACACCTGCACCCTGATGTTTCTAGCAGCAATGTCCACAGTAGCCAAACTGTGGAAGTAGCCTGGTGTCCATCGAAAGATGATGGATAAAGAAGATGTGGTTTATGTATACCCTGGAATATTCCTCAGCCATTAGAAACGACTAATACGCACCATTTGCTTCGACGTGGATGGAACTGGAGGGTATTATGCTGAGTGAAGTAAGTTAATCGGAGAAGGACAAACATTATATGATTTCATTCATTCAGGGAATATAAAAAATAGTGAAAGGGATTAAAGGGAAAGGAGAGAAAATGAGTGGGAAATATCAATGAGGGATACAGAACATGAGAGACTCCTAACTCTGGGAAACAAACAAGGGGTAGTGGAAGGGGAGGTGGGTGGGGATGGGATGACTGGGTGACAGGCACTGAGGGGGGCACTTGACGGGATGAGCACTGGGTGTTATGCTCTATGTTGGCAAATCGAACTCCAATAAAAAAATATACAGGGATCCCTGGGTGGCGCAGTGGTTTGGCGCCTGCCTTTGGCCCGGGGCGCGATCCTGGAGACCTGGGATCGAATCCCACATCAGGCTCCCGGTGCATGGAGCCTGCTTCTCCCTCTGCCTGTGTCTCTGCCTCTCTCTCTCTCTCTCTGTGACTATCATAAATAAATAAAATTAAAAAAAAATATATACAAACAAACAAGTTCTTGAGAATAATAACCATGTGTGTCTTCCTTACTGCTATATCCCCAGATCTTATAATAGTTCATAGCTCATAGGAAGCATTTAATTTTTGTTCTAAAATTCTAGAAAGTATCTATGAACCCATATTTACAATTAGACAATAAATTTCACTACTTAAAATATTCTAAGTCCCAATAAATAATTCAATGGCATCTTAAACAATCCTTATGAGGCTGTAGTAGTATTCTTCATGAAGTCAATTAACTTCATAAAAGGTCCTCCTTGCTATAGATGGCAACATGCAACTGAAATCATAAGACTTGTTTATACCTGGCATATGTGTCAGGGGTTACTGTAGTTAATTAACATTGGCTTGATTCCTGTTCCTATTTTCCAGTAATATTCCATTGTATATATAGACCACATCTTCTTTACCTATTCATCTTTCGATGGATACCATGGCTCCTCTCACAGTTTGGCTATTGTGGACATTGCAGCTATAAACATTGGGGTGCAGGTGTCTCAGCATTTCACTGCATTTGTATCTTTGGGGTAAATCCCCAGCAGTGCATTGCTGGATCGTAGGGTAGCTCTATTTTTAACCCTTTGAAAAATTCTTTAAAAAACATAGCATTTAAATTTTTTTTTTTTTTTTTATTTATGATAGTCACACAGAGAGTGAGACAGAACGTAAAGACTGCTAACTCTGGGAAACGAACTAGGGGTGGTAGAAGGGGAGGAGGGCGCGGGGTGGGAGTGAATGGGTGACGGGCACTGGGTGTTATTCTGTATGTTAGTAAATTGAACACCAATAAAAAAAAAAAAAAAAAAAAAGAGTGAGAGAGAGAGAGAGAGGCAGAGACACAGGAGGAGGGAGAAGCAGGCTCCATGCACCGGGAGCCCGACGTGGGATTCGATCCCGGGTCTCCAGGATCGCGCCCTGGGCCAAAGGCAGGCGCCAAACCGCTGCGCCACTCAGGGATCCCAAAACATAGCATTTAAATACTAAAGCATCCTGTACCTCCTTTTAAGTGATAAGGAGTGATTGTTTTGAGGTGTTATTTCTCTCAAATTTTTCCTTTATCATGTCTTAAGATGAAATAGCTTAGAGAAATTAACAGGTAAAATAATATAAACATTTCCAGGGTTAAGGGATGAACATTTCCATGATACAATAAGTGTATAAGAAGTGTCAATAGGCAAGTATTTAGCAAACATTTAGTGATCAATGAAGGAGATTTGAGAATACCTTAGGTGACAAGAGAAATAATAAGCCATTACTCCCTTAAAGCTTACAGGCACCTTATGAATAAAATGATTATGAGTCACAGGTTTGACAGGTCATGTTGTACATAACTTGTAACACTGAAGCTCAAGACAGTTGAGACAAAAACAAAGAAACAAAATAAACAAACAAACAAACAAACAAAAAAATATTGCCAGGATTGTCCACATACATACAATCAAAGCCAAAGAAAAATAATCATAATTTTGGCACTCAGTAGAGTGATTTTTTTCTGAGATATCTTTCTGAAATGGAAATTATTTCTTGAAAACAATATTTATATCCTGAGATCCATAATTCCGAAAAGAACAATAGCTTATGGATAAAAGGGGAGAGGTGTCACCTGGAACCTAGAAATGGTTGAAGGTGGTGGACTTCTAAGATTGTGATAGTCCAGTATCTTACTAATTTTCAAAGAATGAACAGTTTAGTTATTATAAAACATGTTTTGAAAAGTTTGGTAAAATAGCTTCTAAAGTCCTTTCGTGTTGAACATTATCAGCTTCAGTGAAGCACATTTGCTTTAGCTCTGGGTGAGTTTTGTGATTCTTCGTTCTTAATGTTATTCTAATTTTTCTAGAGCTTCAGGAAGAGTTAAACTACTAGGAGCCTGGCACATTATACAATTCCATTTCTTCAGAAAATATCAAAGATAGGCATGTCAGTGTGGTGCCTTGAGAAAAGGAAGGATTATTATGTACTTTCCATTATAATCCTGAGCCTGTTTTATTCTATGCCTCAAGGTCTTTGGCTTTTAAAATTGATAGTTCCCTTAAAAGGTAGACTGGTTAAGATATTTTAGTCAATTTCCATTCTTGGATTCATAAGATACACTTTCCCAGGAAACCAGGTACATTCACATCTGTCATATTTATCTCTTTGCACTTACATAAGAAAGGGTTTGTACTAGCTATGTCTTCTTAGTAAGAGCTCTGACTTAATACCATCTAATTTTATTACACTTTTCCACCTCATTTTTTCCATTTTCCAGAATTATTTAGTATTTTCTTTACTGACATGTTTAGTAATAATTAAAATCCTATAACCATTTTCCTATAATAAATTTCTCTCTACTAGCTTAGGGACAGCAGCAAAAATGTATGATTGATCCTTTCATTAACATTCTAAGTATGCAAATTTTAAAACATATTTTCCTCATCTCTTTTTAAGGGTTAGAGTAGAAAAGAATGCTAGAAAAGTAGCTGATTAAGCCTCTGACTATGTCATCACAGCTATTTTTTTCCATATTAGCATGCATCTAGATAATGTTTGTATTAAAATCCTCTTGCCAAAATATGATATATTTCATTATCTCTTTAAGCAATAATTGACAGGTCTACTCATTAGTAATATTCCAATGAACTTCCCTGGAAGTATTTACTTCTTGTTTTGTATCTTTTATTTTTTCTTTTGCTAATACAACTAAATGAAACTGTCTTTTAGTACAGGATAAGCACCAAATTAGTGAGTTTGTATCAGATATTTCTGAAGAGACAATTTCTCCTGAGGCTTTATTTCCAAACGGTTTGGGAACAATTATGCATTGTGGTAACATCAAGGCTACTAATTGCTTTTGTGTGCAAGGTGTAAAAATCCACAATGGCAACAGATCAGCACTTGGCTTTAAATATTTAGGAATACCTTGTTCTCCATGTTGTTTCTTCCAGGAAACTCTAAAATGTCCCATGTACAAAGTTAGTCCACAGTGTGTGTGTGTATGCGTGTATGTGTACATGTGTGTTTGTGTATGTATATGTGTGTGTGCAGTGACAGACAGCAGAAACCAAGGTTTCTGTTTCTGACTTATGGCTACAAGAATCTAATCCTATTATCTACAGAGTTCTAAAAGTCAGAATTTGATCCATTGAGGGTATGCCATTTCAATCAAAGGAGGGATGCCATTGAGGATGGGAACATTCACTGATGAACTACTGAAACAGACTATAAGATCAATTTCCTAAGACCTTCACGGATATTTCATGTGGTATCCTTTATTTTTTTTTTCATGTGGTTTCCTTGAGACATTTTCTTCTTTTCTCTTTCCTTTTTCCCCATTTCATTTGATGTGTGTGCGTGTGTGTGTGTCTATTTTTTCCTTTGTTGAAATTAAATATTAGGATGATTCTTGATATTCAAGTGTCATTTAATTTTCTTAGCCTTCTTTCACAGGTCCTCTTTTAATAAGGCTGATCCACTAGGTCTGTCCCTCCTCATAATTATATCCCTGTATGTCTTTAGTTCTTTGATGATTTCCATCCTTCATAATTGACATATAAGATGACTTTCTTTTTTTTTTCTTTTCTAAGAAGCTAACGTATCATTATCCCTGTGGGTTAAACTGATCAATTTCTCTGCTTGAAACTGTGCTTGGATATTCTCATTTTCTGCCCTAGTTTCACTCCTTCCATTTATTGCTTAAAGCCTGGGGTAAAGAAAGTTGTGAGCAAAGTAACAGTTAAGGCAGATGAGTTTCTCATTCAATAATTTTTGGTGCTCCTGCCTCAAGGAGCAAAGGGGATACAAAGCTTCAAAAATAAGGTAAGGAAATGTCAATGAAAATCAGAGAATAGTTGTTTAGACTATTTCTCTCATGCAAAAGTCAATAAGTATATGACAACTAGAAATATAATGATGACATTAATATTAGGGTAACCAATAAAGGACAAGAGTAGAAATGGGCAGCAGTAGGAATCCAACTAACTGCCCGTTTGACTCTTATCTGAAGTTCTGTGATATCATCAAAAATATTGAGTAATGTTTGAAAAAGAGCAGGCTGAGCACTTAGAAATAGGAAGGAAGGAAATCCAAAGTTATTGATTCCTATTTTATGTTCATCTATTTCCTAATAGTGTATTCTCAATAATGCTTGAATAATGCTAAAGCATCTTTCAAAATAGGTAACTGAGGTTCAGAAATGTAAAATACCTCATCCATGTTTACGCAACTAGTAAAAATGCAGAATTAATGTTTGCAAGCACTTCTGATATCCAAGCCCATGACTTTCCAATATACAATACTCTTACTAAAAGTCAGCCAAAAAAACACATTCCAAGCATGTTGGAGTTTAATAAAATAATAAATTAATGAACCATTAATCCAATGTTTGCACTGTGGAATATTTGACCAACAAACATATAGTGCTAAAGATCTCAAAACATAGTTCTAGGTATTCTGATTTAGAAAGATGTCTTCTAATTCAGGGGTATAAAATATAATGACACCTGAAAACCACTCAGCTGGTATAAAATAATTCAAAAATTGCAGATAAGAACCAAACCTAAATGGGAGTATTTTCAAAGTCTGGAAAATAAATAACCATTTTCCCCTTTCAGTGGTATTATGAATATTCTATACAACTATTTCTAAGCCTTCTTAAACCTTTAACTGATTTTCCAAACCATTTTCAGAGCACAGATTTGGACATACGGAAGTAACATTTATCTACACTCCTAGTGCCTAAGGACAAGAATTATGCTATTTTAACACTTTCTATAGCATTAAATCCTGCCCAAATTGCCAATGGTAATTATTAGCAGTCACTATGACAATTGTCAAAGTCTTTCTTCCTCATCAGCTTTTTTGAACAGGAAACATGTGAGCAGCCATTAGCCTAGCAGCATTTCAAATGGATTTTATCAGAAGTTTTCAACATTTGCAAGAGAATAGAAACCTAGAGTAAAATTATTTAGTACTTTCAATCCTACCTAGTTTTCAAAGGCTCCTGAATTCTGCAGGACATTGAACTCAAATTTAAACCAGGATTCACTGCCTTCCCTCCTCTGCAGGTCTGCTAAGAAAAGAATTAACAGGTGACCTCCCTGCACTCTTCTGTCTATACTACCAAGAATGCCATCATACATAAAATAATAAAAGCATGGAAGTTTGAACTTTGCAAAAATTCTATGAGTTTGAAAAAGACACAGCTTGGTTAGTGGGTGGATTTAAAAACAATTTTTTTGGGGTACACCATCAGTTTCTTTCTTTTAGTTCCATTTGGTTATCTATTTCCTCTGTTTTCTTCAGATGTTAGCTCTTTGCACTTGTTTCTTGGCTGGATCATATTTTTAAGTCTAATTGAAGAGACCACCTGTGGATTGTACCTTCTGTCCGCTAATATTGCCACTGAAAACCCCCTTTGTACTTTTTTCATTCTAGTTTCGTGCAATTTCACCAGTCTCATTTTTTTTTTTTAATTCCACACTGACAAAAATATAGACTTCCATACAGAACAAGAAGTATGTTTCAGGATACTTAGAAATCTCTGTAAGGCTAATAGTGGGCAGCTTTATGTTGTTTTGGAAAAAATAAATTTGTAATCTATTTTTGATTGTAGACATTAACCCATCCTTATTTTCATGCAGTCAGGGCCTGCTTTATTTATCCCTAACTTATGGTTGTCCCCACATTAAATTATCCCTCCAAATCTCCTTAGCCAGTACCCTATTTCTCTTGCTACTTTTCTTTTCTCCCTTTTGCCTTATGATGCTTCGTATCTCCAATCATCTCTTCCCTAAATTCCCTTACCAAAGTCTAAAGCCAATTTAGCAGCAGAATTAAAATGTGAACTGTGGGGCAGCCCAAGCGGCTCAGTGGTTTAGCGTCGTCTTCAGCCCAGGGCCTGATTCTAGAGACCCGGGATCGAGTCCCACATCAGGCTCCCTGCATGGAGCCTGCTTCTCCCTCTGCCTGTGACTCTGCCTCTCTCTCTCCCCACCCCCCCCCCCCATCTCTCATGAATAAATAAATAAAATTTTTTAAAAATGTGAACTGTGAACAGAGGAAGGATTACTTCTCTCAGTATTCTTTTTTATTTCCTACTGAAGGCAGAGGTGTTTCCATAGTATCATTACCATGCCCCTACTATCCCTCTTCTGTTGTATACTCCAGAATCTGAGTTGTTTATTTACTCGTATTTTATACTTTGTATCTAATTATATATGCTAGTTCAATGCTAGATTCAAGACAAACAATAGTGTGTAAAAAAATAAAAGAAATTCCTTGTGTCCTTTGACCATACAGCTTAGTATGGAAAGATGGACATGAACAAAAGAATTACATACATAAGTATAAAATTTTCGTGTGACAAGTACTAAAAAGGTAATATGATACACATTATATAATTATAATGGGAACAATCCAACAAGAAGATATAACGATTGTAAATATTTATGCACCCAATATAGGAGTACACAAATTCATAAAGCAACTAATACCAAACACTAAGGAAGTAATCAATAGTAATATAAAATAGTAGGGGACTCTAATACCGTACTTACATCAATGGATAGATCATTCAAACAGAAAATAAACAAACGGTGGCTTTGAATGATACATTGGATACATGTTAGATGGATCTAATATATATATATATTCAGGGCATTCTATCCTAAAGCAGCAGACTATACATTCTTTTCTAGTGCACATGAAACATTATCCAAAACAGATTACATATTAGCCAACAAAATAAGTCTCAACAAATTCAAAAAGACTGAAGTCATATCATGTATTTTTTCTGACCTCAATGCTATGAAACTGGAAATAAACCACAAGAAAAAATCTGGAAAGACCACAAATACATGGAGGTTAAATAACATGCTACTAAAAATTGATTGGGTTAACCATGAAATCAGAGGAAATAAAAATTACTTGGCAAATTGAACACCAATAAAAAATTTTAAAAAATTACATAGAAACAAATGAAAATGAAAACACAATATTCAGAACCTTTGGGATGCAGCAAAAGCAGTCTTAAGAGGGAAGTTTATAGCAATACAGGACTACCTCAAGAAGCAAGAAAACCCTCAAATAAACAGCCTAACCTTACACCTAAAGGAGTTAGAAAAAAGAACAAACGAAACCCAAAACCAGTATAAGGAATGAAATAATAAAGATTATAGTAGAAATAAATGAAATAGAAATTAAAAAGATAAAAACAGAACAGACCAATGAAGCAGGAGCTGTTTCTTTGAAAAGATCAACAAAAGTGATAAACCTCTAGAAAGACTCATGAAAGAAAGAACCCAAATAAACAAAAATTACAAATGAAAGAGGAGAAATAACAACCAACACTATAGAAATACAAATAATTTTAAGAGAATATGAAAAATTATATGTCAACAAGTTGGACAACCTAGAAAAAATGGATAAATTCCTAGAAACATAATCTCCCAAAACTGAAAGGGGAAGAAATAGAAAATTTGAACAGGCTGATTACCAGAAATGAAACTGAATCAATAATTTTAAAAAAACTTCCAACAAACCAAAGTCCAGGACCAGATGGTTTCACAAGTGAATTCAACCAAACATTAAAAAAAAGAATTAATTATCTATCCTTCCCAAACCATTCCAAAAAATAAAAGAGGAAGAAAGCTTCCAAATTCATACTATGAGGCCAACATTATCCTGATACCAAAACCAGATAAAAATAGCACACAAAAAAAGAATTACAGGCCAATACCTCTGATGGACATAGATGAAAATATCCTCAATAAAATATTAGTAAATCAAATCCAACAGCACATTTATAAAATCATTCACCACAATCAAGTAGGGTTTATTCTTGGGATTCAATGGTAGTTCAATATTCACAAATCAATCAGTGTAATACATCACATTAACAAGAGAAAAATTAAAAACTATATGATCATCTCAATACAGAAAAAGCATTTGACAAAGTACAACATCCATTCATGATAAAAAAAAAAAAACCTCAACAAAGGTTTAGAGGGAACATACCTCAACATAATACAGGCCATATATGAAAAAACCACAGCAAACATCATACTCAGTGGGGTAAAATTGAGAGCTTTTTCCCTAAGATCAGGAACAAGACATATGTTCACTCTCACCATTTTTATTCAATGTAGTACTGGAAGTCCTAGCCACAGCTTTCAGATAAAAAAAAAAAAAGAAGTAAAAGGCATTCAAATTGGTAAAGAAATAAAGCTTTCACTGTTTGCAGATGATACTATACAACATAGAAAACCTGAAAGACCACCAAAAAAAAAAAAAAAACTATTAGAATTGATAAATGAATTCAGTAGGGTTACAGGATACAAAATCTATATACAGAAATCCTGTTGTATTTAAATACGCTAATAATGAAGTAGAATGAAATCAAGAAAACAATCCTATTTATAATTAAACCAAAATAATAAAATACCCAGGAATAAACTCAAACAAGGAGGTGAAAGTCCTATATTCTGAAAACTATAAAACCCTGATGAAAGAAATTGAAAGCTAATAAATTCCATGCTCGTGGTCTAGAAGGCCAAATATTGCTGAAATGTCCATTCTACCCAAAGGAATCTACAGATGTAATGCATTTCCTATCAAAATGCTAATGGCATTTTTTGCAGAACTAAAGCAAATAATCCCAAAATTACTATGGAACCACAAAAGATCCTAAATAGCCAAAGCAATCCTGAAAAAGAAGAACAAAACTGGAAGTATCACAATCCCAGATCTCAAGATAAATCACAAAGCTGTAGTAATCAAAACAGGGTGGTACTGGCACAAAAAATGGACACACAGGTCAACAGAAAAGAGAGCCTCCAAACCCCACAATTACATGGTCAATTAATCTTTGACAAAGGAGGAAAGAATATGCAATGTAAAGAGTTTCTTCAACAAATGGTGCTGGGAAAACTAGACAACTACATGCAAAAGAACAAAACAAAACCATTTTTTTACACCACACACAAAAATAAGCTTCAAATGGATTAAAGACCTACATGTGAGGGCAGCCCCTGTGGCCCAGCGGTTTAGCGCCGCCTTTGGCCTGGAGTGTGATCCTGGAGACCCGGGATCAAGTCCCACTTCGGGCTCTCTGCATGGAGCCTGCTTCTACCTCTGCCTGTGTCTCTGCCTCTCTCTCTCTCTGTGTCTGTCATGAATAAATAAAAATCTTAAAAAAAAATGACCTACATGTGAGCCTGAAACCATAAAAATCTTAGAAGAAAGCACAAGAAGTAATTTTCCTGACACTGGCCATTGCAACATTTTTCTAGATAGGTCTCCTGGGGAAAGGGAAACAAAAGCAAAAATAAACTATTGGGACAGCCTACATCAAAATAAAAAGCTTCTCCATAGCAAAGGAAACAATCGATAAAACTAAAACACAATCTACAGAATGGGAGAAGATATTTGCAAGTGACATATCTCATAAAAGGTTGTATGAAGAACTTGTAAAACTCAACACCAAAAAAAAAAAATCCACCCCCCCCAAAAAAAACCCAAGTAATCTAATTAAACATGGGCAGAGGACATGAACAGACATTTCTCCAAAGTAGATATACAGATGGCCAACTGACACATAAAAAGACATTCATCATCCCTTATCATGAGGGAAATACAAATCAAAACCACAATAAGATATCACTTTACACCTAACAGAATGCCTAAAATAAAAAATGCAAGAAATAAGTATTGGCAATGCAGTGGAGAAAAAGGAAAACTTGTGCACAGTGGCTGCAAAGCGGTACAGCCAATGTAGAATAAAGTATGGAGGTTCCTCAAAATATTAAAAATATAACTACAATATGAACCAGTAATTCCATTACTGGGTATTTATCCAAAGAATATGAAAACACTAATTAAAAAACATATGCACCCATATATTTATAGCAGCATTAATTCACAGTCAACTTACAGAAGTAGCCTAAGTGTTCATCAATGAATGGATAAAGAAGATGTGATATGTATGTGTGTATAAATATATATAAATATATATATAAAATTACTCAGCCATTAAAAAAGAATGAAATCTTGCCATTTGCAACCACATTAATGGATCTAGAGAATATTATGCTAAGTGAAATAAGTCAGAGAAAGACAAACACCATGATTTCACTCATGTGTGCAATTTAAGAAACAAAACAAATGAACAAAGAAAAAAAGAAACAAACCAAAAAGCAGACTCTTAATTACAGAGAACAAACTGATGGTTACCAGAGGGGAGGTGTGTATGGGATGGGTGAAATAAGTGAAGGACATTTAGAGTACACTTATCATAATGAGCACTGAGTAAGTGGAACTGCTGAATCACTATTTTATACACCAAAACTAATACAGCACTCTGTGTTAACTATACTGGAGTTAAAAAAAAAAAAGATTATATGATGTTACAAAGGTAAATAAATAGGGAAAATGAACCCAATCATGAAATAACAGTTAGTCTGACTCTGAAAAGAGATCAAGGGTTAAATAAGCCAAAAGGGAGAATGGGGTCTATACTGCATGAATAGTGCTCTCCCCAAATTCACATTTACCTGGAACCTTAGAATGTAACAGTGTTTGAAACTAGGGTCTCTAAATGTAATCAGTTTATGGTGAGATCAAACTATATTAGGGTGGGCCCTGATCCAAAGACTGGTGCCCTTGTAAGAAGAAAATCTGAACACAACAACACACAGAGAGGGAAGATTATATGAAGATACATAGGGGGCAAGGCCATATGAAGACAGAGGCAGAGATTGATGTGTCTACAGGTATTGGAATGATAGGCACTGCTGGTGATCATCAGAAGGTAGGAGAAAGGGACAGTCTCCCCCTTAGAGCTTCCAGAAGGAACCGATCTGCAGACACCTTGATTTCAGACTTCCAGCAACCTAGAACTGTGAGAGAATAAATTTCTCCTGTTTTAAGACACCCAATTTGTGATACTTTGTTATGACAACCATAGGAAACTAATATAGAGTATTAAGGAGTTATTCAAAAAAAGTAGAGAATATGAAAGGCCCTATTCCATCAGTAACCATGGTGCCTACAGCTTAACCATAGGGAACTCACAATTAAGGCTGAACTGGCTAATGGCCCAGCTGATCCTATCCTGAATTCGCATTTCCCACAGGCTGCTCCCAGCCACTGAAAGATCATGATAGGGCTATGAATGCATGCTCATTTCTGTGAGATGTGGGACTCTTCTTTTCATGGGTGACATGGCTCAATGACATCCCATTGAACTGGCTAAAGCTTTCCTAGCACTATGCTAGAGTCTCCAACTCTTCTACACAATGTTCCTTTCTGCTCCCTCTCCTTCACAGGTGCCAGATGTACATCACGGTATTAAGGATCTCCTTGACTCCTTAGGCTCCCTTCCCTTTGCCTTCGTCAGGTGTTCCTCTAATAAATATATTTTGTATATCTCATCCCATGTTTATGTCTGCTTCTCAGGGACCTGAATAAACACAAGTGGTGTCAGGAGTGAACTAAGAAAACAGGCAGTAAGATTAATTTTGGAACTGTTTTGTTTAGAGCCTAGAAGGCAGGAGGATGCTACCCTGTGTGGCATGTGGGACATTAAACTGATATCCATTGGAGGAAAATGCCCTTGCAGGTGTTTGGAAAAGAGGGGTGAAATGATGCTGTAGTTTCCATGAAAATACACCTTTCAGACCTTCAACTACAGGGAACTCACTCCAGCTTTTGATTACTGAAATATATCATATTTAGATCAAGGTCATGTGTACCATGGGCTGCTCCCGGCCAGTGCCTGAGCATTGCAGAGGTGGTAAAGCAGGCTTGCTCCTGGGAGATACTGCGCTGCTCTGATAGGTTATTTTAGCTGGAGGACTCTCTACCAGCTATATTAATGCTTCCTTAAATTCATAGCAGTCTAGGACACATTCTCCCACTTTCTGTCCTTCTTATCTCCACACATTGTCATCTCAAAATTCCCCTATCCTTCTCAGATATTTCCTCTCTCTCTCTCTGCTTTCTCTCCCAGATATTTTCCTAATAAAATCCCCTTGCACATTTAATCCCATCTTGCTATCTGCTTCTTGGAGGACATGGACTAACACAAAATCCTGCAAAAACAATGGAAGTTGGCCAGTTACTACTAAGTTATATTGTTTCCCAGAGGGATAATATTGCTGTCAACAGCTGTTAAAGCTAAATTCGAGAGCCACAGAGCCTCTTTGGTAGATTTTAAAGAAGCCCAAGTTCCCCAGTGGAAGTGTTAACAACAACTAAGAAGTAGACTAAGAATCTGATGGAGTCTCCAAGATCCACAGACATTTAAATGGTCAGCCAAAATAAGTCCGCTAATGCTAAGGTCAGGGTCTTACCGGAGAAAATCTTAGAACCGTGCAATATAGAATGAAGAGCTCTGGTTGGATTCTCCTGAGGATGCTGTCTCTGTAGACTCCTCTGAACTCTCAGAGTTTTCCAATGTGGCCCACTCTTTCCTAATAAAAGCCAGTATATTCCAAGTTCTAGAAGACATGTCAGAGGTTTCTCCCCAACCGAATAGGTACTTCTCTCAGGAGCTGCATTCACCTTCTCTCCTGGCTGCCATGGCTAAATCTTAGTAGATCCTGGCTGGGGATGTGTGTGATGGGTCTGATAAAGGAGGAAATGTATTATGCACTGAAGTAGATGCCAGGATTAGACAGCACATCCCTGTACCTCCAGGCTTGATTTTGAGGGTTCTTGATCAAGGAGTTTGGAATATAAAACTGGATTAGCAAGAGTCATTTATCAGAATGTAAAATGTAACTGTTTGGCCCAAAACCCAGAGGACAGGGCAAAGCTGCTGTTAGGGTGGCCCTTAGAAACCTAGAGAAAGCAATGGCTAAAGCTAAGCCTCTGAAATGATATTGTCCCTTTAGGGGACAAATGAGAAAGCTGGTGGCAAGTCAACTGAATTTCCATCTTTTAAAGGCTAACAGTACATTGGCACAGGGATAGATATCTACTATAGGCATAAATCTGCCTTTCCTGTTCTCAGAATCTCAGCCGGCACAACTATTTATGGAGTTACAGAATGCATGATTCTCAAATAGAGAATCCCACACAATGTAGTGGGTCCCAATTCAGGCACATTAGTGGACCTATTACCCTCCTGGGTAATATCACATACCGTATGTGGAGGTATGTGGACGCATGAAGGAGGCACATTAGTGGACCTATTACCCTCCTGGGTAATATCACATACTATATGATCTAGGGGCAGCTGGCCTCAAAGAGCATTAGAATTGCCTTCTTAAAGGCACAGCTGAAAACCTAGTTTAGAGATAACATTCTAAAAGATTGGGGTGCCATCACTTACATCACTAAATGTATTAATTAATTTAAAGATCTTTATATGCTACTATGTCCCCAGAAGTTAGATTACATGGATCCAGGAAACCAAGATTAGAAGGAAGAGTGACTCCATTGTCTGTCATTCTCAATGACCTACTGGGAGGTTTCAGGCTTCCCATGTCATCTTTTAACTGGCTTAATTTCACCAGTCCAAGAAACAGTAGAGTACTGTGTGTTCTAGTTCAGATTAACTGCATTTGAAAACATTCACCTTTGAATTCATTTGCAGAGACAAGTTACTAACTTCTGTGTGAATTCTTTTCTCTATCCAAAAATAGAAATTAGAGTGCCTCCTTCATAGGTTTGCTGTGAGGACTAAGTAGATATATATCTCAGAACAGTGCCTAACATATAGTAAGTGTTTGGTTAAGTATAAACTGCTTTCATATCTTTATTTGACAATATTTTGTCTGAGATGTCAGAACATTCCCAGCATCATTTCCTTAGACTTCCTGAAACTACGCATCGGTTCTAAGTTTTACAGTTTAAATTTGGAATTGGCTTGCATTTTTAATAGTATTTTGGATGTTGAAGGTAGATAGATAAATAGATGATAGATATAATAGATATCTGTGTATGCACATTAGCAAGAAATTTATTCAACTGTTGACAAATTAATTGGTATAATGGGTTAGGATAAATGCTATATTAAACTAAGAGGGATGTATGAGTCAGGACTAATTAAATAAGTGGTGATTTAATTAATGAATATTTTTATATTATGACTATGTTTATACCCACTTCTCTAATGGATTTATGGAAAATAAAATCACAGTTACATAAAATAAGAAGGAAGTGGTGGAAGAAGGGGATTCTAGACAAACCTCATATTTGTTTACATATTTTTAGTTACTAATCTATTTTCCCTTCATTACTATTTGCAAATGACTATTCAAGAAAGTAAAAGTGTTTTCTTCCTATTTTGAAGTTTGCAAAAAAGCTCAAAAAAAGCAACATTCATTCAGATAAACTTGGTTTTAAATATTATTATCCTGAAAACTGTTAAAAATCACACGGAAAATATTTTGTAATGAAACAACACAGAAGGTTTTTTGTGAGGGTCTCAGAGAGCTTCATTTATTTTTCATCTCATTTACTGTGTAAATTTGGCATGAGGAAGAACTTTAGAGATTACTTTTTCAGTTCTCTTAGGATAGACTAAAATACTTAATGCATTCATTATACAAAGACATTCCTACCTCTCCATTCTCATCTCAGTCGGCTTTGATTCGTTTTCTAGGAAAGCAGCCTTTTAAATTTCCTCTTACAGATCACACTCTTTCTTGCCACAGGGGCTTTGCACACGTTATTCCATCCTCCTAGGTTACTTTTTTCCCTATTTTCACCCTTGCCTATTAACCTTTACTCATTCCTAAAATTTCAGTTCAATTATTATGTTCTCAGGGAAATCTTTCCTCATTATCAGTTTTTCAGTGCTCCTGAACTACATTCCTTTCCCTCGTGGCAATTCTTATTCATTTGTTACTAGTGGTATTTACCCTCCACAGATTATAAAAATCATAAAAGCATACAGCAGCATATCTTTACTTTTCCTGGCTGTATCCCGGTGCCTAGCAGAGTTCTGGCCACAGATCAGGTGTTCAATATATATTTATCATATAAATAAAAAGATATTTTATGCAAAATAAGTTAATGAAGGGGCTTCAGGGAATCAATGAGCCTATTTAAATTTCATGCAGTTCTGTGTGAGTGGATTTTAAGAGAAAAGAATCAACAGTTTTTGTTAGACTTGCACCAGGTGTTTTTATAACAAAGACTGAAGACAATGAAGATTCAGAAAGGTTAAGGTTCTTCTCAGTCATGAGCCAATAAGTAGAAAAGCTAGGTTTAAACCCCTAGGAATAATCTAATATACCACTACATTTTAATATTTATTCAAAAGCAACATTTCTTCAACAATCTGGCACATATTACTATCCTAAGTGGTAGGGATTCAGAGAAAATGCACAGATGCTACTCAAAGAATGATGATTACAATGAAGAATATATTCATTAAATACAAAATATTACCCAAACTAGAAATACTAGATTATCTTTAAACTCAACAGAAAAAAAAATCGATATATGCACATGTAAACCACTTATTAGTTTTCACAAAGCATCTTAGAGCACTATATATTTGGTCCTTTCCAACAACCCTGTGAGTTATTTGCATTATCTCATTTCCCCCATTTTTCAGATAAGGAGGCTAAAATACTAAATAAATTAAATATCTATGAAGGAGACAGAAGTCATGGTCAAGATTAGAGCTCCTGCTACTGGGTGTTCTAGATGGGCTCTTCTCAATAAACTTTGCTGCATTAAAGAAAGAATGTTTTAGGATAACGGAAATCCAAGTTTCCTGGCTGCTGAACAAAGGATACTTTTCTCGTTATGGTAAATGATGGTAAGATTCATGATATTCTTATATGTAATTTTAATTATAAAGAATGTTCTTTTGAATGTCATAATATAAGAAATCTACTGTTAGCAGTATATTTCATCACAATATGGCTGACTGATGTTGGATATATTGATGTTTTGTCAATTCAGTGTACTGAAGTAGGGAAAGGATTTTGAGCATATGCTGAAGAACTCTGTCATCCTTCTTAAACGAGTAGGTAATATAGATACTTTCTATATTACCCAAGGTAAAACAAAATACACATATGCACACCCACACAATGTTACGTGAAGGTAAAGGACAACTGACACCTGGTCCAAGTCTTATCATGTTTTTCATAGTGAACTTACTTTTGAGGCTCATCAGCAACCCACTTCCCATTTCCTCCTTGACTATTCAAATTCCATATGCTTTCAATGTCTAGTTCAACTCCTTCCCTCTTTGATTAGTATTCAGTGAAGTACACCAGCCCATACCAATTTATCTCTTCTTAAATTCCTTTGGGTCTATGCCAGTGAATCTCAGTTTATTTTTATCCAAAAAACCCGCAGATATTTGCATTCATAATCTACTCTCCCTAGATATACTCATATTTTGATATTCTAAAAATATTTTTAAACAATATAAAGCAAATGGTTACAGAATATTTTTTGACACAGCATGCATAAGAATATCTACAACATATGAAAAAATATTAAAAGCCTTTCAAAATGGTAAGAGATGAAAATCTGTAACATAATAATAATAGCTAACACTTCTATAATACTTGCTGTATGTTGGGAACCTTAAGTCATTTATACAACTTGAAAAAGTAGGAATACTAGTAATCCCATTTTCCGGAGGAAATAAAAGTGCAAACGAGCTAGGTGACTGGCTTGAGAAAACACTACTAACAAATTGCAAAGCTAAGACCTGAATTTATAAAACCTGAACTCATAGCCTAACCTCTGAACAAAGAATTCACTCTTGAGTTGGTGCACAATTCCAGATCTTATCAGCCGCAACTCTTTCTTTCCCATCAGAACACAGACTGGATTGCAATGGAGATATTATTGTATAAATTTAATACATGAAAAAAATAAACAATTCAAAACCTTAGAGAATCTCACTTTCGTTAACAGCAAATTTCATAGGTACAGTGTATAAAGGATAAATTAAGAAATATAAGCCTAGCGTCACTTGCTAACTTGGATTTTAGAAATGACTGTTTACTGTGGTAAATTTGTAAGCAACCGCATTTATGCCACTCTCATACGCCCATAAGGCTAAGGCAGTTGCTGAGTAGATAGTAAACTGTTTAACTGATAAAAACTTTCTGATTTACCTTGTGAATCCTAGAAGGTAGTCTTTCAAACTTGGATGCACATTAAAATCAACAAGGGAGCCTCTTAGAAAGCAAACAAGTATCAAGATCTCACTCTCCCTGAGATTCTGATTTAATTTGCCTTAGGTGGGTAGTAGGCCTCAGGTGATTCTCATGGGCAGTGTGGGGAGAGAACTAAAGATCTAAAAGAGGTTACTTTCACAATAACTGATGCTGCAGAAGGGAGTGCTGTTAGTGTTGGAAGGAAAGAAAAAGTAGCAATTGGAAAGAATAAAGGGAAGGACAAAGTTTTTTTAAAAAGTCACTCATTTGTATCTTTCATCTTAAAATAACCCCTGCAGTTGATTATATTTTTTCCTATGCATGAGCTTTTTGCAATCATTTATTCCTTACATTTTCACGTGACATCAGAGCATATGCAGTTTGTCTCCGAAAGAGTCCCCTAAACCTTAATTTTAGATTTGAGAAAATATTGGAAAGATGTTCTCTTTACCTTAAAATTAAAATCTTATTGTCTTAGATCATACTGCCAGGAAAAATTGTATTTATTTGCTGAATATATGAATGTATAAACCAATGAACGAACTTGATCACCCTCAGTTTCTATTTGTTTTCTAAAGCTTTCTTTCCATTGAAGTTGGGTTCTGATAACCATGTAACCCTAGCCTCTTTGAGGCAAGGCCACTAGCTTTCAGCCACTTATTTCAAGAAATCAACATGTCTACACACTAATCCAGGCCTTCTGAATCTGCTTTCACCAGCCCTACTCTCATTGCTGGGATAGGGGATTCATTTGCTCATACTACATTTCTGACTTCAGTTCACTCCCGAACCCTACATATACTCCTCTCGCTACCATATAAAGTTTCCCATCAATTAACTTCTTATGTTTTACAATTTATTATTGCTTTTTCAACACTCATATGCAAAAGACCCTAAAAGTACTTTTACTTGTAGAGATTGCAGGTTATGGCAGTTTCCTCTTCTTACTGCTTTGATATTTTTCTTTCTTTTCCAATGTTGGTTTCATTAACAGGCAAAATCTAATCCAGAATTTGCTCAGAAAGTATTTTAAATTTTGATAAGGAAACCTAGGAGTAATCCAGAAATTTGTTTCATTTTCTATAGCTTAATAAAATCTTGTCTATGTAATGGCTTTGGAGCATACAGAAAGAAAAGTAAATTTGTGCTTAGAGAAAATAAAGAGACTCGATGACAAAGCCAAATAATCTATTCACTATATCTTACTTTTTGGGGCTCTGGGTGGCTCAGCCAGTTAAGCATATGCCTTTAGCTTGGGTCATGATCTCAGGGTCCTGGGATTGAGCCAGGCATCACACTCTCTGCTCAGTGGGGAATCTGCTTCTCTTTCTCCCTCTCTCTCTGTGCTCTCTCCCTCTCTCTCAAATAAATAAATGAAATCATATATATATATATATGTATGTATGATAAGATATATATATATATATATATATTTATCTTATTTCCTATTGTTGAATATTCCATTGTTGGTAACTCATTTAGAAGTTTTGATGAGCTTTTTGAGCACATAGTGCTTTTTTTTTTTTACCCATGATTCTTATATTTGGTATATAAAAAGGAGATTAAATTGTCTGCATTAACTAGAAGTAATTGACCTATAAAATGACAAAATACTCCTTTCATTTCTATTATTTTTCGTACTCCTTTTAAAAAAAAAACAGGTTGAAAATGCCATCTTCTGTGTATTCATAAATGTTAATTGTTTTTCTCTTATGAACTTAATTTTTTTCAAATTAAAATTAATTTAAATCTTAACACAATTTTTATACTATTTTCATTTCATTTTTTCTGATTTAAGAGTTCTATTTTTAAGAATGTAAATTTTGACAAATATGGTTTTATCTTAAGTTTTTTAATGAATTCCAGAGAAAGCATAAAATTTTACTTACTTGCTTCTTTATTGTTCGTTGTAACAACCTATGAGTAAATGTGTATGCATGAAAGCTAATTATAAATTATAAACTATAAATTGATTTCACTGTTAACTGCTGCTACTCTGTGCTAACTCCCAGCCCATGTCAGATAAGATATATGAGATATCTTTCAAAACTGAAAGAGAACAAAATTCTTGCTCACTATTTGAAAGTTAAGAATTATTGTTGAACTGCGGTCATACAGGAGGAAGGGGCACATTATCATAGAAAAATTGATCAAATCTCTACTTGTGTCGCCATTTGTTTGTTTATTTATTTTAGAGAGAGAGTGTGTGTGTGTGTGTGCTCAAGTGGAGGGTGGGAGAACAGAAGGAGAGGGAGAATCTTAAGCAGGCTTCATGTCAGGCTTGATTTCAGGACCCTGAGATCAGGACCGGAACTGAAATCAAGAGTCAGTCAAACCTTTAACTGACTGAGCCACCCAGATACCCCTGTGTTGTCATTTTATTTATAGGAATTATACATCATTTGTACTAATAAAAGATATTCTTCCATCCTTCTCCAAATTTCTGTGTCAAAATATGATTAAAAATACAAATACACATATAAAATCATATGCATGCAATATATTTGCATATTTAGAGGGGACTTGAAATTCATAATAGGTCATAATAACACAATATCCTAGAAGAAATACAATTTTAGGGGCACCTGGGTGATTCAGTCAGTTAAGCACCTGCCTTTGGCTCAGGTCATAATCTCAGGTCCTGGGATCAAGCACCGAGTCAGGCTCCCTGCTCAGCAAGGAGTTTACTTCTTCTTCTCCCTCTGCCCCTCCCCCCACTCACACACACTCTCTCTCTCTCTCAAGCAACTAATTTTTTTAAATTCAATTTTAATGTAGTCACTCAACAAATACTACATAATCCACCAAGTGTGCATAGGCCATGTCCTCTTGGGGCTTAGAGTTGGGCAGATGAGACAGTTCAAACATTGTGTGCTCTGCCCCAAAGTAAGTAAAGATCAAATTTTTCAATTTATTACTTTGAAAACTAAACTACAAACTTTATTTTAATTTTATCAGTTTTCTGTTAATGTCCTTTTTGTGTTCTAAGGTCCAATCAAGAATCCCATAATGCATTTAGTTCTTGTGTCTCCTCAGCTGCCTCTAATCTCTGTAAGTTCTATCTCACTTCGTCTTTCATAATTTTCACACTTTTGAAGAGTATTGGTAGGTATTTTGTAAACCATTCCTCATTTTGTTTGTCTGATGTTTTCTCATGATTTAGGTTACACATTTTAAGCAAGAATACCACGAAAATGTGAAAAGTACATGATGTTGACATGGGTGGATCTAAGAGAGTGCAATGCTAAGTGACATAAGTCAAAGAAAAACAAATACCACATGATTTCATATAATATATGTGGAATTTAAGAAAGAAAACAAATGAACAGAGGCGGAAAAAGAGAGACAAACCAAAAAACAAACTCTTAACTATAGAGAAAAACAGATGGTTTTGAGAGAGGAAGTGAGGGAGGAATGGGTAAAATAAGTAAAGGGGATTAAGAGTACACTTATCTAGATGAGCACTGAGTAATATATGGAACTAATGAATCGGTATATTGCACACCTAAAACTAATATAACATTGTTTGTTAACTACACTGGAATTAATTTTTTTAAAGTACATAATGTTGATATCCATTATTACTGGTGATGTTCTCCTTGACACCTGGTAAAGGTAATGTCACCCAGGTTTTCTATTGTAAAATACTATTTTTCCCTCTATAACTAATAAATATCAGGAGGGGATACTTTGAGACTATGTAAATATCCTGTTTTCCTTGAACTTTCACTTACTATGTATAGCTTCCATCATGCAACAACTATTACTGTATTGATCTAATGGTGATTTTCTATATCCTTTGTTTCTTCTACATTAACTGCAATTCTTTGGTAAGGAAACATTATCTTCTTTCTTTCTTTCTTTCTTTCTTTCTTTCTTTCTTTCTCCAATTATTTATTTACATCATGAATATTTTATTCTGGAGGTTATAATCTAATAGTATTGTTACTTATTTTGCTACTCAATCTGTCCCAACTTTGCAATTAAGACCTCTTTCAGATTGGCTCCTTTGCTCTTTTGACATGTCCCCATTCTTTATTGAGCATTCTCTGGCACTACAAATGCTCTAAGCTTATATTGCATTTTCCTTGCTCTAGCACTGAAACTCTGGCTCCTTTTCTTAAAAATGGTCTTCAGAAGCCAAGATTAGAGCAGCAAGTGTATCCATTTCTACTTGGGTGTTAATTTATTTTAATCTCTCTATAAAACGGTGCTAGGAGGTTATGCAGTCATGCACGCATGTATATATATACACATACACATCATTCATATATTCTTTGTCCACATACATGTATATTGATATCTTTACATGTATTTTTAAACCACAAATTATGTAATATTTCTGATTCCAATATTATGCCACAGGGTTTATTCTAATTTTCTTCCTTTACTTATTTGTAACTTCTTTTTCTGACAGGAGAACCTGGCTCTCATTATCTATAGTATAGGTGCTTCTTTGTTCTACCTTTGTACACAAACAGTTTTCAAATGACTAATCCATGACTGTGAGAAAAAAACAGAACACAATATTCCTGCACCATTCCTTTTGTCTTTATCCCATATCCAGTCAAAATACTGTTTTCAAAGTTTCATAGATTATTTTCTTCTCCATTATTACTATTTTGTAATTCATTCGTAATAAGTTAGGTTTATTTGTTACAGTTTGTATCCCATTTCAGCTTCTCCTACATTTTTTTTTAATTTACATACAGTAAAATTCTCTCTTTCTGGTATACCATTCTATGGGTTTTGACAAACCATAGATTTTTTTTTTTATTAAGAAGAAAAAAACCATTAAACCTCAATGGTTGCACGCTTATAATTTTCTTTTAATCTTTAAATCTAATCTAATAGCCACAATGGGCTTAATAAGAGATGTGACTAACTGGGTCAGCAGGAGAATATTAAATAAATGGGTGAAAAATAATGCAGAAAAATATTAGATTCTCCAGGAAAAATATTAGATTGTTCAGCCATTGTTGACTGAACTTGAGCAGATGTTGCCCATTTCTCATAGTAGGACCCTCTGCCAGTGATTTCTTATCGGTCTTTGTCTCCCTTTTGGTAGAGGTAGCATTAAATTAATCATGCCCATAGTTTAGTTTCAGGATTCACCGTGAAGTATTTAGAACTTATATTTAATTACAAACCAACAAAGCAATGGGTTTTAGAGTTTCTAGGAGAAAAGCATAGAGCTTGGAACACTGACTTCATTTTCATGTTTAAGCAGTTACAGTAATAAATATGATTTGAAAGAGACATCTATGGAATAGGACAATTTGTATTATATAAGCTTAACTTCGTACAACCAATTATTTTCTCTACCACTACTACTTTGCTCAAAATAATTACTTTATGTCTTCTTTCATCAAATATTAAAAATCTTCTCCCATCATCTGCATTCTTGACTAGATGACCTTGCTTCACATTTCTCTTAGAAAACAGATATAATAAAAATAAATTGTTACAAGACTCCAAAATATGTACCATCTAGCTGTCCACATATTCTAGCTTTTCTCCTCTTACAATTAGATAGATAGATGACAGACAGATAATAGACTGACCAACATTTCCTTGCTCCTAACAAGGGCTAATCACTTACCTAAGGACATTGATTCGGAATTCTCCCCTTGCAAGGACAGTAACAACTTTTCTCTCCATACTACATCACTGTTATCATGATACAAACATATTATATTAATGCTTCTGTATGATATTTTATATCTTTTAGAAGCCCTGTCAATATAAGTGTTTTCTCTCTTTTCCTCCTCTTTATTCCACTGAAACTGCTCTTGACAAGGTCACCAATTATCTCCATCCACATTGTTAAGTTTAACAGATAATTCTAAGTTCTCACTTTATTCATCTCTCTGTAAAGTTGACACTCTTTTTATCACTCTCTTCTCCTACAAGCAATTCCTTCACTTGGCTCTCAGGATGGTAAACTCATCCTATCTAAATATTAGTCTCACTTTATGCTTCTCTTCATTTGCCTAATCAAAATAACTTTTGGAATACCCCAGAATTCAGTTTTTAAATGGATTTTCTTTTCTTCTTACACTTACTTCCCTGGTGGCCTCATTTAGTCTTACACTTTCAGTACCATCTCTATGGATTGCAAATGTAAATCTCCAACCTGGACTTATCCCTGATTTTCAGATTTATAAATACAAATTGCCCACTTAACATATCCAATTGGATGTCTGATGAGCATCTCAAACTTAACATGCCAAATTGAACTGATCCTTTCCCAAACCTTTCTATTTCCATAGTCTTATCCAGATCAGCAATTGGTAACTATCTTTCAATTGTTTAGACCAAACATCTTGTAGAATATCCTTGCCTCCTCTTTTGCTCATATATTTCATCTACTCTTTATGTAAATATTGCTAACTTTACCTTTACATCAAGAATCTGATCATTTTTCACAATTTCTACTGCTATCTCCTCAGAACAAGCTACCTAATCTCTCATCTGAAAAATACAATAGTCTGCTAGTGGGTTTCCATGTTAGCATCACTTTTCCAGGGCTGTGTGGCTTCAAAACAATAGACAGAATAAGGCTCTTAGAGGTAATACATTCGCTACTCAAACCCCTCCACTGTCTTCCCATATCATTCAGAATAAATGCCAACAACTCTACAGTAACCTGCACTGACCCATGGCTACCTCTTGACTTCCTTTCTGACTTTGTTTCTCTTATTAATTATATTCTAGCTACCAAGGTCTCATTTCTATTTCTCAGACACACTGGACCTCTTCATGGCTCAGGGTCTTTTCCTTCACTCTTCTTTGGCCAAGAATTTTCTGCCATCTTTGTATTGGCAAAGATGCTGGTTCTCTTATCCACTTCAGGTCTTTGTTTAAACATCACCTTCTCATTGAACCTTTGTTTTATTAACCAGAGTTTAAAATTACAACCTCTTCACCCTGGTAATCCCATCCCATATTTATATCCCCTAAACTTACTTTTGTCTGAACCCCAAGTACTCTTTTAAACAATAATATGGGTCAATGATTTGTTAATTATCTCTCTTCCCCATAAAAATGAGGGTAGGGATTTTTGTCTGTTGTATTTATTGTTCTCTCCTCAATAACTAGAACCATATCTGTCATATTATACTCAGTAGATTAATATGACTTTCAAATATCCCGAATAGTACTAACTCCTCTTCCTGCACCTGCTATTACCTTAATTAAAGCTTTTGTCTTTTCTGTAGACTTTCATATTAGCTTTTCTACATGATTTTCATGATTTCCATTCTTGTTCTATTTGGTAGTGATTTTTTCAAATTTATCATACCATCTTAAAGATCTTTAAAGAGTTTGCACAATGTATTGCAGTGATTTTCAAACTCTGTTCTATATGAATCTACAGAGAACCTTTTATCTCTTGTACAAAAGGAAACAAAGCAAGGATGGGTAAAAAAATGGGTAAATGTATAGTCAATTATAGAGAGGTTCAGGTAAGTCCTTGTTTGTGACTTCTAATGTCTCTATAAATAGATTAGGAAGCCATTTGCCTGGAGCAGGTCAAGGGAAAATGTAAGGGTATGAGATATATAAGATCATAAAAATTTAAATAATAGTTGTGGAGAAAGGGGAAGAGAATAGACCAGAGATATTTATAAGCAATATAAGAAAATTTAAACCCCATTTCAATTTGTGGATCATACATTTATTTATATTAGCATTACTCTGTGTGATTTGTTGATTTTTCTCCAGCCCAATTCAGCTACCTGGGAATAGAGAAGTGGAGACGGCTAGTTGAATGCATCCAGGGTTGTTTTTTTTCCACCCTGATTTACCATGGAAAGACAACAGCCTAAGTGAGCTGAAGGTATTGTCAACAGAATGAAATCTAGGATGATCTGAAAATAAAAACCAAAAAAATACAAAACAAAAAACCCAAGTATGATAATGAGTTTTATATGTCAACTTGACTGGGCCAAGGGTTGCCCAGATAGGTGGTACAGCATTATTTCTTGGTGTGTCTATAAAGGTGCTTCTGGAAGAGATTAGCATTTGAATCAGTAAATTGAGAAAAAAAGACCCACTCTCACCAGTTTGAATGGATATTATCTGATCAGTTGAGCTCCCCACCCCCCTACGGCTCCCCCCACCATCACGAAGAGAACAAAAAAAAGCAGAAAAAATATGACTTCTATTTCTTTGTTTTGAGCTGAGACATCCATCTTCTCAGACAATGGAACCCTTGGTTCTTGAGCCTTCAGATTTAGGACTTAAACTAATGCAACCCCTCACCCTCAGTTTTTCAGGCCTTTGGCCTTGGATCCAGAGTTACACTATGGGCTCCCCTGGTTCTCAGGCCTTCAGACTCAGGTTGAATATACCACTACCTTTCCTGGCTCTCCAGCTTTCAGAGGGCATATAGTAGCAAATCCCAGCCTCCATAATCACATGAGCCAACTTCCATAATAAATTTCTATCTATCTATCTATCTATCTATCTATCTATCTATCTATCTATCTATCATCTATCTATCTATCATCTATCTATCCTATTGCTTCTGTATCTCCAAAGAATGCTGACTAATGCACAAGGAAAGGGCTAAGAGATGGTAATTATTACCAGCAGAAGAGTTAAGAGATACGAACAATGTCAAACTATGGGGCATATACTTTTGTTACAGAATCTATTCTTAGATCATGACAAATATTTTTAATGAAATAGAATATTAAAGAAAAACAAGGGTGCCTCGGTGGCTTAGCCAGTTGGGTGGGTGACTCTTGATTTCAGCTCAGGTCACAATCTCAGAGTCCTGGGATCAAGCCTGGTGTTGGGCTCTGCGCTCAGTGGGGAATCTGCTGGAGGATTCTTTCTCTCCCTCTGCCTCTGCCCCTCCCCACTCCCTAAAAGAAATAAATAAACCTTTAAAAAAATACTAGAATAGAACTCCTACAAAATTAGAGGTCTGTTCTAAACTGGTATGTAGTGTGCATAGGCGTGTGTGTGTGTGTGTGCGCGTGTGTGTCTTAAGCCATATGGAAGAGAATTCATTGGAAGAAAGCTTTAAGAGTCTCCTCTCTCCTTTCTTGAAAGTTAACCCTGGGACTTCCATCTTTTGTTCCCATTATCACATAAACCTCTGAAAACCAGGCTACTAGTATTCAAAGGAAAATCAAGGCTGTGCAAAAATTACTGGGGTGAGATTTAATGAAGTAAGTGTGGGAGGCATTGCCCAAATAATCATTCATCTATCCTGCCCTTCCAAACACCAACTCTGGAGATTCTAACCTAGGACGACTGCTATTGTCATTGCTATCTCTCCCTAAAGTAAAATTCTGACTGAAGTATTTATGCAGAAAAATGCAGCAAAGCAGAGTGAGTAACAATGTTTTTATGGCTCTGATATTCTGCCCTAAGGATCATATTCTCCTTCACCAAACACTTACTGGAACCTAGTTTTCAATATATGCTGTGTCCTTAATGTACACTATTACATTGTACATTATCCTATTGATATTTCACAGGAACATAGGTAGACAAAAAAAAAAGAGAGAGAGAGAGAGACTGAAAACAACCATCTGAAGCAAAATTATTAAAGTCATAGAAACAAGAAATTAAAATAAGCATGGAAAAATATGCTTGTCACAAAATACTGGATTAGTAATACAAACAAAAAATCTTTCTTAAGAAATCAAGTAGAAATATCAGATACAAGCATTGTAGAAGTTAAAAATGAAGAATACAGTATTGATAACACACAGCAGAATAGGTGGATACAGCTGAAAGGTGAATAGTAAATTGTTGTCAGATTAAGGGGCTTATTTAGAAGACACCAAGAAAAAGTAAAGTGACAGAGAGTATAGAAAAAAGCTAAAAAATATCGAGGAATATAAATGTCATCACCTTGACCACAGCAGTCCCCAAAAAGGAGGAGGATAATGGGTAGAAGGAAATATCTGAAAAAAAAATAAAGATATATTTTAAGAATTAACAAAAATAATAATGACATCAGGTTGAGAGACCCATAGACTAAAACTGATACTTAGGCACATTATACCTATGTAAAATATTAAAGACACAGAGAAAATTCTTGAAGCCTGAAAAGAAATATCAAATTATTTCAATGAAAAAAGAACCGAAATGACAGCAGACTTCCTACGAGCAACACTGGGTATGAGAAGATAGTACTAACATGTTTCAAGTATTAAAAATTGAAAACCATAAATTGTTATTCATCTAAATTGTAATTCTAATATGAGTGGATAATAAATATATTATTAGGCATATATAATTATAGGTTTACTTATAAAAATAGTTACACAGAGAACTCTGAAGGAAGTTCTCAAATATAAGGACAAATAAATAGAAAATATTGCTAGAAATTAGGGATATGAGGACAAACTAATTACTTAGTAAGGTGTATTGTGATCAAAAACATAAACATATACACATATACAGACAAAAATACAAACACAGTAAACTAAATTCCTCACACTAAAATTACAGACAGTATCAACATGTCAATGGTGAGGTAGGAGAGTTGCTGTCTTTTAATTGCAGACATTCTGTTGGGTGCAGAATTGTATCTAATTGTGATTTGAACTTGGATTTTCCTGATAACTAATGATACTGAACATCCTTTCAATTCTTACTTGCTATTCATATATCTTCTTTTGTGAAATGTCTGTTTTAGTATTTTGATTTTGCCTGTTTCTCACTGCATTGTTTTGCTTTTCTTTCTGTGATTGCTTCTCCCCTCCTCTCTCTCTCTACACACACAGACATAAAATTAGTGCAGGTCCTCCAAATTGTTCTTATTTTATAAAACTGCTTTAACTATTTTTAATTGTTTCTATTTTTACATAAATCTTAGAATCAGTTTGTCAATTTCTACCAAAATATGTCTTTTGCCATTTTTATTTGAATAATGCAATTCAATGCAGAATTGATAAATAACTTGAGCAAAAATTAACACCTTAACAACACTCACTGAATCTCTCAATGCATAAACTTGGCATATTCTCACTACTTATTTAGGTCTCTTTTCATTTCTCCCAGCATTATTTTGTAGTTTACAGCATACAGGGCTAACACCTATTTTGATAAATTTGTCTCTAAATACTTTATGTTCTCTGATGTGCCATTTCTTTTTAAATTAGCTTCTATAATCATCTTTTAAATAACGTATATTAGGAAATAAGCAAATTTAGAGGACACTAAGAACTAATCCAATTACAGTTAAACCAAATATCTATTAGATCCTCTAATCTACTCTATAGGTTCACAACTCAATGGCAGTTTAGTGTTCCTTGAATATTTCTAGTGATAAGAAATACCCCTCTTGTTAAAGCAAACCATTATAGTTTTTAAATAATTCTAAATATTAGAAGTTCTTTTTTATGTTAAAGTAAAATTATAGTTATATTTTTCACTTACTTCCTAACCCCTGAAAACCTTAAAAAGTAATTCTAATTGATCTTTAATATAAAAGCTTTTTAAGTGTTTTAAACTATCAAGTCTGTTCATTTGTTTGTTTTCTAACTAGACTTTTCTCCAAGTTAAATACTCCTAGTTTATTCAATAGTTCATTTTGTGGCATGGTATGAGGTCCCAGCAATCTATGTGGTTGTTGTCAGGACAAGTGCCAGCATATAAATATCCCCTTTAAACGGGGATGTCCAGAACTAAACACAATGCTTACAGTGTGGCCTTTATAGTATCAAATATTTTGGGAAAAAAAAAAATTTTGGGAAGATTATCTCCCCAAACTCTGGCAATTCTATATTCTCACAATTTGGTCCTAAAGGCTATTGGAATTGGATATTCAATAATTAGGTGAGTTAGTTCTTTGATTAAATATACCTAGAACAAATGATCAATGCTATTGTTTTTGTCTATTTCTCAAAGTTCTCATATTTTTATTTCACAGTTAATTTAGAGTTCCAGGGATGCCTGGGTGGCTCAGTGGTTGAGCATCTATCTTCAGCTCAGGGCATGATTCCAGATTCCCAGAATCGAGTCCCACATCGGGATCCTTGCATGGAGCCTGCTTCTCCCTCTGCCTATGTCTCTGCCTCTATCTGTGTGTCTCTCATGAATAAATAAATAAAATCTTAAAAAAAAATTTAGAGTTCCAGAACAAATGCTCTCACAAGGAAGCACTGTTCATTGAAAATGCCTCCTTTTTTGTGTCCAGTTTTATGCTAACATGAATTTCCACATTCAGACTAAATAACCACCACACTGGTTGAACACAACATAATCTCCAATTCTAATTGGATACAGGCTTAGTTAATCAAGAGAAAAGGTCAACAATTAACATAAATGAACATAAACACTTTACTCCTGATGTAAGCCACATAAAATAGGAATTTTATGCAATCAAAGAGGAATGTAAATCTATGTTTTTAATTAATCCTTTATCACTCAAGTAAGTTCAAAGTTTTTAGTTATTTATTTTCAAAGAGGAATGTGAGTAGATAGCAAAAAAAATAATGCAGTATGCTTCAAAAAACAACAAATATTTGGAAATGGGAGAATTATTTGATACTAGCATTTAAAATCACTTTAATAGTACCTAATTTTAAAAACAAACAAAACCAAAGCTACATCAGATAATCAGTTTTCCTTATACATAAATGGCTATTAATCTATAAAAGGATTCTTCATCATAGTTTTACTGGTAATGGGAAACTTTAACATAATTTAACTAATACTAAGTATGAGTGTTCAGTTGATCAAATAGTTATTTTTGATTAATACACATTAAACTGATCAAAGAGAGTAATGTCAGCAAGATGGCAGTATAGGAAGTCCCACCATTCATTTCCACACAGAAATACCAATTTAACAACCACCCATGTGCAAAACTGCCTTCATGGAAGTTCCAGAGTCCAGGTGAGGTTTCTGCACCCCAGAGGAGCACAGAAATGAGAAAAATACACATCGAAAAGGGTGAGCTATGTCCTCCCCTATGCTAGTACAACACAGCTCAATGAAGAGAATGGAATAGACACTTGACTCCCCTAGCCTTTCAGAGACCTGATTGTGTCAGATCTCACTCAGAACACTGAGGGAATCAACATGAACAGATCACGTGAGGATAGCTAAGAATAAAAAATAAATAAATAAAAAATAAAAAAGAGTGGGAGCTCTCACCAGCTGGTGTGAAAATCTGAACAACTGGCCCATGCACTGACTCCCATTCCCATCCTCATGCAGCAGGCCCATCACCTCTGGACCCTGGCAGGAGGCCCAACCACTTCTAGATCTTGGTGGCCACACACACACTATGCCAAATGCCTTGCTCAGAATCTCTGATTAGGCTAACTGGTCAAAGGCTTTCCCTATTGATCTAGTCTATAAAGACTAGAAGAAGGTGAAGTCCTTCTTCAAATATGCAGAGACCAATTCAAAATCACAAAATCACCAACAATCAGAAAAACATGATACCCACAAAAGAACAAAATAAAGTTCCTATACCTAATCCTAAAATAATAGAGATCTAAAAACTGCCTGACAAAGAATTCAAATAGTCATCTTAAAGAACCTCAATGTAAAATATGGACAACTAAACAAAATCAGGAAAACAATACAGGATTCCCAAATATATTATAAAACTACAATATTCAAAACCGTCTGGAACCAATACAAAAACACATATAAACTATGAAACCGAATAGAAAGTTGATAAATAAACTCATGCATATATGATTAACTGAACTTCAACAAGGATGCTAAGAATACACAATGGGAAAGGATATTCCTTTCAATAAATGGTGTTGAGAAAACTGGGTATCTACATGCAGAAGCACAAAATTGGACTTTTATTTTATATCATGCATAAAAATCAACTCAAATTAAATACTTACACATAAGAACTGAAACCATAGAACTCCTAGAAGAAAACAGGAAAAGTTTCCTGACATTGGCCTTGATAATGATTTCTTGGACATGAACCAAAAGTGTAGGCAACAAAAACAAAAATAGACAAATAAGATTGCATCAAACTAAAAAGATATGCCATAAAGAAAAAAATCAATCAAAATGAGAAGGAAACCTACATAATGGGAGAAAATATGTGCAAATCATATATCTGATAATGGGTTATTATCATAAATACATAAGTAACTCCTAATACCCAACAGCAAAAAAAAAAAAAAAATTTACTTAACATCACTAATCATCAGGGCAATGCAATTCAAAACTACAGTCAATAACACCTCATACCTATTAGGATGGCTATTATTAACAAAACGAAACAAAACAAGCAAACAAAAAACAAAAAAAAAACTTAAAAAAATAAATGCTGGTAAGGATATAGAGAAAAGAGAATCCTTGCACACCATTTAGGAATATAAAGGGTGCAGTTTATGGAAAACAGTACAAAGTTTCCTTAAAAACTGAGAAATAGAACTAACATATAATCCAGAAATCCCACTTCTGGGTATATATCCAAAGGAATTGAAGTTAGAATCTCAAAAAGATATCTGCACAACTACATTCATTACTGGGTTATTCACACTAGCCAAGATGTGGAAGAAGCAACCTAAATGTCTATTGATGGGTGAATGTTTAAAGAAAATGTGGTAAGCACATACAATGGGATATTCTTTAGCTTCAAAAAAGGAAAGAAATTTTGCCATATACAACAACATAGATAAACCTGCAGGGCATTTTGTTAAATGAAATAAATAACAAAGGACAGATACTACACGATACGACATACAGGGAAACTAAAATGGTCAAACTCAGGAGCACCTGGGTGGCTCAGATGGTTAAGTGTCTGCCTTCAGCTCAAATCATGATCCCAGGGTCCTAGGATCAAGCCCCATGTCAGGCTTCCTATGAGGAGCCTGGTTCTCCCTCTCCCTCTACCCCCCCACCATTCATGCTCACTTGCTCTCTCTTTGTCTCGAATGCAATAAAATCTTTTAAAAAATAAAATAAAATGGTCAAACTCATAAAAGCAGAAAATTGAATGGTGGTTGCCAGGGGCATGGGAGAGGCGGAAATGAAAAACAATTAGTCAAAGAGCACAAAGTTTCAGTTATACAAAATGGGTATGTCCTATAGATCTACTGTATGGCATACTGCCTACAGTTAATACTATACTGTATACTTAAAAATTGCTAAGATTAATCTTATGTTAGATATTCTAATCACAAAATGTAATAACAATAGTAACAATAATAGAGTGAGAGGAAACTTTTGGAGATAATGGATATCTTTATGCCATAGATTATAGGGATGGTTTCATCAAGTTATATACACTGAATATGCACAGTTTTTTTGTGTATAATTCATAATTCAATAAAGTGCTTTAACAAATCAATCAGTAAGTAAGATATAGACTACATATCTAAAAACAAACGCAAAATTGTGATGTTGAATCATGTATTTTGACAGTGGAATTAATCATTTTGATACTGATCAAGGATTAAAACTTTGGTTATCTAATTCACTTTTTGATGATTAAAAATGTTATCTCTTTAAGCAGTGTATGCCAAATTAAAAGATGAATTTCAGTGTATATAAATTATAGCTCAAAAATCAAAAACAAGGGGCATCTAAGTGGCTCAGTTGATTAGGTGTCTTGACTCTTGATTCCAGCTCAGGTCATGATTTCAGGGTTGTGAGATTGAGCCCTGTGCTGGGCTCCACGCTCAGCAAAGAATCTGCTTGAGATTCTCTCTCTCCCTCTGACCCCCCCGTACTCTCTCTGTCAAATAAATAAATATTTTTCTAAATCAAAGACAAACAGATGAAGATGTAGGAAAAAACACACACACTCTTGCACACGCATGAGCATGCTGCAATACCATGACACACTTACTGAATGGCTGTTAAAATATCAAAATATTGACAAAGATAAGGAACAGTTAGAAATCTCATACACTGCTGGCAGAGACTTAAAACGCTATAACCACTTTGGCAAACCAGCAATTTTTATGGGTTGAACATAACTTACCATATAACTCAGTAATTCTATTCCTAAGTATCTACTCCCAAACTCATATACCCATAAGACTAATGGGTATTCACAAATATTCAAAATAGGTTATTTTACAAAGCTCTATTATCCAAATTCCACCAATAGGTAAATTGATAAACAAATTATGGTATATCCTTAGTATTCAATTATGTATACTCTCTTAGTATTCCATGGAATACCACCCAGCAATAAACATAAATAAACTACTGATAAAACATGGATATCAAAAACATGCTGAATGAAAAAAGCCATATAGAAAAGAATATATACTCTATGATTCCATCTATATAAAATTCTAGAAAATGCAAACTAATCCATAATGATGGAAGGCAGATCAATGGTTGCCTAGGACACAGGAGAGGAAGAGGAAGGGAAAAACTAAAAAGTAACCCAGAGAAACACTTAAAGGTATTTGGATCAGATTACCTTGAAGAATAGAAATATTCTGTATCTTAGGGGCACCTGAGTGGCTCAGTTGGTTAAGCATCTGCCTTCAGTTCAGGTCAATGATCTCGGGGTCCTAGAACTGAGTCCCATGTTGAGCTCCATGCTCAGCATGGAGCCTGTTTCTCCCTCTGCTCCTCACCTGGCTCAAGTTTACTTGCTTTCTCTCTCTCTCTCTTTCTCTCCCTTCCTCTCTCTCAAATAAATAAATAAAATCTTAAAAAAAAAGAGAAATATTCTGTATCTCAATTGTGGTGATAGTTTTTTTTTTTTAATTGTGGTGATAGTTTCACGGATTTATACATCTGTAAAAACTCACCAAATCGTAAGTTTAAATGGATATACTTTACAGTATATAAATTATAATTCAATAACAATCTTTTAATTAAAACTGAAATAAAATAAGTTGAACAAAAAAAATTCACTGACCCACCACACAACAGTAACTTTGAGCAAAAAAAGTCTCCTTAAAAATACTATTTTCCATGACTATTTAAAACAAACTTTTGTAGATACTGATGACATGCCCCAGTTTACCAAACTAAGAATCATCATTTAGAATTTAAAGTGTTTCATGAACTATTTCAGCGTGAAATTGGAGGTCAGATATAAGATATCAAATTTGAGCTTGAGGATATTGAAGGCCAATTTGGCATTCACTAAGATCAGTGTTCCTGATAGGTAACAGTGCAGTAATAAGTGCAAAGAGAAAAATAAATACTACTTGAATTAGTTTCAGCTGATACAGAGAAATGGCATGTTTGCTAAAAGTAAACGGTTCATTGGTATTTAAGTACCTTTACTATAATTCTGGAAGACAATTACTATGAGGACTGCACAGCTCTAACAGCAGTATGCAGCTCTAAGAGCTATGAATCTTGGGCTATGATTAAACCAGACAGTTACTGGATGTTACCTTAGGCAAAAGAATATTCTACAGGAGAAAAAAAAAAAAATAAAGCAGTTCCACTTTGGGAAAAAAAAAAAAAAGTAATAATATACTCAGTCCTGAGCACTTACTAAATATTTTACATATATTATTCCCAAATAACAAGGCAGGGCATTCCAACTTTATGGATGAGAAAACTTATTCATAAAGATGCATAAGTAACTTGTAAAAGTTCTGATAGCCACAAAGCTGAATGCTGGGGTTTCAACTGAGCCTCACTTATTTTTAAGATCTTACATTTTTCACTGCAACAGGATATTTCTGTTCAGGATTACATAAAGATATAAATAAATAAGACTACTAAAAAAGTTTGTAAACTTTTATTAAAAGACCTTTGGGATCGCTTTTTTGAGAAAGGTCTTTTTCACAAATGTTGTTCTCCAGGAACACTGATAGATACCTCCTGCTCCAAATCATGCAAAGTTTAATTGTATTAACCACTCCATACTATAGCCTGCAAACAGATTTCAGGATTTCCTTTTGCAGGAAATATTTATAAGTTGTTATCATTGTGTAATGTTGAACTAAATCTTAAGAACCAAAATAAAAATTTGGTAACATTAAGTTAATAATTTCTTTTTTTTTTTAAGATTTTATTTATTCATGATAGACACAGAGAGCGAGAGAAGGGCAGAGACATAGGCAGAGGGAGAAGCAGGCTCCATGCCGGGAGCCCGACACGGGACTTGATCCCGGGACTCCAGGATCACGCCCTGGACCAAAGGCAGGCGCTAAATCGCTGAGCCACCCAGGGATTCCCCTAAATTAATAATTTCAAATAAAAATTTGGTATCTGCAGAATTCCTAAGAATATAATAAAAAATGAACACATACATGAAATTCAAATATAAAATGTTATATAGGGGCACCTGGGTGACTCAGTTGATTGAGAATGTGGCTCTTGATTTTGACTCAGGTGATGATCTCAGAGTCGTGGTAGGTAGATATGCTACTAATTATGAAGGTAGGAAGAAATAACAAATGGGGAAAATGGTTCATGGAAGTCAATGTTGACTGGCAAGGTGCTTACAGCCTTGAGCAAGCATTAATACTCTTAATGGAGTAAATAAAAAAATATCAAAGTTCACGTGATCTTAGTCTAGCGCTAACTAGTAAAAATCATGCATAGACATGTGTCATTCTTTTGCTACCGGTGCTTGATATAGTACTTCTTGGTACTATATGGTTTTTATGTTTTTATGGTTTTTAGTGAACTTTAAAGATGATTCCCTGAGAAAACTGCCTGGTGAAAGTTATGTTACCAAAGAAAGAATTAAAAACAAACATAAGAAACAAACTGCTTTATGTTTTTACATATGTATGTATGTATCTTTATTTTACTGCCTGAGTATTAAGATTTTTAAGGTTTTTATTTTCATCACACACATATTTATTTAATGTTTAAGAGAGGCCAGGCACTAAGAAAGCTGTTAGTGAAACAATGGCAAAACAGGACATGGACCCTGCTCTGAAATACCTTATATTTATGTGGAGAGCATAAACAAAAATAGTTTAGAGAAAAGTAATATTAGTCTAAACTAATATTGGCAACAGCATTCATTTTTTCCTTTTTTTTTTCTTTCATAAGAATTCCATCTTAAAAAGTAGACTATTTTGCCTGGCAAAATACTTTATAGAGAGAGAACCCTAAAACATCAGCTAGGTATCAAAGATAGTTAAAATGTGAAAAATGAATAGTTAGAAAGATGAAGGAAGAGGAAGAGAAAGAGAATTGGCTCCCTGGCTTGTAGAGTGAGGGTTGTTATGGTAGAAAAGGCCAAGTGGAAACCAGTAGAACTGCCACTACCTGGAGAAATAGTAAACCAAAAGCAGTATCTCATTCCTGGAGGGATTTCAAGTTCTGCATCAAGAACTTGAAAAATGCAGGGGTGGTGATTCCTATCACATTCTCATTCAATATTCCTCATTGGTCTGTGCAGAAAACAGATGGATCTTGGAAAATAACAGCGGATTGATGTAAGCTTACCCAGGTGTTGATGCCAATTGCAGTAATTGCAGCTGCTGCATCAGATGTAGTTCATTGCTTGAGCAAATTAACACAGACCCAGTATCTGGTCTACAGCTACTGTTCTGGCAAATGCCTTTTCTCCCATCTCTGTCAATAAAGCACACCAGAGACCATTTGTTTTCAGCCGGGAAAGCCAGCACTACACCTTCACAGTCCTACCTCAGGGCCATATAAAATCTTCAGTGCTATGTCATAACTTAGCTTTTAGGGATCTTGGTCACCTTTCCTATCCAAGATATAACCATGGCCCATTACATTAATGACTTTTACAAGAAGTAGCAACCATTCTAGATTTACTGGTAAAACATTTTTGTATCAGAGTGGAAAATAAATGCAACAAGAATTTAGGGAACCTTCTATCTTAGTAAAATTTCTAGGGTTCAGTGGTATGGGTCATGAGGAACTATCCCTTCTAAGGTGAAGGGTAAGTTGTTCCATCTGGCCCTTCCTACAATCAAAAAGGAGGCATAATAATCTATTGGGCTTCTTTGGAATTTGAAGACACCTTGTTCCTCACCAAAGTGTACTATTCTGGCCAATCTACCAAACAACTCGAAAAGCTGCTACTTTTGAGTAGGGTCCAGAGTAAGAAAAGACTCTGCAGCAGATATGGGCTGCTGTATAAATGGCTCTGACAGTTGGCCATATGATCGAGAAGATCCAGTTGTACTTGAAGTGGCAGTGGCAGATCAGAATGCTCTTTGGTGCTTTTGGTGGGCCCTATAAGTGAATCACAGTACAAATCCTAATGATTTTGGAGGAACCCCTGACATCCTCTGTGAATATTCTCTGCTTGAGAAATGGCTCTTAGCCTCATACTGGGCTCTAGTAAAAACTGGATGCTTAACCAGAGGCTACTAAGTCACTATGTGACCTGAGCTGCCCATAATCAATATTATGTAACCCCAAAAAGCCATAAAGTTGGATGTGTGCAGTACTCCACTATCAAATAGATATGGTATGAAAGTGATTGGGCCCGAGTAGGTCCTGAAGGCTCAGGTAAATTACAGGGAGAAGTGCCCCAAATACCTATGATCCCCATTCCTGCTATATTGCTGTCTCTCTCCCAGCCTGCAACTCTGACCTCATGGGTAGCTCCCTATAATCACGTCACAGAGGAAGAGAAGACTTCCTCTTCTCAAGAATCAGAGGGCCTCATTTATAGATGGTTCTGCACAATATGTACATACCACCTGAAAGTGGACAGCTATAACACTATAGCCCCTTTCTGAGACATTCCTAAAGGATACCAGTGAAAGAAAACCTCCCAGTGAGCAAAACTTTGAATATTTACCCAGGCTGTTTGCTTTGCTTGGAAGGAGATCTACCAGATGTACAATTATATACTGGTTCATGGGCTGTGGCAAATGGTTTGGCTGAATGCAAGAGGCATGGAAAGAACATTACTGGAAAATTGATGCCAAGGAAATTTGGGGAAGAAGGAGTAGATTTCTATGAATTGGAAAAACATGAGGGTATTTGTGTTCCATGTGAATGTCCACCAAGGGACACAAGGAGACACCAGGAGAGGAGAATTTTAATTATCAAGTGGATAGGATGACACATTCTATGGATAGCCATCAGCCATTTTCCCCAGACAACCTTGTACTTGCCCAGTGAGCTTCTGAACAGGCCATGATGGCAGAGATGGAGGTTTCACATGGGCTCAGCAACATGGACTTTCAGTCACCGAAACCCACCTGACTATGACTCTGTTACATGCCCAATTAGCCAGCATAAGATCTCAAAATTAAGTTCTGAATATGGTACTATTCTCTGGACTGATCAGCTAGCTATCTAGTGGCATGTTGATTATACTGAGCCATTTCTATCATGGAAGGAGCAGTGTTTTATTCTTAATGAAGTAAACATTTACTCTGAATATGGATCTTCCCTCTCTCTCTAGGCAGTGCTTCTACCAAAATGCCATCTATGGCCTTATAGAATGCCTTACCCACCATCATGATATTCTACACAGCACTGTTTCTGATCAAGAAAATCACTTCACAGCAGATGAAGCTTGGCAAGAGATCCATGCTCATGGAACTCACTGATCTTAAAGTGTTCCTCCATTGCATAAAGCAGCTGGTTTGATATAATGGTAGGATGGCCTATTGAAGACTCAGTTACAGTGCCAGCAAGTTGGCAATACTTTTCAAGGTTGGTGCAAGGTTCCCAGAAGACCGTATAATGTTTGAATCAGTATGCACTATATGGTGCTGCTTCTCCCACAGCTAGGATTCATTTATCCAGGAATCATGGTATAGAAGTTAGAGTAGCACCATTCACTACTACTCCTACTGATCCTCTAGCAAAAATTTTGCTTGCTAATATCTGTGACCTTATGCTCTCCTGGCCTAGAAATTTCAATTTCAAAAGGAGGAAGGCTTCCATCAATGAGGCACAACAATGATTCCAATGAACTGGAAGTTACAACTGCTGCCCAGCCACTTTGGCCTCCCATTTCCCTAAATCAGCAAGCAAAGAAAGGAGATATTAGCTTGCTGTGATGATTGATTATGACTACACAGGGGATTGTGGGCTGCTACTCCACTGTGGAGCTAAAGAGGATGTGTGGAGGACAGGAGATCCCTTCTGGCATCTTTTGGTATTACCATGACCTAGGATTAAAGTCAATGTGAAACTGTAATAATCCAAACCAGGCAGGCCTACTAATTACCCAGGCCTTTTAGAAATAAAGGTTTGGATTACCCTACCAGGTGAAGAACCATATCCAGCTGAAGTATCTGCTGAAGAAGAGAGAATACAGAATGTATAGTGGAAGAAAGTAGTTATAAATACTAACTACAGCCACAAGACCAATTAGACAAATGGGTACTGTCATGAGTATTTCCTCCTTATTTTGTTGTGACTGTGTCTATGTATATGTAACAAATGTCTTTGTTTTCTTCCCTGTTTTATTTCTCTATCATGTAGCATAAGATGTGTTGACTTTATATCATAATATTGAAGTATTATGGATTTTACATCATAGTACGGAAGTGATGGGATATCAAGGAAAAGGAAGGGGTTAGTGCATTTTTTGTTATATAGAGAATAGTTGTTTCATGTTAGGTAGAATTATGGCCTTGCTATTTTCTTTATTTTGAGATTAAGTATGGTTACAAGAGATGCATATGGGTGCTATGTTGACTAGGGATAGACTTGTGATGGTTAATTTTATATGTCAACTTGACTAAGCCCCCAACTGGGTACCCAGATATTGGGTTAAACATTACTCCTGAGGATGTTTATGGATGAGATTAACATTGGAATCAGTAGCCTGAAGAAAGCAGATTGCTCTCTCCAGTGTGAGTGGGCCTCACCCAATGCAGTGAAGGCCTTAATATAACAAAATTGCTAAATAAGGGAGAATTCACATTCTCTGTATGACTCTCTTTGAACAGGAACATCAGTCTTCTACTTTCAGAGTTGGACTCAGATTGGAATTTACACCATTGGCTCTCTTGGGTCTCAGGCCTTCAGACTCTGACTAAAACTGTACCACCATTGGCTTTCCTGAGTCTTCACCTTGCCTACAGACTTTGGGATTTCTCAGCTTCCTTCGGTAACTGCATGTGCTACTATAGACCCTATTGTCTGTTTCTCTTGACAAAATTATAGGAAAATTATATAAGAAGTATGCCCAAACTCTGTCTATTGAATCAGGGAAGAATTTTCAAGTAATTTATATACTATAAACTATAACTAGTTTATATTTAATTGAAGGATTTTTTCAAGAAGTATGGGATGAGAAAGAGAAGTAGCTAAGAAAAACATTCAGTAAAGAGTTATAATTTTTATGTGAAAAATGGAAATACCAACAGCAGAAAGCCAGAACAGAAACAGAGGTTAATGATGCAAGAAAAGGATGGTGTAACCAACAGATAGGGAAATGGTGATACTATCCTGATTTTAAGACAGAAGTTGGAGTAGGTGAGCTTCTAGTAGAATTAGGTTAACATTTTGATAATAGAAAGAAACACTGTTCATTACTATCCTGGGATAACATGTATAAACTGAGACTGTCCTGGACAAACTAGAACTTTTCTAATAAAGAGGAAGGGAAAAAATGGGTGCAGAGACATTTTGTGGATAAGGAGGCAGAAGTTTGAGTTTATTTGATGATTTCTATGTACTCTGAATTATACAGTCATCCAGTGAGACTGGAAGTGGAGATAAAGTCATTTAATGAGAATGAAGTGGGTAGTTGAGAAGGTTAGAGTGCAGAGAGTTGAAAAGCACTGAATTGCTAGCAAATGCGAGAGAGCTAACTAGAATCTAAATATATTAATTGATGATATGAGCACTCAGCTAAAATGAAGAACACACATTTGTAATGGAAAACAGTATCTGCATTTGTGGTTCTTACTCTAGTAGAGCTCAACAGCCAGACTATTGGTATAGAAAATATATAATAAAGAGGAGGTGTGGGGAGATGGAGAAGGTAAAGTGTTAAAAAAAAAAGTCTTCCTGATAGCAGTATAAAACTTAGATAAAATATATTTGAACATACATTTATCTAAATCTACAACATATTCTAAGTAATGCTAAACCATGACAGCTGGCTTCATTAAAGCCCTTAATCCCTGGTTTCCTTTACTTTTTCTCACATCCTTCCTATTTATCTTAAACATGTGAAGTGAGCGTAACTGAGTTATATAATTGGAAGCAGAGGAGCTTTCATCACTAAGAATGATTCCAATCACAGAGCTCTAAAAGCTAAACATTTTAACACTTGGTCAAGAAATGCAGAGAGTAGCTATGGAAGTACTAACACAAATGAAATGGAATATAAAAAGGAAGTCAAGAAAGTGAGAGGTTAGGCTTTTACATAGACCTTTCATGCAAACAGCAAAATTGGTTAATACTGACAGGAAGATGATGATCCAGGTAACAGTCTTGGAGAATGATATACGGGACCAGGTAGTCTGAAACATCAGCCTTTCAGATGATCAAGGATATAAAGATTATAAAATATGAAACATTGAATCTGGGAGATATAGGTTATGGAATAAGTTCTGTAGGAAGCAGGGAGTGATTTTCCCAGACAAAGGATATAAATGGGATGAGGGCAAGGACTGAAGGATTAACCGGGGGTGCGAGATCCTGACACACTGCCAGAACAGTCAGGGCTTTCTTCTTTGGTAGAAAGAGAATTCTGAAGTCAGTTACAGCCTGGGGTAGATTTTAGTGTTGAGGGATCTGGGGGCTTTGCTGAAAAGGGAGACCCTATGCACCCTGGAAGGGGTCCATTTCTGTCTAAATTGACTACATGGCTCTAGCTTCGATGTTGTTGATCCATCAACCCAGGGAGTGGTGAGAGACCTGATCTGTACATGAAATTAACAGGCAAAGGGCCCAGAGTTCAGAGGCCACATTCATTACTAAGAACTGTTCTAGCTTAGAACTCATTGATGTCAAAGTCCAGAGCTAGTCACTGGAGCAGTGGTACAGGCACAGAGGTGGTAATGGTCCTGGGGAGACATAATAAAAGGGTCATGAAATGGAGAGATTAGGGCATTTCACAATATATCCCACAAGATATGTTACTGTGTAGGTGATGAGATGTAACTGATCAACAGTGATGCTTAGATATTCATCTTATTCTGCAAGTGAAAACATTCACTGAAAATAAGCATTTGTCCATTTGAGTTCCAGCACAAGAATTACAAGACATTGCTGTCCTGCATTGCCTCACATTAGAGAATTTTCTTTATTCTGAAGGACAAAGAAATGGAGGCAAAGGGTACTGGCCTACAATTTAGTTCCTTCTACTGGCAAACTCTGTGTCTTTGAACAATTTAGTTAACTTCTTGGGTTCTTCATCTGGAAAATAATGATATAAAAAGTTATAATTTAAATATATATATTTTAAAAACTATCATGTTAAATTGACTAGAATGTATGTTACATTACAAATATGTTATATTTTGATAGAAATATGTCAGAGGGTAAATGATTTGCCAACTTCCACATAATTCTATATTAAGTTCTTACCTGTAGTGTTGGATTTGGAACCCAGATCTCTAAGAGCATTATTACATGATTCTCAAATTTGAGTTATGATTATCAATTGCATTTAACATCCATCTTACAAAATAGAAATTTCTGTATCACAATGAATTCAAGATAAAATTCAACTTAAAAGAGAAGCTGGGAATAAAGGAAACTCTAGAACAGTAATAATAACCAAGTCTCACCCCAATTTCCAAAAGAAATCCAGGAATACACTAATCCTGTCTTGACAAGGCACTGCTCCCTATAAATTTACTATGTGATTCATTCTACAAGGAATAAGTATGGATGGGCAAACATGTCAATCTGTTATTTATTAGGCGTGTGCTTGAGATGCTTAAAGCAGAGACCTGGTCAAGCTGAGTTACAAAATATGGCCTAGCAAAAGGCTCAAAAGAATACACACAATCTGAAATTCTGGCATTTTGTCAATCTTGGGCTGGACTGGTAGTAGGAGAGATAAAAGTATTAATGAATGCGCTTCAATTAATTTGGAAGAAAGAGTGGAGAACAAGATGGTTGAGTTCTAAGAGGGCCATTAATTGGCTCACCAATGCCCAGAGTAGAAGAGAGAGTTGCTTATGGGTGCACAGCAAGTGTCTACACAATGTGAACTTGCACATTAGTGAAAGAAATCTAAGCAATTTTCTTGTGTCTGGCCAAAATCTTAGTAATCATTCCTTTTGTGTGCATGGACAGAAAAAGAAAAGAACAAAGACGACAATGGAAGGAGAAGCAAAAAGGAAGCAGAGATTTTTCCTCATAATACACACTAATAGGGCAGCCTGGGTGGCTCAGCGGTTTAGCGCCACCTTCGGCCCAAGGCGTGATCCTAGAGACCTGGAATGAAGTCCCATGTCGGGCTCCCTGCATGGAGCCTGCTTCTCCCTCTGCCTGTGTCTCTGCCTCTCTGTCTCTCTCTGTGCCTCTTATGAATAAATAAATAAAATCTTTAAAAAAATACACATTAATAAAAAACAATGCCAGTTTGTCAGACGTGGGGGTGGATTTGAGGGTGGAGATTGAGCAAAAGTTATACCTACTGCTGAAATTCAAATTTTGAATTGCATATCTGCTACACTGGTGCTGCTCAGATAGGTCTCAGGATTTTGTAGTACTGTATTTGTATTTTCTTAAAGGAAGGCTCCCACTACCCTGGGGGCAAAAGGGGAGTATCATGCACAAATTTTGCAGGCGGCCTCTACCCAAACTGGAATCACTAACGAAATTTCTTAGTGGATGAGCTACTGGAACAGAGCCTAAAAATATAATATGGTATTGTGAATATATCTCTTTCTATTCGGTGTTCACAATGTGGTACAATTTGTTCTACATGTTTTACATATTTTAACTCATTCAGTCTGTATAAAGATGAATTATTATTATTTCCATCTTATAAGTGAGGAAATTGAAGCACAGTGCTAGTAAGAGAAGAATTAATATTTGAACTCAGCAGTTTGCCTCTAGAATCCATGATCTTCTATTATACTGTATACTGCCTTCTACGAAGAAGAGGAGATGGTGGTTTTTACATAATATGCAATGCATGGAGGTCTAGAGAGAATGGGGTATTTGAAGAGCTAAAAAATTAGGCATTGCCAGGCACATGTATATGTATAAAATATGAAAGAAAAACTATTAAGTCTTCTGGAAGAAAACATAGATTGGTAAAATTTTCTCAGAAAGAATAAAAAAGCATTAAAATAAAAGGAAATATGTTTAATTGCCCTTCATTTAAAATAAAAGCTTTTCTTTATCATCACCATTTTTAAAAAATGAAAAAGCAAAACACAGACTGGGAAAAACTGTGTGAGGAGTAGGACAGGGGGTGGGTGAGACTGAAAAAGCACACATATGTATTCAGAACATGTAAAACAGACTCCTATAAATCAATTATCAAAAAGAAATAACTCAATAAAAAATGAACAATACTACTGAGAAACTCTTCACACAGGAAAACTTACAATGCCTAAGAGCGATAGTTTTTAGCACAATGAAAATTAAAACCACAATATGATAACATTTCACACAAGTGAGAAATCACGAATTTCTTGTTTTCTTAAGTGATACATCAAGTATTGCAACAATATAGGGTAAGGTGAACTCACACACTGCAGTATAAGTGGAAATGTAAGACGATGCAGCCCCTTGGAAAAAGTCATGAAAGTCAGCATGCATCTTATGACTCACAGTTCCACTTTTAAGTATTTGCCCAACAGATTTTGAGAATTAAGTCCTTAAAAAGACTTCTACTTGAATGTGTGCAGAAGATTTATTCATAACAGTCCCAAATTGGAAACAACTGGGATGTCTATCAACAGAGTAATCAATAAATATATTGTTGTGTGGAATACTATTACACAATTTTTTTAAAGCACACTACTGATACATGCAACAACACAGATAAATGTGGAAAAAAGACCCTGTTGAGTGAAGAAAGCCAGACAAAAGAATCCATATGGTATGGTTCCATTTTCATTTATTCTAGACCAGGAAAAATTAATTTATGGTTGTAGAAATCATGACTTTGACTGCCTGGGTAGTAGTGTGCATTGATTAAAAGCATGGCAGAGGGGACTCTGTGGGGTGTTAGAAATGTTTGATTTGTTTAAAAAATTTATTTGTTTGTTTTAGAGGAGGGGAGACTATCAGAGGGAGAGAGAATCTAAGCAGCATCTGCACTGAGCACGGAGCCCCACACTGGGCTCAGGCTCAGGAGCCTGAGATCATGACCTGAGCCGAAACTGATTCAGAATTTTAACCAACTTGCCACCCAGGCGCCCCAGAAATGTCAGATATCTTAATTGACATAGTGAATATATGTAGAACACATTGTCCAAATATCATAGAACTGTTCACTTAAATCTGGGTGTTTCCCTATAAAAAAGCACATTTAAACAACAAATATGACTTGGGCTTCATTTTGATGGGGGGGGCTCTCTATTTGGTAACACTGTACATTCCTGGGGACCCCTCTCACCAGCTAAGGCAATGACTCTTTCCCCACACATGAGACCATCTGAGATAGGATATTCCTTCGAATAAGTTTTTTTTTTCTCATAGACTAGCAAACTAGTTAAGTGACACAAGCTGCTGTAACAACTGAATTCTCAGTGACTTAACAAAAGTTTATTTCTTGCTTTAAAAAGTATCATAATTCCCACGCAGAGAGGAAGACTAGTCATGTCTTTACAAGTCAAAGATTCTGCCAAAAAGCAATCAGTTTTTCCCTTTTTCTTCTCCATCCACAACTGCAATCTTCCTAAAAACTTGATTAAATGAAAAATCCAAGTAGTGGTTGATTAACCAAATAATAAAAGGTTACTTGAAAATTATGGTCTTTCCTGATACATTTCTTTTCAGTGTGAGCCACACATATAGGGAAAACCGGTGTGAATATAAACAGACTGAGGGACGTTTCATAATGCTTAACTAACTGTGGTAGAGGAGTAAAACAGTGAAATGATTAAGATAGTAAGACTTTTGGTTAAATTTCAATAGGAACATGCTCATAACTAGATAACAAATATATTTCATTTTATCCATAGCTGCATCTGGTCCCTTCTAACATGCTCTCCAGCCAGAGGGAGTATGAAAGGCTTTGACTTTTACTGTTCTCTAGTTTTTTTCAGTTTTCAAAAAGCTCTTCACTCCACTGTTGCTAAGAAGAAAAAGAAACTGTTGCCAAGTAACAAGAAAACACAGTGCCCAGCATGTACGTGTGTCTCCTCAATGCATATCAAATGCAAAACCCTGGGCTGCTCTCAAGGACGTGGTGTGAGTGAGATACCACTCAGAAACACAGTAATACAGGAGTTTCAGGCCTGTCTGACCCCATGAAGTTCAGTGCTTCTCTAATAGTGATATTAAGCTCTACATATAATTTTTTATATTCCACTTTGAGGAACAAGTATATTACTAATGCAATTGCACTTTTCATTTACCTGAAGCTCTTTGCTTAATCATGAGCAAGTAATTCACAGGCAGATTATCTTGCTTGTTTCATTTCTTCCTCCTGACCAGAAACATCTGTCATATCTGACCTGTTTAACAAGACTTGCTCTCTGTTCACAAGCAATGCGTAGGAAAACAATTCTATTACAATTGACCTTGACATGATAGCAGAGTCACATCATGATTTGAGAAAGTTACAGATGTATGTTCAAGAAATCGACTCATCCAAAAGGTACCACAATCCAAAAACTATTAAATGAACCCTCACTCTGAGTAACTTCTAATTATTACCTATTTGCTATGTCCCCTTCTAAGAAAATTTAGAACAACTTTCCATGTCTGTTGCCATTTATACCATGTATCTGCATCAAGGCCAAAGCTAATAGGACCAGCGATGCACCTAAAGACAATCAATTTGCTAGATGAGTTAAGCAATTTATCTTCTCTTGAAAATGTGTTCTAGCAGAACCACAGTTAGATGGTGGTTGGCACTGGGGCCATGTAACTGTGGGGCCACGCGGAGTTATATTCAGGCAGGATAAATTCATGTAGATAGAAAAGAGATAAAGATAGAAGAAATAAGAGAATGAGAAAGGCTGCACAGTACCTGACACTGAAAGAGATGAAAAATAAACAACTCATGGGAGAAGTAGACATTCACTGACCTTAGTAAAACTAGATTGCATTAACATTTTTTGGTTTTATTTTTCAATTATACATTTTAAATGTGCCCCATTAAATCCCATCCCTTTGCCTTAGAAAGATTCCTTATCTTCTGGGTCATTAGCAGGTATTAAATTGAGTTCAGTTTAGTTTAATGCTCCTGTCTCACATCTGATTCAAAGCACTTCCTCCCCACCTTGCCCTACTCAGATCCACCCTTTCTAGTCACTTGCTCTTTTTATGGCTCAGGGGTAGAGGAGAAAGACATGACAATGAGGAAATGTGCCCAGATTTAACTTGGCAAGGCTATCTCTGGTGACAATTATTCCTGGACGTTTTGGTTCAGTCTGATCCTATTTGATGCTGGATATCCCTGAGGAGATGGTAAGTGTGGTTTTTCTTAAAATAGGTTTCACTTTGATCCTAGACCCCTCCACTGTTGATCATCCCCTCAGACAGTGGCAGCTTTGTCCCTATATGATCCTGCTTGAAGTCGTTTCTTTTTTTCTTTCAATGTTGGGCATCTCATTGCTTTGTGTGGCAGCTGTCTGGGCAGCTCTATGCCTTCTGCCATTTCATGAATGTACTTTCAGCTTCCAACAAATATCCACAAACTACTGAGATCCTCTCTCTTATCAACTGAGGGTCAAAGAGAACAAGGATGAAACACAGGCTGCCTCCATCTTCTTCCAATTAAGCTGCATCATTCTTTCCCAAGCCTCAACAGTATGAGATACTCCAGATGACCCTAAGCCTTCCAAAATGTGTACACAATAAATGGACAACATCCCAAATTCAGAGACTACAAGTCAAGGTCTGCCGAGATCCTCATTACTCTCTTATCAGAGGATCACAGAACAATGGGCCTTCAAGTTCTGCATTTAAACAAGATCTACCCAGGGAATGAGATGTCCAGTTCTATTTCCTAGAAAATCCCAATCTCTCCCAGTAATTCTTGGGCCATCCTTCAATCTTGGCTTTGGTGGTGGTAAGGAGTCCTTACTTTTTCTCTCCCATGGCTGAGAAAGAAGGTGGGGAGGGGAGTGGATACTGACCAGTCTCTTAGCATATTTGGTACTGAGAAAGGAAGGCTACAGGTCTCACTGACACCCTGAGTGACTCCATCTTGTCTTCACTATTCGTTTTGTTCAACTGCTTAACTTTTGCTGACACCAAAAGGAAACAAAAGTGCTAATAAGATTGCTGAGAAAGGACCTGACGAGTACTATGAAGAAATGTGTTTTTTTCTTAAAAACTTACTTTCTAAGTAGGCTAATAAATTACAAATTCAAATTATTTACACTCCAATCAGAATAACTAAAAAGTAACTTAATGAATTCATAGAAATTTCCTCTTTTTTTTTTTTTTTTTTTCCTTTAAAAGCCCTTCACGGGATCCCTGGGTGGTGCAGCGGTTTGGCGCCTGCCTTTGGCCCAGGGCGCGATCCTGGAGACCCGGGATCGAATCCCACGTCGGGCTCCCAGTGCATGGAGCCTGCTTCTCCCTCTGCCTGTGTCTCTGCCTCTCTCTCTCTCTCTCTCTCTGTGACTATCATAAATAAATAAAAATTAAAAGCCCTTCACCATTTTTCCTCAGTGGGATCCTATTTGGTTTCAACCTGAATCCGTGCTCCTCAAACTACAATTCTAAGACCTAGTAATAAATGCTTTTGCTTGCATGTCAGTGCTTCACCGTTCCTGGTCAACAGTGCACTCTGCCCCAGTATATGGACAAGAGACCCTCTGACTCCTCCATCTACCTTCAAGTTTCTTTTTATTCACTAGGGAGGGAGTGATGGGACAGTCGTGGGTAACCTCCATGGAGAGAAAACTAACCACCATTGTGGACTGCCCATTGGAGTTCTCTTCAGAATAGTCTGGGCTCTCAGAATCACTTAGAGTCTGTTATGAGCTTAACAGTTTGCCTGTTTGCAAATTACAGTTTGCCTTAACTGCAATTTCTAATTACTGGAAAAGTGAAAAAAAAGTTTCCTTCAATATCATTTACACTGACTGATTCTACAGTTTAAAGTCCTTTTCTCATGAGATGTAGCTGTATTTCCTGTCCTTGGTTTCTGTGAGATGTAGTATTAAAACAAATCAACAACTTACTTTGCCAGTTTCTGTAGATTTCTGTTCTTCTGCTCAAACATTACCCAGTGGAGATATAGGCAGGTTCCCATAAAAGTCTCTGGGAAGAAATGACAGAATATGTCATCAATCAACTTAGAATCTACTTGAAAGACAAAACTTACAAACACAAAAGTATCAATATATCATATTCAATGAGTACCAAAAGAATTGTAAGACAAAATGTCACTCAAGGAAGCTGTTGGTTCATACCTGCTAATCACTCCATTTCTTTTTTTTTTTAATTTTTAATGAATTTTAGTTAACATAAAGTGAAATATTGGTTTTAAGAATAGAATTCAGTGATTAATCACTTACATACAACATCCAGTGCTCATCACAACAGGTGCCTATTTTAATACATATCATCCATCTAACCCATCACCCACCCACCTCCCTCTGTCAAACCCTCAGTTTGTTCTCTACTGATGTGGTTTGTTTCCCCCTTTCCTCTTTTTTTGCCCTCTTCCCATATGTTCCTCTGTTTTCTTTCTTAAATTCCACATGTAAGTGAAATCGTACAGTATTTATCTTTCTCTGATTGACTTATTTCACTTTAACATAATACACTAGCTCCATCCACACTGCTGCAAATGACAAGATTTCTTTCTTTTCTTTTCTATTCTTTTCTTTCTTTCTTTCTTCTTTCTTTCTTTCTTTCTTTCTTTCTTTCTTTCTTTCTTTCTTCTTTCTTTCTTTCTTTCTTTCTTTCTTCTTTCTTTCTTTTTATGGCTGAGTAACAATCCATTGTATTTATATGCCACATCCCCTTATCCATTCATCAGTCAATAGTAAGTTTCTAGGAATTTGTCCATTTCTTCCAGATTGCCCAATTTATTGGCATATAATTTTTCATGGTATTCTCTAATAATTGTTAATAATTCTGTGACATTCTTTATGATCTATTTGAGTCTCTTTTCTTGATAAGTCTGGCTAGGGGTTTATCAATTTTATTCTTTCAAGAACCAGTTCTTAGTTTCATTGATCTGTTCTATTTTTTGTTGTTGTTGTTTCTTTTTTTTTTTTTTTTTTTTTTTTTTTAATTTTTATTTATGATAGTCACAGAGAGAGAGAGAGAGGCAGAGACATAGGCAGAGGGAGAAGAAGCAGGCTCCATGCACCGGGAGCCCGATGTGGGACTCGATCCCGGGTCTCCAGGATCGCCCCCTGGGCCAAAGGCAGGCGCCAAACCGCTGCGCCACCCAGGGATCCCTGTTGTTGTTGTTTCTATATCACTTATTTCTGCCCTAGTTTTTATTATTTCTTCTTTTTATTTTTTTCTTATTTCCATTTTTCTGCTGGCTTTAGGCTTTATTTGTTGTTCCTTTTCTAGCTCTTTTAGGTGTAAGATTAGGTTTTATATTTGAGAGTTTTCTTGCTTATTGAGGAAGGCCTGCGTTGCAATATATTTCCCTCTTAGGACTACCTTTGCTGCATCCACAGGTTTTGGATTCTTGTGCTTTCATTTTCATTTGTTTCCATGTATTTTTATTTTCCTAATTTCCTGGTTGACCCATTCATCATTTAGCAGCATATTGTTTAACCTCCTTGTATTTGTGTTCTTTCCAAATTTGTTTTTGTGGTTGACTTCTAGTTTTAGAGCACTGTGTTCAGATAGGTGCATGGCATGATTTCAATCTTTTTATATTTGTTGAGGCCTAATTTGTGACCTAATATGTGATTGGAAAATGTTCCATGTACTTTCGAAAAGAATGTGCATTCTGCTACTTTAGAGTGAAATGTTCTGATTACATCTCTTAAGTCCATTCAGTCCAGGGTGGAATTCAAAGCCATTGTTCCCTTGTTGATTTTCTACCTAGATTACCTGTCTGTTGTTGTAAGTGGGGTGTTAAAGTCCCCTATTATTCTTGTATTATCATCAATGAGTTTATTTATGATTGTTATTAATTGATTCATATATATTTGGGTGCTCCCAAGTTGAGGGCATAAATATTTGCAATTGTTAGATTTTCTTGTTGGATAGACCCCTTAATTATGATATAATGCCCTTCTTCATCTTTTATTACAATCTTTGGTTTAAAATCTAGTTTATCTGATAGAAGTATGGCTACTCCAGCTTTCTTTTGATGTCCATTAGCATGATAGATGGTTCTCCAAACCCTCACTTTCAATCTGCAGGTATCTTTAGGTCTAAAATAAGTCTCTTATAGGCAGCAAATAAATAGGTCTTGTTCTTTTATCCATTCTGATACCCTATATATTTTGATTGGAGCATTTAGTCCATTTACATTCAGAGTGATTATTGAAAGATATGAATTTAGTGCCATTGTGTTACCTGTAAAATTGGTGTTTTTGGTGATGTTCTCTGATCCTTTCCAGTCTTTGTTTATTTTAGTGTTTCTTTTTCTCCATTCAAAGAGCCCCCCTCAAATTTCTTGCAAAGCTGGTTTGTCATAAACTCCTTTAGTTTTTATTTGTCTGGGAAATTCTTTATATTTCCTTTATTCTGAATAACAGCCTTACTGGATAAAAGATTCTGGACTGTATATTTTTACCATTCAGTGCATCAAATATATCCTGCCATTCTCTTCTGGCCTGCCAAGTTTCTGAAGACAGATCTGTTGTGAATATGATCTGCCTTTGCTGGTAGGCTAAGGACTTTTTTTTTTCCCTTTGCTGCTTTCAGGATTCTTTCTTTTTCTGTATTTTGTAAATCTGACTGATATGCCTTGGAAATTATTGGCTTTCGTTGAATTTAGTGACAGTTTTCTGTGCTTCCTGGATTTTGATGTCCGTGTGCTTCCCCAGATTAGGGAAGTTTTCAGTTATAATTAGTTCAAATAAACCTTCTGCCCCTTTTTCTCTCTCTTCATTTTCTAGGACTCCTATGATATGAATGTTATTACATTTTAATAAGCCACAGAGTTCCCAAAGTCTGCCTCCATGATCCATTACTTTCCTTTCCCTCTTCTTTTCAGCATTGTTTTCCAAGATTTTATCTTCTATATCACTGATTCACTTATCTGGTTCATCCATCCTCATTTTTATGGCATTCATTTGGGTTTACATCTCAGTTATAGCATTTTTTATTTCAGTCTGACTAGATTTTAGTTCTTTTATCTCTGCAGTAAAGGATGCTCACTTCAGCAGCACATCTATCTGTGCAGTAAAGGATTCTCTAGTGTCTCCTAAGCTTTTTTTTTTTTTTTTCCAAGCCCAGCTGATATTCTTATAATGATTGTTTTAAATTCTAGTTCAAGCATCTTACTTATATCTGCATCGATTCCATCCCTGGCCATGAGTTCTACTTCCTGTTCTTTCTTTTGGGGTGAACTTCTCCATCGTATCATTTTACCCAGAAAAGAAAAGGAGAAAGAAAAACAATAACAACAACAACAACAAAAAGAAAGAAAGAAAGAAAGAAAGAAAGAAAGAAAGAAAGAAAGAAAGAAAGAAAGAAAGAAAGAGATCCTGGGTGTGTTTTGGTCTACTTGTTCAAAGAATCTAAATATGAAAAATAAAATAAAATAAAATAAAATAGTAAAAATATATATGTAAAAATATATATAAATAAATTTAAAAAATAAAAAGAATTGAATAAAAATTTTTAAAATAATTTTAAAAAATAAAGAATAAAGCAAAAAGGAAGCTAGATCCTATTTCCCTTAGAGCTGAAGCTTTGCAGCACTCTATGATGAGTAGATTTGGTGAGAGTGAGTTGTTTTTGTTGGTCTTCTGAGGGAAGGACCTGTTGTTCTGATTCTCAAATGGACTTGCCCTAGTGGAAATGCACCTCCAGGGGGACGGGGGTGGAAGTGGTCCGGCCTCCACTAGGTGGCGCTGTTTTGCTCCCCGAAGGTTTCAGCGCCCTGAACACCCCGATGAATAGGGTGACACACCACTCTATAGCCCCAGAGCCGAAAGTTCACAAACCCCACTCTTCAGGGAGCCCTCACGGAATCAATCAGTCAACCCTCTTGTGTCCCCAGTTTCCATGTGAACCCTGCAGTCACCCTGCCTATGTCCAAGTTTTTTTTATCTCAGGTGCACAACTGAGTTTAAAAACTCCAAAATTTTAGGGATTCCTGTGGCACAAACCTGTTTCTCTGCGGGAGGGTCTTGCCACACTTTTGCCATTCACCAGCCTGTCCCAGGAATGTGGTCACGTGCTAACTGGAGTTTATGGCAAAACAGAGCAGAAAGCCAGCCCCAATACTCACTATTCTCAGCCAGCTTCCCCAAGCCTATGCCTGGAAGAGTGTAGCACATTGGCACCACCTGTTCTTGCAACCCAGGGGATCTTCAGACCACGCTGTCACTCCTGGCACTCTGCCCCACTTTGCCACCTGAGCACCTTTAAGCCAGGCACGTCCCTCATGTGGAGGCCGAGAAAATTAAGGCCATTCCACTTTAAGTTCAGCATTATCACAAGTACAGCCATCCCAGACCCCTGTGAATAAGAGCTGAACTTTACCTTACTTCAGTTACAAGAAGAAAACAGCTTACATCTTAAGTCCTAGAAAGCCCCATATTAGAATAAAAACAGAGCCCAAGCCAAGGGCAGCAAGCCCCTATTAGAATAAGAACAGAGCTCAACGCCCTTGAAGGCCCCACATCAAAATGTAAACAGAACTTGAGGAATTGCTCCACCCCTTCTGGAGGTCCCCTAGACCAGTCCTTAAAACTAAGCTGAAACCCACCTCGGGTCCAAGGCCCTGCTCCACTGTGTTGGGTATACTTGGACCCAAGCTCGAGCTCGTAAATGAACCCTTGTGTGTTTGCATCGGTGTCAGCTTCTTGGTGATTTCTCGGATTCGCGATCTTGGGCACAACACCCATAGTAGTGGACTTCTGAAAGATCAGATTTTGTGCTCTGCTGCTTATAATACTTTGCAGTGGCCTACTTAAGCAGGGCTCTCCCCCTGCCACCATACTCAGTTATATCTCCCCCAAGGCAACTCTCCACACCTCCTATTTTCCAAAAGGTGATCACTTTTCTACTTGCAGACTTACTCAAACTTGACACTATTAATACTGGCAGCACACAAAAAGATCGATTATTCCATTTATCAATCCTTTTGTTTCTGCTTTACATAAAAAATACTCTTATCCATTCCTCTAATACCAACTTGGGTTAACTGAATCAGGATCATTTTACCCAAGCTGAGCCAATTGTATTCTATCTGGTATTTGGAATATATAGGACTTGAAGCCACTGGATAAGGCTTAGTTTATTGCTTTACCTGAGAAGCCCTGTAGATCTGAGGGTGAGGTGGTATACACACTCCAAAATAGAAAGAACTAGTCTGGAAAATGAGAGGGAGAGTAAGGACAAGGGCAGGAGAGAGTGAGAGGGGAAGAGAGAAGCTGTGCTGATGAGGGAGTGTAAGACTAAACTGGGCTGTGTAGGGGTGGAAAACTTCTTTCTAGGTTTTTTTGTTGGCATACTAATTAAATTGGCATAAGAGAGGAACAGAAGAAAAAAAATTCAATTTTGTACATATATAAGCTCCATTAAAAATATGAAACTCAAAGAAATGATCAAAGCAGGCAGTTTTTATACCTTTTAGACAAAAACAATACATTTGTGAAAAACTGGTAAAACAAAGGGGTTTCACCTTGGGGTAGCAAATTAGTGAAGAAGTAACACATTTTGTTTATACAGTCTTCTCTGCCTTAAATTCCCTATCTCTGGTGATAAGGATGCCTTCTACCCTCTTCTTACAGGGAGAGAACCTTTCACATAGGGTATTTTATTTCCTGCTTTCAGAGGGACAAGGGAAAGTGAGTGTGTCTTTCTTGCTGTTTCTCAAATAACTTTACTTCAAAATAATATGCAAGAGTGGTATATTTGGGAGTGGCATATTCTTCTCTCCTTCAGCTGATTTCTGCCTCTTTGGTCACTGGTTCTCTCACCAGATGAGCCCCAAAGAGCCCCATAGAGAATTTTTCTAAAGCTGTTTTTTCCTATTATCTTCCCTATAGGTATTCCTGTCCAGATAAGCTTGCCACCGGCACACAAGAAACACGATCAAACTAGACAGGCTCAAGATGGCTGGCAAAGTGGATCAAAGTGCACATTATTTCTTCCTTACACTACATTAACCTACTAAAATCTCTTCCCTACAGGCACCACGACAGGGAACCTTTGACTAAATAAGGAAGAAAATGGGATGTAGCCTAAGTTCTTGGAAAAACCCTTCCCCAAAACCTGACTATTCCCAGCTGTATCATCTACACCACTCAGCTTCTCCAGAAGAAGGTGACTATAGAGCATGAGTGTCCCTTGCTCATTGAATAAATTACTTACTTGCCATCAAATAGTGTCTTGCTATTTGTCTATTTTGCAAATAGTATTGAGTAGGGAAAAATACCTACCATTCTGGTAACAATTCCAGTCCTCATGATTCTTGTGCATTTATGGAACCCAGTTTTGAGCTACAGACTCATAGACAACTTTATGGAATTTGAGATCAATTAAGAATAATGTGATGTTTGAAGTGAGCTGGGTGAGCTACTTTGTGGCTCATCAGAGTCCTTTTTCCTCCAACTATCTCTTATCCCAAGGAAGCACTGAGATTACTAATATAGGATCTCAACATTATGGTTCCTGAGAAAGCTTAAAACTTGTTGCAATTTTCCAGGAGCATTTTTGTGACAGTATCACATGCAATACAGGGGCCATGTATTGAATAGAATTGAATATGCCTTCTTTAATGATATTACAAGTGTTTTGACTTGACACTGTCAATATATCAGATCAAGATAATTTTGTAAGGTCTCAAAAGAAAAAGTGAATTTCTTATATGAAGTGTAACGTGGTCTACTGAAGTAGAAGAATGTTTAGGGTGCTGTCTGAAAGTCAGGTGAGTTATTTAGCTTACTTGCCTACAATAAAGTATCAAAATCTTAAATTTAAATAATATGTCCATTCTATTCAATTCATTTGCAATTTGTTGATTTAGGACTTTTGAACAGACCATTTTCTTGCCTTTATGCTGACTCACACTCTGTTTATTTCTACTAAAAATAAGCAGCAAACACTAAAGTCTCTATAGTGAGGTAGTTAAGATATGGATCTCCAGTTCGTCATCAAAGACCTGCTTTGGTTCTATTTTTTATCATGTTTTGTTTTTTTCTATGTTCCATACACTGTTTTCTCAGGCTCTCTGCCTTAGAAAGGAGATATTTGTTTTAGGGCTCTTGTTCAATATTTGTACCATTCCATAAATTCAATTTCAGCACTTACTTTATTAATTTATCCAGAGATTTGTTTAATGCAGTAAAACTACAGAACAGCTATTATTTACTTAATAATTTTGGATGGACTTTTTTTTTTTTTGATCAATTTCTTGATGCTCTATTCTATGTTAAGGTTATATTATAATAATGAGGGGATAGCAGTACTGGAGTTAAAATCTTTTTCAACAAAATGGTCATTTCCTGGTTAGGGTCTCAATTGGATATGGATTGCATCAGGAAGAAACATTTCCTGAAGCAAGATCTGTTTTGCCTGTAGCAGCATCGGGATACAGTGGGTTTAATTACTTCACAACCGATATCATGTGGTCTATTTTAAGCATCTGGCAAAGAAAGAAATTCTTATTCAAGTCTATGTGTTATAGATTTTTTTTATCCTTAGCTTGGAGCATAGTGTCAGACATATAGTAAAAATTCAATAAATCCTTATGCATTTCAATTGAATTGTTTAGTCACCAAACACATGTAACCTATGTACCTTTATTTAGTCTCTTTATTCCTGCATATAAAGAAAAAAGCATTGACTAGAATAATAATATTTCAAGATTTGACAGCTTCTGGTGTATGACTCAAAGGCTTCTATACCAAATAGAGTGACATAAGGTAGTACATTATTTTTTAGTAGGAACATATCAACATCCAAGATTAAAGTATTGCAAAGCAGCAAAAATTTCAAATGCTGGAAAAATTTGAGGAAGACTGTAGTGATGGAAAATCAGGAAAGGCAATTATGATGGCTTCTGATCCGTATTTTGTTTAAAGGCTTTATTTATCAGACAATAAAATTCTTAAATTAAGGTATTGCAATCTGAAAAATAATTACAGTATTAAAACCTATTTTCAGGTGTGTAATACAAAGTAATATACAACATAATAATACAAGTATTATTTGTAGATTTACACTATTTCACTTCAATATCACCACCTCTGAGATTTCATCTTTCCCTTAACTAGACATTTCCTCCTTTATACCAGTTACTTTAATCCATTATTATTAGTTTGTAATAGATGGTTTTAATTATGTTTCATATGTTTTTCAGTTCTTTGAAACCACAAACTTTTTGAAGGTAGGAGTCATGATTTATTTACTTTTTCATTCTTAATACGTAGCATAACATCTTTTCAATATGTATTTGTAAAGCTAAAGTGACTTTTTCTCCTAGTAGAAGCAAACATTTTGATCATGTGATTCAAAAGTATGAATTATCATAAATAAGTGTACATAATACTATCCCCCAGTTTAATAATAAAAGCTATTTAGAATATACTACGGTGATGCACATGAAAGTTTGGAACGTCTCCCACTTAACTTTTTTCAAACTGACTTTCACACACATAGATCCTGAGCAAAGAAATATCAATTCTGTGTACCATTACAGGTTTATCTCCTAGATAACTACAAAGCAGTTTTCTTTGTACAGTTTGTGTACCTGTCTAGTGCATGTATGCATGTGAGTGTGTTCAGAGTGAGATACCATAGATTTCAAGCAATGCTAATCTCAATCTCATAGACTTCATTTTACTTGTTTCTCATTTGTTCTTTCTTTCAACTTTATTTTCTTCTTTCTTTCTCCTTTTGAGAGACTACTCTGCCAGACTGAACCTTTAACAGAGTCCTAGAGATTACTCTAAAAAGTATTTAGAAGTTCTATAATAGTATGATAATTAAAATTATATAATATGGATTTAAGAGGAAATAGAGTAATTTAATAAAATGCATATATATGAGTTTAGTGCATAATAAAAACGCTATCACAAACCAATAGGAAAATAAAGGATTGTTCAATGAACTAATTTTAAGGGAATACCTGGGTGGCTCAGTGGTTTAGCACCTGCCTTCGGCTCAGGACGTGATCCTGGAGTCCCAGGATCCCTGCATGAAGCTCCCTGCATGAAGCCTGCTTCTACCTCTGCCTGTGTCTCTGCACACCCCCTCCCCCATTTCTCTCATGAATAAATAAATAAAATCTTAATTTTTTTTTAAATAATAAAAAAACGAATTTTAAGGTATGGGTTATTTGTGAAAAAAATCATTTTAAGTTTATTTTATTTTATTTTTAATTTTTATTTATTTATGATAGTCACACACAGAGAGAGAGAGAGGCAGAGACGCACACAGGCAGAGGGAGAAGCAGGCTCCACGCACCGGGAGCCGGACGTGGGATTCGATCCCGGGGCTCCAGGATCGCACCCTGGGCCAAAGGCAGGCGCCAAACCGCTGCGCCACCCAGGGATCCCTCATTTTAAGTTTAGATTCTCATCTCATATTGTTTATATATGTCAAGTATATTAAAGAAATAAAGCATTAAGAACTAGAATTATGGGAGAATGTTTGTTTTTGAAATAGAGAAGTTATTCTGCAATATTTGAAGCAAAGGAAGAAATCATTAAATAAACTGATAATTTGGACACCTACACACTTCTACTTGCAGCACAATAAAAACATGAATACAGAAAGGTAAATAACAAAATTGGCAAATTATCCACACACACAAAAAACTATTATCAGAAAATTATTGATCACCATCATATATATAAAAAAAAAAAAAACATACTAGCTGTGTACCCTTGGATAAATGTCCTCACTTCTGGGTCTCAGTTTCCTGATACATAAAATGGAGATATCAAAAGTGTTTATTTACAAACCTATTGCTGAGAATATGTTAGATAACCCATGGATAGCTTTTAAATTAAGCCTGGCCTATATAGGGACACCATGATGTAAACTGTTGAATGATTAGTTAAAAATACTGAGGAAAAATCAAGGACACAAACATATTTACCCAAGAAAATAAAAAAAAAAAATGGTAGAAAGAGAGGTATGAAAACTATGATTTCAAGAGACTTCTTTATCACATTAGCAAGGTGAAAAACAATTTAAAAAATTTAAAAAAGCAAAGATGAACAGTGATACTGATCAATGAAGAAAGGAATATAATTGAAGTCCCTTCACATATGACTAGTTGTAAGTTTATATGTCTTGATAGAAAGGAATTTTTCATAATATTTAGGTTTTTAAAACCATTTGCTTTTTAGATAAAATCGCTTTTAGAAATATATCCTAAAGAAATAGATATTTGGATAAATATGGATATATATACATATAAAGTGTGTGTATATATATACATATATATATATAACGTGTGTAATTATTAATTAATTACACACGTTATATACACACGTTAATTAGTTAATTCTTGAATAACACAAGGGTTAGGGGCACTGCCCCCACCCTGCCACAGCCACAAATCCATATAACTTTTGACTTCCCAATACTTAACCATTAATAGCCAATTCTTTACCATTGTTTGTCTTACTGATAATATAAACAACAGATATTTTGTATGTTATATAAATTATATACTGTATTCTTATAATTAACCTAGAGGAAAGAGAACGTTATTAACAATGTATTTATGAAGAGAAAATCCATTTACAGTATTGTACTGTATTTAGAAAAAAAAAATCTGTATAAGTGCACCCATGCGGTTCAAATCCATGTTGTTCAAGGGTCAACAGTGTGTGTGTATGTATATACGTTTATTACAACATTTTTTAGTGTTTAAGAGCTTTATCAAGATAATCTTATGTGATTTATAATAGCAATTATTGAAAAAAATAAGAGTCTAAAAACAGGATAATAGTTACATTAAGCTAATAGAATATTAGGCAACCACTGAAGGTAAAATTTTTATAGATGTTATAATGATTTGCTAGAAATAGTATTTTTTAATTAGAAGATATTCCTGTATGCATACCACATGACTAATAAAAGCTACACATATAGCTTACAACTATGCAAATAGATGTAAGACGAAATGATTAATAGTAGTTAACTGCCTAATAAGCATAAGTATGTTTTCACTTGTTTATTCATTTTACTTTTCTTTTGCTTCCAGTCTCATTAGGTAAGTACAAAATTCTAGGGGATAGAATAGTGAGGGTTAAGGTTATATAACAGTTAAGTCTGAGAAAGTGACTTTTGCAGATCTGATTCCTGGCACTGTCACTTAAACTCTGCATGATTTTGGCCACATTACACAACCTCTAAAGACTTGTTTTTCTCATTTCTAAGTGAAGACAGTAATATTACAGGTCAGTGTAAGGACTACACAGGCTCAAAGTACTGAGCTTGGTAAATTGAATGCACTCCATAATTGTTAGCTACAACTACAGTTGTACAATTACAATTATCTTGTAGTCTTCAAAGCAAACATGAAGGCAAATCCATTCCCTTCCTTTTTCAGTATTTTGATGACCCAGCATACTCATTGTGAGTTCAGGGCTGTGGGTACTTGCTCTAAAGAGAAGTTGTTAAGATCACCATTAGCAAAACACATGGTCATTACAATTGCCTGGGAATTTTGTAAAAGCATGTAAGTTGGCCTCTGTCTTCAACCCATGTTAGATCTAAGTTCTGATTCCAGTATTGTGTTTGAATATTTATACATTTCCAAAGTCCCCCAGGTAATTCCATGAGATTAGAACCACTGCTACAGAGTTACCAAGCACTGGGTAGAGGGTGTTACCTTTAAAGACAGACCTATTTTAAGTACCATGCAGAATGTTGGATTCTCAAGCCTAAGAAATGTGGGCTGGAGGGTTTTAATTCTTGGATCATTTAACCTTGTGATTCTTCTTTACAGTACAGGCCACTGGCAAGGAGTTTTGTTGTAGGCATGGTGGCATCAGGTAGCACAAATAATTTATGAGAAGGGATATATTATTGAGAAGTTTGTTCCTCAGGTTTCTGGTCCAAAGAGTCTGATTATTTATGAAATGGAGCCAAGAAGGCTGTGAGGGTATAAGGTAACAAAGATTGTCAAGCAAGGTTGGTAAACGAGAATGGTGGCAAAGAAAGTCTTATTCCACGGCACTCTCTTCCTCTAGATGTTGACAAGGACTCCCACTCGATCCAAACTGTGTTCAGAGTCCTCTGAGCACTTTTTTTGCCCATATTTGGCCTGCTGAGCCTAATTTTCACAGAGAATCCTTCAAAGCCAGTTTAAAGACAATTCCTTGACCCTTATTATCCAACCAAATTCCTCTTTCCTGTACTTAATACTTAATCATATTCTTAGTAATTTTCCATCCACCTTTTTACCTTCCATTGGCACTTATGTATCCATATTTGTCCCTCTTATATTTTGTTTTTAAATTCCAGTATAGTTAACATATAGTCTTATATTAGTTTCAAGTATACAATACAGTAATTCAACAATTCTACACATTATTCAATGTTCATCATGATAGGTGTATTCTTAATATCCTTCACATATTTTACCCAACCCCCACTCACCTCCCCTCTGGTAACCATCCATTTGTTCTCTATAGTTAAGAGTCTGTTTTTTAGTTTGTCTCTTTTTTTCTTTGTTCATGTGTTGTTTCTTAAATTCCACATATGAATAGAATCATATGGTATTGGTCTTTCTCTGACTCACTTATTTCATTAGCATTATACTCTGTAGTTCCATCCATGTTGTTGCAAATGACAAGTTTTCATTCTTTCTTATGCCTGGTCCCTCTTTTATTTTGAACTGAATTCAACAGTACTGAGTCCTACTGCAATAGTTTTGAATGAAGTATTCCTTGCTTAACTCTTTATGGTACAATTTTCCTTTAACAAAATGCAGGGCTCTGCTTTCTATCATAGAGCTCTCCCATGGTCTGGAAAATTGTAGGAAAATTTGTACATACAGTAAGTCAGTGGGGGTATAAGGAGAGTCAAATGCTTCATTATTCCTGGGAAGTCTAAAGGGAGCATCCTAGCCACTGCCTAGGGAAAGTTTTCTCTGTCACTGGAGAGTAAAAGTATATTTAGTTGTTGGCATAGATATTATTTGGGGTCCTGATTATTGCCTAGGAGTTCTGCAAGGTTGAGAATTAATTCTCCGGTGTAGATAATAGATAGGATTTCCTCAAGTGGCTTCTAATGGCTGGGAATATTCTGAATGTCGAGTCTTTCTAGAACACTCAGTACTTTCCACATCTTGTCCCTCATTCTGGGGCTGTCTTGTCACTGGTTTTACATTTCCATTTTCTCCCAACCCTTTCAAGTCCAGGATGACTCTCTACTCCAGTGGGAGAATCTTTTCTATCTTTCCATGTATTCTCTCAAAACAATTGTTTATGTGCAGTAATCCTTCCCATTTCACTGAATTCTTAGAATTTTTAATTATCTATTATCTATTATCTGTATTATGTCATCATTGAACATGGATGCCTACTTAAGTTAATCAGAGTTCAATGAGCCAAAAAATAGCAATAATAGGGAAAAAAGTTACTTCACTTAAATTTCAAAAATGCCATTCTACTACATATGTCAAATAAGCAATGTGAAAACAGAGATGTATCACTTATCTCAATAAATCAATCTGGAAGATCACACACTCTTCCATCCAGAATCCAACCTATCCATTTACTCAGAAAACTCCAGTGTTTTCTGAGACATTTAAAAAAAATTGACCTTCAAGTATTCCTAACTTCATTTATTTTTAGGTGCCAGGATCCATCTGGATTTAATCCCAGCTCCTCTCCACTCTGAGAATCTCCAAGTATCTCTTCATCAGGTTACATATTTCAAGGATACATGGTATCACCCAGATTCAGGGCAGACAAATCCACTGAATTTAGCTCTGCTAGCCCCATGCATCATGAGTGCTTCCATTTGAGGATCATATATATAAACATCTCAGCAGGCGATACCCCTCTGACAAAATGTGATATCATATTAAAAAAGTAAAAATTAAAAAAAATAATTCAAGTTTAGTGAGACTTGCCATGAAAAGCATAACATTTCTATATATTGCAGTTACTGAGTCCTTTTAAAATAAAAAAGGATATATAAATACTACTAATAGTTAATACATATAGTAACTATCTCTAACCAGGTATTAAGTGTTTATATGTTATACTCCAGAACCTGTATTTCAGAAATCGGTCTCTCTGTCCTAACATATTGCCTCTGAAAAAAAAAAAAATGTGTTGATAAATATTTTTATTTAGAAAAAGCTACATTCAGATTATTCAAAGAATATACTAAGGCTGCCATAGCATACCAAAGCATTTGGATGTCAGCTCTTGTGATACACCTAAGGGCACTTTATAACACAAAAAAAGTTTTTACTGTATAAAGCTTTTTAGAATATAGAGAAGTCCATTGTTCTACCTGCTTTTTATATAAGTGATCAAGAAAATATTCAGTAAATGATTTTGTAATTATTTGCCCCTGTAGTTATTTATCTGGGGTACGTGTTTGTTGAATATCAACACTAAAATAAGTGGCTCCTATGTATGCCAGACACCACGCTACATGGTCTATATCAAAGGCGAGTGGTGAGGTCGTTGCCTCATATAAGCACAGCAACACAGTATCCTTCGGTGTACACAACCAACCTCTCATCCATGGCTTCTGGCCATTCTAGATGCTTGTGGAGGAGGCAGCACAGCTTGGAAAGTCCAAATGCTGACAGTCCTTCTGACATTCTTCCATCACTACAATTCTAAGACTAAGAAAGATTTTGTGTTAAAATGGTATGTTCTGTTCTTCATATATTAAAATATATTTCAGCATCATAAAGTAATGTAAATTGCAAAACAAAGTTTTGAAAATACTTTAAAATGATGTCATGATGTCTAAGCTGCTATAATAGTGATCTCAAATGTTCAAACACCCTGCAACAAAATAAGCAACAAAGCCCGAGTGCACACACACACTCAAAGAAAGAGAATTCTCCCTAATGTTCCAACAGTTACAACACAATGTAAATACAGTCACGTTGTGTGTTTATGTACACGATGTGAATCTTGTGGCAGTGAAATGCACATGATTGTTTTTGTTGATGTTTGTTTGTTTGTTTTAGAGAGATTGAACACAAGTGGGAGGGTAGGTGGCAAAACCCAAGCTTGATCTCTTGACTCATGAAATCATGACCTGAGTGGAAACCAGGAGTTGGACACAACCAACTGAACCACTCAGCGCCCTAATTGTGATTTTTAAAAAAGAGCTTACTTCAGCACAGAATATTAACTCTGTGTATAGTCAATATGGTAATTCACTGGCATTAGAATATTCTGGCTGAATCTCCCATATTCTTTATTTATATATATTTACACTCTTGTCATATATGAGCAACTCCTTACATATTTTCATGTTGGTCAACTATTAATGAGGAGGGGGTTTTCTCTTTCCATTGTAAGGACTTAAAATATATATTTATAGCTGAAGGGATGAAATTGTAAAATACATGTAAAACCATGTATTCTACATCCTTTTTATTTCTCTACATAAGTGACTTCCTTGATCGCTGTTAATTGCTTTCATCATTTTATATCTACTTTTCTTTAGAACATCTTATGGTTCTTTTGTCATCAAATGTTATGGGTACAACTGAAATTCTTTACATTTACTATGTTGGATCTGTGTACTCTAAATTTGCTTATCTATTGCGATTGTATACTGAGGAAGATGTGCATGGGTCTAAGAATGTCCATTAAGCCAAGAATGCAGGAAAGCCTGAATCAGAAGATGACTTTCAAAAATTACTGGCATATGCTACACACCTGAGTATGTCAGTTGCCTATGAAATGAATGGATGACATTAAGTACTCAGTGTATCACTTCTGCTAACAGCCACCCTGCCCTGCTTATTATGGTACACAGGTTGTTCTGGTGAGAAGTGACAGGCACCAAGGTGGGAAGGAACAGCACAGAGAAGTCAACCTAGATAAAACTTTACAAAGCCCTATTTCTTTGATCTGGATGAAGACACATCAGCTGTCAGCATGACCCCAGCAGGAATTCTTAGGCTAATAAAACCCTCAGATTTCTTCAAGCCAGACTGGTCTGTCTTCACTGTATTATCATACAGGAGAAGCCACCATTACTGAGGAGCGTTTGTTGCCAATGCCAGCTTTCCTGGGGAATTCTACAATTCCAACTTAATTTAAGACAGTTTATTGGGCACATTCCACCTCTACACTCTTAACTTACCATAGGCTAGGATCAAAATAGCTTCGGGTGTTTAGTTTGTTTCATGATCACAGAGGGAAAAAAAAATCACTCTCAACAAAGTGTTTATACAGTTTTCTTGCATTCCAGCATTATCTCTAATGACAGTGGTTTTAAGAATCTCAGCTTGAAACTATGTTATAGTTTAGCATTTTCTCTTTTGATAGGTGTGTATGTGTATGCATGTGCACATGTGTGCGTGGTTTCCTTTAGTTTCTCTACCATTACACTTTGCACTGCAAAAGAAGTTTAGCTGATATTCGAGTCAATTCTATCACAACTTTTTAGCACTTCATTTTTTTAGATTTCACTCAGACCATTCTCAAAGAAGCCAGTTAAGTGGTCACTTAAAGCAGACATTCACTCATTTGACACTGAGACTTGCTCTCACTGAAACTGGTTTCTGCGTGATATTAATAGAATGAACAAGTAGCAAAATTTGCCAGTTAACCAATTCCATGCCTAGGGAAAGCTGACCCTTTCTGAGTCAGGATTTTCCCAGAGTTAATGTGAAGGTCAAGTAAATAAAGGAGGGAGGTGCGATGCAAATTGAAAAGTACTATAAAAATCTGAAGTACTAGGACACCTGAGTGGTCTTTGGCTCAGGTCGTGATCCTTGTACTTCTGGGTTTGAGTCCCACATCAGGCTCCCCACAGGGAGTCTGCTTCTCCCTCTGCCTCTTTTATTCATGAGAGACAGAGAGGGAAAGAGAGAAGCAGAGACATAGGTAGAGGGAGCAGCAGGCTCTCTGCAGAAGCCTGATGTGGGACTCAATCCTGGACCCTGGGTTCACACCCTGAGTCAAAGGCAGATGCTCAACTGCTAAGGTGTCCCAGGTGTCCCAATAAATAAAATCTTAAAAAAAAAATGTGAAGTATTATCACTAATGCATTTTGCTTTCCAGATATTTGGCAATAACTGTTGTATTCAGTTTATACTTTAACATCCTAGACATTTGCTATTTCTAGAATCTAATCTGTTTAATTATGACATCCTTGGTATCTTAAGTCCTATATATTTTAAATTTTAAAAATTTTTTAAATTCAAAAATTTAAAGAAAATCTACCTATTCTGAGGAAGATTGAAAGAATTTTGGATAAATGAAAATAATGTTGAGTCATTTCTGACTGAAAACTACCCTAAATATTACTGACTGATAGGATTATTTCTTGGAAGAAACACTATTGTGGTAATCTCAGATCATGTACTTGTTCAAAACTGTAGGGCAATTTTAGCAGTTACTTTAAGGAGGTAATAGAAAGTATATTTGTCAAATTTGTAATTTCCACAAAACCAATAGGAGCAAAACTCAAGGTTTAAAAAGTTCTTTACATTCTAAAAGAATGAGATTAGTTTCAAAAAAATAACAAAGATACATGCAAGTTTCTAGATGTGGTTCAAGCAATCAAAATAAGATAAATAAGATTATGCACAACATCTATCGATATCTACCTTAAAAGATAATTTTATTCTTATTAACTGTAAGCCCCCCAAAATTAGACTACATTAATACAAATTCAGCATCTAGGACAGGAAAGAAAAGGACTATTCTACTACATGCAACTATATGTATTTTAAGAGGTCTGTTTGAAAACACTATTTCTAAGATATTGGATAAGTAAACAATGGTATGTCCACATGGTGGTAGACTATGCAGTTATATTAAAGAATAAGAAATATCTATATAATTTTATCTTAAAATATCCAAGATACATTACTAAATTAAAAAAAGTAAAGATTAAGCAAAGTATATATGGTATGCTGGCATTTGACAAATAGGGAAAAAATATATATATACACACACATATGCTTCTATTAACAAAACAATAGAGGAGTAAGCCATAAAAATTTTCAAATTGATATTTATAAGAGAGCTTATACAGGAGGCAGATAGAGAACTGTGTGTCCAGCTGGCTCAGTCAGAAGAACATGTGATTCTTGATCTGAAGGTTATGAGTTAGAGTCCCATGTTGGGTGTAGAGATTACTTAAATAAATAAACTTAATAAAAAAGGAGGCAGAGAAATTAAGTTTCTTAGAAAAAGCATTACTTTAGAGATTTGATTTCTGGAAATTATAAATATTTATGTAATCACAAAACAAAATTATCTTTTTTATTAAAGAAATCTCCGAAAATTGAAATTAATATTTTTTATACTATATAATAGAGATAATAATTTTATATCTAGTTAATGGCATATCAATACAGAGGATCCACTTTAAGTGACTTAAAAGAACATTGTAACTTAATTGCATATCCCAGGGGATTATAGCATAAGGATAGAAGAAATTTAAAAAAAAGTGCTTTTAGTAATTACATTGTCAATGGTGACATCATTAATGCTGTAGTGTTATTTGAGACTTACCTGTAATTTAAGATGAAACAAATAATTATATGATATTCTAATTCTATCTTTCCTGATAAAGAGACTGCCACTGCTATTAACAATAATAACCACAATAAATGCAACACATCATATACTATTAAATCCACAAGTTAGTAAAATATTATTTTAAAAGATCTAATTGGTTCCCATTGGAAGATGCTAGGAAAAAAATACGCTATTTTGCAAACTGCAAACTAGAAAAAAATGTAACCTTATCCTGTTTTCCTATACAGTTTGCCATAGGGAAGAGGAAAGTTGCTCTTTATAGAAATATCTCAGCTAGTAAATTAAGAATTAATGTTAGACTTAGAACATCACCATTTTGCAATTCTTATTAAGTGAATGAACCTAGTCATTGAGCATGAACAGCTGTTAACTACAAAAATAAATACAACCAGGCATTATGTGTCTCCTGATGTTAGAGCATTACATTACCTATAAAGTATTCTTGCTAAAAAATTGAACTTAAATCAGATCAAGACTGCAGATCCAATTTATAAGAAATAGATACTTCAGAGGAATAAGTCAAACTACACTATGTGCGACTACACAGAACAAATAATAGAATTTCCAGTTCCTTCAACACATACACTTATAATGCACATCTGTATACATACACTTTAAATATATATAATATATATTACTTTATTCATATAAAAACAGAATATTATGAAGGACAATTGGATACTTGGTGATATTAAGATACTACGTGTAATCAATTGCATATTTGATGATATTAAGAAATACATACAGAAATATTTATTATTTCATGTCTAGAATGGTTCAAAATAATATGGATAGGAACATATGTGAAACAATACTGCTATGACTGGATGATGAGTATATAGAGATTCATCCATTATTTTCTTAATCTCATGTGTTTGAAACATGCAATACTTCATGTTTTAAACATTTTCTTCACATAGCTCTATCACATTTATATTACTTATATTCCTAGGTATTTTAAAAGTACATTATGTCAACATAAAGTCTTTTCTTCATTATATTTTCAAACTGTTTCTTCTGTTTATAAATAGGAAAGAGCAATTTAATAATAATCTTATACCCATACACCTTATTGAAATTTTTCAACAATTATAATAATGCTCTAATTAACTCTCCAGATTTTTCCAGGGAAACAAATATGTCATCTACAAATACTCTGATTTTCAACTGTATGCCTCTTACTTCTTTATTTATCTCATTGTGTTGTTTGGATTCACTTGAGCAATGGTAAATAATGGTTGTGACAAAGGACATTCCTGTCTTATTTTTTAACTTTGATGAGCATGCTATTTATTCCCTCACCTCTGCCCTGCCATTGAGCATGAGACTGGGTTTCTGGGGTGTGTGTGAGTGTGAGAGAGAGAGAGAGAGAGACAGAGAGAGAGGGAACATTGGGTTCCCACTTTATTGTGAGTTTTAATCAAAAATAAGTGTCAAATTTTAATGAACATCTTTTCAAAATCTATGGAAATAATAAAATGTATTGATCACTAATTGAATAGCTGATATGCTCATCTGACTTGTCTCTTCATCAAATTATATTCTTCCATTATTTTCTTCAATTTCACTTCATAAACACACTGATCTAGGTCACAGATCACTGCGGTAAAATTCAAAACAAATTATTTTTGTGACTTCATTAAATTTGGTGTTTCTATCTGTAGCAGGCTGAATAATGGATTTATGACTATGATTTCATGTCTCCCTATCAAATTACTTAGATCACTTATTCCAAAATTTTGCACACTACTCAAGTTCCTAGACCTATATTCTCCCTACATGGTGGTAAATGGCATCCTGGTTGAGACAATCCAGAATTTCTGGGTCACACTCATTAATATTCCTTATTCTTCAGTCCTTACTATTAACAAAGGCTTCTTTGTTTTTTTCTTTTTCCTACTTTCTTGAAAGAATGTCTGTTTGTTCATGTTGTTAAAATACATCTTTTACCTTATGATTTAAGCACTTATTTCTTACACTTTCCAAAATTTTCCAGCATCAATATTTTCTTCTCTTCAAACATTTCATCTTACATACCTCTAACTTGTACTATTATTTTCTTAAATATCTCTAGTTCCCTACCTTCACAATGTCAAACCATTTCTTCCCTCAAGCCAAGGACTTTGCAAGGAAGAAGAGGCCATTGAGACTTTGCATAGAGTCATTTGAGTGGATGTGCCTCCTATTCTTGAACCTCACATGAGCTAAACCCTATGGGTTGCAAAGAAGCACTTTTTCCCCCTTGCTAGAGTTGTCTGACTTTCCTAAAGACTGTGCAAGGACTTTAGTGCAGGAAGCTGTCTTATAACATGGTGTTCATTTTACCCAAGACCCTCCCCTGCCTTTCTTCTTTACCTTCAGTCCAATGATTAGATGCCACTGCTAAGCAGTTTTTGAGAGGAAAAATTTAGTTTCTGCTTATTTATCAAAAGAACTACAGAACCTGACTAAAATGTACCTGAAGAAACTAGCAGAACACATGGGAGAGCAGAGTTGAGTTGACTATATTGGACCAGGATGGGGTTGGACCATAAAGCTGAATAGGAGAGAATTTACAGATATGGAATCACTTGCCTATGATTTAGGATTTAGCATTCTAGGAAGTTGTCATGATACACTCCTGATAAGGGCTTCATAAAGCTTGGAAATTTCAATGGTCATAATAAATAATGTAGAAATCTTAGACTGCCCTACCAAAGCATTCAGAAAAAGGTCAAAAGATGTATGAAGAATTTTATGCAAATATGGAAAACTATTACTTGCCTATATTCCTTGAAAGGGCCCAAGCAAACTCCTTTCATTAAGCCTTGAGGAATTTTTTGGTAAGAGAGGTCACTGGCATTCCTGAGAATCTTGGCAGTGACTATTTTCTAAAGGCCAAACCTGACAGTAACAAGTGCTACTATGGAACTGGATACACTAGAGTCAACAGGATGATAAGATTACAGAATAGCAGAAACAAAGTGGATGTAATTACCATATTGGGCACAAAGATTATCAGGCTATCTTGGCTACAGGTGTCTGTAACAATGGCTAATAGTGTTCACAGAGGAAAAAAAAAAAAAAAAAAGACAACTAGCATATACTTTAGCTTATGTATCCAGAAAAAAAAAATCAAGATGTGATGAGCAAAAGGTTTTTGTCAGTTACTTGAGAACAAAGTTCCATTCTGAAATTTCATTAAAGAAAAATATTGATTCTTCCAGTTATAGCCCCACCATGAATGGTTATTGTTACAGTTAAAACCCATTCCAATTGATCATTGACAGCTTTGCTTCAGTACTTATACCTCGGAAATTCAGCCAGCCAGTAGCAGCCCCTGCTTCTTAAAGCCAGACAATCAACACAGGCTGCACGTTGGTGTGCCTCCACAGCTAAAAACCAACAAATTCTTAAATGCTTCCTTGGCTGGTTAGTAGCTGATCTCTGAATTCCATGCTTCTCAAATCCTATATAAAATCATCGTTTGGAGACACAGTGCCCTCTAAGACCAACTATCCCTGGTAAGCAATAAATTCAGCTTTTATGTTTGTTTCAGATTATTTGAGGGTTGAAGGAAAGGAGTCTCATTCATATACTACAATGGAAAAGTCTGATCCCTCATCCTGTTCCTGATCTGACCTGGTTGTTATATACAGAGCCCAACAATTTGAGGGGAGGCCAGGTCTCCTTGAGGTAAGACCTTGTAATGTCACTGCAACTTTATATAATGAATACTCCCCAAATATTTCTCCTCAATAAAACCTGCATTTATCAAAGTAGGCATACACTATAAAAAGAAAGATATCCAGACTTGAGAGACTATCAACCCCGCCAATAAGAGTGGGGCTTATGAAAGCCACTGTAAATGGAGTCCTGGCCCAGTTCCTTTCATGGGAGGCCCAATAAGTTCATGGATTCACACTGTAGACATTTCCTCAAAAAGACTTCTCTGACTTTTGGAGTAACTCCTCAAAAAGACTTCTCTGACTTTACTGTAGGAAGGGCTGAGTAAAATGTTGGCCCCACCTAAAATCATAAATCACAATCAATATTCTATCTTGGGTAAATTTCACAGGTCAGTTCTCCCTCAAGGAATTAAAGTGTGCAAGGGTTAAGATTCCCAACATCTACCATGTTTCTCTGGGTGGTAGAAACCAGATAGATGACAGAAGGTAAAGGTAGACTTAATAAATGGTAGCACCAGTAACAGTGGCTGTACAAGATGTGATATCTTTACTGAAGCAGATCTATATAACACAGGAACTTGATATGTAACTGCTGATAGGGCAAGTTCATTCCCTCCTACCTTGATAAGTAAAGAGGAATAAAAGCATTGTTTTTACAAGTGATTTTACAGTTTATTGCCATGTCCCAGGGCCATATTAAGTTTCCTGCTGTTTGTGACATATGATCTTCAAGGATCTCAACTGCCCTGACAGTCTTCAGAACATCACATTTGTTCACTATACTGATGATATCATGGTAATTGGACCTGGAGAGAAGTGACAAGAAATCTCTGCATCCTAGAAAGACATATTATGTGTCCAGATGATGGAAAATATACCCCCCCCCCCCCCCGCAATTCATGGCCTACCATATCAGTGAATTTGTAAGGATTTAAGGATTATGGAGGATGCTCTCTCCATGGACACACCCTGTATGCCCTACCACTAAAGCAGCAGTTCCTGGTATACCTCTTTGTATTTTAGAGACAGCATATACCACACTTAGGACTAGTGCTCTGATTACTTACTTTGTGATGTAGAAGGCTAACAGAATTAGGTGGACCCCAGAGCAAGAGAGGGCTCAGCATCAAGCTACAGTGCAAGCTGTCCTACCATATAACTCAGCAGATCCAAATGAACTAGAGGTACTTATCATAGAAAAGGTTGTCTTGTGGAATCTCTAGCAAATGCCAAAATTTGCAGAATAGACTCTTAAGAGTTTGGGTATAATTTTTTTTTTTTATAGCTGCTTGAAAATCTGGTTCTGCTATGTTCCTGGGGCACAGTAGAGCCTCGGCATCTGATTGAGATGTCAATAGACTCAAATTAGTGCTGTTCACGAGGAGCTTGTATTGTCATATCTTCCAACTCACACTATACTATTGACCAGGAGTGTCACCAATCTGTCATATGCCAGAAATAACACATTTGGCATGGAACCTGTGCAAGTCTAGAAACCAAAAGTAAATTACATGGATAGCTGGCCCAAACCAGCCATGCCATCCACCACTATGATATTCCAATACTACCCTCAGCTTTCACATAAGGTTTCAAGGGGTGGGAGTAGGGGATGCTAGGGATGGCAGTGAGGTATCTTCAAGCAATGGATTGAGAATACTACAATTCTGCCCTCATTCATCTCTATATGCTGGTGTGAATAAAAACAATGCTGTTTCACTCAACTTCACTTGTAGATAGACGGGTATTCTAAAAACAGGTGTGGGAGAAACTCCTCTCAGGAAGTAGAGAAGTACACTTGTTCATTAGTTTTACATAAGGTAGAGAAACAGACAAAGTAAAACTTTCTGTCTTCAGAGTGTGTATGTGTTTAGTATATATAATATAAACACTGAACATATATACACATTTTAAACATAAATTTAGACATATTTTAGACATATATATTAGATATATCATATATATCTAATATATACACAACATAACATAAATTTGTATATATGTTCAGTGTATATATTAGATATATCTTCATGTAGATATGAAATATATGTGATACAGATATATACATAAAAGAGAAAAGCATACATTTATATATAAGTTAATATTGTTCCTACATAATAAAGGCAAGGAAAAGTACCTCTGGAAATTCGTAGATTCACTGATGTAATTTTTTCCTTTTTTTAGTGATAAAAGTAAATGGGCAATCATGTCAATGCAATCTGACAAGGTCAAGACAATCAAGGATCAGCAATAAAAGTCTGGATTTCTTTACTAGGCAAATAACTTCGATCAATTGATGTGGGTTTGGGTGAGTGAAATCTGAGTGACGGAAAAGGCAGATGATGAATATCAATTACAGTCACAAGACTATAGCTCGTCCCATTAACCCTCTTAATGTAGGTCTTTTTTCTTAGCAATCACTATGAACCATGAAGACAACTGATTAATGTGTAGAATAAGCTGTTCCAAATGGTTGTTATGCACCACCCCACATTTCCATTACCCACCTGAGTTCAGCACAGTACAAAGGAAGCACTACTCATAGGATGGATACCATGGTCTCAATCTACTTCTCTCTTTTCTCTCTCTCTCTCTCTCTCTCTCTCCCTCTCCCTCCCCCCCCCCCCCCCCCCGCCCCATTTCTGTCTCTCTCTGTGTCTCTGTCTCTCTCCCTCTCTTTTTCTTTCCCAGGCTTGCATCTTTCTCTGGCTAGTCAGGTAGATAAAGTCTTTATCTAGAGGTTCAGAGGAGTTAATTAACGTTTATGAGGTAATCCTCAACAATGCCATTATTTATATATTTTCCAAGGAGGATTTCTTGACTGTATAGCCTCAAAGAAGTGAACTTTATTACCAAAATGTCTTACTTTTCTTTTCTTCCTGATTTTTTCCTGTATTTAATGGAGCAATAATAGCATTTGAATTCTAAGTCAATCGAATAGTAAAATACCATTAGTTTTCCATATTAGAAAAAAAATTAAGGTATCACATAGGTAATTCCGGCAGTATAAATGTGGATGGAATACATAATATGGCAACCAATTAGGTTTTAAAAGTATGATTAAACAGAAATTTATGGCAAAATTATCATGAGACTGTTTGCTTCAGGATGTAGTTGACTTTCATAATGCAATCTTTTTCTTTTGTTTTCAGACAACCTAGTATGTTTCCTTGGATGTGGCTCTTATGCATGGAGCTATGCAAGGTTTTCCATTTTAGCCAAGATTTAAAAGACAAAGACTATTACTCAAAGTGAGGCTTCTTTTGTTGCACTGAGCCTTTAGACGGCCACATTCAATATTCTATGGATAAAGGCATCAAGATTATTGGCAGAAGCTATAGTATCACCCAGATATGTCTCTGACTGCCAATTTCAGTTGTCACTAAGTGTTGGGTTTTATAAAATGTGAATTTTAATACTTACTCAGCAGTGTTCAACCTAGTTGTCTAAGCCTTAGGTTTTAGACTTTATAAAAAAGCAATAATCAGACTGTGTCATATTGTTGTGAGGATTATGTTAAAAACACCATAGGAACATAACATTATCTATAAAATAATATATAAACATGTTATAAATATTGATCATTTATCCCACTGTATCTGAGGAAGGGTACAGATGAGCCACTGTTCATGGATAGGAAGGCTGTTGAACTGAATAATGCTAGGAAGTAATTACTTAAAACTAATCACTAATTAAACAAATATTTCAGGGGCACCTGGGTGGGTCAGTGGTTGAATATCTGTCTTTGGCTCAGGGAGTGACCCTAGGTCCTGGGATGGAGTCCCTCATCGGGTTCCCTGCAGGGACCCCACTTCTCCCTCTGCTTATGTGTCCACCTCTCTGTCTCTCATGAATAAATAACTAAAGTATTTTTTAAAAATTAAACAAATACTTTAAATATATTTGTAATGTAATAGGAAGGGAGGTCCAGAATTTACAAATTTATGTGCTACCCAAAGGAAGGTGCTAGCATGAATATTTTGTTGTTTTTTGTTTTTTACTTTTTAATTCTATTTTTAAATCTTATTTAGATTAATTAACATATAAATGTATTATTGTTTTCAGAGGTAGAGGTCAGTGAATCATCAGTCTTATATAACACCCAGTGCTCATTACATCACATTCCCTCCTTAATGTTCATCACCCCATTCCCCTACCTCCCGCCCCTCTAGTGACCCTCAGTTTGTTTCCTATGATTAAGAGTCTTTCTTATGGTTTGACTGCCTCTCTGATTTCATCTTGTTTTATTTTCTCCTCTCTTCCCCTATGATCCTCTATTTTGTTTCTTAAATTCTACGTATGAGTGAGATCACATGACAATTGCTGTTCTCTGATTGACTTATTTTGCTTAGCACATCCTCTAGTTCCATTCACATCATTGCAAATGGCAATATTCAGTTTTTGATGGCTGACATCAAAACCACATCTTCTTATCCACTCATCTGTTGATGGACTTCTGGACTCTTTCCATAGTTGGGATATTGAGGACATTGTTGCTATAAACATTGGAGTGCAGGTGCCCCTTCAGATCACTATGTTTGTATCTTTGAGGTAAATACCCAGTAGTGCAATTGCTAGGTATTACGGTAGGCCTATTTTCAACTTTTTAGGAACCTCCATACTGTTTTCCAGAGTGGCTACATCAGCTTGATGTCTGGAATTGTGATGCCACCAGTTTTGGTTTTCTTTTTCAACATTCCTTTGGCTATTTGGGGTCTTTTTGGTGAAAGAAGTTGATGGTATTTCAATAGGGATTGCCTTGAATGTATAGGTTGTTCTAGGTAGCAAAGATATTTTAGCAATATTTCTTCCTCCGATTCATGAGCATAGAATGTTTTCTCATTTTTTTGTGTTTTCCTTAATTCTTTCATGGCTGTTCTATAGTTTTCTGAGTACAGATCCTTTGCCTCTGTGGTTAGGTTCATTCCTAGGTATCTTATGGTTTTGGGTCCGATTGTAAATGGGACTGACTCCTTAATTTCTGTCTCATTGTTAGCATATAGAAATACAACTGATTTCTGTGCATTGATTTTATATACTGCCATTTTGCTGAATTCCTTATGAGTTCTAGCAATTTGGGGGTGGAGTCTTTTGGGTTTTCCATATAGAGTATCATGTCATCTGCAAAGAGTGAGAGTTTGACGTCTTCTTTGCTGATTTGGATATCTTTTTTTTTTTTTTTTTTTTTTTTTTTGTCTGCTGAGACTAGGACTTCCACTACTATGCTGAACAAAACAGTGGTGAAAGTGGACATCCCTGCCATGTTCCTCACCTTAGAGGAAAAGCTCTCAGTTTTTCCCAATTGAGAATATTTGTTGTGGACTTCTAGTATATGGCTTTTATGATATTGAGGTATCTTCCCTCTATACCTACACTGTGAAGAGTTTTAATTAACAAAGTATAATGTACTTTTCCAAATGCTTTTTCTGTAACTAGTGAGAGGATCATATGGTTCTTGTCCTTTTATTAATGTATCATATCACATTGATTGATTTGAGGATGTTCAACCACCCTTAGCACAAATATTTTGAATCAGACAAGGAATAAACTATTTTAATTGATTTTTGTTTTGCATATTGTATCCAACTTCTAGCTTCTGAGTAATATCTCACAAAGGTAAATACTGAAGTATTTAAGAATCTAAAAAAATAAAATCATTGATTCCAACATAATGTTAAAATATACACTCGAAAATTATTTTCTCCTAAATAATAAAGACACATTGCTAAGTAAGGAGCTTGCTAATGTCTACCAAAGTGACCACTTTACCTAAGCAATTAGAATAATTATGAGGTATTTTCTAGTGATTAAACTTCTAAAATAAAATATTTCTTAGCATCTTTACAAGGTTCCAAGTCAGTTTAGTTAAATGCTGATATTATAATGTTACCTATAAATAATCACTACTATTTACAAATACTTACTGGTATGAAATAGGATTTCAGAAATTTTCATGTAACCAAACCAACAAACAGAAATAATTAAATGCCAAGTCTTAAAATCTTCACTCTAAATGGCAGCATAAGAGGTCTAAACCAGTGCTACTCAAAGTCAATGATCCACAGACTGTACTTAAAAAAGCACAGGCCTGAAAAAACCAACTACTTATATAAAGTAGTTGAAAGTACCTAGAGAAGGCTAAAAGTTAAGTTTGTTTCTCTTGGACCTGGGCAAGTTCTTATCCAATAATTACAATGCATAAAATGAACTAAAAATCCACCCCCAAAACACCACCAAAGAAAAGCAAAACAAAAACAGTGACAAGATAATAGAACTTTCATAAAACAAAAACCTGAATTATGGCTTCCTATATGCTAATAATATGATCCATAACATTACAGTTAACACAGTCTAGAGAAAGAAAAGGTGAAAAATCTTGAAGAAAAATTTTCCTACAAAGAAATTGAAACTGTGGAAGACATCAGTGAATACATTCCCATTGTAATGGTTAACTTTACATGTCAGATTGGGTGGACCACAGTGCCAGATGTTTGGTCAAACATTATTCTGTATGTTTCTGGAAGGTATTTTGAAATGAGATTAACATTTGAATCAGTGGAGTTGAGATAAAGCAGACCATTCTCTGTAATATGGGTGGGCCTCATTCAATCTGTTGAAGGCCTAAATATAACCAAAGACTGACCTCCCTCTAGCAAGAAGGAATTCTCTGGCAGATGGTCTTTAGACCTTAACTGCCATATCAGTTCTTCCCTGGGTTTCCAGCCTGCCAACCCACATTGTAGATTTCAGATTTACCAGGGTTCATAATCAAATGAACCAATTCTTTAAATAAATCTCTATTTTTTTCTATTTATATATACAACCTATTGCTTCTGTTTCTCTGGAGAATCCTAACTAATGTGTTATAATTAAATTTTTCTTCTCTATTTATCATAAATAGATCAATTAGATATGATTTTTAAAAGTCATTAAAATTACCTTCTTGTACCTATTCAGAAAGCAAATGGCAAAAATAAATAAATAAGACATAGGCAGGAAAAAGCAGATTCATCAAAGGAAAAGAGTAATTCTTCTGTTTTTGTTTTTTTTTTTTTTTAAGAATTTATTTATTTATTTGACAGAGAGAGAGCAAGAGAGCACAAATAGGGGGAGTGGCAGAGAGAGAAGGAAAAGCAGGCTTCCAAGCTCAACGTAGGGCTCAATCCCAGGTTCCTGGGATCATGACCTGAGTCGAAAGCAGACACTTAACCAGTTGAGCCACCCAGGTGCCCCATGAAAGGAGCAGTTCTTAAAGCTAAAATGAAATACCACCCATCTTCCATGTTGGGCTATAAGCTTATTTTCTTAAAAATTAATGGCTTTTATTCAAGAAGAGGATCCAATCAGTGGTGGATCATAAGGCATGGTACTTTCTTATCCCTTTGGACATCATTGATTCTTTCTATAGACATTCTAATCTCTATAGTACTGGTTATTGATAAAGAATGATGAATAGTTGGTAAAAAATGTCAGATAGAGGAAGAAAGGCAACCTGAAACTATTCAGTAACCAGATCAGAGTTGGAGGCTTGGTCCTTAAAGAATTCTAATAATAAAATGTCAGATTTTAAAGGAGTTTTAATAGTTCTCTGGTCTAATAACTCATCTGGTACTTGAGTTCCATCTATGACATCTTTTCCAAGATTTTGTTTGTCATGCTTAATGATGGTCACCCTATGGGGAAGTCTGCTAATATAGTAAAAACCATCTCCTTTTTTTCATGAACCTTACTTCTACTCATTTGAGATACATGAAATAAATGTAATCCTTATCTTCAGATGTTCAAATATTTGAAAAAAGTTCAAAGAAGTTTCAGAAGAGACAGGTACTCAAATATTTCCAGCTTCCCATTCTCCAAAATGTCCTTCTCAGTGTGGTCTTATGGATTTAGGCTTATTTAGGCTTTACAAGACAGCAACCCTGTGAACGCCATTAGAAATTCTTACAGATCTGAACAAATTTTCTAGTATTGAACAAGATGGTGTATATAAAACGTTTAACCTTACAGATGCACTCTAGTTATTTTACCTGACAGACAATAGTAGCAGATACAGGACAAAGTATGAGAGAAAGACAGATTACTTCTGTTGAACTCAAAAGGGTATCTCTCATAGCACTTAATTCTCCAGGACAAATTTTCTCTCAGTTAAAATGGGTTGTTAAATAACAGTATATTATATGTGCTTTTTACATATAACACTTCTGATGGGATTAATGTTCCAAATGTTCTAAAACTTAACCCAGAAAGAAACCATGCCTCCCACTAAATGAGCACTGTCCCTTTCTGAAATAGTTAAGGGGATCTTGTGTGTTTCTCCTCTTGGTATATTTCAACCTATATATTCAAGCTAACTATGCATCAGGAGAATAGAATAATTAGAAGTTTAACTAGACTATAACTTATATTACTTTGAGTAGGACTAAGCCTTATTTTATTTCCTTTTTTAATTTAATATTTCAAGTGTGTTCATGTTCTTCGATACAAATATAACCAGACAAGTCAAAGATTCAGCAGTCAAATACTAGAATAACACTTATTTTAAAAATTGTGATCGAGTTATTTGTACATTTACAAAGGAAGAGGAGATAAATAACTAGATTACAGGCTACAGAATCATGGCAACAGTCCGGAAAGCCCCTGGGAACAACTGAACATGCAGTAGAACATCTTCCTGCCTGTCACTGCTACACAGCCACTCAATTTAGTGCATATGCATGTGCAAAATTTATGGAAAAACCCCACTCAGCCAATACACAACAGATTGTAACAAAAAGGAAATTCTCTAAGAAAATAAAACATGATCTTAAAAAATGTTAGTGAATAAGAAAAAAAAAGTAGAGCCATTTTTCTCTCCAAAGTTAATCTGTCTTAATGTACCTACTACTTTGCCAACTACATTATAAGACCTTCATGAAAAACTAACAGCTGTATACATTTGAGAGATGAAGAGAAAAATGTTTGATAATGATCATCTTAGATGCCAAGGCTATATCAAATTCAAAATACATCAACTACACGGAGCAAAGACATTTTGTGAGGGTTAAGGAAATGGCATTTCTACTGTCATTCAATGGGGCATTTTTATTCCACAAATGCTATTTTTGTCTTATTTTTCTTCCAGGCTCAACTTTGCCTACTCTTTACATGAAGAAACTCATGTAAATCACATGAAAGAAAGAAATAGGGATAAAGCATAATCATGAGGAGGGCTATGGAATATGTAACTGTGCCCAGAGGGAATACTGTAATTGAATAACAATAATAAAAACATCCTCCACCCTTTACCTCACCAGTTAACAATTCTGCTTAGTATTGTCTCTATCTTCGTATTTCTTAAAAAAAAAAAAAATCAAATGATAAATACCTCAGACCTCCTCATCCATTCCTACTGAAATATTGTGACAAAGTTAAAAAAAAAAAAGTGAGATGATTATAAAGAAACCAATCCCTGTACAATGGAGGCTGTACATCTGGAGAAAACAGAGTAAGCATGCAACAGAAGTTTCAGATCTCTAGTTTCAGTTCCCATGCCTGGCCTGCATTGGACACTGACAGAGCTTGATATGGATGAGACCAGGGAGGGAGTCCACAAAGACTTGGCAGTATAAATATGACAGACCCTCAACTGTTTACATAGACATGTCCTCTCTCCTTTAGAAACACAACCACAAGTCTCTTTATGCCTCAATCACAGCTGTATCATATTTTTAAATCATGAAAGGACACAGTGAGATTATGATTCTTATGGAAAAATGTTTTATACAGAAGTTAAATCTGAGCTGAAGTTTAAAGAGGTAGGTACTTATGGAGATGAGTGTGAAGGGCATTTTAGAAAGAAGGAAAAGGAAAAGTAAAGGCATAGAGAGTGGGGGCCAAAATGATTATTTGGAAAAGGAAAGAAAGTAAAAAAGAAGGGAAATTAATATTTATTGAATGTCTACAATGTTCCAAAAACTTCAGCAAGTGCTTCCAAGTGTCATATAATTTAATACTCACAAAAACTTTTCAAGTATCATTATCCTCCATTACTGTGAAGATAATCGTACACCAGTGAGTTACTTAGTATTTGCATTTTACAGATAAGAATCCTGACTATTCAGAGAATATCTTGTGTGACAGGAATTTACAACACACAATGAATATAAGAAGAAGCTAAAAAAGGTAACTAAATTAAAGAAGTCTTTGATTTTTGTATTGGTTTTCTATAGCTGTGTAATAAATTAGCACAACTTTAAGGCTTAAAACAACACATATTTATTATCTCAAAATTTCTGCAAATCAGAGGACTCTGGGCACAGCTTAAATGAATTCTTTGTTAGGGTCTCACAGGTTACAATTAATATAGGGGTCAGTTGTATTCTCATCTGGAGGGCCAAGTAGGGAATATCCCACTTTCCTGCCCAAAGAGTTGTTGGCACAATTTAGTTTCTTGCAACTGTAGGATTAAGGATCAGTTGCTTTTGCTGGCTGTTGGCAAGAAGCTACCCTCAGCTCCTAGCTGCTGCCCCCAGTTCCTAGAGAGTGACCACAGTTTCTTGCCATGTGGGTTACCCTGTTATGGCCACTTACCTGGAGGCACCAAGAAAAGTCTCTAGAGTATTACACTAGCAGAATGTAACATAATCATGGAAATTATGTACCATCACCTTTGCTGTATACTATTCGTTAATAGCAAGTTACAGAATTCACCCACACTCAAGGCATACACAGAGGTGAGGGAAAGTGGAGAAGAACCCCAGAGTCTGTCTACAATGATTGCTATGCTAGGAAAATTAAAATTCTGTCTGAAACAATTAGAAATTCATAAAGGACTCCTGATTAGGGGTGAAAAATGATCAGAGTTGTGCAATAAATAAATAAATAAATAAATAAACATACATACATAAATAGAGAAAATTCAGCTTTGCTTCCAAATAAATACAGGTATTAAAGAAACAGATCTTGAAGGTATTGCCTTGATTGCCTCTCTAATGTGAGGCCGTACCTCCTGGGCTGCTCAAAAAGCACTTTCCTCTGGTCATTTGCAAACTGAGGAGCCCATGAGTTGCCTATGAGATACCCATTCCATGTGAAGAATTAACACTATCTCCTCCCTATGTGTCCTGATGACCATGAATAACAAGTATAAGGAAAGTAATAAAGGAAAATAGCATGATCCCTTGAGAGACTCCTGGTTGCTAAGACACATGATGCCTTGGGAATTTGGCACTGATTGAATTTTGCACATTGGTACAGTTTGTAAATTGGTCTACGGGGTCAAACAAGACTCAGAGAAAATAGCAACTTGTAGCAGAGGTGACATGTGATATTTAACCAGGGGACAACCTTAAGTAAAGTCTATGCCTAGGTTCCCAAGCAAGAGAATTAAGTGTTGAATTGTACCAGAGGAAGACACACAGTGAAATCAGCTAAGGAGCAGATTAACCTAATCATAAACCAAGCATGTGGCAACTATACTGATAATTGCACTCTAGTGAGTCACTTATAATTCCATTACAGTGCACATTAGTCACCCTGCTGCCCTACTTGCCCAAAATATACTGCAGATTGCCAGTGTAACAGCTGTTCTCTGCTTTGTAAAGGTTATAAATGTTGTGGAAACAAAGAAGAATAAAGTATATACCTTCTTGCATTCTGCTAGCTTGACTGCTAGGAGTAACTCAGTATTTTCTCTACTTAATAAATGAAAATACATCCCATGGAGAGCCTGTTTATCTTTACAGATGTTTAGGATTTAAAAAAAATGTTTCCCAAGAACTAACTAGATTATCTTAGTTTCTGTTATCCAGTGTAACTTTTTCAGTGACAGGAAGGGCAGTGAGACTAATGAAGATGACTCTTCAATGGGAGTGATGACAGAGAGCATCAAATTCTCATCTTGGGGGAGATTTCTTGGTGAAGTTGCTGATGTAAAAACAAGGCAAGGATCTAGAATTCTCTGAAATATGATAAAAGAACCTAGCTGATACTGCACAAGGTGTGAAATAATTGTAAAATGTGATCTCTATCGGAGATGGGAACTGAGTTTTGAAAATAAAAATTTGTTCATTCAACAAATGTTTCTTGTGACCCTGAATTTTTATACACCCTGTATTACACATGGGAGCTCTGAATGGATTAAATCTTTACTCTCAAGGATTCATAATTTAATAGCAATAATAAACATGCAAGTAAATAATAAAAATAAATTGTAGTAGTATTTCAATGAAGTATGCACATCATATACCAAAGTAAACTGTTCCTGCTGGAGAAAGATTTCAAAAGAAAAAAAAAAGGGTGATACTTGAACTGTATTTTAGGGGAAAGTATGGTTTTGACAGGAAAGGGAGGACAGAAGGTCACATTATCATGCACTCATATTATGGGTGCACTCATTTTATGCTTAAAGCAACTCAGAGTCCTGGAGTTTCCAAAATAGGTTTCACTGGGGTAAATATGAGGTGTCAGCTGGACTGCCTTCCTTCTGGAAGTTCAAGGGGGTAATTTTGCCCTGCCCTTTCCAGCTTTTAGAGGTTGCCTACCACATCACTCCTAGCTCTGTTTCCATCATCACATTGCCAAGCAATGCCCTGCAGTTTAAGCCCCTGCTGCTCAGTGTCGTAGCATATATATATATATATACACATATATATATATACACATATATATATATGTGTATATATATATATACTGATTTATACATAAATCATGACCTGAGCCAAAGGCAGATGCTCAACCACTGAGCTACCCAAGTGCTACCCAGGGGCTAGCTGGTTTAAGAGTTCAGTCCTTATCAGACTGACACTTATTATTTCCCCACTTCCCACTTATGTTCCTTACACTTCCCCCAAAACAAACTACTTCCACTGGAATCAATTCTTACTTCTAGAGAAACCCAAACTAAAATAAATCCATGTGGTAGGCCACTGCAAATTTCTTTGTGGTGATAGGGAAATAAAATGTAGAGAGATTAAATAGCATCTTTAAATTTTCATAGCTGGAAGCTGTAAAGCCTACTCCAGAGCCTTTATTCTATTAGCATATCATTCTGCTGCTTATGGTTAATGTAACAGTAGCTGTAGCAGTAGCTTCATTAAGTAATAACAGCAATAGTAATGATACTATTACTAATTAAAATTATTAACCAGCACAAAAATAATTACAATAACAAATCCCTCCAAATCTAGCATTCTAACAACATGGGGCAGGTCTTCAGAATAGACACCGTTCTTTTATGTGGTCATGCCATTTCAGTTTTGCAACAAACTGGTGTATGATATCACCAGATAAATTCTTCAGGGGGAGGAAATAGCAGCTATTCTGATAATTTCAGTTATGCAGGTTCAAAGCACAGAGGCCAAATGTACTTTGTCTTGTCCTGTTTTGTACTTGCAGAAACCTAGCTGAAATGCAGAACGTGCAGTAGCTTATGCCAAGTGATGAGGCTGAAAATACACATAAGTAGTGCGGCAGTGCAAGGCAAGGCCCTGGGCAGGCAATTAGTCCATCTAATTAGTCCACTGTTGCACATCTCAGAGCACCAATGTATTCTTTGGGACATGGGAAACTCCCTCTGTATTCCTGTCTCAGGACCTTTTGAATATTTTTTTTCTTAAGATTTTATTTAAATTCAAGTTAGTTAACATATAGTGTGTTATCATTTTCAGGGGTAGTATTTAGTGATTCATCAGCTGCATATAATACCGAGTGCTCATTACATCAAGTACCCTCCTTAACACTCATCACCCATTTAGCCAACCCCCCACCCACTTCCCCTCCGGAAACCTTTCAGTTTTTTCCCTATATTTAAGAGTCTCTTGTGGCTGCCTCCTTCTCTGTCTTTATCTTATTTTTCCTTCCCTTCCCCTATTTTTATCTTTTTTGTTTCTTAAATTCCATATATAAGTGAAATCATGTGGTACTTGCCTTTCTCAAAATTTTTATTTCACTTAGCATAATACACTCTAGTTCCATCCACACCATTGCAAATGGCAAGATTTCATTCTTTTTGATGGCTAAGTAATATTCCATTGTGTAATATATAGATATATACACAACATATATACATATACATATATGTTACATTATATATGAGGTTATATATATATATATATATATATATATATATATACACACACACACACACACACACACACACATCCTCTTTTTTATCCATTCATCAGTTGATGGACATTGGGCTCTTTCCATGTTTTGGCCTGGATAGTGCTGCTAAAAACACTGGGGTACATGTGCCCCTTTGAATTACTATATTTTTATCCTTTGGATAAATAGCTAGTAGTGCTATTGCTGGATCATAAGATAGTTTTATTTTTAACTTTTTGAGGAACCTCCATACTGCTTTCCACAGTTTGTATTTCCACCAACAGTATAGGAGAATTCCCCTTTCTCTGCCAATACCTGTTGTTTCCTGAGTTATCAATATTAGCCATTCTGACTGGTGAGAGATGGTATCTCACTGTGGTTTTGATTTGTATTTTCCCAATGGTGAGTGATGCTGAGCATCTTTTCATGTGTCTGTCATTCATATGTCTTCTTTAGTGAATTGGCTTCTGCCCATTTCTTGACTGGATTTTTTATTTTTGGGGTGTTATGTGTGATAGCCTCTTTATAGATTTTGGATACTAACTCTTTATCTGATATGTCATTTGTAAATATTTTCTTCCATTACATGGGTTGACTTTTAGTTTTGTTGTTTCCCTTATTGTACACAAGCTTTTATCTTGATGAAGTCCCAATAGTTCATTTTTGCTTTTATTTCCCTTGTCTCCAAAGACATGTCTAGTAAGAAGTTGCTGTGACTGAGGTCAAAGAGGAAGCCTGTGTTCTCCAGGATTTTGATGGAATCTGGCCTCACATTTATGTCTTTCACCCATTTTAATTTTATTTTTGTGTATAGCATAAGAAAGTGGTCCAGTTTCATTCTTCTGCATGTGGCTGTCCAGTTTTCCCAGCACCATTTGTTGAAGGGACTTGGATTTTCTTTCCTGCTTTGTCAAAGATCAGTTGATCATATAGATGGGGCTCCATTTCTGAGTTCTCTATTCTGTTTCACTGATCTATGCATCTGTTTTTGTGCCAGTATCATTCTGTCTTGATCACAGCTTTGTAATATAGCTTAAAGTTCAAAATCATGATGCCTCCAGCTTCGGTTTTCTTTTTTCAACATTACTCTGACTTGGGGTCTTTTCTGGTTCCATACAAATTTTAGACTTATTTGTTCCCACTCTGTGAAAAATGCTGGTGTTATTCTGACAGGGATTGCACTAAATGTGTATTGCTTTGGGTAGTTTAGACATTATAGCAATATTTGTTCTTCCAGTCCATGAGCATGGAATATTTTTCTATTTCTTTTTGTCTTCCTCAATTTCTTTCATAAGTGTTCTATAGTTTTCAGAGTACAGATCTTTTACCTCTGGAATATTTGATATCTTTCCTTGAGCCAACTTCTAGTTTTGAGAGCTTAAATTAATAAAGCAAATCAAGTTACACTCCATTCAGATTGGTTAAGAGTATCTCAATTTAAAATAGTTTATTATGGGCAGCCCGGGTGGCTCAGCGGTTCAGTGCCGCCTTCAGTCCAGGGCGTGATCCTGGAGACCCGGAATCGAGTCCCACATCAGGCTCCCTGCATGGAGCCTGTTTCTCCCTCTGCCTGTGTCTCTGCCTCTCTCTCTCTCTCTCTCTCTCTGTGTGTGTGTGTGTCTCTCGTGAGTAAATAAATAAAATCTTTAAAAAAATAGTTAATTAAAGAAATAGAATTTTTATCTTTCAGTTTGTTGTAACAGTTTGTGTGGAAACCTCCATGAAATATCAGAAAGGGAGACAGAACATGGAAGACTCTTAACTCCGGGAAACGAACTAGGGGTGGTGGAAGGGGAGGTGGGCGGGTGTGGGGATGACTAGGTGGTGGGCACTGAGGTGGGCACTTGACGAGATGAGCACTGGGTGTTATTCTGTATGTTGGCAAACTGAACACCAATAAAAAATAAATTTATTAATTTAAAAAAAAAAAGAAACTTCCATGGATCCCAGTTTAAATGCAGAAGTTAGATCACATGATTACTGAGATATTTCTTATTCTAACATTTTAAAAAAGAGGCATACGTAATACACTCAGTTTGTTTCCTAATTCCCACACCTAGAGAATGACTTATGTGAACATAAACCACATCCTCCAGAAGCCCTGAGACACTGTTTCTCAAGCTTTAATGCACATAGGAATCACCTGGGGATGTGTTAAAGTGCATATTCTAATTCAGTAAAACTCTGGTGGGCACTCAATTTTGCACTGGTGATGTCCATTCCTGCTACAAATGTCACATTTTGGTACATAGCCCTCACATGGGTTTCTTAACTTTGCTCACGGTCTCTATTCTACATTCAGGAGGAGTCTTTCAGCTTATCCTGAGCAGGAACTAAGAGGAAAAAAATAAGGTAATAGTTGGGAGGATAATAAGTATGCCTCCAGAACAACCACTCCAGACAGAGTGGAGCCCTTTATATATTTGCTCATCCCTATGCATGTGCAAGCCAAAAAATAAGTGGGAACTGTCTGAAGATTCCTGGCACTAGAAGCCACCAAACATAGCACAGGGCTACCCAGAACAATCACAGAGTCTCTCCAACAATGTGTGTGTTGCTCCACACACATTGTACTTAGACATCCTGCCCTGCTGCTCAGAGTAAGAATTATATTCACTTCAGTATCCCAATTCATTGATTTAAATGTTCATTGTCCATGGCTACCATGCATGCTCACTAATAGGAATGCCATGTTGACCTTGATTTAATTAATTCACACCTAAATCCTCAATACCAAGGGGTGAAAATCCCTGGCCTCCTGAAACTCAGCTGTACAGAGGCTGTCACACAACCAACACTAAGTAAGTGTGAAACTAAAAGCTAATTCACTATGCAGAAAACGGTTTCTTCATAACTACCTCTCATATATGTCCAAGTAGTGACATTTTAGCAACCAAGAAGTAATGACATCTTATCACTCATATCATTTAGTAAAGAAGGGCATATGAGTGACCCCCACAGTTATTATCATTTTTAAGTGGGAAAATATGTGCCGTGTGTGTTATTTTTCTTTCTCAAAGTACCTCATATATAAAAGGTATTATTTACCATTTTGCTAAAAAAAAAAACCTGGTTTCCATAGTGTCATTCAGGTACTTAGTAGAAAAGCTGCAATCTCTTTAAGATCATGTAGATACTTTAAATATGGAGAATTTTCTTCTCAGGTAGCTATCAATAGCATATATTCCAAAACAGAAATAGGCAAACCTTTAGTGTAGAAAAGTCTGGCTACAGTATTAAATATAAGAGTCTGAAAATAGGCTCTAGTCTTACTCATAGCCCTGATACCTCTCAGAGGTATCAGAGAGCCCTGATAGCTCTCTGGGCTTCTGAGGGAAAAAAGAAAAAAGAAAGTTCTCTGGGCTTCTGAGGGAAAAAGAAAAAATGGTAGAAGTGAGATATAGATAGATATAGATAGATATAGATATAGATATAGATAGATATAGATATAGATATAGATTAATGCATCATGATATATCTATATATACATATACACACATATGTATAATGATATATAATTATATATATATGGTATATAAACACACACAGGAATATTACTAAGCCATAAAAAAGTATGAAATCTTGGCATTTCAATTACCTGGATAGTGCTAGAAAATATGACACTAGGTGAAATAAGCCAGTCAAAAGAACACAAATGCCATGATTTCATTCATCTGTAGATATTAAGAAGCAAAACTAGTGAGTAAATGGAAAAAAAGAAAAAAGAGAAAGGCAAAACAAAATAGACTCTTAAGTATAGAGAACAGAGGGATGGTTACCAGAGGAGAGGTGGTGATGGGGTTATGGGTGAAAAAGTTGATGGGATTTAAGGAGTGCACTTATGTGATGAGCACCGGGTTTTGTATGAAGTGCTGAATCGCTGTATTGTACAACTGAAATGAATATTATACTGTATGATAACTGGAATAACAAAAAAACCTACAACAAAAGAAAAAAATAGTAAAATACTATTTTTGGCCCTCAGACCCCTAATCTGAGTTCATCTGGATCCCCCAGATTTGACTTCCCTCAACCTAAATATCTAAATGTCTTCTCTCTCCTTTACTTATACTCTCTCTATACTAATTCTTCATGGTTATTCAACCAAGTAGGTTTATATTCAGATGATGGTAAAGAAAAAATCATTTTACCACTTACTGATGGGCACAGTAAGTATTCATTTAGTCATCCATTCATTCAATTTATTTATTTAAAGTATACTCTGTCCAAAATGCTGTGATAGGTTCTGCAAGGAATAAAAATATACAGAAGACATAGCCCACATAATCAATACATATTACCTATTAGATAGCTAAAAGGAAATACTACAGAAACACGTTATTCTAACATTTGGGAGTTTCTTTTCTTTGAATGTTTATTTTTATCTGCCATGATACAGAAAATATATAATAAAATGGGAAAAAATAAATAAATACTGAGAAGGGCTTAGCAATGGCACTTGTTCTGGGTAATAGTGATAGCTGCATTAGTAACTCTAGTCAAGTCTTATGGGAACCATTTTTCATTGCAGTGACTTTTCATATCTCCGTCTTCATTTATTATGTGCTGATTTTATAACATGACCTTCAGAGGACAAGCCTTTTTCTAAGGTCTGTCCCACTTTTCCTCTTACTTGACAAACTTTTACTGAGAGATCATAATAGTTGGTAACATTTATGGAATTCTTTCCATGTTCCAGTCATTATTCCAAGCTTTATATATATTAACTCATTCATTAATGTACTACAGGTATCACCTTAACTTTCCCCTATAAATAAATGACGACCAGCTAAGATCTCAATTCTACAACCATATCTAAACTTCCACCACTTCAATAAGCAGCTCTACAAGATATTCCACAACCTCTTCAATCATATGGGGGACCAAAAAAGGTTTGTTATCTTCTCAAAAACCTGTCCCTCTTTCTTTAGTGTTATCTTGGGGGAGGACTCCACAACTATTTAGCTGATCTCACCATAGGTTTCTTTCTTTTCCTCTAAGTTTGCATTGGATTAATTCATTGGCAAGTTTTATAGACTCCAATTAACAAAAGAACTTTTACATCCTCCCAGTGTTCCCCCACCACAAGAGTGGTGGATTATTTCAATAGTCTTGTAGAAGTTTCCCCTGACTCCTGTAGAAAACTTGAACTGCCAGACTAATTTTTCTAACATATTTATATCACTCTTTTGCTTGAAAAGTTTCCACATTTCTCCATCACATATCATTCAGGGATTAAAAAACAAACAAAAACAAACAAAAAACACTGTATGTGTAGACAAATGCCAATTCAGACCCACCTGGCTCTAGCATAGGGTTACCTTAAATTATGTTAGTCATGACTTTATAACTTGACTTAATTACTGGACACCGAGCATAGGTCTTTGTTTATTTCTACAGGGTCATGAAAAAAAAATCTTTAAAAAAGATGGGATTTGAAATCAAACACTAGGACACAGAGTTCAAGGGATAGTTTCTGTGATTCACTCACTGTTCCCTGGATCTTTTAAGGTCTCATTAAAGTATAGACAGACTTGATTTTCAGAATTTCATTTTTATGAACAAATTATTTGAGTTAAAAATCTGTATTTTTAAAATTTAAACATTAAAACTTTAAAATATTAAAACATTAAAATTTGGCATCATGAATTACTCATAATTTAATACAATAAAACCAAGTGACATATAAGAAAATGGATATTATTCCAAGTATTCAATTTTGCTAATATTCTCAATATTCTTATTTGCTTTAAAACAATATTTTAAGTATAATAATTAGGCTTAATTTTGATTTTTGATGTGGTTCCAAAGAAGCTAAAATAGCAAAATGAGACATTATGAAATCCATCTACTTCTCTTTCTACATAGAAAAATACATGCCTTATGCTCTCATTGAAAAAAATAATAATAAGGATAACTTGGGATTGAGGTATTTGAAATGAGGGGTTTTTTTCTGCATAATGATTGGTAATGACTTATAGTAAGATGACATACAGGTTGTTGACTTTATTATATTTTTTATACATAGCATTTTCCTATAATGCATAAACAGAAATTCCACCCCTCCCATAAGACTTGATGCAACCTCTGTATCTCTTGAATTTCTATACTTTTTTCTTTAATATAGGCTGTTAAAGTGTGTCTCACTAGAATATGTGACCCAGTTCTTGACTCACAAATTTCAGTTCAGTCAAGTTCTCCTGCTGTTATACTTTACAAACATCTCAGTGAAGTTTCCATCAATAAGCTGTTACAAACACTAAAAGATAAAAATATTGTTTCTAACAATACATAACTCATTTTTTTGTGAAATATGTAGAATTTGTCAACAAATCTGCCTTCGATACCAAACATAAGAGACTACAGTCACCTATCGGAGCAGAAGCACTGTAAACAGAAATATCAATATGCTAGTGAGGGCAATCCAGTGGGCTCCTGAAGCTACAGTTTCAGTTTTTAGTTATGTAGTTACATAGTCTTATTAGCTCACCTTTACTATATTTTGATCCTCTTTCAAAAGGGTAGTGTCAATGTGGTGAGGCGTATGAATCTAGATAGAAGTGTTTCCTCATAATCTCTCCCTCTAATGCCCCATAAAGCCTCACTCTTTCTCTATGAGTATCCATTCTTCATGCTCCCTTTACCCACTGTTGTCCCATTGTCAATGTTTGAATGTTCTGTGCCAAAAAAGGTTGAAAAGAAGTTATTCTCAAACTAACTAGGCTCAAGCAACAGAAAAGTCAGGATTGGAAAAGTTAGGATTAGAAGTCAAAGCATGTATTATTATAGCCACGGTAGAAGGACTGTGTGTATGTGTACCTTATCTCTTTCTTTATCTATTGATATATCTATCATCTATCTATCTATCTATCTATCTATCTATCTATCTATCTATCATCTATCAACAAGAGGGACAGAGGGAGAGGAAGAGAGAAAAAGAAAGTAAGCAAGCTATTAAACTATAGGCAAATATCCCCAAAAGGTGCTTGAAATGTGGATTCACCTATGATGTACAAACTGAGTTATAGGGTACAGGGAAGAAAAAACATGTTCACATGCTGAACTGATGACAATGTACTTTTTTCAACACTGGCTAATTTTTTTTCTATCTATCTATCTATCTATCTATCTATCTATCTATCTATCTATCTATTCATTCATGAGAGACACAGAGAGAAGCGAGACATGGGCAGAGGAAGAAGCAGGCTCCTCATGGAGAGGCCGAGGCAGGACTCAATCCCAGAACCCTGGGATCACAACCTGAGCCAAAGGCAGATGCTCCACCACTGAGCCACTCAAGTGCCCCATCATTGGTTATTATGTAATTTTTTGAGATTTTATTTATTTATTCATGAGAGATACAGAGAGAGAGAGAGAGAGAGAGAGAGAGAGAGAGAAGCAGGCTCCATGCAGGGAGCCCAATGTGGGACTCGATCCTGGATCCCAGGATGCCACCCCAGGATGAAGGCAGGCATTAAACTGCTGAGCCATCCAGGAATCTCTGGTTATTATGTATATATATCAGTCTTGCAATTTTCTGGAACAATGCTCACATCTTGATAGGGACTGGGGGACTGATTGAGGGGTGAGTGGGGTAGAACTTGTGATTCTAAACTGCATCTGTCATAGATGTTGGACATTTGGATGAAAGAAAGGATGAGAGAGAGACCTGGATTAAACCTGATTAATCCAGATCCCATTGTAATGTGTAACAATTAGAATTCTATTGTGGAAAAATGTATGCGTGTGGAAAAATGGTCATTTTTGCAAAGTGAGAGTAATTTTTGTCCGTTGTTCATAAAGGAATTTGTTAGTTTGAGCACTCCTTAATTTGAATTTCTTTTAAATTTTACATTTTGGGGTTATTTCTATAATTTTTATTGCAAACGTGTTTTAAAATTCAGGATTTATTTTTTAACTAGATTAATCTATGTTAACTAACTTTGTACCCAGTTTTGACCCAATCTGAACTGAATATGATTTGGGCTTATGCATAACTTCCATTTCTTCCACTACCACAATCATTTGAGAAATAATTGCAATTGTTTTTCAAAAGAGTGCACTACTACTAAGATGTTTATTAATAGTGATGTATAACTTATATAACTATTTATATACATAACTTCATTTCATCTTCACGTGCATTGATTGAGGTGAATAAGATTGTTGTTTCCCTTCTACAGAGAACAGACCAGACAGTTAGAAAGATTAAGTAACCAGGGTACATTTTTCAGGTTCAGAGTGAAGCTTTAATAGTGGAATTAGTGACAATTAGCAGCAATGTGATTTTGTGGAAAGGGTCAAAGAAATGTGGATTCTGCGCCATCCTTTGAAAGTTACTGTGTGACTTTGGCAGGTGATTAAACCCAGTAGCTTGAACTCTATTGGCTGTCACACAGAGATAACTACCTCACAGGAATACCATTAATGTAGAAATAATATATTTAAAAAGCAAATATATGGGCATGGTGCTTACTTATTATGTAAGCAATATATTTTCATTCATATTACTGTTACCACCCTTCCTGTTGAAAACTTAGAAGTATGTCTTTTCTTCACATTCAAAAAACATGAAAACCAGGCTTCTCATCATGGAACCTCTCTCTGTCTCAGTGCTGGGGTTTAATGAAATAGATCTAGAGGAATAGCTCTTGGCTTTGACACTTTCATAGCAGAAGAACAATTTTTCTGAAAACCTTCAGCTGAAAAGTCTATACCTAAATGGGCAGGGGTAAATTCTCTTTTTTAAAAATGATTAAAAAGTACAACAGAGTAAGAGCCAAACTAGGTTTGAGACATTTTAGAGTCTAAGACGTCCTAAACCTGCTTAGTTCCAAAGATGCTCATGGAGGCACCCAGAGTAGACCAAATCAAAAGACTTTATAGCAGGGTTCTTAGACCCAAAGCCAGCAATGGCAAAGTCATATAAGCTTATTGGAGAAACAGTCTCACAGGCCTGTAAGTTTCAGAGAAGCCATTATACCACCCTGGGTACAACAAGGCAAGAACTTCTGCCCGAAGCTTTAGTGTTGCTTAAGAAACATAATATACTCCCAGTTTCTTTCCTTTAAACAAAATGTCAATAGTAGGCATAGGATTCTACATATTTTAAAGGAGAACTGTTGTCTTTCTTCTGACTACCACCTAAAAAAGCTGATAGGGAAGTAAGTACCTTGGACACTTGGCGCCACAAATGTTTATTTTTAATTAATCAATTAATACTGAAAACACAACAGAAGACCAAAGTAAATAGAAGTTGGACACCCAGTGAAAGAGAGCCGACTAACTTTAGTGAATTCCACCATGCAAACACAATAAAAAAATTCAAATGTTACTAGCCTAGATAGTCATCAAAAACCACAGAAGAATATAAAATACTATTGTTTTGATATTCTGAAGAGGTTCCTCAGGTTGAATTGCCAACCTTGGACTGAAAGACATCCAATTAACTTTTCCAGATCTTATTTTGTATTCATTTATCTTAGAAAAGAACGAAATTAAAAAAAAAATTTACTCTTTTGTAATATCTTATTTCCTTATGCACTCTCTGTTCTAGATGGTGCTTCAGGTATCATCATTCCATAATTCATTTGTATGTTAAGTCTCCTTAATATCTTCACTAGTAGATTACCTGTGTTATATTTAATTAAGGGATAATTATAGGACGTTGACATAATAAAGCACTCAGATGAATGAGCAATTCACTTTCAAGTGAAAAGCATTTAGATGTATCTGTGCAACTGGAAAGTAATCTCTGAATGAGAGGAGTTCAGGCTTGGGAAATGATAGTGATCTTCAGAGACAACAGACATATATCTGACTTTGAAAGGTTAGAAATATTCAGAATCTCTCTCTCTCTCATTTACAGAGGAACAGAAATTCCAAATTATCAGCATAATTTAAATGTGCCCTGTTGACTTAGATACAGAGTCGTTCATGATCTTTTACATGTTTTAGAAATGACAAAGCAGGAAATACAGAAGCATATAATAAAACCACAAAGTAAGAAATATTCTATTGCAAAAGTTAGATTAGCAGAGAGCACAATCAGAGATTTTATATATATATATATAATATATATATATTATATATATATAAAATATAATTGTTTATATATATATAATATATATATATAAATAAATATATATATAAATATATATAAATAAATAAATATATATATATAAATAAACATATAAACATATAAACACACACACACACCACACTAAACCTGTTTTATAGGTTGACAATTTTTGTGTCAGAAGCAGAGATTCTACCGTAGTGGAAAGGATACATGACAAAGCTGAAACGCAGAATATACATGCTCATTAGTTTTAAATAAGAGAATGCTACAAGATCTAGACTGTGCCTTTGGAACTGAAGATAGGATTAGCATTTTTAAGTACGATTATCAGGGATATTTCAGGGTAATCATACTCTGATGTTAGTTCAGGGCTGGGTCCTAATTAGTAAAATTTGATGTCAAAGAGAGCTATTCAATAGAGTCTAAGTAGTTTCATTTTTGAAATCAAGAGCATGTTGTATTTCAATATGATCATGAATACATCATAAATAATTACATTCTTTACAGTACAATTGTGAATTTCTGTTTTGGGACAGGAATGCAAAAATTTCCACTGTCTTCACCTTGGGAATGAATGGATCTAGAGAATAGCATCATTTTCTATAAATAAGATTCAACTAGTAATGTTCTAATTATGTATTCGAAGTAGGTACATGCCATAATACAAGTTTTATGGTCATTTCTAAATAGCCTTCTCTAATTTGTACTGCTTATCATACTGATTTGGAATCAATATTAAAAATCAGGTGTAATTATCTTTAAATATCAACTGCCATCTTGATGGAATTTTGAAGGATCTAAAGTCATGCATCCTATAGGTAAAGAATCACAGAACAAACACAATTTTGTTATCCATGTCCACTTAGGAACAAACTCTAGTTGTCTAAATTGCAATTGACCATTAGTATACCTAAAATTGTGCTTATTAAATAATCAAAGAAAAAATAGATAGATAGATAAATAAATAAATAAATAAATAATCAAAGAATGGCACTTAGTAGTCAGTGGCCTATCACAATCCGTGGCCCTTCTTCATGTCTACTGCTCCTTCCATCTCCAGACTCTTTCCTTTATAACTACCAATCATTTTTAGCAAGTAGCAGTTAAGATTACAGTGAGCCAAAGAAGAGACACACACACACCAAGCAATGTCAAAAGCAATAATAATAATATTTATAACTTAATTAATCTTATGTACTAGTTCCTGGGTACAAACTTTATATCATAGTATTGTTTGGCAAATTAAATGTTATAAAGAATGCAAATGGTTTATTATTTACTAACCTCATTTATCAGAAAAGGATACCAAATTGGATGATGTGCCCAAGATCCCACAAGTTGATGAGCTGAAATCAAACGTTAGTATTAGGACTCCAAAATTCGGGTTCCACCACTATACTTGAATTTGAAAATAGCACAGTCAATTTTTAAAACTGCCTGAAAGTAAACTGATTAGTAAGTGATTTTTCAAGGCCTAAAAATGACTTTGACCATGTCAGTTACATGGTGAAATTAAAAAAAGATGTAGAAGAAATGTTTTTTCCTTCTCAAATTAAAAAAAAAAAAAGTTGTGTATCTTTCACTCAGTCCAATGAAAATATATTCATTTATTCAAAAAATATACTTTTAGAACCTACTACATGCTGTGCCACATACTGCTCTAAGTACTTCAGTTAGTACTTGAGTAGTCACCTTTGTAAAGTTATATTCTATGAAAGAAAGACATTATAATATGTTATAAAGTAATTTTTTTAAATCAACGTATTTATTTTTAGAGAGAGAGAGGGAATGTATGAGGAGGGATGGGGACAGAAAGAATCTCAAGCAGACTCCCCACTGAGCACGGAGCCCTCTGCCAGTGCTGGGCTCCATCTCACAACCCTGAGATCATGACCTGAGCCAAAATCAAGAGTCAAACATTTAACTAAGTCACTACTACCTCCAAAAGGTAGTAAACTTTATAGAGAAAAGAAAAATAGGAAGGAAGGGTGATGAGGAGTTGCATTCTAAGTTGAGTAGAGCTGAAAATCCATATAAAACATATCATATGAGCAAAAACTTGAAAATAATGAGGGAGCAAGTCTTATAAACACTTGAAGGAAGAGCACCTCATGCAGAGATAACATTAAGACAAAGGCACTGATACAGGAAAATGCCTGGCATATTCAAAGAGCCAGGAGACCAGCATGGAAGGAACAAAAATGGCAAGAGACGCAGTTGGAATAGACAGAAGCCAAGAAATTAATGGGAAGACAGATCTTATAGGGCATGTACACCATGAAAAGGGCTTTGACCTTTATTCTGAATGAGATGAAGAAACATCAGAGAGTTTTGAACAATGGAAGGACATGATGAAATTTACATTTAATAGTATCACTCTGGATTCTCTGTTGAGAATAGGCTCCAAGGGGGTAAGAAAGAAACTGAGAAAAGAGGGAGGCTAATGGTAGTGCTTTGGTTGAGAAATGAAGCAGTCCCATCGTGATGGCAGTGAGGTTGGTGACAAGTAGTATAACTGAAGATCTTATTTGAAGATAGGGACAAGAGGATTTGCCAGAGGATTTGATGTGAACTATGAGTTTCCTTTTCCACATGTTGAGCTTGAGATGCCTATTAGACATCAAAATAGACATGAGACGGCAGTTAAAACACGTATTTGACATGTTAAGGAGATCAGGTTGGAAATGAAATTTTAGGAGTCATCAGCACATGGACATAATTTAAAGTCACAGCACTTGGATAAGTGAGTATCGACTGAGAAATAAAAAGCTCAAAGGACTGAATCTTGGGACATTCTCAAGAAGTCTGGAGGTCAGGAAGAGGAAAAAAGAACCAGTAAAGAAAAATGCAAAGGAGGGGCCCACTGGCCGTAGAAAACCAGAAGTGTACACTGATGTGTGAAACAAAAGCAAAAGAAAAATTAAATTTCCTTACTATCTACAGCCCATTGACAAGTCCTTGAAACAGGCAGAGTGACATTCCTCTAGGAACTCAGCTGCCTCCATGTTCATACTTTGCTAAGGGCAAAAGGCAATCTTAGCCCGACTCCCAGGATCCTGTAAGTCTACTTTGACGTATGAAAATTCATTTGGAAAGTTCCTTTATCTTTACCCCCCAGATATGTTGGCAGTCATCCCCAAAGCATATGACCCACCAATGTATATCTGAAGGATCTCATAACTAAGGTTTTATTAGACAGTAATAAATGATGTTTTCCTTACAATGCTTAGCCCCCTCAAGGTCCGGGAAATCTTCTTTCCAAAATTCCTTAGAGATTTACGCTATCCCTAACCCCCTCCCAACTTAAAAGTATATAACTGACCACTTCTCATGACCCCAATGTAGCTCTTTCTGCCCACAGGTCCTGTCCCCAGGCTTTAATAAAATCACCTTTTTGCACCAAAGATGTTTTAAGAATTCTTTCTTGGCTGTCGGCCCCAAACCCTAACGTCTCCCTACATCACACACCACTGGGGAAAAGAAGTATTCATTACTAAAGGTCTAAGTAAGATCAGGACTGAGCATTAACTTTTGGATTTAGCAACATGAAAGTATTTGGTTATATTAGTTTCAGTGGAATGCTGGGAATGGAATGTTTATTAGAGTGGTTTTAAGGGAATCTGGGAAGAAAAGAATTAGTAGTAGTGAGCACTAATTCCTTTTTGAGCATTTTTCTCTAAGGACAAACAGTGAAATGGGGTGACACCTACAAAGGGCTTAAAATCAAAAGAATATTTTTAAGATATGAACATTAGTATATTCGAATGTTTGATGGGCTTGACCCGGGAAAGAGAAAATTCTGCTGATGTAGAAGAGACAGAGGAAAATTGTTTGAGCCATATGCCTGAGTAAGAGAAAGGGGCAGGATCTTAGTACAAGTGAAGAATGTACCCTTAAAGAGTAATAGAGTTAATAAAAGAAGGGAAGCCAGAATAGAATGTGTAGGTAGGAATGCTGGTAGAAGAAACGTGTGGCAGACATTCAGTGGCTTGATTTTTCCCAGCAAGAATCTCTTACTGGGAAAACAATAGGACCTCATGCAGAAGGCAACATTTTTGGTTTTCCTTTTGTCCCCACCACAGTTTGGCATTGTTTTTTTTTTGCTTGTTTGTTTTTTGTTTTTTGTTTTTGTTTTTGTTTTTGCTATACGTGTTGGGTTTTTTTCTCATCCATTTCAGTTTTAAATGCCTTTAACATACTTCTAAAAGACTTGAATGCCTTAGGGCCTTTGGTAGTAAATACCCTCATTGAGAAAGGCCGCACCAGAGAAGCTACAGCCATACTGGAATTCAGCCAGAGGCACCAGGAAACCCTCTAAATCTCTGACTCTGCATTCTTTTCAGCAGTAGCAACTTCCCACAGGGGGAGAACACTGGGGTTCCTGGCAATAGCTGCTGAAGGTGGAAATAACAAAGACGACTGAAAAATAACGTGAGAGGAGGCACTGTTGCTCAACAGGAGATGTCCCTTCAAAAAAACCCCTCTTCTTTTCAGTGTTAGTCAAGTTGGCAGAAGTACCAAAAAAAACCATTATAACCTGAGATAGACAGACGCTGTGCTGTTCTATTTATTCCCACTATTAACAATGTAGAATTTAACTCCTCTGACCCAAGAGGTAACTGCAGCCACCCCTGAAAATTATCCAGTTTTAACATTGTTTAGGAAGTGAGGATATGGGCAGAATTTACTGAATTTATTCATATTCAAAAAAATTTTCAGAAGCAAATATAGCCACTATTTCCTATGAAATAAGTTAAGTGAATCTTCTCTTGCTTATGTAAAGCTTCCATGTAACTGGAGAGTTTGAAATAATGGTGGGCTCTTTTGTCTTTAAGAAAAATAAATATCTTTTCTTTTAACTTTTAAAGATTTTATTTATTTTATTCATGAGAGACAGAGAGAGAGGCAGAGACACAGGCAGAGGGAGAAGCAGGCTCCATGCAGGGTGCCTGACGTGGGACTCGATCCTGGGACTCCAGGATCATGCCCTGGGCCAAAGACGGCGGCTAAACTGCTGAGCCACCTGGGGTGTCCAGGAAAAATAAATATCTTTCTGCATTTACAAATCCCATTTGCTGGTTTGCTAAAGGCAAAACTAAAAGATGATCTCCTATACATTTTTAAAAATTTTCTTTAAGCTTCTTTTAGGGAAGGTTATTGTCTCTGGCACAAGATCCTTACTGCAAACCACTATTACGTTCCACATTCTGCTAACAGTTTGGTCTAAGGAGAGAGATAATATGCGTCCTCACCACTGACAGAAAGAAGTGAAACGTATCTGTTAAATTCCTGTCCATTACCTCCATACATTTGCATATTCTTAAATGATTGGCTTAAACATAGGAGCATGGGAAATACTCTAATTCTGTCACAAATCATTTTTAGTCAGGTTTTTAGCTTAATCATTGAATATAGATGTGGATGACTGAATCTGACATATAATTAAGCATTCAGTCTATAGTTATTAATAACAAGAAGGTACAACTTGACTTATGTTGGCCCATTACTTATCTTTAACTTTACTCTGATATTTTTTTAAAGTTCAAGTAAGTAATATAAAAAAAAAAAAAAAAACTGAGGTTCATATAAAGATTTAAAGAAATTTTACACCACAGTGACTTGAGTCAAAAGGAGAAAAACACTTTTACATTTACATAAAACACCTATGAATCATCAATGACCTTTCAAAAATTGTCTTAAATATCTACTCCAAGACTCTTGGCTAAGCCACGATCAAAGAGCAATAAATGGTCTGCATGAACCTAAGTATGATTTGAAGCATTTTAACAATTCCATTCAGATGCTACTCTATTATCTAGACAAATTCATCATTATTTAGATGCATTATTTAGATGCATTATTTAGATGCATTATTTAGATCAACCTTGTAACCAGTACACATTATTTACTGGGTGTGTGTTGTTTTTCCTATAAGGGTTCTAGAACATGGATTAGAACTGTTCAGATGAATCCTCTTTGTAATACACACTTATAATTTCAATACCTTTTTATATACCTGTTTTTAAAAATACTGGATTGGCCCCTCAATCACCAGTGAGTTATCTGATGTGATACATGTTCATTTACTTTTTTTTTTTTTTTGGTTTGATTTTTGTTTTTCTTTCTGGTGCAGTGTATAACTTTGGGATATGTGCTATGCCTGTTACACTTCAAGCTTCTAGGAGGATTTAATCAAAAAAGAGGAAAAAAATGTTATTTTCAAATGACTTAATACAAGTCTCTTGACAGTATCCTATGCAGTGTTGCCATGTTCTTAGTAAACTCATAGGCACTTTTTTTCAATACACTGTGATTTCTCATAATAGTTCTTTTATAATCCTTGTACATTTAGCAAATGTTTCCTGTTTTAATCATTTTTTTCCACCAATCAGCTATTCACTTCTCTAACTCTCCTTTCTCCAATCTCATTTAGATAAGGCAATAGCTTAGATATGTTCAACAGCTCATCTCTGTCTCTTAATCATGTCTCTTCCCATTTTTTCATGTAGATCATATTCTCTTATTTTTTTTCATTTAGGTTTCCTATCTACCATTCACCTTATGTCTCTTTTCTTTGGTTCTTAGTCAATACAGAGAAGAGGGAAAGGAGAGAAAGAGAACCAACATTCCAAACTCATTCAATCAGGAAGGTACCACACGAGGTGCTTCATGTCTACTGTGCAACTTAATTTACATGGCAAACATATAATGTATTCAGTACACAACTGTGTATATCTTATATATGTGTGTATATATATACTAGGATTAAATACTCACTTGAAATTATAATTTATCCAAGTTATATATTTATTAAGTGGATAGAATTCAAACCCAGGTCGCTTGTCAAAACTTGTTTATCTCACTTTGCCATTGTCCTACCAATATCACTAAGAAGAATTTAGTTACAAACCACTTGTCCCAGTATTTCTGTTCCCAACAGGGTCCCTCTGCCTACTGTAGTGCCACTAGGACTTCCTCTTTTAGACATTGTTACTATTGGGCAGTTGGTGCTTGGAGCATCTACGTGTCAAAAAGTGATGTGCTCCTTGATACCTTCCACATGATGGTGGCTTATTCTATCTGGTGGTAAAGAAATGCTTTTTACCTTTTATTATTTTACTTTTCCAAATGGATATACAAAGAGTGTGGTTCATGCCCTAATATTGTCAGAGAGTTTGTTTTGCTTTGTTTTTAGTGAAACAACTTCTAGCACATAAGACTAAAATCTAAGCCCAAAGATATCTGGATCTGGCTACAAACCCAAGTGACCATCACTACAATAGAAATGAAGAATTTGTAGAGGTCATATTTGTTCACTTGACTCTTCCTTCTCTTATGACTCTGCTCACTGTGGTGTAAATTTTCTTTAACTCTTTATGTGAACCTCAATGTATTTATATTACTTATTTGAACTTTAAAAAATGGTGTATTTTTTTCTAAAAGACACCCCAGTCCCTCAAGCAAATGTGCTTCTAATAAGACACATCTCATACATATCAGTTGGAATAAAAATTACCAATGATAACTTATTTAAGTAATAATCTATGATAATTGCAGTTTTAAATCATAAAGTGGGGAAATATAGTTCTTAGCTATGATAAGTCTCTAATACATCTATAGAAACAGGCTGTAGGAACATAAATATATTTTCTTTTAAGATTCATAGACCAAAAGCAACTCAGCAATGAATCTAAGCCCATTCTGTGTGAGAAAGACATACATACGTTCTCTTTCCTCAGAGGTAGAAACCAGCCAGGATCTTATTATACTGTTATTTTCAAGGCAGATAAAACCCTTCAGGAAAGCTCAAGGATAAAGCAATCAACCACATTTTAAGAGTAATGCCACATGTGAGCTGCATACTTTAAGTATTGGGTAGTATATATATATATATATTTTTAAAATTAAGTCATTGATTCCAAGCTCTGACAACTCCACAGCTGATTTATGTTTCCTAATCAAAGAGCAATTAAATCATCTTATGCAAAAAATTCTCATCAATTAATGATATAGCATATGATTGTTATATGGGTTCAACTTTAAGAATCATCAGCATAATTGAGAAAATAATCTTTAATATCAAATATGCAAAAACTGATAGGACAATGATGTTAAGAGATCATAAGAATCAAAGACATTCAAACACAATTGTACTTAGAGAAAAGAAAAACACTGTGACCCTGAATTTGGTTCTTTCCTCTGGTGTCTTGAAAAACTATAATTCACATAATTTCACACCACTTTTCCATGACACATCCTATCGTTCCCTGCAAGTTAAGGACTAAGCTTTTGTATTCTATTCACGGACCTCAGGACATGAGCACACAGCTACCTCTAACTCTGAAATCAATACATGTCGGTCCATATGGAGAACTCAGCATGAGAGATGGTGGGGATGAAGAGCATCTTGGCTCCATATGTGCTCATAGAACCAACAATGTGTTGCTGTTATTAAATTTGTGAGACATTTCTCATACATTTTAAACCAACTTTTCAAGTACTATCTTGTAAAATAACTATCCTAAAAAATGTCTCCACATACCCACCTTCAGGATTGTCAGAACTAGTTGTGCCCATTAGAATGAATGCAAGGTTATGGAATTGATACAGGAAGAAGATACGGTCACTACCAGCCTCTTGGAGAATGCCTCAGGCTGAGGTGGTGGTAGGGGGAACTCATCTTGAAGAAGGAAAGAATCAATGTGCTTTGACTCCATCCTGGTAGAACTTGTAAGGAATAGCACTATAGGGGACACTGTGATGTGAGAGTATCACTCAATATTCTCATACCCAGATACACAAAAACTTTCATAGGTTCATTAACTTTTTCATTAACAATTTCATTCATTTATTTGTTTACTCATTCATTTTTATTGTGAATCCACTGTCTCAGTGAATCACAAAACAGACCAGATAGTTGTTAAAAACCTACATACCAGGCAGCCCGGGTGGCTCAGTGGTTTAACGCTGCCTTCAGCCCAGGGCCTGATCCTGGACACCCGGGATCGAGTCCCACGTCAGGCTCCCTGCATGGAGCCTGCTTCTCCCTCTGCCTGTGTGTCTCTCTGTCTCTCATGAATAAATAAATAAAATCTTAAAAAAAAAAAAAAAAAAAAAAAACGTACATACCACTCCTGATTCTTTCCCTCACACTTCCCCTACATTCAATTTTCTGGTTTCTACCTCTATGAGCCCCAAACATCACTACCTCCTGAAGGGATCTTCAATAGTCATCCTGACCTAAAATAGCCTTCCACAACCACTTTATTTCCATCACATCTCTTTGTTTATATATTTCCTTCTAATTGCTTAGCACCATCTGTCATATCATGTTTGTTCTCATTCATGTCCAATATTCCCCAAAAGCGACCTAAAAACAACTTTAAGTATTATGGGTATTGTATACATATTTATTGACTGAATGCTTTTGCTATATGTCTCAATTTCTCAAATTATTCAAGAGAAGGCTCTAAGGCTGAAACATTGCTGTTCATTTGGGAGACTAAAAAAAGTGAATAAATCTATTAAGAAGGCCCTCTGTCTCCTCAGTTGCAACAATACCTGTGTCAATGTAAAGAGAGATGATACCATGTCAAATCCCAGGAGCAATTTCTTGTTTTCTTCTGAATGGTAGTAGGAAAGTCAGTCACAATTGCATACTGAAATACTGCCTCATGAATTTATAGTGTTATGCATGGGAGAGGTGAAAGATAATGGAAATCAAGGATCCTACAGAGGAAGGACAGGCCCAGGAGTTCAAGATGATTCCATCAGAATAGGACTTAGAGGGAAAGGCATTTCCTCACCTTGTGATCTAAGAAAATAGAGTTACATTGGGCATAATCATTTATTCAACAAATATTTATTTAGAATCCACCATGTATTATTTATTGTTATATCCCTAGTATTTAGCTGATATCTTGAGGCATGTCCTGCCCTGAAGGAATGCACAGACATGCTTATAGTCCGCATTTTATTCTGCTCAATTTTTAGTTAATTATAGTATCTGGCATAAAGTAGATGATGTTGGCTTTACCCTATGTTACAATCTGTAGAGAACAGATTATATAATCCTTCAATTCGGTGGTAATAATCTATAATAATTGTAGTTTAACTTTAACTGAGGGTACTTGTTTAAAGTAAAGCATATCAGATGACATGGGTGAAATTAAGAGTACACTTATCATGATAAGCACTGAGTAATGATATATGGAATTGTTGAATCACTGTATTGTAAATCCAAAATATAACACTATGTTAACTACACTGGAACTAAAATTAAAAATTTAACAATAAGCTTGTTTCTGACAACAGGAAATCCCTGATAACTTTTACATACTTATACATGTAAAATACTTAAAGCATAAATGGGTGCCTGGATGGCTTAATCCATTAAACGTTCGACTCTTGATTTTGACTCAGGTCACAATCTCAAGGTCGTGAGATCAAGCCCCACATTGGGCTCCCCACTCAACACAGAGTCTGCTTGAGATTCTCTCCTTCTCCCTATGCCCCTCCCCCAACTCAAGTGTGCTATCTCTCTAAAATAAATAAAATCTTTTTAAAAATTAAAGTACGATATGTATACATCCAATTGGAGCCTTAATTTTCACATAAGTATCTCTGATATGTTTCTAAATTATAAGCCTTAGGAACACAGCTGTACATATACATATATCATATACATAATAACTCAGCTTCCAATTTGTCAGAATTGGAGGACGATTGCAACTACCAATTGTGAAGTGAAAAGCATACATCTGCCCATCTAATAAAATAAGGTAGTGCTTCCAAACTTTAATTTACAAGAGATTACCTCAGGATCTTATGAAAATGCAGACTCAGTAGAGTAGGGGTGGGGCATGAGACGGAGTTTCTTTTTTTTTTTTTTTTTAATTTTTATTTATTTATGATAGTAACAGAGAGACAGAGAGAGAGAGAGAGGCAGAGACACAGGCAGAGGGAGAAGCAGGCTCCATGCACCGGGAGCCCGACGTGGGATTCGATCCCGGGTCTCCAGGATCGCGCCCTGGGCCAAAGGCAGGCGCCAAACCGCTGCGCCACCCAGGGTTCCCTGGAGTTTCTAATAAACTCAAAGATTATGTCAGTGCTGCTGGTCCAGGAGCATACAGTGGTTTCATATATGAGTTAATGGCTATTGATGTGAAAATTAAGAAGTTCAGAGGTGGAGTTATTATTAATATTTTTTGCTAATTTAGATAAGCAAATTGCTCATCTTACTAAAAATATGTTAAGAAAGAAGACAAAAAGAATGGTGGATGTACTCTTATAGGAGAAAGCTCTGTTCCAATACAAGAAAAGTGGTCATAAGTAAGTTTGCATCCAGAAAATGCATGTTTTAAAAATTCACCTTGTGACTTGAGTAATTCTCTATAGACTTCTACTTGGACTTCAAATTTGATACAGAATTTTGGATCAACATGAGAGACAGAGAAGGCCCACAAACGCATCAGGCAACCTGAGCTGCATTCAGTTCTCACTGAATGGCTGCTTGTTCCTACAGAACAGTAATTTGTCATCAATAATCACTTCCTTCCCTAAGTTTGTGTTTGTTGACATTCTTCCCCACCAAAAGGATTTTGTTTAGAGATGCCTTTTAATGCCAAATCTCCCATGATATCACAGAAAGACATAATTTACTGAAATAGAGAAAAAAGACCACAAGTGAACCTGGCTAGCATTTTAACACTAAAAGAACCCAGGGTATCATGTTTTTCATGAAGTTACAGGGGAGTCAAATTCTCTGCCAGAACTAATAGCTGTTCATCTGTTGAACTAAAATATATAAAGATGTATATTCCTTGGATTTGGGGATCTATTAAGTCCAATTTGGAAGCTATAGGTATACTTATGCTGTGGCTCAAGCACTGTCCTCACAGTGGAAAGTTAATGTGTTTCAAAACACATGGGCAAGAGATTTCAGTTTTGTTTCTGCCTCTCTCTGAGAAGATCACACTCCTCCCTAGAGAGAAAAACATGACAACCCAAGAGATCCTGAGTGAAATCAGCTTGTTTGTAAAAATCCTTCTTCTATTAAAGGCCATGTTTTCTATGTCCTCTAGGACCATTATTGTGGTCTTTCAATTTTTCACTTACTGTTTTAATAATGTTACTGGGGCACAAAAGCACACACAGATGTTGCCGATGAGTTCACAAGGACTATCATGGTTTAAAGGTATTCCGAGTGCTTACCAGTATTTTCAGCTTGGTCATTTTACTTATAAAGGATCTCTGAGATCAAAGACAGGAATTCTGAATAAAGAATTTATACCCTCACTTTCCATTTATTATATCATTTTATTATTTGATAAGAGGAAATACGTGAAGGAATTCTGTTCTTCCAATTTGGTATCCTGAAGAGTATTTTCAGATTTCTTTTTACCTGGTAGACTCTATTTCTCAAAACTCAAACACAGTGTGTGTATACATCATGCTTTTTGTTTTTTATTGTTTGTGGGTTTTTTTTTTTTTTTTTTTTTTTTTTTTTTTGCTTTTCCCAGCTAATGAAAAAAACTTCTTTCTGTGAAGAACAGGGACAAAGAAAGTATTTATGCTTTCCTTCCAAGAACTTAAAATGTTTCCACACATTAACCACTTTTCAAAAACTCAAAATGTAACATAATGATACAAATTTTAAAGGTGATTATCCTATTTTTAGGTATTCAAGGACTAAAATAATTAATTGCCCAAGGTTGTAGAGGCAAATTGGCATCAATGTTGAGGCAAAATAAAATGCCTGATTTGTAACAAGTTTCAAAAATATTTACTGCCTAGATTATTTGTGAGCTATTTGAGCTCAAATTCATGCTCTAATAGTCTTTTGTTGTTGTTGTTAATTTACCTCACTCTTACTTAGGAAGGTTTTTATTTCCTGGATGTCATTAGATCCTCAATGTAGAAGTTTCTAAGCCTCAGGCTACATTTCATTTAGACCTTTCTTTCAGAAAACCTCGTTCCATGTGTACTTTCATCTTAATCCATGGATTTATATATAGGTTTAGTAGAATTTGACATTTTCCCACAATTTCTCTCCTCTGGTAGTTGCACATCAGGGATTTTTTTAAGGGTATTTTAACACCAAATATGCCTTGATAGGACATGGTTAATAATCCATTCGTATTAATATCTAATCCAAATTTATATATGAGTCCTCTTGCTAATTAGACAGATTTGACTGGTAGTATTTCTAAAGAACAATTCAACTGGTTGATTTAACTTAATTCATTACTTGTTTAGGGATTCTTTTCTGCTTATAGTCCATTAATATTATTAAAATATTAAAATTAGAACATTTATTTAAGCAAGTTGCAAATATTTCAGGGTAATATAAAATGAAATACAGAAATTTACTTGCTTTGTTAACTAAACAGAAAGATATCCACTTTGATGGAGATGTAGTGTGCTGTGGGGAAAAGAAAACTAGGGACTTGGGTTCTAATCAAAACTCTTCTATTCAAATTATGGAGCTGGGAAAAGTTAGCAAATTTTTTAAACTTTATGTTTTAAATTAAATTTAGAGTTAGAGAAAAGTTGCAAAATGGTAGAGAATTCCTGTATATCCTCCAGTCAGATTTCCCTAATGTTAATACCATATATAGCCATAATACAACTATAAAACCAGGAAATTAACATTGTTACTATGCTATTAACTACACTGCATATTTTATTCAAATTCCATCCATTTCTTTTTACTATGACTTTTTTTCTCTACTATGTTTTTCCATGTTTTCTTCCTCAAGATCATAGCTTATACCCCATGTTGTATCTGTTACTTCTCTTTGCTCTTCTCCAATGTGTGATTTTGCTTTCTCTCCCCTTTCCTTTCATGAACTTGATATTTTAGAGTACTCATTATTGATTTTGTACAATGTTCCTCAATTTAGGCCTGTCTGATGTTTTGTCGTAATTAAAATCAGGTTATGATATTTTGGTGTAAGAACAGCAGAGGAATGATGTTCAGTCTCATTTACTCCATTGTTAAAATAAGGTTAATTAAAAGTTTTTAAAAATCTTCTATTATTTTGTTCTGCTTTGCTTTAATTTTTTTGTAGTATTAATCTTCTCTTATTTTAAGAGTAATTGACATTTAAAGAAAAACATGGGCACCTAGGTGGTACAGTTGGTTAATTGTCTGACTCTTGGTTTTGGTTCAGGTCATGAGATAGAGCCCCACGTCAGGCTCTCCCCTCAGGATGGAGTCTGCTTGAAATCTCTCTCCCTCTCTCTCTGCCCCTCTTGCTCATGCGCTCTCTCTCTCTCTCTCTCTCTCTCTCCAAAATAAATGAATAAACCTTTAAAAAATAAAGAAAAACATATTTTAGTATTATTGTCTCCTTGGGATGGAGATACTAACTTTATTATTCAATTGCAACTATGCTTAACACACTATTGGCATTTTTTAACAGAAAAATGAGTAGGTTTCTCAAGAAAGTCAGCTTTTGAGAAAATATATCCAGAGATCTTAGAAGCCATGTCATAAAACAAGCTAAGTTCACCTAAATCATAGCATGACTATGTGCTATTTTTCCTTTTATTTTTTTTCCTCTTTTAGAAGCCTATTATATTTATAGTTTTCTTCTAAATATTGGCTGTCATCTTCTTGGTCACTGTCAACTTGCCTTTATATCACATAATTTAGTATATTTGAAATGATTATTATTTACTATTATAAAACAACTCACAAAATACCTTATCTTTTAGACAGAGATACAGATAGTGTTAGTATTCCATTAGACAAAAAATGTCAATAATAAGCAAGAATTGAGCATACAATAGTTTTGAAAAGTTATGAATAATGCATATAAATAATTATAGGCATTACAAATGCTTGCAATATAAATAATGCCTAAAGAACATTAGGGAAAGTCTTAATACAAATACAAAAAGTTCCAAACATCTATCTAAATTTAAGAGAATAAATATTCTATTTCTTAGTAGAAGGAGAATTCCAAACATCTGTAAAAGATTCCAGGAAAATATAAAGTGTTTCTGAATTTGTTCTTGCTATTCTTTCCTTCCTCTCACCCTCCTATCCTTCCTTCCCTCTCTTATTCCTTCCATTTTTATTGAAAAAGACATCACAAAACCAATTACAATGTAAAATATATGATAACAGAGCTCTACAGAAGACACTATGAGAACACTAAAAAAAATAGGAATATTATTTATTTATTTATGATAGTCACAGAGTGAGAGAGAAGCAGAGACACAGGCAGAAGGAGAAGCAGGCTCCATGCACCAAGAGCCCGACATGGGATTTGATCCCGGCCTCCAGGATCGCGCCCTGGGCCAAAGGCAGGCACTAAACCGCTGCGCCACCCAGGGATCCCAGAATATTTTATTTTACCTGAAACCTTTGACTGCCACTGCTGGTATATCAAGGGGAGAGAAGGTTATAATAGGGATGAAGGAAGTAGCTTTTATAGAATTCTTCACTGAAACGTGTAAACTCATACTTACTCCTCCTGACATAACAAACTTCCAGGATCCACATACACAACTAATTACAGCAAAAAGTCTAGGAATAATCTTTACCTATGCTGCATGTGTGTTAACCAGAAGTGGTAGCAGGATAATCTGATTATGTAACCAGTTTACAAACTAATCCATCCTGGTTTTACTACAGAAATGAACTGCCTGCTTGTTAATAATTTTAGTAGATAGCTTTTTTTAAGCATTTACTATGTTACATAACAAAGTTAAGAACTTTATATTATCTCAATTAAATCTCACAAAAACATGATGAGATGAAAATTATGATGGCAATTTTATGAATGATCAACTGAATTTGGAAAGGTAGGGCAAATTGCCCCAAGCTGTATAGTATGTAAGTATCAGAGTTGATATGTGACTGAAGACAATCTGACCCAAAGACAAAGATGGTCTTCATAATAACCATAAGCTATAGACATATTTCTTCATCAAGAAAGCAAGTGCTCTTACAAAAGGCATAATCATGGTATCTAAACTCATGTGTTTCTGGATTCACCAGATTCATAATATTTAAACTTGGGGCTTGGAAGAAGAAAGATAATTTCATTTTTTTAATTTATTCAGGCTAGATAAAGATAAAAAAGCAAAATAATGGATGAAGAAAATCATAAGAAAAAGGGGAGAAATAAATTTGCATTAGAGAATTCAAAAGTCAAAATCTTTCTTTAATCTGATTAATATACATTCCATTTAAACTCTCAAAGTGGAGGCTGTTCAGGATTTGGCCTCTGTAATTTTGGAAAAGATCAGAGAAAGTCATTAACTTTCACAATCATAATAAATAGAGAATCACTCTATTTTGACACATGTATATGATTTTCATGTGAATGCATGAGATCACAGTGTATTTCTTATTCAAATACTAAAGTATTACAGTGAAAATCTCTCTTTGCCCAGAACTCCATGTAAAGTGTGTATGGAAAGCAAAGCCACACTTCCTCAGTGTCAGCTTGCTAAAGGCACTGGGTTCAGAGATGAGTACAGGATTCCTTATTCTATCTCACTAGGAGAAGATTGTGTGTCCATTATTTGCAATATATTACCTGCATTAGTGAGGAAGAAATAGCCTGAACTTTTCTAAAGTAGATGAACAGCTTCTTTGAAAAGATAATTCAGGATTCATGGTACATTTAAACCCCAGGCTTTGTACCTGGTCCTGTAAGTTGAAAGACTTAACATTTGTAAGAACTATTTTTGCTGGGTATCTGTCCAAATTATCCAATATCCTGTGCCCTAGATTAAAGAGAAAAACTTTCTTGGAAAAAATCTTGCGGATAAATAACTTGATTAAAACCTGCAATAAATAATGATTGTTATAGTTAGAAGTAGATGACGTACTCATTTCTAGTGTCTCATGTCAAATATAAACTTGGCTGTAGGGCAGCCCGGGTGGCTCAGCGGTTTAGCACCGCCTTCAGCTCAGGGTGGAATCCTGGAGACCCAGGATTGAGTCCCACATCGGGCTCCCTGCATGGGGCCTGCTTCTCCCTCTGCCTGTGTCTCAGCCTCTCTCTCTGTGTGTGTGTCTCTCATGAATAAATAAAATATTTTTTAAAAATAAAATAAACTTGGCTGTAATTCCCTGTTTTATGGCAAAGTCATCCTATAGGTTTCTCTAACAGTTATATTAAAGTTGTTGAAAAATTATTACCCATTCCATGACTTTGCTATGTAGAAATTAAAAAGACAAGTGAGGGGATCCCTGGGTGACTCAGTGGTTTGGCACCTGCCTTTGGCCCAGGACATGATCCTGGAGTCCCAGGATCGAGTCCCACGTTGGGCTTCCGGCATGGAGCCTGCTTCTCCCTCTGCCTGTGTCTCTGCCTCTCTCTCTCTCTCTCTCTCTCTCTCTCTCTCATGAATAAATAAAACTTAAAAAAAAAAAAGACAAGTGAAACATGGTAAACATGGTATCTGCCAACACAACAGGTAAGAATAATAAGATAGATACACAAAATACAAAGAAGGTAAGTGGCTTAAGAAAAAAACAGATGGGGCACCTGGGTGGCTCAGTCAGTTAAGCATTTACCTTCTGCTCAGGTCGTGATCGCAGGGTCCTGGGATCCAGCCCTGCATTTGGGACCCTGCTCATAGGGAAGTTTGCTTCTCCTTCTCCCTCCCCACCATTAGTTCTCATTCTCTCCCTCTCTCTCTCTCAAATAAATAAATAACTTAAAAAAAAAAAAGAAAAATAAAGATAAAGAGCAATTTATAAATAAAGAGAGAAGAGATAAAGAAATTGTAAGTTTGGGGTAGCCTTAAAAACTTTCTGGATGAGAAATGTTTGAGATTAATTTTAAGGTAAGTAAGGAAGAAAAGAAGGCATTCTAGAGAGCAGGAGGGGAAGAGTGAAAAAGGAGGAAGTGCATAGTACCGTTGTGTTCAGGTCCTTTGAAGATTAGAGTACATAGGTGAGGTAAATGATAAAGTAAAAAAGGTTATTAGCAAAAATTTATTTAGAAGGGAAAATTGAAGATAAATTTGTGACTTAAAGTCTACTGTATAATGGTGGCTTTATTTAAAGAAAGAAGCAAGGCAGGATAATGCAGTGATTTTAGGAGCATGAAAGTGATATATACTGTTATTAAAATGTTGAGATCATATGCAGCTGATAAATTACTGAACTCTACATCTGAAACTAATGACTAAAGACTTATATGTTGGCTAATCGAATTTAAATTAAAAAAATAAATACAGTATCTGCTTGAACATTTGAGCTTTTGAATTATGATTTGAACCTTAAAAGACGACGTTGAGAGAATAAGGGCTGCAGTTATAAGATTTGATATCAACCTCTCTGGGTCTTCTAAATTGTATGGACTTAGGCATGTCACAAACTCTTTATTCACTATTAAAAATGGAGATTAAAAGTGTATTTCAGTCCATCATGGGAGCCATGAGGGAGCAGCAGCCATGGCTCTGTGCTATCCCATGACATGGGCCTCGACAAGGGCCACAAGGTGACTGAACATGAGCAAGCCTAGGCATGGCCACTGCCGCAGCGCCTCACCAAGCACACCAAGTTTGTGAGGGAGATGCAGCTTCCCCCCCATACAAGGAGCAAGCCATTGGATTGCTCAAGGTTTCCAAGGGCAATCGGGCCCTCAGGTTCATCAAGAAAAGGATGGGGACATAAATCTGTGCCCGGAGGAAGAGAGAGTAGCTCAACTAACATCCTGGCAGCCATGAGGAAAGTAGCAGTCAAAAAGGATTGAACCCCGTCCCTCCATGTGTAATAAAGCCTTTTTGGGGAAAAAGAAATGTACTTCAACCTATAAAATTCAACAAATCCAAAATGTTGATAATGTGTGCATACAAGTAACAGTTGAAGCCATTAACTAAAGCCAAAGACCACAAGGGAAAGGAAGGAAATTGAGTGAGGAAAAATTAGAGAAGGAGACAAACCATGAGAGACTCCTAACTCTGGGAAACAAAGGGCTGCAGAAGAGGAAGTGGATAGGGGGATGGGGTGACTAGATGTTGGGCATTAAGGAGGGCACATGATGAGATGAGCAGTGGGTGTTATAGTATATGTTGGCAAATTGAATTTAAATAAAAGATAAAAAAAGAAATAAAAGAAGAAGAAAAAGAAAAAAATAAAAAACTAGAAGGCTTGACAAGGGGTTAAGGCAACTGATAAATGGAAAAAGGAATTCTAGTCATCACATGGAGTTTTGTTGATATTTGTTTTTATAGTTTCATGACCCACATCTATATACCTACACAATATACAGCTTGGTTTTGTTTTTGAACTTCTTAAAAAGAGTACCAAATGTAGGCAGTCTTCTAAGATTTGCTTTATTGCCTCATTCCCCTCAGATTATGACACTAAAATTCATCATCTATGATGTTTAATTACAGATCAATTTTTATTGTTGCATGCTATTCCATTTTATAAAAATTCCATAATATAGTTATTCAATTCCAGTACACATGGATGCTTTTGTTATCTCCAGTGTTTTTACTATTATGAACAGTGACACCATGAACATTTTTGTTATGTTTTCCAGCACATACGTGCAAGAATTTCCCCTGGCTATATATCTAAGGATAGTATGTATCCAGGAATATTCAACTTTATAAAACAATGCCCAAATTGTTCTCCATAATGTTTGTATCATTTTATAGTGTTACCAGCAACTTGTAAAAGATCCATGTCCTCTCCAAGTAGCAGTTCCATTAGATTTTTTAAATTCTACTGACAAGTGATAGAGAATGACATCTCATCATGTTATTTATCAATATCCTCCCAATTACTAGTAAAGTTGGGTGATTTTTCAGAAATTTATTGTCGATATGCATGTTTTGTGATGTGTCTATTAATATTTTTGTCCACTTATTAATTTTCTATATTTTAATTTATAGGATCTATGTATACTTGATTATAATCTTCTGCTGACTAGAAATTTTTCAAATAACTTCTCATTCTCTCCTCGCTCTCTTTAAAGTCCATGATGAAAAACAAAGGCTCTTAATTCTCACATAATCTGTTCAGTTTAAGTTTTGTGCTTTTGAAGTATTCTATAAAATATTCTCTAACCCAAGGTCAGAAAGGTATGCAACTATATTTTCTTCTTAAAGTTTTAAGTTTCCTTTTTAAAGTTCTTAATTCAGGATCCCTGGGTGGCGCAGCGGTTTGGCGCCTGCCTTTGGCCCAGGGCACGATCCTGGAGACCTGGGATCAAATCCCACGTTGGGCTCCCGGTGCATGGAGGCTGCTTCTCCCTCTGCCTGTGTCTCTGCCTCTCTCTCTCTCTCTCTCTGTGTGACTATCATAAATAAAAAAAAGTAAAATAAAAATAAAGTTCTTAATTCATATAAAGCCAATTTTTGTATAGTGTGTGTGATCAACACAATCTGATTTTTTCCTTATTAATGACTCACTTTTAGCTCTATTTATCAAATATTTATTTCTTCTCTTTTTCAGGAATCTGAAGTAAAACTCAGTGATATATCAAAGTTTTATCAAAAGAGAACTACCACATGATCCAACAATTCCACATTCTGGGTATGTATTCAAAGAAAATGAAAACATAAATAAATAAATAAATAAATAAATAAATAAATAAATAAATAAATGAATAAATAAATAAATCCCTCTGTTTACTGCAGCATTATTTACAATAGCCAAGATATGGAAACAATCCAAATGTCCACTAATAGATGAATGGATGAAGAACGAACACACACACACACACACACACACACACACAATGGACTATTACTCAGCCACAATAAGGAATGAAATCTTGTCATCTGAGACAACATGAATGGACCTAGAGGGTATTATGCTGAGTGAAACAAGTCTGAGAGAAAAAAGACAAATAATATGATTTTACTTACATACATAACCTAAAAACAAATGAACCAAACAAAACATAAACAGACTCATAGATACAGGAAACAGTCTGGTAGCTGGCCAAATAGGGGAGGGAGATTAGGAAGTATGAACTTCTATATGTAAAGTAAGTCAGTCACAGGAATGTAATAAAAATAAAAACAAAGTTTGATCTAAGAATGAGTGTTCTCTTAGATCTCTTCGATTTAGTTCCTGTAGTTGGTTTTGTCCTGTCCCCATGGCAGTATCATTCTTCCCTAATTAATGTTACACAGGGCAATTCCTCCCAACATTCTTCTTTTTATTTACATATATGAACCCATTTTGTATCACATATTATTCCTGATTCTACAGATGAGGAACTATGGTATAGAGAGGTTAAGTAACAGTTTAGGTTACAGTGAGTAAGTTCCATAGGTGGGATTGTAAACTAGGCAGTCTGGCTCCAGAGAACATTATTACCCCTAACATGCTATACTGCTTGTCTCCAGAGTGCTTTGGTTATTTTTGGTCTTTTGTTTTCAAATAATTTTTATAATCAACTTATTAAGTGCTAAGAAAAACCCTTCTGTGATTTTGTGATTCTTTTTTTTCTTAAGATTTTATTCATGAGAGACACACACACACAGGGAGAGAGAGAGAGAGAGAACACAGGCAGAGGGAGAAGCAGGCTCCATGCAGGGGAGCCAACGTGGGACTTGATCCTGGGTGTCCAGGATCACGTCCTGGGCTGAAGACGGCGCTAAACCGCTGAGCCACCTGGGCTGTCCTGATTTTGTGATTCTTAACGACGTCCCTCACATACACATACACATACACACACACACACACACACACACACACTTATTTGGGTATAATCAATCACATTAACATTTCTGCTGTAAAAACTTACTTAGGAATATTATTAAGAAAAGTAAGATAAGTAGTACCATAAATTTCTTCTGATCAGTTCAGGTCTAGTTTTGCTGCCAAATGAGTTTGGTGCCAAACTGATGAAAAAAATCTTTGTTTAGAAATCTTCAGATCTTTGGAACTGTGGAGTATGTCATTGCCATTTAAAAAATGAGGAGAAACAGCCCCTGAAAGGTTAAATAATTAGATCAAATAAACCTGCATTCTTAGTTGGTAAACTGCCTATAGTTTGCTCCAGGCTTTTTTTTTCCTAAAGAAATATTTGTATATGAATTTTTAAACTCCAAAGTAAGAATATAGCATTTTCCTTTGGATCTGGATCTATAATGACCCCAGATCTTTGCCTAATTTATCTTGTTCGCTAACCTTTCCTTGGCTGATAATCTGTTCTTTTTTTATTCATCCACATCCAATCATCCTCTGCTAGCTAGCGAATCTGTCAAAACCAACAAAACAAAATATAATTGATAAGTTAGTAATGAAAATGCCTTTGAAGCCTACGACAAAAGATGACTAGATGTCAAGCCCATTCACAGAATTTTATTTAATATACGATTCAAATTCTAGATTTTGTAATTTAAGTAAAAGATTATTTTAGGTAGATAGTTTACCCTTAATCTGTTCACATTTCCAAATAAGTGATATTTATTTTTTCCATACTGAAATTCTGTTTTCTTCCCCATTCTCTTACTCCCTGGCTTTTAATTGATTTTTCTGTGTTAAGTTATTAAAATCCCCTTTTAAAAGTGGTAACTTATTTTTCCATTTAGGTGAGCTGATTTTCTTACATTAGAAAAGGAGCATTATTCATTGTTCTAGTGCCTGGCACACTGTAGGTATTCGATAAATGAATAAAATAGAATGACCTCTTAAAATGTTGATGTCCATTCCTACCTAATTGAAGTTTAATTTAACAATAGCTTCAGGATTACATATTAAAGAGGTCTCAGGAAAAAGTAATAAATGGAAATACTTGTCATCCTGCTACAGACTGAAGTATAGGTACTGAATTTTTTATTGAGGTACAAGTGAAACCCTAAATACAAAAAGAGCAGAAATATGATAGATGTTCAATAACATTGTTGATTTAAACTGAATACCTGAAAGTGCTCAAGTCTGAAACTTTATCACTCATAGAATACCCCACAGCTGTCATTGATAATGCCTGAATATAACTATCATCATTCAGTTATATGGTCTTGCCTATATTTTCTTATATCTTACCAATAAATTTACAACTCTTCAGCCTATGTGCATTGAAGGGTTCAGAGCTATACAACTTAGACCAGCAGTTTCTAAACCACACTTTACTTGGAAAATAAAATACGGATCTTGTTCCCTATTCTCATCTACGGTAACATAATCTGTGAGTGTGGGGCCTGGGATTCTATACTTTCTTTAAAAAAAAAAATATTGATCAATTGATTTTTTTTTTTTTAGAGAGAGAGAGAGAGAGAGAGAGAGAGAGCATGTGCAAATCAGGAGAGGGGCAAAGGAAGAAGGAGGAGAAAGATTTCCTGCTGCGTTAGGAGCCCCATGAGGTGCTCCACACAGGGCTCAATCTCACATCCTGAGATCATGACCTGAGCCAAAATCAAGAGTCAGTCACTCAACCTTTGAGCCACCCAGGTACCACTGGGATTCTGTACTATCTAAAAGCTTCCTCAAATGATCACAAAGTGCCAGTTGGCATTGGCCCGTGGAGCAATGTTTAGGAACTGCTGTTTGTGCCTTAAATTTGAAAGCTATCTCCACCACTCCACAGAACGTTACAGATCTATTAACTGATACAGATGGTTCTGTGATGCCCAGTTTGGATCATCCTTGTTAATCTTAGAGGGAAAAAAATAAGTTTGCAAATGATATAAGAACATAGAGATATTCAATGTTGGTTCAGCATTCTAGAGAAGTAGAATAACAACATGCTTCAAATATCTCTTCTGACTTTTGACCCACATCATTTGAAAGACCTTTTCGATCTTTTGAGAAGGATCAATGGGAAAGACAGTTTTGTTCCAATAGGGATTCATCTAAGTATGATCCTCAATCTGGATAGGCTAGAAATAGTTAGGGCTCCTTTTAACAGCGGAGTCATAAAATGCAATGTTTACTAGAGAATTGGACCTGATCTTTTACATGTACACTGGTGGAAATTCAATACAGTTATAAAAGAAAACTGAGAAAGAAAAACAGTTGAATGTTTTTGAGAAATTTATAATCACAGTATCTATCAGTAGATACCTTTGCTAACAGACTAGACTATTCTGGAAGCATGATATTCACTCCCCATTTCTTGTCTCCTGACATTGTTTAATCATGAGTGTCAGAGTGAACAGTATGAGCTGGTTTCATCTCACCCATTCCTTTGCCATGAAACCTGTAGATAGGCCCAAAGAAGGAACTTCCAGTTCCAAGATGACATCATTACTGCACTTTGCTCCTACTGATTCAGCTCTGCCAAAGGATGCTATGAGAACCTGCCACAGCGCTTCTCCTCTCAACCAAAGAGTACATTACCTGCTCTAGAATTAATACAGGTCCCTGTCAAACAGAGAAAATTTGATGCCTCTTTCACAATACTTTTTCTCTTTGTCTGATTTTTATTAGATCCTAGAGCCATTTTTTTCCTTTTGAAACACCATTTTAAAAATTGATAGAAGCCAATGAGAAAATGATTCAAATGATATTCTCTTTATATGCTTTCTTTTAAGGATACATCCACTTCATGAAGCACCTATATCAACTGCTGAAAGGACTATATATTCAAATGTGTTCCACTGCTTGGCCATAATCTCAAAGGTACTTTCCAAGTAAATTAAAATATTGATGTTCAGATTATAGGATTGAGATCATCAGAATACTTAGTCTGTAATATCTAGGTATGAGTTTACATTAGTCGTACGTCCTACCTATTTAAAGTACATCTTAACAATATATATCACATGATATTCTAGGTATTTTATTTTTTATTTTTATTTATTTTATTTTTTTATTATTCTAGGTATTTTAAAATGTATTATCATCTTTAATAATCTTAATCACTCCATATTGTGCATACTTGAGCAGGCAGAGAGGATGGATATACTGTCTCCATATTATGGAAGAGTAAACTGAGGGTCAGGAAGGGTTAGTGATTTATTTACCTAAAGTCACCCCGTTGGTAAGAAACAGACTGGTAATTTAAATGCAGAGGTTCTCATTCCAAATCTACAATATCGTCCTGTACTTTCTATCCTCCCTTCTATTGTGATGTTGATAATAAATAATCACATGTAGATTTGTCTTTAGCTTTTTAAAACGCATGGTTTTGCCTGTTGTTGTTTTTTTCTTTCAATTAAAGAAATAAATTGCTTTAGCTATTGACTGTGTCCAGTTTTCTTTGAACTCAAATGTTAACATTTAAATCATAGTTCCTTCTCCATCCTTTGCTTCACAACATGGCAAAGCCCCAAGATTTAAGTTAGTGACCTGAAAATGTAATGTTAGCAGCTTTATGGAAGAAGGAATAAAGAGAAGTTGGACTGAACAAGATAAGACGTTTAGTCATTGTTTTAAAAAGCCATCTTTTTAAAAGCAGGAATCCTGGCCCCCTTGCATGAAAACTAAGGGAGAATTTAGATTTTAATTATAGACTTCTGCAAAGTTCACTCTTTGTACTAACCCAATAGGAAGCAGCTTTTTATAGATACCAATTTATTCAACTTTCTTTAATACTCCAAACTGAACTATTACTTTCTTCGTTTTTTTTATTATTATTCAAAGAAGTTTCTTTTGGAGCTGCTGCTATAATAAATAAGGTAACGTTTCAACTGAATTGAAAGCTATAGAACAAAATAAACCCCCTGTGCTCAGGACTTAACTTACTGTGAATAGTGTCAAAGTGACACAAAGTAATAAACAAAGAATGGGTAACCATGGAGCCCAGAACACCAGCAATTCCATTTGTCTTAACCAAGTAATTGGTACATAATAGTCTGGAAGTCATCTGCAGAGGTTCTACTGTCAGTTTTCCCAAAAATCACTGTGCAACCTTCTCAAAGTCATGTTTTCCTTGGGGCATTGGCTTCCCTCATCGATGAAGTGAAAGTTGATCCATATGTATTCAAAGGATTCTTCGCAATGTTAATATTCTAAGATCCCAAATGCTTATGAAGAGAATGATTTAAGAAGATCTCAGTAGTGATTAAAAAAGATAGAAAAAACAAATACCATGGAGGCTGGAAGCATTCAACCTCAGATGTGAAGTCCTTTAAAAATTTATTTTCCCCCTTGAGTAGGCTGGTGTTGCTAATAAGAGGATATTTGTCAGACTCTAGACATAATTTTACTTTGATTAAATGTTTGTGATGCTGCCTCAAATCATGCTACTCATGTAGCCTGATTTGATTGTCTGGTTTCTGGTTTCACTTTCTACTCTTAGGAATGTGTATATTGGTGCAATTTCATGGGCTGATTTTTAAAATAACACAGAAATTCCATACATGATTTATTCTACAAGAATAATATATTTTTGGGGGGTTCAGTACTTAGTATAATATGATGAATGCACTAAAAATACTGACAAAGTAAATGATATGATATGTGATTTCTTGCAATGAGGAGAACTATAATATATGGGTGCCGGTATTTATTTATTACTATGATTTGGTTATTATTCATGTTGAACACACTATGATAACTTAATAAACCATTGATACATACTGTTACCATCCTCCTGAAAGTCAGCAATGCTAATAGCTCCTTTCAGGCTTCTAATTATTCATAGTCTAAGCATAAAGATGAGAAGATCAAAGAGTGGAGGCTACAGATAAGAATAGGAGAACAGGGATCCCTGGGTGGTGCAGCGGTTTAGCGCCTGCCTTTGCCCCAGGGCGCGATCCTGGAGACCCGGGATCGAATCCCACGTCGGGCTCCCGTGCATGGAGCCTGCTTCTCCCTCTGCCTGTGTCTCTGCCTCTCTCTCTCTCTGTGACTATCATAAATAAATAAAAATTAAAAAAAAAAAAAAAGGAATAGGAGAACATCTTCAATGTTGTTTTCTAATATGAGTCATATTTTTACTGGTCATCATTCTTTTTGAATTTATGCCTCTGAAATGGGTAGTGAAAAGAACATAGTTCTAGAAATCAGAACACCCAGGTTCTAATTCAGGCTTTCTGCCAAATGGGATGTGTGGAACATGTCATTTAGAGCCTCTAAAATTCAATTTCCTCTCCTGTTAATTAGATGATTCATTCTATAATTTTTAAATTTCATTTATTATTCTATAATTAGTTTAAATCCCTTCTCCAAAGTCTTGAACCTAGGTTCCTATGAACCAAAATGAAAAACATCATTTTATAACTAATATTTAGTATGTGATAGTTGACTCTAACTTGCTATCTCAATAATTCTAAAATTAACTTTATTGATAATGGATATTAAAATAGTCATTTTTGGAAAGGTAAAAAAGTCATAATATCACCATTAATAAAATTGCCTTTGGAAAGTAAAGGGTAGAGTATATGTCATTGTGTATTTAGAGGATGTAAAAGGGACTGTCTTGTGTGATTGATATTCTTCATGCCCAACAGTTGAACCCACAGAAACATCAAATTTCCCATAAAACTAAGCTATGCTTATTTCCTGTATGTGATATAGAGGAAATTGCATGCTTTATCACTCTACTTTATGTGAATGTTGGGGCATTTTACAGTATTATAACTGTAAGTACTACACAAACTGATATTATTATAATGATTAAATAATTGTGTATGTACACGTATGTATATTGTGTGTATGCTCACATGCATGTGTATGCATATTACGAAGGAGAGAAAGAAAGAAAGAAAGAAAAAGAAAGAAAGAAAGAAAGAAAGAAAGAAAGAAAGAAAGAAAGAGAGAAGAGAGAGAGAGAGAGAAGAGAAAGAAAGAGAAAGAGAAAGAGAAAGAAAGAGAAAGAGAAAGAGAAAGAGAAAGAGAAAGAGAAAGGAAGAAAGGAAGGAAGGAAGGAAGGAAGGAAGGAAGGAAGGAAGGAAGGAAGGCAGGCTTAGAATTTGAAAGTAGCATATAGTTGTAAGTTAATGTGTTAAAGTGATCTTTTAAAAAAGTTGTATTTTTGATGGAAAGGCTTTAATTAATAATCTGCATTTAAATGTACTTCTATGTAGCAGTAGAAAATAGTATGCCATGATCTATGTGTGAAAGAAAAGCACATGGTGCGAAAATCTTAGAATATATTGCAGAAAAAAGGGGAAAAAGAAGTTATTGGTACAATGTACAGTTGAACTGAATCACTGACTTTATTGCACTCTAATTTACATATCACAGTGCAGGCATGTATTCAGGGCACATTTATAAATCAGACTTGGTCTGACAAGGAAAATAAACAGACATAAAACTTGTATTCGAATACAAAAGCCTGGGCTTTCCTAGAATAAAGAAACTCTTGTGGAAAGAATTATAATAGATGTAAACTGCATCATCCCAACCAATATCATTGTTACAAGTACAGAAATTAAAACACTTATACATAATAGAAAAAGCAATATTTATAGTTCATTTTCAAGGGCAGGCAGTTAGCCAAGTAGGCAAATATATTTACCACTTATGAAACAATCTGCCTAAAGAACCAATTTTGTTCTGATAATATGGTTTCCTGAAGCAGTGCTGCTCCAAGCACCATCATCACCACCTGGGAACGTCTTAGAAATGCAAATTCTCAGGCCCTAATTCAGACTAACTGAATCAGAAAATCTGAGAGAAATTCACCTTCTAGGTGATTCTCATGCACATGGAAATTTGAGAAGCACTAGCTTCTCAAATACAGTAGAGAAATTGGAAAGTAACTCTATTCTGTCATCACAAAACCACTACATACTGGATTTCACACTTATCATTTCTAAATAGAAATTATTCTATCATTTCTGAAGAACCCTCAAAAAGTTATTCTGGGATTGTTAGACAAATAAAGATACTTTTTAAGATTATTATATTTTATTATTGCATAAACTAAGTCATCAGATGATTGAGAAGCTTTCAATTGCTAAGCAAGAGTCAACAGTTCAGTGAAATAAAATATGTGCAGATAACTTCTACGTACTGGGCATTAGCCTTTTTTGCAGCCAATATCCCACACTCCCTCCTTTATTGCTTAAACTCCATTAAACTGGCCGGGGAAAAGAGAAAGGAAAGAGAACAAAGATAGCAGTGAACTGAAGTCCATCTAGATTTATTTATTCTGCTATATAAAGTGAAAGTTAAGTAATCTTAAACTTCCTTCAAACACTTTCTTGTATGTCTGGCTGTAATAATGCCGGACAGGAACAATTTGATCAATAATCATGTGGGAAGGTCTAGTAAGAGAATCTAGAAGTGACATCAATTTCTGTATGACAGTTAAATTTCTCATTCAAAACTCTTACCAATTTTTGTAATAATGATTACATGGTATATGACAAAAAAAAAAAAAAACCTTCATCACCACACAGTTCAATAATGTATGGTACTTCTACTAGATAAAGAGAAGGTAAAAAATCCACAATGAAATTTTTATGATTCAAAAATAGTGTGACTTATAACCTTTTTATTTTATTTTTTATAACCTTTTTAAAAGCTGTTTAAAAGAATGTAGGGAAAAACAGAATACATATAAGGCAAAAAGTTTCATAGAAGCAAAAGTTCATCTTCTGAAGATTAGCTTATTCCTTGCACTTAATTATTACACTTCAACACATCTTCAAATTTTTATTAACATGAGATTTGCTCAGCATTATAGGCTAAGGCATTCAGTCATTTATTAGATCTTTTAAGGGTGTGTATGTACTTCTATACGTCATGGAGGCCCTCCCACATATTTCAAATGTATGTATGTAATACCATGATGTTTGAAGGTATATTAAAGTAATTATTCCATTTGCTTGTATTCCGGATACCATAAGCTGAGAGACTTTATTTTGACTGGAGAAAGACCTGACATAGAGCTCTAACTAGAGCTGGGCAGTTCTTGGTAGGACTTTTAAGAGTATACTTTAGAGCTTCAGGATTTTTTTTAAGATTTATTTGAGAGGAATTTAATTTTTTAAAAAGATTTTATGTATTTGAGAGAAAGAAACAGCAAGAGAGAGCATGGCTGGGGCAAGAGAGAGGGGGAAGCAGGCTCCCTACTGAGCAGAGTCCACTACAGGGCTCAATCTCAGGACCCTGAGATCATGAACTGAGATGAAGGCGGACACTTAATCAACTGAGCCATCCAGGAGCCCGCAAGGATGTAATTTTCTAAGATGTGATCACTAAAAAGAATGGTGTTGCAGCTTACATTTCACTTTCTAAATATCTATTTCAAAATTGAATTGAGAGTCTATCATAGGACTTCCACCTGAACCTTGGTACAGTAATTGGTACAAGACTTGACTTCTCACCATAACCACAAACTGGACAAAATATATACAGCCATCATTCTGATACACTGAGCAACACGCAGCATACAGCTGTGATTCCTGAGAGAAGGGAAATCAATTAGATAGGCTCAAAACTCACTCAGACTTTCTGTGTGGAGACACTTCCTGGACTGGACTCTAAGCAGAGCATTAACGATTCATAGTGAATACACTAGAGTGTTCAGAAGTGGTAGAGGCACCATGTCAGTAACTTATCTCAACTTATTTGGGAACTTAAATAAAAGAAAAATTCTTAAAGAGATAAAATTGGAGTTCTGGAAGGAAGAAGCAGATAAGGCAGAGCACTACAGAGCACAGACATCACAGAGAAAAAGCTCCAGAATTCTGCTTAGGATTCTCACTAAGGCTGGTGTTGATTATGCAAGGACCTTTAAGTAAGAAAACACACACACACACGGAATAAAGAAAAAAGAAAAGAGAAAGAAAAGAAAAGGAAAGAAAGAAAAGAAAAGAAAAGAAAAGAAAAGAAAAGAAAAGAAAAGAAAAGAAAAAAAGAAAAAAGAAAAAAAAGAAAGAAAAGAAAAAGAAAAAGAAAAGAAAGAAAAAGAAGAGAAAAAAACATTTAAAAAACTTGGACTTCGGCAAATTAAAACTTTTGCTTTTCAAAAAACACCTTAAATGAAGAAATAAGAGAAAACATTTATAATATTTATACATGATGAAGGAATAATACTCCAAATATTATTACTTACAACTCAGTAAGAAGAAAATGAAAATGATACAAACTGAAGAAAATATTTGAATGAACATATCACAAAAGATGATATATATAGCTAATAAACACATAGAAGTATGCTTGAGTCACCAGAGAAATACAAATTAAAACCATAATGAGATATCACTGCGCACAATCTAGAGTGGCAAAAATTAGGAAGTTTGAAATTATCAACTATTGATGAGGATTTTAAACATCCAGAACTCTCAAAGTTTTTGAGTAGAAATATTAAATGGTATATCCACTTTGGAAAATAGTTGAGCAGTTTATTATAAAGTTAAATACATATATATAAACAAAATTATATAGAAGCATAAGACCTGGCAGTTCTAACCATAACAACTTGCACAAAAGAAAGAATGGCATATAGGGTAGCCCGGGTGGCTTAGCGGTTTAGTGCTGCCTTCAGCCCAGGGCGTGATCCTGGGGTTCCAGGATCGAGTCCCACATCGGGCTCCCTGCATAGAGCCTGCTTCTCCCTCTGCCTGTGTTTCTGTGCCTTTCTCTCTCTCTCTCTCTGTGTCTCATGAATAAATAAATAAAATTTATTTAAAAAAAGAAATAATTAATTCAGCCAAAAAATATCAATAGATCTTAAGATTAGTAGGTAAAAATTTGCTGAGCAATGTGATATTTACATGGTTTCAAATACCTCAAAATAAAATATGTATTGAATACATAGGAAAGAAAGAGTGATTTAAAATGCAGAAATATGACAAATACTACCTTAATAAAGTGATTAAGGCTAACAAATTGTGTACTACCTGATAAGATACAATAAAAACCAAAGCACCACTTCTGGGATATTCCTGGCAAAAGTGCATACTGTGAATCTAATTATGAGAAAACATAAAACAAATGTGAATTTTACAAAATAACTAGAGGAGTGAATTTAAAGGAACATGGCAAATAAATGCAACGTGATTGAATTGTATACTTTGCTAAAAAGGATATTATTGAGAACACTGGCAAAACTTGAGGCTACTCATTAGATGCTATCAAGTACACTGTTAATTTCCTGATTCTGATGGCTATAGTCTAGTTATGTAAGAGATCTTATTTATAGGAAATATATTCTAGAGTATTCTGAAATGTTGAGATACTGTGTCAGTAACTTACCCTGAAATGATTCAAGATAAAAGGAAAAAATTCTCAGTACTATTTTGGTTATATTTTACTAGCTTCCTAAGGGGTTTATTAGAACCATAAAATAAAGAAACTAATATTTTCCACACTGTGAAAAAAATTTCTATTTTTACTATATACAAGAAAAATATATTTCTATTTTTACTAGATATATCATAGAGTTATCCTTCCAAATGCACAGGAAGGTAAGTTATGTGTGTCATTGTGAAATTAATAGTAATTACCAACCATGATTGGAAAGATAGTATGACATATATACTATACAGAAATAATTATTGAAACATTATTCACCAGAATGTTCAAAATTCATAACTGAAAGTAATCATTGTGAATTATTATTTTCTTAGGTTACATTTTGGCATTTTTTAAATTTAGCCACTTCCACAAAGTATTTAAGCAGTTTTCACCCCCTCTTCCAGACCAATTGAACACAGTTTAAATAGTGAAAACCACTGAATTATTACTATCTTGTGAGATTACATACTTATCTTGGATCACTCAACTTTGGTTTTTATTCTGAAATTTTACAATTCAGTATCTACTACTGTATTAATACCTCCAACTTCCCAGAGCTTTGATCTATTTCAAATCCAGACATCCCATTTTACGACATTTTTATATTTTCAATGTAATATATTAAAACTAATTAAAGTTGGCAGATGCATGCGATCATGAACTTTTCAAAGCCAATAAAATAGAGCCAGGACTGATCTTCATCAGTACACAGCAGTACAACCAGGCCAGCTGTTGAAATACTGAAATATTTCCATTCCAAATGATACTCACTGGGTGCTCTGAACCCTTTATGTAACTCATCATTGTCTTTGCCACCCAATGCAACCACAATACTGTCCCTCCTCTTGTCTCTCATCATCTAGAAACCAAAGAGGCAATACCTGGAACACTACAGAGCATTTCTAAATGCTTTAGGTTCAGTACCATGGCCAGTGTCTCCAAAGACTTGCCCATGTGTAACAATACCATATTGTATATGTGAAAGCTGCTGAGAGAGTGGATTTTAGGAGTTTTTATCTGTTTGGAAATCATTTCACAATATATACATATACCAAATCATTATGTCATACAATGCTGAATATCAACTGTATCTCAATAACATTAGGAGGAAAAATATTTTGAATAGTACCCTATGGTAATGTCCACTTGTTCACAAAAAACAACCTGTATAACTTTTGACATTATTTACACTGATCACTATTTTCTAATTTTATTTGCATTACTATTGGCTTGAACAAAATTTTTAAAGTGAAATTATTTACTTTATAGATAAATACCTTATAAGGTAAATGTAAAACAGTATTGAACACTTTCTGAATTCCTACATTATACTAATTTTATTCATTTTACAAAAAAAATCACTACACTATGAATTTTATCATTAGTGAGGACCAGATATTACCCAATATTAATCCAGATTCTGTTTTGTTCTATTAAGTAGGGTGAATAAAACACTAAATGAATTTTTTGAAGTTATAAAAGCTATGATGATACTGCTAATTCAGGGACACATCTTGAAAACCATTGGTTTATTAGATAGGCACAATTCTTCTAAACTCTGGTTGCAACACTACAATCATTGGGGATGACTTTTTTCCTTGTATTTGTATTTATTTATAATTGTGGCAAAATGTACATAACATAAAATTTATCATCTTAACCATTTTTAAGTGTGCAGTTCAGTAGTGTTAAGTATATTTACATTATTCTGCTAATCTCCAGAAGGTATTTTTGCATCTTGCAAAACTGAAACTCTGTACACAATAAACAATTCCCCATTCTCCCCTATCCCCAGCCCCTGGTAATTACTATTCTACTTATAGTCTCTATGAATGTAACTACTCTGTATACTTCATACAAATAGAATTATACAATAATATTTGTCTTTTGTGACTGGCTTCTTTCACTTAGCATAATGTTCTCTAGGTTCATACATGTTGTGGCATGTGTCAGGATTTTCTTCCTTATTAAAGCTATGTAATAATATGCTACTGTACATATAACACACTCTTTATCCACTTAGCCACTGATAGACACAAAAGTTGCTTCTACTTTCGGCTATTGTGACTAACATAAGAACACGGGTGTAAAATTACATTTGAGATCTTCCTTCCAACTCTTTTGAAATGGAAAAAAAAACTAGGTGGTATGGTAATTCTAGTTTTAATTTTTTGAGAAACCACTATATTGTTTTCCATAGTGTTTTCTGTACTGTTTTACATCTCCCCCAACAGTGCACAAGTATTCCAATTTCTCTTAAATCCTCTCCAACACTTGTTGTTTTTTCTATATAACATTCTAATGGATTTGAAGGGACATGGGATATTTTCTATGAAATCAAAGCATACTGAAATTAAATGATAAATGAAAACTCATTCATTATGAAATTGAACACTATTTTTTTTTCCATATGAAAAAGGGCTCAAAGATAGTCCTGGGTGTTCTTAGTCCATTCTTATTTTCTGATTTAAATATTCAAGTTAGAATTTTAATTTAGTCTTATAGTTATTTGGGCAAAATACACATGATTACTTAAATACAATCTTTATTTTATCACAAAAAATCAGTATTGAATAAATAATGCTTTTACAATGTTATTAAAACAGTGATGGCTATTAATGTCACTAATAATGCATCCCAAGTAGTAAAGGAAAAAGAAACATAAAAATAAGAGACTTTTCCTCAGACCTCATTTTTACAAAATCTGCATGTTGTTATCAAATGCTATTTCCTAGGTAAATTTTATAATCATACCTCCATTAACTAACTAGCTGTATGACTTGGGGCAAGACTTTTATTCTCCCTATGTTTTGGCTTCTAAAGAATCTCCCAAGAAAATTTTCCACCCCCATTGTGTGTGTGTGTGTGTGTGTTAGTATAGCACTTTCTTTCTTTCCATGTAGAAGTAATTCATTCTATTTTATCACTACATATGTTTGATTTATGAATGTACCTTTTTCATCTTTTTTTAATAATGAGATACAATTGTTATATACTGCTATATTATTTTTATCCACCTCTCATTTTGATGATCTGTGAGTTCAATTATCCTGGGATGAAGGATATTTTACCTGAAAGAATTTTAAGATAAAGAAAAACAAATCGAACAAAGGTCAGAAAGTTATCTTATATCCTACAGTCCCCTGGGTTAGCAAACAAAGAGAGAGTTTCTATGTCTCTCCTGGGAAATCTATGTCTTTGTGGTGCTTTTCCCACTTTGAAATACTTGTTGAGCTAATAATAATTCCATCTTAAGTACTCATAAGTGGAGAATGGATATACTTTTACACATAAAGGACTCACTATATGAAATTTTAAAATTGGATATAGCCCCTGAACAAATCAATACATGCATGTGAACAAACTGGTAGATATTATTTCCCATCTAATTTGTAAATCAAAGCTGTATTTCTCTTCTTGAGACATTTTAGAAATATTTTTTAAAAGTGAAAATAGGGATCCCTGGGTGGCGCAGCGGTTTGGCGCCTGCCTTTGGCCCAGGGCGCGATCCGGGAGACCCTGGATCGAATCCCACGTCGGGCTCCCGGTGCATGGAGCCTGCTTCTCCCTCTGCCTGTGTCTCTGCCTCTCTCTCTCTCTCTCTCTGTGTGACTATCATAAATAAATTAAAAAAAAAAAAGAAATACTCTTAAAAAAAAAAGTGAAAATATTTTCAAATAGTAGAAAGTACACACATGTTGCTGGATGATTCACTTTGGAGATGGATATTGTGAAACTATGTTTTTTTTAATAAAGGCCTGGCTGAAGACAGGGGGAGATGACAAAGTAGGAGGATACTGGATACAGAAAGGATGCAATTACATATATAGTACAACTCGCTCTGAGAACAACCTGAAGACTAGCAGAACAGTATAGTAGCAACAGAGAAACAGGAATCAACCCTGCAGCACAACAACCCACATGCTGGAGGGGTCTTGCAGTGACAGAGGTCCTCCCTGAATAGTGAAAAGTTCAAGCCCCACATCAGCCCCTCCTGCCTTCGGGACCTGCACCTGGAAGACAAAACTCCATAATGTCCGGCTTTGAAAATCAGCAAGACTTAACTCCAGGAGATTTGAAATTCAGCAGGGCTTAAGTCCAGGAGAGCCTGTGTACAATATCACTCATCCCAAGACTCGGTGCAGATGCAGCAGTTTAAAAAGTGCCTAGACCATACATGGTTTACTGACTAGTTTTAGAGCCTGTGCTAGAGGGGCAAGGGCAAGGATCTGTAGAAACTTTCTCTGGAATGGAAGCAGGTGCCATTTTATTTGTGTCCCTTCAGGCTAGCTGGCTTGATGCTGGTAGGCACCAGTTCTGACACTTTCCATCTACTTTGTCAGACCTGTTTGTCCTCCTACATCCCCCTGAAATGTTTCCTTAAAGTTTAGATTTAGAATTCTAAATAATGAATTCCCATTCCACTCTTTTGTTTTATTCAGCTCTAAAGTATTTCTGTGTTTGTGGATTCTTACACAGATTTGGATGAAGTTTTCAATAGCTGACAATTTTATAAGTGGTAATAAAGATTTTAAAATGACAATTAACAGTAAGTCTTTAAAATATGCCAGAAATTGAGTTCTTTTACACATGCTTAATTTACAAATATTGTAATGTACATATTTTGTCTCTTTTTGCCATCACAAGCACTCTTTGAAGTAAGTACTATTATTCTCATTTTTTTATATATAAATAATGTAACAGAGGCACAAAGAAGCTAAAAGACTAGTAGGCCACACAGTAAGTTAAGTGTTGGGGTCAAGATTTAAGTCTATTTAGCATGACTTGAAAATCTAGGGTCTTAATTGCCACATTATATTTTGTGCTTAGGATTCCTTCCTTTTCAGGTGGCAAAACATCACATTCAAATAGCTAAAGAATAAAAACTAAGAATTTGTGGCAAATGTGGCTTCAAACACAAATAAATCCATTGGTTCACACAATATCCTTGAGACTTGATAAAGCCTTCTCCATTTCTCATTCCTATTTCTGTTTTGACTCCACTCTTGAGCAAACTCTCCTCTTGAGCTGGTAATGTCTCTGATTTTACCCTCTCAAAATACTCCTCATAAATTGCGGAGGAGGGATGCTTTTTCTTGCAATAGTTCCAAGGATATATTAAATCACATGCTCACATTTAATCAATTGCTATTACTCTAGAATCAGTGGGTCTGAGTTACCAAGTCTTGGTCACCTGCTCATGCAAAGTTCATAGAGTATACTTTAAAATGTGCACACTAAAATATCTGTGATGGAAAAAGTATTCACGTTGTTCACTGTGCCCTTCAACCATGAAGGACAACCATGAACCAAGATCTATTGATGATTGCCAGCCTTCTCCATAAATAAAGGAATATGTGAATTATCATTTAGCTCTTGAACTTTCAAAAATGAGCCATTACTCTTGATTCTTGTTGCATATATAGCTTGTACTCTATTAGTTTGATGCTACTGCACCTGTACTAATCCATTTGATGGCTCACAAAATAATCACTAAATAGATAAACTAAGAGAAAATCCTTTTCTTGTATTATATATTTTCAATAATAAACAGAAAAAAAGTGGTCAAGCAATTCTCACTCCTGTAGACAAATACAATGAACTGATTCATTTTTAGTCAGTCAATAGTTCTATTCAAATTTAAGTAATATGTGATAGCAATTATCTTTTTATGTTTAATATCACATATTGATATTATGTGATTTCCAACATTACCATCTGAAAAAGGACAACTTTTTATCATAGTATTAACTGTGTATTCCATCTTTTAATATTCAGAGCAGTTATGTGACTCGTGACAATCTCTCTGCCCTTAGGAGCATATCTTATTTAGAATGACACATTTATTTTTTTACGATTTTATTTACTTATTCATGAGAGACACACACAGAGAGAGAGAGAGAGAGAGGCAGAGACACAGGCAGAGGGAGAAGCAGGCTCCATGCGGGGAGCCGGACATGGGACTCGATCCCAGGTCTCCAGGATTATGCCCTGGGCCGAAGGTGGTGCTAAACTGCTAAGCCACCAAGGCTGCCCGACATTTATATTTCTGATCTTTTCTCTGCCTTTGCATCGAATAATTAATTTCCATTGTTTTTGGAAAACTTGATTATTTTGCCAACAAGGTTACTCTGCTTCATTTTTAAGAAACATGCCACTAATTGACAGCATTTTATATTAGATAGTAAATATACTGATGAACAAGAACAAAAGTTTTTGAAGCCAAATAAATTTTAGTTTTCAGTTATTCATAAGGTTTTCCTATCTCCACTTTCCTTTTACACAATGCTTACAAATTTTTCCCCGCACATAAAAATTCATCTTCTGTATTTACACTGGATACACTGGAACACCAAACACCCTCACCTTTTATATTATTCCGAGTTGTAATATTTATGTGATCATTTTCATCAGGCAGCCAGTTAGTCAGTAAACCAACAAAATTAATCTACAAAAGTAACTATTCCAGTATAAATGGACAGCATAAATGTCATCAAGTTGTGCAATGGGACACTGACACACTGACCACTAAGAATACATCAAGCAAATACCATTTGAAGCAGCTTATACACCTAAGAGCTACAAAATGCATGGATCGCTCATTCTCTTGTCATTTCTTTGGAAGTGTCTTCTTTGGTCAAGTTTAGCTGGATAAACCATAGAAAAGTGTCTGAAAAGTGTGTTGGGAGGCCTGTAACTTGTATATTTAATGAAGAACATGCAGATTCTTACCTGCTGAAATGAGAAGGCACAAGTCACCCATATAGAATCAGCAAGTAGCTCCCTCAGCTTCTGAATTCATTTTAAGGGAAATGAACCTCAAGGTTGATTTGATTGAAGGCACAGTTTCCAATACACTCACACAAAGGAAATAAAGTTGAAAGATTTATTACTTACAAATCCTAGACTTGAAATGGGGAGGTATGAGGCTCAAGGAGGACTTGAGGGCCAGTCCTCCATCCCAGGTAATGAGGGAGTACGAGATAGAGAAGGGTAGCAAGCCCCCATTACTTATAAGCTGGCTGGGGCAGAGGCCACTAATTTTACATGGATTCAACCCTAAGTGGTTATTTTAAAGATGACCCACAAAAAGCAAAGCAGCCACTTGTGGCAGGAATCACAAGCTCAAGTTCTTAACCAAATGTCCAGACTCAGTGTGATCAGCATTGTCAGACAGTAAAATACCTAGGCAGCAACTCAAAATAGCTGTTTTTTCATCACATGAAGTGAAGAGGTAAAGCAACTATGATATACTTCCCTAATTACCTGTAGGGTCAGGAGGGATATTTCCTGGGGAAAATAAGGCCAGTGATCCAGTATAATTTTCTTGTAAACAAAAATGGATTTCAGGCAACTGCTGACTAATAGTGTATTTTAGGAAAAGAATCTTTACCTTTGAAATGCTTTGAGTAGAATGCCCATGATTTGAGAATGTCTAAACACACCTAAAATCTATAGATCTATGAGCCATGTCTCTCTGGACAACATCACATATATACTGATGTGAGCCTTAAATCTCATTATATTCCTCTTATCTTATTCCGAGCTATAATCTGTGTGTCCAATGCAGAAAACAAAAACTGGAGAATCCTGCTAAGTATACCAGTTTTTTTTTTTCTTATTGTTTCCATTCCATTTGATTGCTTGTAGTATTGAAATTATTAGTAAAGTTTGATACTTAGTAAGTTTTCAGATTTCTTTTGAGTTTGACTTGACAATCTGGTCCTTTATTTTACCTCTGAGCCCTTTTGTTTTTTAATATTTTATTTATTTACTCATGAGAAACAGAGAGATAGAGAGAGAAGCAGAGACACAGGCAGAGGGAGAAGTAGGCTCCATCCAGGGAGCCTGACGTGGGACTCGAACCTGGGTCTCCAGGATCATGCCCTAGGCCAAAGGCGGCACTAAACTGCTGAGCCACCCGGGCTGCCCAACCTCTGAGCACTTTTAATTTAACATCCAAACACACACACACACACACACACACACACACACGTACATATTTTAGTAATATACAGTGATGAAATAAAACTATAAAACTTAAAGAATAAAAAATAGAGAATTCAGAATGATGGTTAACTTGGGTAAGAGGAGGTACAGGGATGGGTTAATAGGAGGGCAAAACCAGGTGTTTAGAAGGAGATTAGTGTCAGTATCTTAGTTTTTCTTTGGAGTGTTATTTCCTGGATGCTTGCTACATTAGCAAAAATAAAAGCACAATGAGAGAAAAAAAAAAAAAGCACAATGAGGTATCACTTATTAGAATGGCTATCATCAAAAAGATGGGACAAATACTGGCAAGAATTTAGAGAAAAGGGAGCTCTTGTGCACTTTGGTGAGAATGTAAATTGATGCAGCCCACAGCAAGAAACAGTATGCACATTCCTCAAAAAACTAAAACTAAAACTATCATATAATCCAGCATTCTCACTCCTGGCTATATATCCAAAGAAAATGAAAACAAGGTCTCAAAGAGATACCTGTACACCCATGTTTGTTTCAATATTGCTTACAATAATCAGGATATGGACACAACCTAAGTGTCTGGAAACAGATGAATGGATAAAGATGATGTGCTATGTATACAATAGAATCTTATCCAACTATGAAAAAGAAAGAAATACTGGCATTTGCGACAACGTGGATGGACCCTGAGGACATTATACCAAGTGAAATTAAACAAACAAATTCAAGAAAAATACTGTACAGTATTACTTGTATGTGGAGTCTTAAAAAAAGCCACATCTATAGAAACAGAGAGTTGATAGTAGTTATTTTCAGAAGCTGGAGATGTAGGGGGAAATAGGAAGAAGGTGACAAAAGAGTAAGAGTAAAGCTTTCAGCTTTTGATCTAATGTAAAACATGGTGACTATAGTTGATAACACTATATCATTAAATTCGCTGAGACAGACCTTAAATATTCTCAACAAAAAGATAAATATGTGAGGTGATGGATGTGTTCATTACCTAAATGGGGGAAATTTTTTCATACTGTATATGTAATCAAATCACTATGATCTACACTTTACATATTTTACAGCTGTATATATCAATGAATCCTCAATAAAACTCAAATAAAATAAAATAAAATAAAATAAATGGAAAGAAAAAATACCTATGTACAAATATATATACATAAATATCAAAAGTGGACCCATCCCAGTACCACTATATAGTCACATACTAATAAATCAATGAAGCAACTAGATGGAAATAGACATTTCCAAAAAGAACTACAAAAATTATGATGACATATAGGACAATATCTTAATTAAACTTTAATTCCTAATATTTAGTATAGTAGCTGCTATTTGGTATGAATTCCTTTTATATATGATTTAATTTAATAGAAATGAACATTTAAAAAGAAACTATTATAGAAAAAATCAGGGGATGGGAGGAATATGAACAATGAATGTTCTCCCATCTTCACTCAAATTGATTCAATAAAGTAATATGTAACAAACATTTAAATTGAAGCAGTCAACTTCAAGTTAAATAGGGTAAATTGACTAAACATATCCACTTTTGCCATCTTCGAAACCATCTCTGAAATGTAATATGGCAAAATTTCTAGCACTCAAAAATAGTGTTGGCAGTTCAAAGAAAAGGACTACTATATCTGACATTTAGGACCATGCTTAAGAACATCCTTTTCGGTATTGTCAGTAGAGATTTGAATAGAATATTGCCCAGTCTAGGGAAGAGAAAGACACATAAACAAATACATGTTTAGTAGATTCTGTAATAAAAGTGTCATCATGGTGACGTAGAAAATTTTTGAGATAAATTAACCAACAAACTTGAGACTGCTGCATAGACACTAAAAACTACTAGCCTCAAATAAATGATTCACTTTAAAATGAGCACATAATATTTGATAATTGAATAGCTAAATTGGAAAAAAAGAACTCACTCAGCAAGATCTTAGGCAATGTATAAAAGGTATCAACAGTAAAGAACAACTTCATACAACCAAATTAGCATAAACATACATAAATAAATAAATAAATAAATAAATAAATAAATAATCACAATACTCAACATTAGTCTCAGACATGAAAAAAGTACATTTATGGACTGCCAATAGCAGAATACAGGCATACAACTTTTGTGATGACAATTTAGCAGTATATTTTTTAAAGTCATGAAATCAGCCACACCATTTGATTCCAGAATCTTAACGAGAATCTTATTTTATAAATATAGATTAACTATGTCTAATGTTAAGTTAAATAAACCTGTTGAAATTTCTAAAGTAATCACTAAGAGAATAGAAATCAACTACATAACTTCCAAAGCATTGGAGGAACAAAGAAGCAAAATTAAATATAATTCAGAAGTCAATCCAAAAGAAGGCAAGACAGTAAGGGGTTAATGAATATTGAAAAAGCTTGGCAAAAGAAAGAAAAGACAAAGAAAGGAGGGAGGAAGGGACAGAGGAAAGAATGAATGAGCAGAACAAAACAGGATGATATGATAGCAGAACAATCCAAGTGTATCAGTATCAAACTAAATAAACTTAAATTTTGGGATGCCTGCATGGCTCAGCGATTGAGCGTCTGCCTTCAGTCCAGGGCGTGATCCTGGAATCTCAGGATTGAGTCCCACATTGGGCTCCCTGCATGGAGCCTTCTTCTCCTTCTGCCTGTGTCTCTGCCTCTCTCTCTCTCTGTCTCTCATGAATTAATAAATTCATAAATAAATAAATAACAAAATCCAGTCACATGCCATACATAAGAGGTACACCTACAACAAGAGCAAAGAGAGATGAAGAAAAAAGGTAAACATACACAAAGGAAAATCCCTAGAGCAAGCTTAAGTTGGTATAGCTAAATAAAAACCTTAAAGATGAGCTTTACAAAAAAATAAAAACACAACTGGAGATAAATAAATGGTCACCGTATAAAAAAATACACTGTTCTAAATTTGTAAATACCTAATACATCTATGTAAGTAAAATTATAAAGAAATATGAGGGAAGGATAATTAGAAATGTCCGCACAGTAACCAACTCTAGAATGAAAGGTGGGCATCACCAATGGATATTGAAGGTAAGTAGTGACACCTCATACGTTATTTATTATCCCTTAAAAGCTGAACATACAATTTGTGTTGTGTTATTTCATAAAAACAGTAAAGGAATCATTTTTTGGACAAATTTGAAGATATGAGCAATAGTTACATATAGTTTTAACAGTATAAAATGAGTTGTGTCAAAATGGTAGAATGTTTGTACATATAACTGAAAATAATCTCAACCTACTTCGGATTCCATAGAAATTATCGAAACAATATAAGCTGAGCACTAGATATGGGAATATAGATGAGAGATGTCTCCATTATTAAAGAGTTAATGAACAGAAAGCTTCTAGAATGTGAGAATAAACTGGAATTTATGTCACATAGTTGTACTCACTACAAAACAAAGGAGATGTAGATTTCCAAAAGCAGAAAATGTCAGCCCAAAGCTTAATAATCTCCACAAGTCTGAGTCATAAATTTTCTGGCATGACAAATGTTGATACAGCCTTTTACTCATGCTTAAGTTTAAAAATTCCACCATAAACAGTCCAAATTGAACCAGTCCAATTTAGATATATAGGACAGCAAGCAGAGATTGACTTTTTAGAAAAGAAACCGAGTGTTGAAATACAGGTATTTAATTTTTTCATCATTAGTATTTTAAATTTTTCCGGAAAGCTTTTACTTAAATATAACTAATTCCTTATAATGACATTTTCTCTTTTGGTGGATGGCAAAAAGCTCTTTGAAGTACGTTTTACTTGATATACATAATCAACTGTATTTTAATACTAACTACACCTCTATTCAACTACATATTTTTAGACAGGATAGATATGTTATTCATTTTGCTTCTACTAAAAAGGCTAGGGAATAAAAAGATCAAAAAGATTCTATGAACCTGTAACTAAAAATAAACACTTTCTCATGGGAGTAGGTAGTTTTGTGGTGTACATTACTGAATTATTTATCTAATCGAATCTTGGATGGCCTAGGTGATGAATTAGCATAACCAAAGTAAGGGTTTAGGGTAGTACTGCAATATTCTGTGGCATGTAGTTAGTTGCAAGCATTTTCCATTTAATATTCTGTACTTTTTTTTATCAAATGTGTGAACTATGACCCCTGTTCTGAGTTCATTGTAGTAAAATCCTCTAAAGAATAAAAAATATTATAAAGTCCTAACAGAACAGTATAAAATATATTAAGGCCCTTCAGTAATTATGCTGTAATTCTGTTGGAAAAAGCAATTGTATTACAGGCTCAATTTTCAGACACTTGCTTTACCTTTCTGAAAAATTAAAATAAAAATATTCCTTTCAGCTAGGATTTTCTTGTTCTTGCATATATTAAAAATGACTAATATTTCCTGACATGTTTTAAAGAAGAGAGGGCACATTATATGTGCACGCGTGCGCACACACACACACACACCCCTACATGCAAACGTGCAGAGACTCATATATCTTCACGCTCTGACAACATTCTTTGAAACACATCAGTCTTGTCATTTTTATTCACAGAAGTATAAGGTTCAACAGCTTACTAAGTCTGAAAAGGGATCTCTAGAACTCAACTGAGTTTCCAGACAAAAGTGTGAAAGTTAATAGGGTTCTTATTTTATTGTCTGAGAAAGATTCATGATCACATAGTACAAATCAATCTCACTTGAGATGAAAATAATTGCTTTGTATTTACTTACTGAGTAACAGGACAGAATGAGTTCACAAACTTTCTCACCAGCAACAGAATCTTCCAAGAATCCTGATGGGCCAAAACATCCTCTAAATAATGAAGATTCTTTACTTAGACTAAGACAATTACACTCAATTTCCTTTGGGGCCGGGGAGTGGGGGGGGGGGGGGGGCGGGTCAGGATTACTAAATAGTCCTTGGATGCTCCTAACAGTACTGCCATTTCCTAAGAGCTGTATTTACTGATGACATTCTGATAGTTAATTCTGTTCATTTCCCAGACATTCTGCATGACCAAGGCCAACTATTCATGGGTAATGGCCACCATATTTCAACTACATGGTAAAACACATCAAAAGATCAAAAATACTAAATAAACTCAATATATATTTTAAATATTTATCTTTCCCAAGAGTTAATAAGTCAAACTTATTAAACTTGGCAGAGTCTTGTCAAACATTTAAGAACTGTATATATCTGTAAGCATTATGAGATGCTTGCGATAATATAAAAGGCAGGAGATTTTGGAATCAGACCTGGGAGAATCTGGCTGTCTTACCCAAGACAAGTTTTACAGTTTTCCTGAGCCTTGCTTTTTACTCATTTATTAAATTAGGCAACCTCAGATTAAATGAAAGAGTGCATATGAATCAAAGGGCAAATGGTAGGCCCTTGACAAAATGGAACCTAATTATTGACTACAAAGATGAAGAATTTGTTCTCTTAAGAATGGGTGAAATAGGATAATAAAGTATTGGAGAATCTTAAATTTAGAAGCCCTTTTGATATCATTACCAGAGAAGAGCACCTACCTCCAAAAAAAAAAAATCCTAAACTGGAAAACACACACACACACACACACACACACACACACACACAAAAACCCCACAAAAAAACAAAACCACTTACAGAGGAAGACCATAATTACTGTATATATTAGGTGAGAATAAAAATAAAATAAAAATGACACACATCAGGTCCATGTAGGGGACAAAAGGAACAAGATTTGAAGAGAAAATAGAATTCAGAACAACTTACTTTCCCAGAAAAATTGGACAACTCCAATTCAAATTAACTTCCCAAATATAGGCACAGGTGGTTACATAGTTTCCATAACTTTACCTCATGTATTGGTTCCAAATATTGAGGAAATGAAATTAATTCTATAGTTATATGTAAAATGGTACCTCATTTCTTCTCACTAGTGTTTTTTTTTTTTTATTGGAGTTTGATTTGCCCACATATAGCATAACACCCAGTGCTCATCCCGTCAGTGCCTCCCTCAGTGCCCATCACCCAGTTACCCCATCCCCCTGCCCACCTCCTCTTCCACTACCCCTTGTTTGTTTCCCAGAGTTAGGAGTCTCTCATGTTCTGTCACCCTCTCTGATATTCCCCACTCATTTTCACTAGTGTTTTTTTTATTTTCAGATAGGTGTTTAATAAATTGGAGTAAAAAGAGGAGTGTGACTAATGTAGATATCAGTATGTGAGATTTGAATTGACACACTTCAAATGCTAGGGATATGTACAAAATGAAATCTATAGATACGAGTACTACTTGAAGTAACTGCTGTCTTGATCAAGATATGCTTTGCAATTCAGTGGGACAATTAGGAGAGAATATTGCATATAGTACAACCAGTGGCTCAGAACTAAACTGGGTGTAATTCTCAGCATTGGAATTAATAACAGTGAGGAACAGGGGTACCTGGGTGGCTTGGTGGTTGAAAGTCTGCCTTCTGCTCAGCTCATGATCCCGGGGTCCTGGAATGGGGTCCCACATTGGGCTCCCCACAGGAAGCTTACTTCTCTATGTCTCTGCCTCTCTGTGACTCTCATGAATACATAAAATCTTTAAAAACAAAACAAAACAAAACAGTGAGGAATACCACTGCAAGTTAGAAGAAAATTCCTCCATAAAGATGACTATTTTAACTTTAAAAGCCAACATGATACCCACCACTTAGAGGCTGTGTAGTTAATTCTAATGGCCAGTGCTATGAAGACACAATCCTTAAAATACTAGGGACATTACCCTTAGATGTTTTTGTGAAACTAATGACAGCAAGTTCCTACTAACATTTATTCTCAAGTAAATATAATTTCTCTCTTTCCAACTGAATTAAACCCCAGAAACTCAACCTGAAGTGAGAAAATTACCATATTGTTAAAGTAATTTGTTGAATAACATCAGTTATGCTTACTCTGAATATTTTAATTGAATTTGAGTTTCTTCATTCATTTATTCACTTATTCAACAAATTTTGATGGAGTTCCTATTGTATGTCAGGCACTGAGAAAAATGCTAGTGATTTAAAAAAAGCAGCAGCAGGTTGTGTTAATTCTCATTAGGAATTGAGCAAAAACCCAACTCTCAAAAAGACAAACTGGCAAACTATTGCTTTGATACTTTTATCTCAAGTTGCAGGACCAATTCTCTGTTAGACATGTCAAAAGGATAAACTACACAGGATAAATAAGATAAACTAGGTATAACCGTTGATACTTACTGATTAGTACGTAAGATATACAAAATCCGAGAAAATGTTTCAAAGTTACTAGAATGTAAAATGCATAAAATATCTAACTAATCACCACATTAAATTTAGTCACTAAATCACCCAGCATCAATGAAGCTTATTATTTAATTAATTATACCTTGAGACTAATCTAACTCAAGAAAATAAAGAAAGGTGATGTCTATCTTCAATGTGTGAGAAATAGCTGTAAATGCCCTGTTCTGGAAGCAGGGTGTCATCAGATTTCAGGAACCTTGGTGCATTAGATTATTAACAATGCCATATAGTAGTTTGGAGTCCTTCAGTTCTGGAGAACAGGTATGTAAAAAGTGTGACAATATCAAGCAGCTTATTTATTTGTGTGTGTGTGTGTGTGTGTGTGTGTTCAAGGCTCTTCCGTTGGAAGAAAGAGAATACAGGTTACATCAAGTAGTGGTGGTCCATTGTAATGGTAAGTGTTGCAATAAGAGAGAAATGAGTCTCTGGAATATTCTCACAGGTAAACTTCAAGAACCTGGAGCATAGTTTAGGAAATGGAAGGTTGTCTGGGATTGTAAAAGGGCAGGCAACATTGTTAACTTCTCAGCAGCAGAAATTAATGGAGCTTCATTCTTGCACTTTGCCATGGATGCTAGTTGACATCCAACATTTTATTTTTTTTTTTATTGGAATTCAATTTGCCAACATATAGCATAAAACCCAGTGCTCATCCTGTCAAGTGCCCCCCTCAGTACCCGTCACCCAGTCACCCCAACCTCCCGTCCACCTCCCTTTCCACCACCCCTTTAAACAGCATATTAAAAAAAAAAAAAAACAGAATGAGTTCTGTGGCTAATTGCTAAATAGATTAGAATGAACAGAAAGTCCAAGAAGAGGTAAATATGGTAATTTAGTCTTAAAAATTCAGGTACTGAACTTTTAATCCTAGGAAGGTATTTGAAGTAAGACTTAAAAATTGGTTATGACAGACAGAATCACTCTAACACAAGCCTCCAAGGTTTTCAGGAACGGACTAGTGCTGTTAAAAAAAGAAAAAAAAAAACAGACATTTTTGTGAGTGCTTGTTACAGGAAAGAAATAGACTAGAAATTAGGAGGGCATTGCAATGAGATGAGCTTGGTTTTATATTTAAAAAATGTGAAATGCCCTGCAAGCAGGAAGGATATAGGTATAACAATTAGGAGTATGGGTATAACTTAAGACTCAAATAAGTGGGCGAGGCATTAGAAATTTGTAAGACTTTTTATTTTTATAGTCATTTTTTTTGAGATTTTATTTATTCATTCATGACAGAGAGAAAGCTAGAGACACAGGCAGAGGGAGAAGCAGGCTCCCTGCAAAGGAGTTCGATGTGGGACTTGATCCCGGATCCTGGGATCACGCCCTGATCCAAAGGCAGATGCTCAACCACTGAGCCACCCAGGCGTCCCAAGACAAGACTTTTTAGGAGTATGCTAAAAGTCTGTAATAGGATGCCTACATTCAGGGACCAAGAGTAGAAAGAGCCAGCAAGTGTTACAGAAAGATGTCAGAGGGAAGGAGGGCTAGTGTGTTAGTTTCTCAGGGAACTGTAGAGCAATCATTAGGATGGGAGGAGGTAGATGGCAATGGGTTAGCAACAGGATTAAAGACCCCAGAGAATTCTCAGTTGGTTTAAGTCAGCTTCTGATGGACACAAAATGGTGTGCAAAACCATGATAATTTACAGCAGCTTATGTCAGTCTCTATGCGTTTAACTAAAATAAAATGGCATATATACATGTGAATATGCGTATTCTTATGTATGGGCATTACATTGTCTTTCTAGGAATCTTAAGGGAAAGCAAAGAAAATAAAACACCACAACAAAAATGTTGTGCACCTTACTTGCTAACAACGTTTCAGAGCTCAGTGTGCCAGCCACATCCCTCTAACTTCAATACAAACATTTACTGCATAAATTGATCAGAGAAATAGCTCACTATGACTCAGCTAAAATGTTACTTGGAGAAGAGTAAGAAGAAACTGCTGCTAGTAGGAGCCAGGAACGTAAGTGTTCTTCAACCATGGCACTCACATTTGTTCTGTGAACTGCCCTGGACACTCTTCCCTGTAGCAAGAGTGAAAACACCTGTCACTGCCTCTACTTTTGTCTATGGAGGGAAAAGTGACGTGAGAGGATGCCTTGAAGACTGCACAGAAACACAGAGGGAAGAAACACACTATGGAGCACTTTTTACATTTGCTGTGTAAACGTAAATGTAAAAACCTAAACCTGGGCTGTGCCATTTCATCTTCAATCCCATACTGTGCAGTAACTAGGATGAGAAGAGGAAATTGAGTTTAGAGAGGTTCTACGAAATGACCAACAAAACCAGTTAAAGACAGAGCTGTAATTCAAACCCAAGTCTTTGTCCCATTAAATGTCCTTCTCTTCACAGTCTTACCACAATGACATGAATTCCAGAGCCCTTTCCAGGTAGAAACTAAAAGAAATAGCAATGAAGGGTTATCCATGTGTAAACTGCAGTGTTTGCCTATCCCCTTCCCCAGACCCAGTCTAACACTTGATTAACCTTATAAGTTAATAAGTGTCACTGACTTTTTTTACTTTCTTTCATTTAAAAAATCCTTATAAAATACCCTCTCTGAGATAAAATTATCTTTCCTAAATATAAGCTAGAATAGGTGCATACATGTGAAAGTTCATGCACTCCTATGAGGCCGGAGGTGAGAAAACACTATCTTTACTTGGGGGTGGAAGGGTTCTAATATGCTAGCAGTCTAGAACTGCTTGCATATAAAGATAACTGAAAGGAAACAGGGTGAAACCTAGATAATGCCTTGGTTATTCTAGGATAAAGGAGCAACACATATCCAAATGACATTTTATAATTTAGAATTCTCCCCAGGTGAATTAAAAACTCAGAACTGAATTTTGTATTCATAAAGCTAAGGATAACTAGATGTTGAACATTGATGTAAACAGACACACACATCTTATTAGTGAGATACCTGAAATTTGCTACCTGATAACAACAGAAAAGGAATCCAGTAGCTAGCTAGACACCACTGATCAATAAGCATATTGTAACACAATGGAGCAATGGTATACAGGGATTCAGATTATCAGTCATGATATGCTTGATCCCCCACCTGCGGAAATTAGTACTCACTAAACAACCTTACAGTGTGAGACCTTTTTGCTGAAGAAAAATAGCATCCTATAAATGGAATATAACAAACTCCAGGCTACCAAAGCTCCAGCATTTTGGACAAGGGTACTGTGTTTGTTAGCACAGTATGTCTTATTTATTTCTTTACTGATTTGTCAGATTGCTTATTTCTTTTGGCTAATTCAAATAATGTATTTATGCCATGTGGAACTAGGCAAATGGCTAAAGTCTTATTCTTAGTGTCTTGCTTTGGATTCTGAACTGCTCCAACACACTGAAAAATCTGAAACATAAACTTGAGCCCTGTCCTTCAGGTGGCAGAGCGTTGTTTAAAAAATTTAAAAAGAGGGCCGCCTGGGCAGCTCGGTTAAGCATCTGTCTTTCACTCAGGTCACAATTCCAGAATCCTGGGACCGAGCCCTGCATCAGGCTCTCTGCTCAGTGGTGAGCCTGCTTCTCCCTCTCCCCCTGCTCATGTTCTCTCTCTCTCAAATAAATAAATAAATAAATAAATAAATAAATAAATAAAATCTTAAAAAATTTATTTAAAATTAGACAGCACTGATGGATTTGAAATTCCAATTGACTCAGCCTGCCATACCTGACAAGAACTGTATTCTTCGGATACAATGACATACTAAAGGATAACAGAGGCATTACTTAAAGAAGGAAATAAAAAACCTGCACTCTGAGTGGCCTCCTCATTGTTATTTCTTCCAGGGGGCCAATCAATTTGTAAGATATAGATAGATTTTTGTTGTTGTTGTTATACTTCGTGGATGCACCAAAATTAGAGCTAAAGTTTTCTATGAAATTCTATAAATTTAAGACATAACATTGCTATTTCAATTTCAAGATGCTCCTGTGGTTTCTTTGACCCCAATTTATAGATTCCATAATATTTCCCTCTTTGAGTTTGTCAAATTATGTATTTCTCATTTTCTACTTTAATGAAAATTTTAATGATGGTTCTAGAAAGTATTTTAGCTCTTAATTCTACCTTTTTCATAGCCAAGAGTAATGCCCTAATGTAACTGCCCTAGACCAATAATAAATAGTGTAAGTAATAAGTTAGAGATACAAAGAAGTCAAGGACAATTTCATGTTTAGTCTACAATTGAATAGCTTACAGCAAAAACAAAAATAAAAGTAAGTAAAACACACTTGACAGATCACAAAATTTTATTTATAAAATCCTGGCTTTTACAATCCCCAAGTAGAATTTTTTGTTCGTCTGAAATGAAGAAATATAATACTGGGAATTTGTTTAACATAATACTTTTATGGAAATATGATTAATATAGCATTTAATTCATCCATTTAAAGTGTGCATTTCAATTTTTTAAATTATATTCACACGTTTGTGAAACCACAATTATTTTTAGAATATCTTCATCCCTCTAAAAATAAACCTTGTACAATTAATAGTCACTTCCCATTTCTTCCCAGAAATATTTTTAGAATGTATTTATCCTCCTAAAAAAAATCTTGTACCAGTTAATAGTCACTTCCCATTTTTTTCCCAGAAATACTCAATGTTTGGCCACAATGAATCTTTCTGACCCTATAGGTTTGTCTATTAAGGACATGTCATATACAGTAGTAGTATTTTTGTGAGTAGCTTCTTTCATTTAGCATAATGTCTTCAAGGTCCATCTATCTTGCAGTAGGTATAAGTACTTCATTCCTTTATACTGCTGAATAATATTTCATTGTATGAATATACCTCATTTTATTTAACCGTTCATCAGTTGGACATGTGGGTTGGTTCTACTTTTGTCTACTATAAATAATGCTATGAGTATTTGTTTTGTTTTGTTTTTTAAGATTTTATTTATTTATTCACGAGAGACACAGAGACAGAGAGAGAGCAAGAGAGGGAGAGAGAGAGAGGCAGAGACACAGGCAGAGGGAGAAGCAGGCTCCATACAGGGAGCACGCCGTGGGACTTGATCCTCAGACTCCAGGATCACGCCCCGGGCTAAAGGCAGGCTAAACCCGCTGAGCCACTCAGGGATCCCTGCAATGAGTATCTGTAGTCCATTTCTGAAGTAAACACAGATTTGCAAGTAAACACAGATTTTCATTTCTTTGGGTTATTTGCCCTACAGATGAAATTGCTGGGTTGTATGATGAAATTTGCTGGGTTTATGGTAAATCTATGTTTAACCTTTTGAGGAACTGAAAGATTGTTTTCCAAAGTGGCTACACCATTTTACATCACTATGAGCAGTGTTTAAAAGTTCCAGCTTATCTAGCTACATCCCAGCCAACATTTATTACCATTATTATAGCTATCTAATGAGCGTGACGAAGGTATCTCACTATGGCTTTGGCATGCATTTCTCCAACGGCTAATAATGTTGAGCATCTTTTCATGTGCCTATTAGGCATCTGTATATCTTCTTGGGATAAATATCTATTCAGATCCTTGGCCCAGTTTTACAATGAATTATTTTCCTATTTGACTTGTAAGAGATCATTATATAGTTCACACCTACAAATCTCTTATTAGATGTTATTTATAAATATTTTCTCCATTATATAGTATATATTTTCACTTTCTTGATGGTATCCTTTGAAACATAAAACTTTAAATTTGAAGAAGTCCTATTTTGTATTTTCTTCTAATGTCACTTGCAGTATCTAAAAAGGATTTGCCTAAGCCAAAGTCACATGGTTTATTCCTATATTTTCTTCTAAAGGTTTTATGGTTTTAATTCATACATACCTCTATAATACATTTTAAGTTGTTTTTGGGTATGGTGTGAGGAAGGGATATAACTTTATTCTTTTGCATGTGGATAGTAGTAATCTCAGGGCCCTTGACTGAAAAAACTTTTTTTCTTCTTTATTGAATTGCCTTGGCACCTCTGTCCAAATTGATCATAAATATAAAAGTTTCTTTTGGAGTTTCAGTTCTATTTCATTGAGTGTATGTCTATCCTTGGCCAGTGTCACAGTTATCTTAATTATGGTAGCTTTGCAGTAAACTTTTCCCCCAGATTCATCGAGGATTTATGTCGATAATAATTGACATACAATATTGCATACATTTAAGGTGTACAATGTGATAATTTGATACACATATATACTGCAGAACAATTACCACAGTTAATATACTAGTTGACAAATTGATTACCTCACATAATTTCAGTTTTTCTGTGATGAGAACATTAAAGATTCACTATCTTAACAACTTTTAAGTATATAATATAGTATCATTAATTCAGTCACCATGTTGTATAATTGATCCCCAGAAGTTACTTATCTTATAACTAGAAGTTTGTACCCTTTGACCAACATCTTCCCATTATCCCACCCTCCAGTCACTGACAACCACCATTCTACATTCTGTTTCTATGAGTTTGTTTTTTTTTTTGATACCACATGTAAGTATAATCATACAATATTTTACTTCATCTGATTTATTTCATTTATCATAATGCCCACAGATCCAAGTTGTTGCAAATCACAGTATTTTTTTTAATGGCTGAAGTGATACCCCCTAGTGTTTGTATGTGTATACCACATCTTTTTTTATATGTTGATGTGGATAGATAAAGTGTGTCCATTGATGGACACTTAAGTTGCTTCCATATTTTGGCTACTGTGATTTCATTTTCTTCAGATATATACCCCAAAATGGGATTGCTGATCATATAACTCTATTTTTAATTTTCTGAGGAACTTCTATATTGTTTTCTGTAGTGGCTGTACCAATTAACATTCCCACCAACAGTGCACAATGGTTCCCTTTTCTCCACATCATCACCAACACTTGTTATCTCTTGTCTTTTTGATAATAGCCATAATAACCATACTAACAGATGTGAAGTAATAATTCATAGTCATGATTCAGTAGGTTTGGAATAACCCTAAGATTCTGCTTTTCTTTTCTTTTTTCTTTTTTTAAAGATTTATTTATTTATTTATTTTAGAGACAGAGAGAGTTGGGGGAGGGAGAGGGAGAGAAAAAAATCTCCAGCAGACTTGACACTGAGCACAGAGCACAATTTGGGGATCTATCTTACAACCCTAAGATCATGATCTAAGCCAAAATCAAGAGTCAGATGCCCAATCGACTGAGCCATCCAAGTGCCCCAAGATTCTGCATCTCTATCTGACTTCAAGGTGATGCTGATGTCACTGATAGGTGGGGGCACACACTGAGTAGCAAGGCTCTAATCTATTTTTTTTAATAATAAACTTATTTTTTATTGGTGTTCAATTTGCCAACATACAGAATAACACCCAGTGCTCATCCCGTCAAGTGCCCCTCTCAGTGCCCGTCACCCATTCACCCCCACCCCTCGCCCTCCTCCCCTTCCACCACCCCTAGTTCGTTTCCCAGAGTTAGGAGTCTTCATGTTCTGTCTCCCTTTCTGATATTTCCTACCCATTTCTTCTCCCTTCCCTTCTATTCCCTTTCACTATTATTTATATTCCCCAAATGAATGAGACCATATAATGTTTGTCCTTCTCCGATTGACTTATTTCACTCAGCATAATACCCTCCAGTTCCATCCACGTTGAAGCAAATGGTGGGTATTTGTCATTTCTAATGGCTGAGTAATATTCCATTGTATACATAAACCATATCTTCTTTATCCATTCATCTTTCGATGGACACCAAGGCTCTAATCTATTTGTAAACCCTCTTTCTTTCTAGTACCCCATTTACTGCAAAGCAAGATGCTAACATGTTACCTCTTTATCCATAGATTTCTCTTGGTGTTTACATTAACTGGTTTCATTAGGATAAATAGGGTGAATGGAATATAACTTTCCAAGAATATCACATTCCCTGACAATCAAATGAATATGAAATATTTCAGAAATTATTATTGTATATGATTGTTTTAAATGTTGATACATAGTTGAGTAACATAAGATTTAGTCATAATATAAAGGTAAAGCAAGGTTGGATATGTCTATCTGATACAGGTTTTGCATCAGCTAGCTTGAGCATCAGCTAGCTTGCATCAGCTAGCTTGAGCTGTCATTACAATATTGAAGGTTGGATGGGTTAAACAAAAGAAATGAATTTGCTTCTAGTTCTGGAGGCTGGAAGTCTAGACTCAAGGTGCTGGCAGGGCTGATTTCTGGTGAGACCTTTCTTCCTGGTTTCCAGATAGTTGTCTTTACATTGTGTCTTACTATAACTCTTCCTCTGTGTGCAAATACTTCTGATGTCTCTTCCCCTTCTTTTTTTTTTTTTTTCTCTTTTTTAAAGTTTTTATTTAAATTCCAATTAGTTAACATACAGTGTTATATTAATTTCAGGTATACAATATAGTGATTAAGCAATTCTATACAACACCCAGCACTCATCACAACAAGTGCAATCTTAATCCTCATCATCTATTTCACCTAACTCCTCATCCACTTCCCTCTGGTAACCAGTTTGTTCTCTGCAGTTAAGAGTCAGTTTCTTGGTCTTTTATTTCATATTTTTTATGAATATTCCTCATGTAGGTAAACATTCTTCACTAGCAAATTGATAGCATCACTCATTTTCTTTTTCTTTTTTAAAATATTATTTATTTATTTATTTATTTATTTATTTATTTATTTTAATTTATTTTTTTATTGGTGTTCAATTTACTAACATACAGAATAACACCCAGTGCCCGTCACCCATTCACTCCCACCCCCCGCCCTCCTCCCCTTCTACCACCCCTAGTTCGTTTCCCAGAGTTAGCAGTCTTTATGTTCTGTCTCCCTTTCTGATATTTCCCACACATTTCTTCTCCCTTCCCTTATTTTCCCTTTCACTATTATTTATATTCCCCAAATGAATGAGAACATATAATGTTTGTCCTTCTCTGACTGACTTACTTCACTCAGCATAATACCCTCCAGTTCCATCCACGTTGAAGCAAATGGTGGGTATTTGTCATTTCTAATAGCTGAGTAATATTCCATTGTATACATAAACCACATCTTCTTTATCCACTCATCTTTCGTTGGACACCGAGGCTCCTTCCACAGTTTGGCTATCGTGGCCATTGCTGCTAGAAACATCGGGGTGCAGGTGTCCCGGCGTTTCATTGCATTTGTATCTTTGGGGTAAATCCCCAACAGTGCAATTGCTGGGTCGTAGGGCAGGTATATTTTTAACTGTTTGAGGAACCTCCACACAGTTTTCCAGAGTGGCTGCACCAGTTCACATTCCCACCAACAGTGTAAGAGGGTTCCCTTTTCTCCGCATCCTCTCCAACATTTGTTGTTTCCTGCCTTGTTAATTTTCCCCATTCTCACTGGTGTGAGGTGGTATCTCATTGTAGTTTTCATTTGTATTTCCCTGATGGCAAGTGATGCAGAGCATTTTCTCATATGCATGTTGGCCATGTCTATGTCTTCCTCTGTGAGATTTCTGTTCATGTCTTTTGCCCATTTCATGATTGGATTGTTTGTTTCTTTGGTGTTGAGTTTAATAAGTTCTTTATAGATCTTGGAAACTAGCCCTTTATCTGATATGTCATTTGCAAATATCTTCTCCCATTCTGTAGGTTGTCTTTGAGTTTTGTTGACTGTATCCTTTGCTGTGCAAAAGCTTCTTATCTTGATGAAGTCCCAATAGTTCATTTTTGCTTTTGTTTCTTTTGCCTTCGTGGATGTATCTTGCAAGAAGTTACTATGGCTGAGTTCAAAAAGGGTGTTGCCTGTGTTCTTCTCTAGGATTTTGATGGAATCTTGTCTCACATTTAGATCTTTCATCCATTTTGAGTTTATCTTTGTGTATGGTGAAAGAGAGTGGTCTAGTTTCATTCTTCTGCATGTGGATGTCCAATTTTCCCAGCACCATTTATTGAAGAGACTGTCTTTCTTCCAATGGATAGTCTTTCCTCCTTTATCGAATATTAGTTGCCCATAAAGTTCAGGGTCCACTTCTGGATTCTCTATTCTGTTCCACTGATCTATGTGTCTGTTTTTGTGCCAGTACCACACTGTCTTGATGACCACAGCTTTGTAGTACAACCTGAAATCTGGCATTGTGATGCCCCCAGATATGGTTTTCTTTTTTAAAATTCCCCTGGCTATTCGGGGTCTTTTCTGATTCCACACAAATCTTAAAATAATTTGTTCTAACTCTCTGAAGAAAGTCCATGGTATTTTGATAGGGATTGCATTAAACGTGTATATTGCCCTGGGTAACATTGACATTTTCACAATATTAATTCTGCCAATCCATGAGCATGGAATATTTTTCCATCTCTTTGTGTCTTCCTCAATTTCTTTCAGAAGTGTTCTATAGTTTTGAGGGTATAGATCCTTTACATCTTTGGTGAGGTTTATTCCTAGGTATCTTATGCTTTTGGGTGCAATTGTAAATGGGATTGACTCCTTAATTTCTCTTTCTTCAGTCTCATTGTTAGTGTATAGAAATGCCACTGACTTCTGGGCATTGATTTTGTATCCTGCCACGCTACCGAATTGCTGTATGAGTTCTAGCAATCTTGGGGTGGAGACTTTTGGGTTTTCTATGTAGAGTATCATGTCATCGGCGAAGAGGGAGAGTTTGACTTCTTCTTTGCCAATTTGAATGCCTTTAATGTCTTTTTGTTGTCTGATTGCTGAGGCTAGGACTTCCAGTACTATGTTGAATAGCAGTGGTGAGAGTGGACATCCCTGTCTTGTTCCTGATCTTAGGGGAAAGGCTCCCAGTGCTTCCCCATTGAGAATGATATTTGCTGTGGGCTTTTCGTAGATGGCTTTTAAGATGTCGAGGAATGTTCCCTCTATCCCTACACTCTGAAGAGTTTTGATCAGGAATGGATGCTGTATTTTGTCAAATGCTTTCTCTGCATCCAATGAGAGGATCATATGGTTCTTGGTTTTTCTCTTGCTGATATGATGAATCACATTGATTGTTTTACGGGTGTTGAACCAGCCTTGTGTCCCAGGGATAAATCCTACTTGGTCAGGGTGAATAATTTTCTTAATGTACTGTTGGATCCTATTGGCCAGTATCTTGTTGAGAATTTTTGCATCCATGTTCATCAGGGATATTGGTCTGTAATTCTCCTTTTTGGCGGGGTCTTTGTCTGGCTTTGGAATTAAGGTGATGCTGGCTTCATAGAACGAATTTGGAAGTACTCCATCTCTTTCTATCTTTCCAAACAGCTTTAGGAGAATAAGTATGATTTCTTCTTTAAACGTTTGATAAAATTCTTTGGGAAGCCATCTGGCCCTGGACTCTTGTGTCTTGGGAGGTTTTTGATGACTGCTTCAATTTCCTCCCTGGTTATTGGCCTGTTCAGGTTTTCTATTTCTTCCTGTTCCAGTTTTGGTAGTTTGTGGCTTTCCAGGAATGCGTCCATTTCTTCTAGATTGCTTAATTTATTGGCGTATAGCTGTTCATAATATGTTTTTAAAATCGTTTGTATTTCCTTGGTGTTGGTAGTGATCTCTCCTTTCTCATTCATGATTTTATTAATTTGAGTCTTCTCTCTCTTCTTTTTAATAAGGCTGGCTAATGGTTTATCTATCTTATTAATTCTTTCAAAGAACCAACTCCTGGTTCTGTTGATCTGTTCCACAGTTCTTCTGGTCTCGATTTCGTTGAGTTCTGCTCGAATCTTTATTAACTCCCTTCTTCTCTTGGGTGTAGGATCTATTTGCTGTTTTTTCTCTAGCTCCTTTATGTGTAAGGTTAGCTTTTGTATTTGAGTTCTTTCCAGTTTTTGAATGGATGCTTGTATTGCGATGTATTTCCCCCTTAGGACTGCTTTTGCTGCATCCCAAAGATTTTGAACGGTTGTATCTTCATTCTCATTAGTTTCCATGAATCTTTTTAATTCTTCCTTAATTTCCTGGTTGACCCTTTTATCTTTTAGCAGGATGGTCCTTAACCTCCATGTGTTTGAGGTCCTTCCAAACTTCTTGTTGTGATTTAGTTCTAATTTCAAGGCATTATGGTCCGAGAATATGCAGGGGACAATCCCAATCTTTTGGTATCGGTTCAGACCCGATTTGTGACCCAATATGTGGTCTATTCTGGAGAAAGTTCCATGTGCGCTTGAGAAGAATGTGTATTCGGTTGAGTTTGGATGTAAAGTTCTGTAGATATCTGTGAAATCCATCTGGTCCAGTGTATCATTTAAAGCTCTCGTTTCTTTGGAGATGTTTTGCTTAGAAGACCTATCGAGTATAGAAAGAGCTAGATTGAAGTCACCAAGTATAAGTGTATTATTATCTAAGTATTTCTTCACTTTGGTTAATAATTGATTTATATATTTGGCAGCTCCCACATTCGGAGCATATATATTGAGGATTGTTAAGTCCTCTTGTTGAATAGATCCTTTAAGTATGATATAGTGTCCCTCTTCATCTCTCACTACAGTCTTTGGGGTAAATTTTAGTTTATCTGATATAAGGATGGCTACCCCTGCTTTCTTTTGAGGACCATTCGAATGGTAAATGGTTCTCCAACCTTTTATTTTCAGGCTGTAGGTGTCCTTCTGTCTAAAATGAGTCTCTTGTAGACAGCAAATAGATGGGTCCTGCTTTTTTATCCAGTCTGAAACCCTGCGCCTTTTGATGGGGTCATTAAGCCCGTTCACATTCAGAGTTACTATTGAGAGATATGAGTTTAGTGTCATCATGATATCTATTCAGTCTTTGTTTTTGTGGACTGTTCCACTGAACTTCTTCTTAAAGGGGAATTTTAAGAGTCCCCCTTAAAATTTCTTGCAGAGCTGGTTTGGAGGTCACATATTCTTTTAGTTGCTGCCTGTCTTGGAAGCTCTTTATCTCTCCTTCCATTTTGAATGAGAGCCTTGCTGGATAAAGTATTCTTGGTTGCATGTTCTTCTCCTTTAGGACCCTGAATATATCCTGCCAGCCCTTTCTGGCCTGCCAGGTCTCTGTGGAGAGGTCTGCTGTTACCCTAATACTCCTCCCCATAAAAGTCAGGGATTTCTTGTCTCTTGCTGCTTTAAGGATCTTCTCCTTATCTTTGGAATTTGCAAGCTTCACAATTAAATGTCGAGGTGTTGAACGGTTTTTATTGATTTTAGGGGGGGATCTCTCTATTTCCTGGATCTGAATGCCTGTTTCCCTTCCCAGATTAGGAAAGTTTTCAGCTAGAATTTGTTCAAATACATATTCTGGCCCTCTGTCCCTTTCGGCGCCCTCGGGAACCCCAATTAAACGTAGGTTTTTCTTCCTCAGGCTGTCGTTTATTTCCCTTAATCTATCTTCATGGTCTTTTAATTGTTTGTCTCTTTTTTCCTCAGTTTCCCTCTTTGCTATCAACTTGTCTTCTATGTCACTCACTCGTTCTTCCACCTCGTTAACCCTCGTCGTTAGGACTTCTAGTTTGGATTGCATCTCATTCAATTGATTTTTAATTTCTGCCTGATTAGCTCTAAATTCTGCAGTCATGAAGTCTCTTGAGTCCTTTATACTTTTTTCTAGAGCCACCAGTAGCTGTATAATAGTGCTTCTGAATTGGCTTTCTGACATTGAATTGTAATCCAGATTTTGTAACTCTGTGGGAGAGAGGACTGTTTCTGATTCTTTCTTTTGAGGTGAGGTTTTCCTTCTAGTCATTTTGCTCAGTGCAGAGTGGCCAAAAGCAAATTGTATTGGGAAAAAGAGAAAAAGAGAGGAGAGAAAGAAGGAAAGAAAAGAGAAAGAGAAAAAAAAAGGGAAGAAAAGAAAAAAAAAACGAGAAAAAAAAAAAAGAAGAAAAAGAGAAAGAAAAAGAAAGGAGAAAAAAAGAGGGTGGGGGAAGGAAACAAATCAAAAAGCAAAACAAAACAAAAACAAAAACAAAAACAAAACAAAACAAAAAAAAAAAAAAAAGAACCAAAGGGGAGTATCTTCTGATTCTGTGTTCTTTAAGTCCCTTGGCTTCTCCTGGAAGTTGTCAGTCTAGCTGATCTTCTGGGGGAGGGGCCTGTTGTGCTGGTTTTCAGGTGTTAGCAGTTGGGGGAGCTGCTGTGCCCCTGCCTGGTGCAGGGCTCGGTGGGGGTTGTTTACCCCGTGAGGCCGCAGGAGCAACAGCCCCAGTGGCGGGGCAGCTCTGGAAACCTGGATTCAGCTCCGGCAGGAACTCCGTCTGCAGGGCCTGGAGGCTCCGGGGCGGGGCCGCTGATCTGCTCAGCTGGGGCAGGAGCGTCCTCGCTGTCCTGGGCCCTCCCGGCTTCTGCCTGTCCCGGAGGAGGCCGGATCCTGGGCTGTGTCCCGGCGCCCTGTGCTCCGGAGCCTGCGCTGGTGGATTCGCGCTCCCGGGCCGCGCAGCCCCCTCCGCGGAGCCGCCGCCCGAGCCCCTCCGAGCTGCTCCTGGAACCGCGCAGCCCCCTCCGCACGGAGCCTCTTCCTCTGCCCGAGCCCCTCCGAGCTGCTCCCGCCCCGCAGCCCCCTCCGCGGAGCCGCCGCCCGAGCCCCTCCTGGCTGCTCCGGTCCCGCCGGGTCCCGCCGTGCGCGCTGCAGCCCTTAGGGAGCTCGGCGCACTCTCCTGGGCGCGCAGTTGCTCTGTTCCTGTCCCGGGGAACCCGAGGGCATCCCCGCCCTCCTGGGTCCTGCTCCACCTCCCCGCGAGCCCCTTTCCCCCGGGAAGGTCGGTGCAGCTCCTGCTCCTCCGGGACGGGGCTCTCCTGTCCTGGGGACACTCGCCCCGGCCTCAGCCCGGCTCCTCGCGGGGCCCCTCCCCCTTGGAGGCCTTTGTTTCTTTATTTCTTTTTCCCCGTCTTCCTACCTTGATAGAAGCGCGAACTCTTCTCACTGTAGCATTCCAGCTGGTCTCTCTTTAAATCTCAGGCCGAATTCATAGATTTTCAGGATAATTTGAAGGTTTTCTAGGTAGTTTGGTGGAGACAGGTGATTTGGGGACCCTACTCCTCCGCCATCTTGCTCCTCCCTCTCTTCCCCTTCTTTTAAGGACATCAGTCCTCTTAGATTAGGGCCCCACCCTTACAACCTCATTTAACCTTAATTACTCCCTTATAAGCTCTATGTCCAATACAGTTACACTGGGTATTAAGGATTAAACATATGGATTTTTGGAGGGACACAATTCAGTCCATTACAGAAATCCTCTTGTCTTTCTCTTTAAGTCTCCTTTATAACTGTTTCATGATTTTTGTCTAATTTTAGAGCCAAATACAAACGGAAAACTACCCATAGTAATAGATACCAGTGGTAGAGATGAAAAAAATTCTTCTAAGATTTTTTTTTCTCTCAGCAGTTTTTTCTTTCTTCAACTGCATAAATTATTGTAATTTACTCTCTATTAGATAACCAGCTAGTGGTTACTTGCTAATTTATAGCATCTACATAAAACTGCCCCTTTTAATTTTGAAATCTGTCCTTAGACACAGCTAGCCCCCTGAAAGGGAGCATGACCTTTCCACAAAATGAAACATTTTAAACAACATTAAACAAAGCGTAAGAAGATTATTAAGCTATGATAGGGTACTCTACAATTACAAACAATTTCTCTTAATTATATGTTGCTTTGTCACTTAATAGAAAATGCAGATGAACTATTTAATACATTTATAAGTAAGATCAAATTTGAATATTCCAACTAAATATGACCGTAGTAGCTGCTATTAGCTCTTGCTTGGGTCTTTTTTTTTTTTTTTTTTTTTTTTTACCTCACCTTTGGCCAAACCTTATTACTAGAATACAGATATTGGTTTCAGGTTTTTAATCCTATAAAGCAATCAAGAGATAAAACATCCAAAGTATCATTTAAATATTCATTTTTTTAGAAATATTTTATTTATTTATTCATGAGAGAGAAAGAGAGAGAGAGAGAGGCTGACACACAGGCAGAGGGAGAAGCAGGCTCCATGCAGGGAGCCTGATGTGGAACTCATTTGTTCTCTGTTGTCTAAGGGTCAGGACAATTTCAAAGGAAGGACAGTAACTGGATAATTCCTGTTTAAATGCAAACACACACGTACAAAGCACTCTCTCTCTGTCTCTCTCTCTTTCCCTCTTTTTTTCTTACACACACAAACACACATTCCCCTATGGAAAAAATCTCTTATATTCCTAGATTTTCTTTTTTTTTTTCTTTTTAAGATTTTATTTATTTGAGAGAGAGAGAGAGAGAGCACCCACACAAGCAGGGGGAGTGGCAGTCAGAGAGAGAGGAAGAAGTAGGCTCCCTGCCAAGCAGGCTCCATCTCAGGACCCTGTGATCATGACCTAAGCCAGAGGCAGACACTTAACCAACTGAGTCAATCAAGCACCCTTAATCCTAATATATTTTTAGTTCAATTCCAAATGTTTTTTTTCTTGAGGTGGTTTTGTTCTCTTAGCTGACATATTCTTATTTTTTAAAAAGTCATTAAGGGTATAATTTGGAAAATCTACATTTGAAAAGAAATACTAGCTTAATTTACAAAAAGTTTCATCAGAGCTAAGCACCAAAACGGAGTTGTATTGTTGCTGTAAACACAGTTTTTGAAAAATTAATTACGTTATATATGTGTTATTCTTGGAAACGTTAAATAATAGAAAGCAAAAACAAAGATCTTATCTACGATCTTTCATGCAATGATCTTTGTAAAGTAAGCTGACAAATTTACCTAGCCTCCTTCTTTCCTACTGCTTATTATCATTATAAAATTGAGTAATGAATTGGTCTTAATCAAAATTAAAGAGTCTGCTCACCAAAAAAACAACACCAAGACATAAAAAGATGTAGAGAAAGAAAAATAGCATTTTTCTACCCTTTTAAGTTCTCTGCTGAGATACTTGTAACAGAAGACAGATTAATAACAGAAAAGCCTACAAATTTATTTAAGTTTTACAGGACAGGATTTCTGTAAGGAAATGAAGACTTGAAGAAACTGTTAAACTTTTTCTATGTGACCCGAACTTCCTCACAACAGGATTCCAAGGGCAAGTGTCCAGAGAATAGCCAAGCAAAAGTCATAAAGAATGCCTTTCTGATCTAGCTGCAAAAGTCACACTGCATCTCTTCACCATATTCGATTGGTCAATGTATTTACAAAAAAGCCCACCCAATTTCAAGGGGAGGTAATAAAGACTCTTCATCTCTTGATGACGGTACATCAACATCAAATTGTAAGAAAAGCACATTGGATGGGATACACACATACACGTACACACACACACGCAGAGTAATCTCTGAAGAAAAAATCTGCCATGGACATCCCATAAATCACAAATTCCTTAGTATCAATTTTATGAGTTTCATTCCCCTAAGACTGTCACCAGATGAGAACACTGAATACATAAAAAGAAAATGACTGAACAGAAGTACAGGGCATCCAAAAGGGAAGGGCAATATGAAAGACAAATTTCACCTGCTTTTTGCCAGCCCTCCCAAAGCATGTGGGTAAGAATATGCTCTTCAAAAGTTAAGAATCTCACAATAAAATGATCTCAATCATATAAAAGTCATATTTAATAAACACTTTTAATTAAATACAAATGGTTATTTGCCTACAATCACAATAATCACTATTGAGTGCTTTCAAAGTGATGAAAATTCTGAATGTACACACTCACTAAATTTTGTCCTTAATATAACCCCATGACATAGGTTTATTTTAATCCCCATCTTAGAGGGAAGTAAAGCAAGTCTATAAAAGCTAAATATTTTATCCAAGGTAATATAACTCATCAGTGGCAAAGCTGGGATCCTAACCTCTGAGTATACTGTAACTTTTCCAAAATGAATTCTTGCACATGATTAAGTTGCAAAGAACCAACAGAACATACATCAGTATTCCAAAAGTACACATCATTAACTGCAATATGTACAAATTAGGCCATGGGTAAACTTAGAATCAGCTTTTTGTCTCCATCTACCTTAGAAACTTAATAGCTTCTAAAGATCCGGGTTAAGAGAAGGGGTAAGACAGAAAATGGAAACTTAAAAGATTCTTTAGGCAAAGTATTCAAATTAGAGAGTTTAACATGACTGCAAAAATATAAGATTACTATATAAAAACCATTCCCCACTCACAACAAAATCTTCATTTCAAAAAATACACATAACAACATTAGAAACATAAAGTACATAGAAAAATTTGAAAAGACATATAAGACCTATTGGAGGAAATTTAAAACACTATTGAAAAACACTAAAGAAATAAATGGAAAATAAATAAATGGATAGGAAGATACAATGCCATAATAATGGTCTTACAATTGATCTTTAGATGTAATACAGATATCCCATCAAGATATCAATAGAGTTTAAAGACTTTTGCAAAAGTTGATTTTAAAATTTGTATGGAAAAGCAAAGACCAAGAATAGCTAAAAGAAAGAAGGAAGAAGGAAAGAAGGAAAGAAAGAGAGAAAGAAAGAGAGAAAGAGAGAAAGAAAGGGAGGGAGGGAAGAAAGAAGAGAAAGAGGAAGGGAGGGAGGGAGGAATTTAGTTGCCCTGTTTAATGTTGTTTTGGCTATCTACTGCTTTGTAGCAAACTATCCCAAATTTTAGTGGCTTAAAACAACTATTTAAAATCTCATGACTTTATGGATTAGGAATTTGGGCAAGGCTTGACTAGTAGTATATCAGTAAAAGTTCAATCAAGAAGTAAAACCAGTAAGGGGCACTTGGGTGGCTCAGTGGTCTAGTGTCTGCCTTCAGCTCAGGTCATGATCCCGGGGTCCTGGGATCAAGTCCTACATCAGGCTCCCCTCAGGGAGCCTGCTTCTCCCTCTGCCTATGTCTCTGCCTCTCTTCCTGTATTTCTCATGAATAAATAAAATCTTTAAAAAAGAAGTAAAACCAGTAAAATTTATTACAAAGATTTATTTATTTCAAGGAATTGACCTACTTAATTCTGAGTGCTAAGTAAGTCTGGATGGGAGAAAAGCAGGGAGGAGAGATGATATTGAGGTCTGAATACTATGGACATAGGCAGAAGCTGCTGTCTGAAGGCAGCATTTCTTCTCTTCCTCAAGAAACATCCAGGTGTGCATTTAAGGCAATCCACCTAATTGAGTTAGGCCTACCCGGATAGCTACCCTTACTTAAAGTCAACTGATTAGTGGCTTTAACTGCATCTGTAAAATCCTTTCACAGCAGCACCTAAATTAGTACTTGACTGAATAAAAGGGAGAGGGTAGCCCAGCCCAGTTGGACATATCAGGAAGCTATCAGAGCTAGGTTATTATTTTATTTATTTATTTTTACTTCATGTGGTGTCTTTTGGGATCATTCAGTGGTACTCATCTGGATGCTAATTGGTCTGGAAGGTCCAGAACAGCTTCACTCAAATGCCTGGGACCTTGTCAGAAACAGCCAGCCGAGTAGATTTAGCTGTTCCCCTCTCCCTCCCTTCTCCCTGTGCTCATTAAGTTCTCTCCATCTGGCATCTCCAGCAGGGCAGTTAAGACTTCTTTCTTGACAGCACGACAATCCCTTGAACCACACTGAAACTGTCAGTTATCTTTCTAGTTCTGGAATATAGATTCCACTGGTCAAAGCAAAGAGCAGAACAATTTCTTAGTGGAGGAGAATGGACTCTATTATCTGATGGGAAATGTGTCAAAAGTACGCTGCCATCTCTAACCTGCCAAGTGGGCAAAACAAAAACAAAACAAGAAAGTCCAGACACAGATTTGCACACACCTGAGATATGATATGTAACACAGACAATACATATCAGTGTGCAAGAAGTGCACTAAACAATAAACAGTTCTGGTTATCGATGGGAAAAACTGAACTCGACCCTCTAGGTCAAACCACATACAAAAACCAAATTTAGATGGATTAAAGATTTAAAAATGAAATAAGAAAATTTTAAATTTTTACAAATATTGCAAGAGGAAGATATCATTATAATCTTTAGGTAGAAAAGAATTTTTCAACAAATACAAAAAGCTTTAATCATAAAAAAAAAGATTAGACTGCATTTGAGAACTTCAATTCATCAAAAGATTGCATAAAGAAGATGAAAAAACTAGCCAAAAACTAGGGGAAGATATCTGCAACATATTTAACAAATACATTATTAAAATCCAGAATATATAAATAAATTCTATGAAATAATAAAAGACAAATATTCCACTAGAAAAACAGGCAAAAAGGTATATATTGGCTTTGTACAGAAGAGGAATAATGAATGGCAAATAAACATAAGGGAAAATGTTCAATCTCTTTAGTAAATCAGTAATCACAGAAATGATATTTAATACCAAGGTATAATATTTTATATATACTAGATTGCCTAAAGTTAATCAATCTAATAATAGTTTTGGCAAATATATGCAGAAAATGAGAATTCTTATACCATCTAGTTGGTGTTAATTTGGACAATTATTTAAGCAAACAATTTGGCAGTTACCCAGTCAAGGGGGAAAGAGTATATTCCATGACTGAGCAATCTATTTCTAGGTATTTCAAAAAACCTTCAAATTTGGCATATATGTACTCCAGAGTACATGAGGAGTTTCTCATAGGCACAGATACATTTAAGGGAATAAACTACAGACTCCCAGCTTCCATATTGCAATGTATATATTCTGAAGCTATCTGTCTGAGAATATATCTTTAGTAGAGGCTAAACATGTCATGACAATCACTTACACAAAATAATCCTTTCTTTCATTTTATTAAAAAAAACACCCCTCACTCATCTTCAATTTTCATCATCAGTAATGCTCTGTGTATTGTATGGCTTTGTATCTTTTCTAGTCTTCTGTAGAAATGTGTGTCTATTAAGGACAAAGCAGGCATTAGAAATCCCCCTACACACACACACACACACACACACACACACACACACATTAGGGTGCAGTGAATACTTATATATTGTAGAGTGGGATTACAGGGAATGACAACTGTCATTTAATAGCCTCACTGTCCTATACCTTGCAATTGTGTAAGAAGGCACTGTACCTGAGGGAGAGACCCCTTGTCCATGACAGGAAAACAAAACAGGGTGAGGGTAAGAAATATAAATGATAGCAACAAGAGTGAAATGAGGCTACGTGCTTTATCAGTCTTATTTTTTTTTTTTTTTTTTTTTTTTTTTTTTTTATTGGTGTTCAATTTACTAACATACAGAATAACACCCAGTGCCCGTCACCCATTCACTCCCACCCCCCGCCCTCCTCCCCTTCTACCACCCCTAGTTCGTTTCCCAGAGTTAGCAGTCTTTATGTTCTGTCTCCCTTTCTGATATTTCCCACACATTTCTTCTCCCTTCCCTTATTTTCCCTTTCACTATTATTTATATTCCCCAAATGAATGAGAACATATAATGTTTGTCCTTTTCTGACTGACTTACTTCACTCAGCATAATACCCTCCAGTTCCATCCACGTTGAAGCAAATGGTGGGTATTTGTCATTTCTAATAGCTGAGTAATATTCCATTGTATACATAAACCACATCTTCTTTATCCATTCATCTTTCGTTGGACACCGAGGCTCCTTCCACAGTTTGGCTATCGTGGCCATTGCTGCTAGAAACATCGGGGTGCAGGTGTCCCAGCGTTTCATTGCATTTGTATCTTTGGGGTAAATCCCCAACAGTGCAATTGCTGGGTCGTAGGGCAGGTATATTTTTAACTGTTTGAGGAACCTCCACACAGTTTTCCACAGTGGCTGCACCAGTTCACATTCCCACCAACAGTGTAGGAGGGTTCCCTTTTCTCCACATCCTCTCCAACATTTGTGGTTTCCTGCCTTGTTAATTTTTCCCATTCTCACTGGTGTGAGGTGGTATCTCATTGTGGTTTTGATTTGTATTTCCCTGATGGCAAGTGATGCAGAGCATTTTCTCATGTGCATGTTGGCCATGTCTATGTCTTCTTCTGTGAGATTTCTGTTCATGTCTTTTGCCCATTTCATGATTGGATTGTTTGTTTCTTTGGTGTTGAGTTTAAAAAGTTCTTTATAGATCTTGGAAACTAGCCCTTTATCTGATATGTCATTTGCAAATATCTTCTCCCATTCTGTAGGTTGTCTTTGAGTTTTGTTGACTGTATCCTTTGCTGTGCAAAAGCTTCTTATCTTGATGAAGTCCCAATAGTTCATTTTTGCTTTTGTTTCTTTTGCCTTCGTGGATGTATCTTGCAAGAAGTTACTATGGCCGAGTTCAAAAAGGGTGTTGCCTGTGTTCTTCTCTAGGATTTTGATGGAATCTTGTCTCACATTTAGATCTTTCATCCATTTTGAGTTTATCTTTGTGTATGGTGAAAGAGAGTGGTCTAGTTTCATTCTTCTGCATGTGGATGTCCAATTTTCCCAGCACCATTTATTGAAGAGACTGTCTTTCTTCCAATGGATAGTCTTTCCTCCTTTATCGAATATTAGTTGCCCATAAAGTTCAGGGTCCACTTCTGGATTCTCTATTCTGTTCCACTGATCTATGCGTCTGTTTTTGTGCCAGTACCACACTGTCTTGATGACCACAGCTTTGTAGTACAACCTGAAATCTGGCATTGTGATGCCCCCAGATATGGTTTTCTTTTTTAAAATTCCCCTGGCTATTCGGGGTCTTTTCTGATTCCACACAAATCTTAAAATAATTTGTTCTAACTCTCTGAAGAAAGTCCATGGTATTTTGATAGGGATTGCATTAAACGTGTATATTGCCCTGGGTAACATTGACATTTTCACAATATTAATTCTGCCAATCCATGAGCATGGAATATTTTTCCATCTCTTTGTGTCTTCCTCAATTTCTTTCAGAAGTGTTCTATAGTTTTGAGGGTATAGATCCTTTACATCTTTGGTGAGGTTTATTCCTAGGTATCTTATGCTTTTGGGTGCAATTGTAAATGGGATTGACTCCTTAATTTCTCTTTCTTCAGTCTCATTGTTAGTGTATAGAAATGCCACTGACTTCTGGGCATTGATTTTGTATCCTGCCACGCTACCGAATTGCTGTATGAGTTCTAGCAATCTTGGGGTGGAGACTTTTGGGTTTTCTATGTAGAGTATCATGTCATCGGCGAAGAGGGAGAGTTTGACTTCTTCTTTGCCAATTTGAATGCCTTTAATGTCTTTTTGTTGTCTGATTGCTGAGGCTAGGACTTCCAGTACTATGTTGAATAGCAGTGGTGAGAGTGGACATCCCTGTCTTGTTCCTGATCTTAGGGGAAAGGCTCCCAGTGTTTCCCCATTGAGAATGATATTTGCTGTGGGCTTTTCATAGATGGCTTTTAAGATGTCGAGGAATGTTCCCTCTATCCCTACACTCTGAAGAGTTTTGATCAGGAATGGATGTTGTATTTTGTCAAATGCTTTCTCTGCATCCAATGAGAGGATCATATGGTTCTTGGTTTTTCTCTTGCTGATATGATGAATCACATTGATTGTTTTACGGGTGTTGAACCAGCCTTGTGTCCCAGGGATAAATCCTACTTGGTCATGGTGAATAATTTTCTTAATGTACTGTTGGATCCTATTGGCCAGTATCTTGTTGAGAATTTTTGCATCCATGTTCATCAGGGATATTGGTCTGTAATTCTCCTTTTTGGCGGGGTCTTTGTCTGGCTTTGGAATTAAGGTGATGCTGGCTTCATAGAACGAATTTGGAAGTACTCCATCTCTTTCTATCTTTCCAAACAGCTTTAGGAGAATAGGTATGATTTCTTCTTTAAACGTTTGATAAAATTCTCCTGGGAAGCCATCTGGCCCTGGACTCTTGTGTCTTGGGAGGTTTTTGATGACTGCTTCAATTTCCTCCCTGGTTATTGGCCTGTTCAGGTTTTCTATTTCTTCCTGTTCCAGTTTTGGTAGTTTGTGGCTTTCCAGGAATGCGTCCATTTCTTCTAGATTGCCTAATTTATTGGCGTATAGCTGTTCATAATATGTTTTTAAAATCGTTTGTATTTCCTTGGTGTTGGTAGTGATCTCTCCTTTCTCATTCATGATTTTATTAATTTGAGTCTTCTCTCTCTTCTTTTTAATAAGGCTGGCTAATGGTTTATCTATCTTATTAATTCTTTCAAAGAACCAACTCCTGGTTCTGTTGATCTGTTCCACAGTTCTTCTGGTCTCGATTTCGTTGAGTTCTGCTCGAATCTTTATTAGCTCCCTTCTTCTCTTGGGTGTAGGATCTATTTGCTGTTTTTTCTCTAGCTCCTTTATGTGTAAGGTTAGCTTTTGTATTTGAGTTCTTTCCAGTTTTTGAATGGATGCTTGTATTGCGATGTATTTCCCCCTTAGGACTGCTTTTGCTGCATCCCAAAGATTTTGAACGGTTGTATCTTCATTCTCATTAGTTTCCATGAATCTTTTTAATTCTTCCTTAATTTCCTGGTTGACCCTTTTATCTTTTAGCAGGATGGTCCTTAACCTCCATGTGTTTGAGGTCCTTCCAAACTTCTTGTTGTGATTTAGTTCTAATTTCAAGGCATTATGGTCCGAGAATATGCAGGGGACAATCCCAATCTTTTGGTATCGGTTCAGACCCGATTTGTGACCCAATATGTGGTCTATTCTGGAGAAAGTTCCATGTGCGCTTGAGAAGAATGTGTATTCAGTTGAGTTTGGATGTAAAGTTCTGTAGATATCTGTGAAATCCATCTGGTCCAGTGTATCATTTAAAGCTCTCGTTTCTTTGGAGATGTTTTGCTTAGAAGACCTATCAAGTATAGAAAGAGCTAGATTGAAGTCACCAAGTATAAGTGTATTATTATCTAAGTATTTCTTCACTTTGGTTAATAATTGATTTATATATTTGGCAGCTCCCACATTCGGAGCATATATATTGAGGATTGTTAAGTCCTCTTGTTGAATAGATCCTTTAAGTATGATATAGTGTCCCTCTTCATCTCTCACTACAGTCTTTGGGGTAAATTTTAGTTTATCTGATATAAGGATGGCTACCCCTGCTTTCTTTTGAGGACCATTCGAATGGTAAATGGTTCTCCAACCTTTTATTTTCAGGCTGTAGGTGTCCTTCTGTCTAAAATGAGTCTCTTGTAGACAGCAAATAGATGGGTCCTGCTTTTTTATCCAGTCTGAAACCCTGCGCCTTTTGATGGGGTCATTAAGCCCGTTCACATTCAGAGTTACTATTGAGAGATATGAGTTTAGTGTCATCATGATATCTATTCAGTCTTTGTTTTTGTGGACTGTTCCACTGAACTTCTTCTTAAAGGGGAATTTTAAGAGGCCCCCTTAAAATTTCTTGCAGAGCTGGTTTGGAGGTCACATATTCTTTTAGTTGCTGCCTGTCTTGGAAGCTCTTTATCTCTCCTTCCATTTTGAATGAGAGCCTTGCTGGATAAAGTATTCTTGGTTGCATGTTCTTTTCATTTAGGACCCTGAATATATCCTGCCAGCCCTTTCTGGCCTGCCAGGTCTCTGTGGAGAGGTCTGCTGTTACCCTAATACTCCTCCCCATAAAAGTCAGGGATTTCTTGTCTCTTGCTGCTTTAAGGATCTTCTCCTTATCTTTGGAATTTGCAAGCTTCACAATTAAATGTCGAGGTGTTGAACGGTTTTTATTGATTTTAGGGGGGGATCTCTCTATTTCCTGGATCTGAATGCCTGTTTCCCTTCCCAGATTAGGAAAGTTTTCAGCTAGAATTTGTTCAAATACATATTCTGGCCCTCTGTCCCTTTCGGCGCCCTCGGGAACCCCAATTAAACGTAGGTTTTTCTTCCTCAGGCTGTCGTTTATTTCCCTTAATCTATCTTCATGGTCTTTTAATTGTTTGTCTCTTTTTTCCTCAGTTTCCCTCTTTGCTGTCAACTTGTCTTCTAGGTCACTCACTCGTTCTTCCACCTCGTTAACCCTCGTCGTTAGGACTTCTAGTTTGGATTGCATCTCATTCAATTGGTTTTTAATTTCTGCCTGATTAGCTCTAAATTCTGCAGTCATGAAGTCTCTTGAGTCCTTTATACTTTTTTCTAGAGCCACCAGTAGCTGTATAATAGTGCTTCTGAATTGGCTTTCTGACATTGAATTGTAATCCAGATTTTGTAACTCTGTGGGAGAGAGGACTGTTTCTGATTCTTTCTTTTGAGGTGAGGTTTTCCTTCTAGTCATTTTGCTCAGTGCAGAGTGGCCAAAAGCAAGTTGTATTGGGAAAAAGAGAAAAAGAGAGGAGAGAAAGAAGGAAAGAAAAGAGAAAGAGAAAAAAAAAAGGGAAGAAAAAGAAAAAAAAAACGAAAAAAAAAAAAAAAAAAAAAAAAGAAGAAAAAGAGAAAGAAAAAGAAAGGAGAAAAAAAGGGGGTGGGGGAAGGAAACAAATCAAAAAGCAAAACAAAACAAAAACAAAAACAAAAACAAAAACAAAAACAAACAAACAAAAAAAGAACCACCGGGGAGTATCTTCTGATTCTGTGTTCTTTAAGTCCCTTGGCTTCTCCTGGAAGTTGTCCGTCTAGCTGGTGTTCTGGGGGAGGGGCCTGTTGTGCTGATTTTCAGGTGTTAGCAGTTGGGGGAGCTGCTGTGCCCCTGCCTGGTGCAGGGCTCAGTGGTGGTTGTTTACCCCGTGAGGCCGCAGGAGGAACAGCCCCAGTGGCGGGGCAGCTCTGGAAACCTGGATTCAGCTCCGGCAGGAACTCCGTCTGCAGGGCCTGGAGGCTCCGGGGCGGGGCCGCTGATCTGCTCAGCTGGGGCAGGAGCGTCCTTGCTGTCCTGGGCCCTCCCGGCCTCTGCCTGTCCCGGGGGAGGCGGGATCCTGGGCTGTGTCCCGGCGCGCTGTGCTCCGGAGCCTGCGCTGGTGGATTCGCGCTCCCGGGCCGCGCAACCCCCTCCGCGGAGCTGCCGCCCGAGCCCCTCCGAGCTGCTCCTGGAACCGCGCAGCCCCCACCGCACGGAGCCTCTTCCTCTGCCCGAGCCCCCCGAGCTGCTCCCGGGGCCGCGCAGCCCCCTCCGCGGAGCCGCTGCCCGAGCCCCTTCAGCTGCTCCGGTCCCGCCGGGTCCCGCCGTGCGCGCTGCAGCCCTTAGGGAGCTCGGCGCACTCTCCTGGGCGCGCAGTTGCTGTTACTGTCCCAGGGAGCCCGAGGGCATCCCCGCCCTCCTGGGTCCTGCTCCAACTCCCCGCGAGCCCCTTTCCGCCCGGGAAGGTCGGTGCAGCTCCTGCTCCTCCGGGACGGGGCTCTCCTGTCCTGGGGACACTCGCCCCGGCCTCAGCCCGGCTCCTCGCGGGGCCCCTCCCCCTTGGAGGCCTTTGTTCCTTTATTTCTTTTTCCCCGTCTTCCTACCTTGATAGAAGCGCGAACTCTTCTCACTGTAGCATTCCAGCTGGTCTCTCTTTGAATCTCAGGCCGAATTCATAGATTTTCAGGATAATTTGAAGGTTTTCTAGGTAGTTTGGTGGAGACAGGTGATTTGGAGACCCTACTCCTCCGCCATCTTGCTCCTCCCCCCCGCTTTATCAGTCTTATCATAAAATTAATATGTTCAGAATATTTTTAAAAACACCCTAGAAATAAAACAATGTGCTCCAAATCTCATGCCCTAACTTGTCTAGGATTGTGTTTCAACTGGATATGTTACATGAATTAAAAGACTTAAAAATGAAAATGTTTGTTTTTTCTAACATCTCACAATTCCACCTTTGAAAAAATGGAACATAAAGAGGAGGTAAAAAATGTTTTATATTTTCTGGAACACTTATTATTCATAGGAAAAGCATTTCCTTACATTTTACAAAAAAAATCATTGGACACTTACAAATGATAATTTTTTTTAACTTAGTAATAAATATCCTTTCTGGCACTTGTCAACAACTTCTGTACTTGTTGATTCCTTCCTATGAGAGCAGAAAGCAGATTCTACTATACACAATGTGTACTTAGCAGTGATCCCCGCAACACTTTCTGTAAACACTGCACATACTGGTGGCCTAATAAATATATTTTCTTACTGTGAATTTCCACTGAATCCTGGCTCATTTTAGTAGTCAGTGATAGTCATCCAAGAATCCAGAACAAACAGAAAAATGATAGTCCTATTCACCTAAAGAGATGCATTATCAAATTTTGCTTTATGTTCAATAACTATTTTTGGAAATACAACTACATACTAATAACAATTGTTATGAAAACTAATTTCAGATGACACCTGGGTGGCTCAGTGGTTTAGCACCTGCCTTCAGCCCAAGATGTGATCTTGGAGTCCCAGGATCAAGTTCCACATCAGGCTTCCTGCATGGAGCCTGCTTCTTTCTCCCTCTGCCGATGTCCCTGCCTCTCTCTCTCTCTCTGTGTGTCTCTCATGAATAAATAAATCTTAAAAAAAAAAAAACAAAAGACTAAGTTCAGGAAAAAATTCACACTTGAAAAGGTCTTAAAAGAACATAAAATTTGCTAAAAATTAGGTATATACACAACCTTTGTTGCAAAGTATAATAGGGTAGCCAATAAAAATATCTAAGTACAAATATATATAGCAATATGATAAAATTCTATGGGAAGAGTGAAATGGAAAGACGAGCTTGGGATAAAAAAATATAAATTTTTTTATAAACTTTATTTTTTTAAACTTTAAACTTTTATATTCATTTACAAGTAACTGATGGTGGGTAAAAAAATCACAACGGCATTTGAATTCCATTGGATCTATTTAAAACAATGATACAATATAAATTTAAAACGCCAATATACAACTATACCAAAATTATAGCACTTATAATTTATAATTTGTAACTTGTCACTTCAACAGTTGTTTAAAAAATTAGATATCAACCTAAAAATGTATAAAGAGACACAGGTTTTCAAAATTCTATTGAGGGATATGTGAGCAAAATTTCAAACAGGAAGCCTCTTGCACAGGCACCATAAACATCATGTACAATATTTTTTGTTCTCTTTTTCCCCGCCCAACAATAACAAGCATTTATTGAGCACTCATTATAAACCAGACACCTTTTTAGGTTAAAAAAAATCAATAGACAAACATCCCTGCTTGGGTAGAGTTTACACTTTAGGAGCATATTTATAGCATCACGATAATAGCAATCAATCAATAAATGAAAATAACCATAGCCATCTCAAATGTCCACAAAGAGAGAATAGGTCATCACTATAAATACTGTACAGTGCTAAAAACAAATATATTCAGAAATAGGCAACAATTTAACTCAAAAATACTGATAGTAGTATAACAGAATTTTTATAAAACTCAAGAGATCAAATAAACAAAAAACATAAGTATGTGGTAAAACTATAAACATCTGGTAAAAATGTGTGAGAAAAAGACAAAATAGTTACTCATATGAAAATGGCAGAAGGATGGGATTAAGGAACAACAAACAAAAGTAGCGTCAACATTTAGAGGTCAAATTCTTGTCCTTAGGTTCTTGGGTTCATGAGCACTTATTTTATTTTCCTGCACCATTTTCTTTATTCATAAGAGACAGAGAGAGAGGCAGAGACAAAGGCAGAGGGAGGAGCAGTCTCCTCACAGGGAGCCCATGAGGGACTCAATCCCAGAATCCCGGGATCACGCCCTGAGCCAAAGACAGACGCCCAACTGCTGAGCCACCCAGGCGTCCCTCCTGCACCATTTTCTAAATGCATCAGCTATTACATAAAATCTGAATGAAGGCAAAAAATAAATGTGATTGAGGTTCTTCATGATTATCTGCAACTATCCAGAAACTTAAGAGGCAGAATGGGTTCACAAGTATCAAAGAAGAATCACAGCACTTTCTCCCTAACATCAAGCACTGCTCTCCAATGACTCACGCAAATCTCCTTCCTCATTTTGTCAGCCGCGCACAACTCCACTCCATTATGGGACAGTGATTCACCGCTATATGCTGAACATCAGACTAAGTTTTAAAATCATCAGTCTTCACAGTTATTCAAGACCACAAAATTTGAATGAAACAAACATGGCTGTTTCATTCTGTCCCTAAATACTACCTGTCAGTGCCAGCATATTCCATATTTTGCCTCTTTTAATAAAACAGATGGATAGGTAGGTAAAAGTGAACCTTTCTTTTTAATTTAAATAATCCTTATTGCTATAAAATATACTCGAAGTCACTGACTTTGAGTCAGTGACTCAATTCCTTCTACTAATAATTCCTTCTATTAATTGGTCTTATTTTTCCCAGTAGCCCAATATATGGCCTGAGCTATATTTATTTGTATGTCCCACCTCATTCCAAAGAACATTTAAAATAGATAAGGTTTTGAGGTTTAATTATGAATAAACAATACATAAAAATGAGCAATATTCCTCTCTGCCAGCTAGCATACAAATATCTTTTCTTCTTTACCATATGTAACATTTTGATTAGTAAAGGGATACTCATTAAGCAGACTTGTTTACCATTAAAATAATTATTTAAGCAAGAGAGACTTAATTGTAGTATTTTTTTACCTTAATGGTTTCAAATTTGCTACAGAAAATCATAAATGCAAAGAAGAACGCTTACATGACTTAGGTTTCAAATATTCAATCACAGTCATCATTTCAAATATTCTGTCCTATGTAAATTCATGTTTACTCATTGGAAGATAGGTGCTCACAAGTGGATGCTACAATAATTGGTGCTCTATGGCTTCCTTACCACTGCTTCCTTCTCCTCTTCCTTCCCCTCACCTCTGCGCTCACAGTGTGGAAAGGTGGCAAAGGAGGCTTCAGCATGTTCCAGAACATTGTTTACAGAATGGAGACTCACTCCACAAGAGGGATATCCTTGTATTTAAATATTCTGTAATATACACATTTATTTTCATACAATAGAGTTACTTTTATTTTTAATGTGAAAAAAGTGGCAGTGTTAAAAAATGAGAGGAGCTGAGTTTTAGTTTGGAAAAGAGAGAAATTAGTGCATTAATTGGAAGCATCTTCCCATTAGCAACAATATCATTTAGCTTCTTGCAAAAAGGAGTGTCTTTATTCCAATAATTACTATCTTGAGACAATATTCTTGAAAAAAATGTAAATAAAAATCGACTACAACTTTCCTGGTATCACTGCGTATCAATCACTCCATTAATGACAATCAGGGTAAAAACAGAAGCTAAGACAAAGGGTAAAGACACAGGGTAAAAACAAAAGCTAAATTGTTATCCTCCATTATCCATCACAATAGAAACATTAGGATGCTCCAAACTGATTAACTTGATGAGAGTTACTTCCTATTTATGAATAGTATTCCAAGTTTAGTCTTACCTATAAAATACATATTAAATGTTTTCTTCTGATATGTCCTTACAAATGGCAATTACATTTTTATGCAGAAAATGTAGAAAGACTAGTGATGTGGTCAGCAACTGAAGAATATTCTGCCTATGGATAGGATTTAAAAACAAGAGAATGCACAATAAGAAGTAACTCCGAAGAAGTGAGGAGAGAAAGGGATTTTATCAGCTTAATATGCAAAGATTCATCACTCTGTTGTTACAGCTTATATATATTACTTTTGTAAAAGAAGTTTAACTTCTTAAAGATGATGTATTTGTTTGCACCCAATTTTTCCCCTGCTGAGAAAACAAAATAAAACAAAACAAAAATAAGTGAGATTTCCAGAGAAAAATGAACAATCTTCAGTTTTGTCTCTGGGTTTTTTTTTGGGGGGGGGAGGGTAAGGGGGTGGCAGGGAGGGCAATCATTGATGTTGAAAATTTTAAATGGGTCAATATTAACAAAGAAGATTTCTAGATCTGATTTCTCTATCTGAAGAAAGTGTCCTACACCTGAAAAAAGCTAATGCAAAGTGAATGCAAGGAGACAAGGGAGAAAACTGTTTGATGCATCCTGTCTGGACTATCAGAGTTTCATTTGACTTTTTGTTGTTGTTGTCGTTGTTGTTGGGTGTGATGCTCTCTATCCTTGTCCCTTAATGAGTCTGCGTGACAAACTTCTAGAAGAGGGACTAAATAGGTGGGAGATAACCATGTCCTAAGGACACCTAAAGGACTGTGGGTGTTTAGTAGACAAAAGAATTAGGATATGAGACATGCTGTAGTGAAGGTGTCTGTTGCTTTGTGACCTAGAAATGCATTACGAAGTAATCACTTATGAAGTGTATATTCTATGTAAGCACTTTGCTAATCACTAGACATGGCTTGGTGACACAAACCAAATTTTCTAACCTCATGGAGCTTTATTTCATGGGTCTTGCATGAACAAAGTATGGTTATCATTCTTATAATCACTTCTCTTCCTGGGGGGTTTCTCATTAGTAATTTTTCATAACTCATGGTAAGAGTGATGCCCAGAGTGATAAGTAAAGCTAATATCAGAAAGACGAAGGAGTTCAATTAAGTCCAATAAATCCAGTAAGTTTATCTGACATAACCTGCAAGAAAAGAAGCTAAGAGATTGGGGATTTTAAACCAAGGGTTTTAAAATTTTCATCCTAAGAGGAGATGCTGTGGAATGACCTTATTACGAGAGGAAAGAGATCTGGATAAGAACCAGAGAGACGTTCCCAATATCTACAAGGATCAGGAGTTAACTAAAGCTCTTCCTAGATTTAGAACCAGATCCCTCACTGAGGATGTATCTCTTTGCTTATGCTTTAGAATTTTCTCTAATCATTTCTGTTTTCAGTCTCTCAATAATAAAATCAATTAAAAATAGCAATAATATATTTAATAATGAAACATATAATTATCATTTATTGAACCATCTATGTTCCAGTGATTGTACTGATTTTTTTTTTTTTTAGGTAATCAATCCTCTGAAGTAATCATCATTTCCTCTATTTTCACAAGATGAGCAGTTTTTTCTGAAGGTCACATAGTTTTGAGTCTGGCTCTGCCATTTACTAAGTCCCTGCTAAGGCCAAAGCTTTTGATCATTTCCAAGTAGCCAGAGAGAATGCCATCATCTGTGTAGAGCGAGAGAAGAGGGAGCAGAAACTACTTGTGAATGCATAAAGTAACACTGCCTATTTCTGAGAAGGAAAACTGGGGTGGGGGCAAGCTTTACTTTATATTTTATACTTTTCTGTATATTTGAATGCTATGACCTTTTCGTGTACAATTCTTAAAATTTTTTTAGCTCAAATGCAAACTGCCTCTCAAATTCATTCCTTTCTATGCCTAATTATGCTAAAACAATCCAAGAGAAGGGATTTTGGGTACATGCTCACCTAAACTTTAGGGTTGTGTTGATATGTTGGTGGCTTGACATGATGAAGGCAGAGCTCATGCAAGAATAAGTTTGAACACTCCTGCAGCAATGAGTGTAAAGAAGAAAATATCAGCACCTCCTGCAGCAATGAATGTAAAGAAGAAAATATCAGCACCTAGTCTCATCTTCCAGCCTGGACAATTTCCTTCTGAATTTCTTTCTGCTAAAATCTTGGATTACTTTTTAATTTTATATTGGAGGTAATATCTTTGGTGATTTTTCATTAAAAAGGGAAAATATTATTATATTATAATCATGAGAACTAAGCTAAACAGGAGTGTGTTATTAAAAAAAAAAAAAAAAAAAAACGGATCTCAGGGGTCCCTGGGTATAGCTCAGTCCATTAAGCACTTGCCTTCAGCTCAGGTCATGATCCCAGGGTACTGGGATAAAGCCCCATGTCAGGCTCCCTGCTCAAGTGGGAAGTCCGAGTCTCCCTCTCCCTCTGCCCCTCCCTTCTGCTTATATGCTCTCTCTCTCTCTCTCTCTCTCTGCTCTCTCAATAAATAAATAAAATAAATAAAATCTTAAAAAAAAAAACACACAGATCTCAGAACATCACTAATATAACCTTCTAACAAAGTGATCAAAGGTATAAGGCCTTCAAATATCCAACTCTTTACAAATGATTTCAAATTAGATAAAGAAGAAACCTGACAGCAAGATAAGAAACTGAAACCGATGGCAGTATCAAATGCTGACTAAGTTTAAATTAAACCTCTATACTCATATATTGGTGGCAGGGCAAGTTGGTTCAATCATTTGAAAAATAAAATTAGTAAAATGCATCAAAAGCTATAAAACCATTCATAGCCTTAGACTTACTAACCTCAATTCTAGAAATTTCTCTTTTGAAATTATAAATAAATATTTCCACTTCAGCTGTGCAAGTGAGCTTTTTTAAAAGATTTATTTATTTATTTATGATAGACAGAGAGAGAAAGAGAGAGAGAGAGAGGCAGAGACACAGGAGGAGGGAGAAGCAGGCTCCATGCTGGGAGCCCGATGTGGGACTCATCCCGGGACCCCAGGATCGCGCCCTGGGGCAAAGGCAGGCGCCAAACCACCAAACCACCCAGGGATCCCTTGCAAGTGAGTTTTTAAGAATGTGTAGTTAAACCTCTAGATATTTATTATGTTTTATATTTATACTGAAATCAAAATATACAGTACAATGAATTAAAAAAAAAAAAGTTTTTTACAGGTGAATACTAGATGTTAAGTGCTGGCCTAGAAGCTATCCATATAGATGCTCATCCAAATGTAGTTGATCCAATAGTCTATGAACTGGAAGTTTTATTACTAGACAATTTTGTGTTTTCATAGTTCAGAGACAAATAATGCTGTAGGATAATCCTAAACATGATGAACACATTTCAAAAGAACTTTCTTCGTCATCAAAGAAAGATTACAGTTAGTTTGAAATAGTTACAGATGTAAGACTCTATGATCTAACTGGACCACTGAATCATCAACATTTATTGCTGAATACTATTATGGGTCATTTACCCAAGGACAGGTCCTTGTAAGAAATGACATTTTTAATTTCTTGAGAACAAGAATCCCCTCTCATTTTGTATCCTCCTTATTGCTGATCCGTAGGCCAACTTTGAAACTTGGTTCTGAATTCATACCTCCTAGAGAATGGACTATGGTGAAACAGTGAACTTTAACCCATTTCCATATAACCACATACCTAAAAGTGCAAAAAAAAAAAAAAAAAAGAAAGAAAGAAAGAAAGCTGCATTCATACCACAATAGCAACAAAGTAAAAAATACCTATGAAAGAAGACTAGAAAGGAATAAATACAAACTAGAAAACAGCAATGATGGAGTACTGGCATTACAAGTGAGTGATTTTTCTTCTATTTTGTGAAACTTTATTGTAAGCAATGTAGAGTTGGGTCTTCCTTTACTTAAAATTTTTTATTTGAAGATAATCGATATACCTTGTTACATTAATTTCAGGTGTACAACAGTGATTGAACAAGTTTGTAAGTCGTGCTATGCTCACCACAAAAGCTACCATCATTACCATACAACACTATTACAATACTATTGACTATATTCCTTTGGCTGTGTCTCTTATTACCATGACTTATTCATTCCATAACTGGAAACTTTTATCTCTCACTTCCCTTCACTCATTTTGCCCATCCCCCCCTCCCTCCCCTGTGGCAACCATCAGTTTGTTCTCTGTATTCATAGGTCTAATTCTGCTTTTTGTTGGTTTGTTTATTCATTTGGTTTTTATTAATTCCACATATAAGTAAAATAATGTGATAATTGTCTCAGTCTGACTTATTTCACTCAGTACCCTCTAGATCTATCCATATTGTCTCAAATGGCATAGAGCATAACTTCATCTTTTTCTATGGCTGCATAATATTCCTCTGTGTGTGTGTGTGTGTGTGTGTGTGCACACGCGCGCATACATCTTTCTTCTGTATCCAATATGACTATCCCTTTTAAGTTGGGATGTTTAAACCACCTATATGTAATGTAATTATTTATATTGTTAGATTTAAATCTATGAGCTCATCATTTGTTTTCTATTTGACTCATTTATACTTTGTTCCTTTTTCCCTCTTCTTCTGCCTTTTGGATTAACTGATTATATTTAATCAACTTTCAGTTGGGTTATTAGCTGTACAACTTGTGCGATTTTAATGCTTGCTTTCAGGTATGTATCACATATTATATACATTATGTATATTATATATATTATATACATCTTTAACTTATCTTTAGCAGTCTGACTTCAGATGATATAATGCCCCATTAGTCTAGTGTAACAGGTTTACAACAGTAGTTTCCCATCTCCTTGCTCTAGTACTAATGTTGTCATATATTTTGCTTCTGCATATGGCTTGAAGTACGTAAGACATTGTTATTAGTTTTTCTCTAAACAAAAACCACCTTTTAAAATATCTGAATAAGAAAAAACATTGATATTTATCCACATATGATTTGTTTGGGGATGCCTAGGTGGCTCAGTTGGTTAGGCATCCAACTCTTGATTTTGGCTCAGGTCATGATCTTGGGGTCATGGGATCAAGCCCCTGATAAGACTCCACATTCAGCGTGGACTTGACTCAGGATTTTCTCCCTCTACCGCTGCCCCTGCTCTAACCCTCAATCTCTCTAATAAATAAATATTTTTAAAAGTGTTGGAATTTTGTTTTCTTTCTTCTGCTTTGCAATCTTTTAATGGATTTATATTAATTTTATAAGGAAGAAAGTTAATATAATATACCTTTGGTACATTCTAAGTTTATGGGAAGTATAAAAATGTTTAGGGTATAATAAAATGTTAAGTGTAAAGAGGAAGAATAAAATACGTTATATGGTCATAATTACATTATGATGTTCAAAATACAAAGCAATCCTTGAAAAATTATACTTTGTAAAAAATAAAGGAGTATCACTTCAGTAAACTGCTATAGACTGGGACAGGATGGGATGGAGTGGGGCAAGAAACTATTACAATACATTTGTATCAATGTCATCTTCATAATAAATCATATGCGGACCATTATAGGGTCTGTGTCCAATCATTTGTAATGGATTCTTTTGTTCTTTTTTTAAAGTCCCACACTGAAGTAGCCTTTAAAATTGGTATAGAGAGTTATTGGCTTACTCGACTCCATAGAATTACTGCGAACAAGAGCATTTTGCCTAGAATGGGATAAAACAGATAAAGCCGTAACTATTATGGGATGTTGCCTTAGTAAGACTTATTTTTGTTCAATACAACAAAAATAGGAGATAGTCCAAAATGTTAATAGAATTTGTCACTGAAAAATAAGTTTTTGAGTATTTTTAGTTTTCACTGAGGTATGTGAATATATACACATATATTATCAGGAAGTTATTTTTCTTAGAGCTAAGGTCAGTCTCTCTCTTGAGGTCTCTCTCTCCTCTCTTATTTCTCTTATTTTTCCTTTTTTCCCCTCTTTTCTAGTTTTTCCCTCCACTTCCTCCCTCCCCCCATCCCTTGTCCTTTCTCTCCTTTTCATTGGAGAAGCTAGCTTTTACTCCAGTAAGTAGGTTAAGTAGGAGTTGCTGCTAGTGTAAAACATCAGAGAAAAATTATTCCAATTATGTTAAAGTATCAGTATGACTAATGAACCAAATCTATAGGATACAGACATATGGAACCATATCTACCCCAAACACTCAAATTCAGAAACCCACGTGCAAGTGAGGCTAGCCAGAAACACGAGGTTCAGAGCACTCTGTCCCTGAATTGTTGGCCAGCTGCTCCCATTGCTCAATTGGCTGGGAACCCGGAGAAGCACAAAAGGCCAGAAAAGGGATCTTAGGGGGCAGCTCCTTACTCCCTTAGGGTACCAGCCTGCAGGCAACTCCTAAGGATCACTATCAATTATTAGGATATGATATTTAGTTGAAGTCCTTTTAGAGTTCAGAAGCATTTATTTTATTTTTTTAAAAGATTTTATTTATTTATGATATAGACAGAGAGAGAGAGAGAGACAGAGGCAGAAGGAGAAGCAGGCTCCATGCCGGGAGCCTGACATGGGACTCGATTCCAGGACTCCAGGATAGCACCCTGGGCCAAAGGCAGGCACTAAACCGCTAAGCCACCCAGGGATCCCCAGTTCAGAAACATTTAGAAAAGCAATGGTGGAAGCACTTTACTGAGTTATTGCCTTTATGAGAGTCCCAGTACCCACTAGCTAAGCAGTGCTGAAATTCCTAAAAGTTAACTATTTTCTCATGTCATTGATGACTGGCTAACTCAGATTCTCTCTATGCCCTCAATCTTCCATTCATCTAATCATGAAGGTAGAGCCATTGGCTTTCATGTGTTTTCTTTCCAAGGATAAAATCATTGCTTTTCCTCAGAGCATTTCCTTCATATATAACAAACATGTGATTAAGAGGAAGAATAATAGGGTTGTGTTTTAGTTCTCAACAGGAGGCATATCAGAATTACTAGGAAAATTTTTCAAAAACTGTATTTCCTGCACAAAGACATGCTCTGCAGTAAAAGGGGACATGGGACATACCCTCTCAGCAGTCATTGGTATAATGAAAGAGACTGCACTTCTGAATCGAGAAACCTAGGTTCTAGTCAAAGCTCTGTCATTTTTCATTAATTTATTCACTCAATTAATACTAAGTGAGCATTTTCTCTGTCGGCACTGGGCTAAGTTCTAAGAACAGAGTGGTGATCAAGAAAAGTTCACTGATGGCTTGGAGCTTACAGTCTAGTTGGTACGATCCATTGATCGTAACAGATAATAATCCTAACAATAATTAAATTTGAGAATTATGCAAAGGGAAAATCCAGTGTGCTCTGAGAATCTTAACTGTGTGACCACAGAGAAGTAACCAGACCTCCATGCCTCACCTTCACCATGCAAGATGGCATAAACCAGACTTGACAAGCGGCCATGACAGACATCTGCTAAGAATACCTAGAGACAATACATATAAATAATGGTTTGGAAAATCCCATGTGGTAAATAAATATGGATCATTACCTCAGTTAGAGAGGTATTTTTTTAAACACATGAGTCCCCCATATCTTTCCCTTTAGCTAGCATGGTGACCATCAAAGAAAAGGAAAGCACAATACATCCAGTCAGCCTCAATGAGTCCTGCAGTTGATGTGGAATCACTTGAAGTAATTGTTAACTGATGACTATGTACAAACTGTTCCAGTAACCTATTACTGCCAACAAATTCCCTAAAACTTCAGTGGGTTAATAAAGTTAAAGAAATGAGGAAATTTTCATCTGGAAGATTCTTCTGCTCCTAGAAGAATGTAGCATCAATTGCTGTCACCCAGTGGTATTCAGCTGGTGGCTGGTCTGGTCTTGGGGGTGGCTCCTTGAAAGAAACTCCAAAAGACAAAGCTCGGTGGACCCCTTCCCCCACCACGTTGACACACTCTTTATGTGATCTAAACGCTGTGTTTCTCACATGATAGATCAGAGCTCCAAGAGTGAAGATCCAGAAAGTAGCAACTATCAATGTATTAAGAGCCTGAAGTTAGCAATGTATCCTTTCCACTATATCATATTGGTCAAAGAAATCAGAGTGTGCTCAAATTCAGGGGAAGGAGAAATAAACCTCATTTCTCTATGGAAAGAATGTCAAAGAATTTATAACATCTTTAATCTGCTGCACCAACACTGGTAAAAATCAGTTATAGCTTAACTCTGTTGTACGTTTGCCTCAGCCCGTCCTCATCCATTCTTGTTTTCACAATATATACAGACCAAGTAAACTCCTGCATTTATATAAAATTTATAACAAGGACATGAAACAAGGAAAAAAATCTTTTCCCATAGACCTCCTGAGTAGATGACTGAAAAGAGAAATGAAACAGCTTCTCCCAACAAACCAGGTCCTGGTACATTCAATCCAGGAGCTTAAAGAAGGACTGAGAGTACAGCTTGCACTGTACCTTTCTCCTTCCTTCATTGGGTGCAAAGCCTGATTTTGTTTTTCCACCCGATACTTATTAACAAACAGGGGTAAAAAAAGTTCTAGAAGTACCTGTTTTCCTATATTCAGATCCTGACTGTAAAAAGATTGTTAATGTTCATTATAATCAAGTGACAAGTGAGCTTGGAGTCTTATGGAGTTTATTATGACAGAATGTAAACTGTAGGAAATTCTTACTTAAAACATAAAATGTACAGGATATGATGCTGTATCCCAGATGAAAACACAGGATATAAAAAAAAAGCATGAGATTTAGAGTCACGTGCATCTGAGTCTGAGAAGCATTTCTGCCAAGATGTAAGACTGACAGTATCACATCTGAGTTTGTGTTTCTTCAACACCATTGTCGCTGAAGAAATGGAGAGTGAAATTCACTTTAATGTAATGACTGACACATAGCGGATTCTCAAGAAATGTTTGCCGCAGGAATGAATAAAATTCACATCATCAAAATAATCTGAAACAAAAGATATGATAAAAAAAGGGGATAGGTTCTAAGATAACAGACGAGAGAAAGTAAAGTTTATTAAGTACCTACTATGTGGCAGGCACTGTGCAAGTTGAAGAAAGATGAAAAACAGGCTTTCCTCTCAGAGAAAAGCACATCACACAAGAGCTATAAAAGAGCAAAACACAATGTCTGTGGCAATACAGAGTGTGTGCATCTGGCCTACAGGTCCCAGAGAAGGACAGGTGAACAGGGGCCTGAATAGATTTTTAAGAAAGAGTATGAACCAAGCAAAAAATAGGGAAGAGGAGAAGGGAGCTTGAAGATTATGATTCAAAAACACAAAAGAGTTCATTTTAATATCCTTGAGATTAGGGCGAAGACGTGAGAAAAAAATGACCCCGCAGGTTTATATTCCTTATTTGTGGTCAGATCCTGGAAATAAGCCCAGTTCCAAACACACAGTAGATACTCAATAACTGCTCATTAAAGGAAAGGAGGGTAGGACAGTGTGGGGGTGCCTGATGAATTTCGTACTCAATCCTAATGACTGAATGTTATGCTGAAGGCTATAGGGTATGTGGAAGGATTTCCAGTAGGGCCAATGTGATCGAGGTTCCTCTTTTCTAGCCATGTATCTGACAACACTGTGGGGAAAGAATTAGAGTAGATCACACATATAGGTAGGGAGCAGTTAGAAATCTATTACAGTAATCTTCCTCTGGTGTGTTGCTAAACTTTTACAGAGATTAAGGCAGGCGTAATATTCTCTGACTGTCTCACCTGAATCAGACAATGTCAAACCTACTTCCACACTTATTTTGAGTATGAAAGTTAGACAGGGGTCAAAGTAGCAGTCAGCTCACAGTATATTTCTATTGCCTTGCGCGGGTGCTTTCCTAGCTAACAAAACTCTCTCCTGATGAAGCAACAACTTGCCTTCTAAGCACGTCTTTGCAGTGAGATGTGTAAAGTACAGCCCTAGTAGAAAATGTCTTATTTAGTAGGACCTTTTTTTTCCTCCCACATGTCTTTTCAGCTTATTTTTGGATTTTGCTCTGAGCTCTGGATTATCAGTAACCTCTCAGACTCAAAAGTTCAATCGAAGAAAACACTAGTTTGTACATGATTCTCATCATGGCAAAATGGCATTATCTGCTTGAGGCTGTAAGATAGTAGATGAAAAGGGGATTGAACATCAAGTCACTAGTATATCTGACTGTCAGGCAGAAAAGGGCAAGTGGTCAGTTGAATGAAATGACTTACAAGTCTCCCTTACAAAGTCAAATATTTATCTACAGGTGGTCAGAAGATAATCCTGACCCACCCTGCCTTACCTCTGGCTATTTCACTTACTTGAATTTATAACCATTTATTCATTCAACAAATGACTTTGGGGAACCTATTTTATACTGGCTATTAGAATTAAATAGTGAACTCGACAAAGACCAGCCTTGCTTTCAACGCATTGCCTCTGGGCAATTCCAAATTAGACTCATCTTCCTGTGGTTTCAAAAAAAAAGTAGTCTACTTAGTCCTACTTCCACACTTGTTTGTGGCTCACTTTCAGAAAAATATTTCTATCATTTAAGGATTTACTCATAAACTGTGTCTTCTGTGCATCTTCCTTATGGTTCTATCTCCAAGTAATTTCTTTATTTTATAGCTGTTTCACAAATTTTAGCCCTTGACCATACAGTGTGCCATTATCTGACATGTTACTTGAAAGAATATATATAGATATAAATATATTGATATATAGGTACCACAGCATACCATAGTTTTCCAAATATCCACTTGCACCACAAAGATGAGTGTTTATAATTGATGATGTATGTAAAACGCCCTCAGCAGGACTGAATTCCAACTAGTTCATATGAACTTCACAAAAGATGAACTTAAATGATTGTTTTATCCTTCGGGTCAGAATCCATTTAAGAAGTATGACTAGATGTGTCCCACATTCAGTAGGAGGATAATGTTAGTGTCTGGACATGACAAGTCACATATTTCAACCAAGAGTTTTTAAAAGTTGGCATATGAAGAAATGGAGAAAAGAGAAAAAAAGAAAGTCTACTACTCATCAGCCTCTACAGAACACATAAAGCTGTCACAAAAGAGAACAATTTCATTGTTCTCTACCCTCCAGCTGAAATATTCCAGAAACAAAAGATTAAAATGTGATTTGATCCCCAATGCAACGTCTGAAAGAAAGTGTGCTGTGGCTTTTATGAACAACTCGCCAGTAGGATCAGATTTAGAGGAGAGTTGCAAAACCTTATCTATCATTATCCATAAACTGCTAAACACAGAAAAGGAAATAAAGTCAAATAGGACATGGAAGGCTCAATACATACTCAGACGTCCGTAGTGTAAGAATTTTCTCTCTACTTCCTCATTTCAATTCCCCATCCACTATCTAAACACTCCCCACCACTTCCCCCGCAAAAAACTATAAAATATTTCTTTACTATTTACAGGATAAGATTTTCAATCCCTCTTTCTCTTCATGTTATACATAACTAAAAAGCTTTTTAATGCTGGCACTAATAAAAGTTCATTTTAAATTAAAAATTAAACACAATAACTATTTGAGACTATTCTAATTTTCATAAGGTATGTCAGTAATTTTGAATGAGGATGGGTGGTAAATTAAATATAAATTGAAATGCATGGGGTCCACAGTACTCACTTAAAACATATTTATTGAGTAAATGAATGATGAGTATTATTTTTAATAACAAGCCACTCTAGGCAATTTGCAAAAGGGCAATACAGGAAAAACTTACAAGAGATTGATGGAAGCCAGGGAGTAGTGTTATTTTTTACTGCTCAACTATTTGTTTTACACTCAAGATTTTAAAAAATAACAAAAAACCTCCACTTCTTTAGGGGAGCAAAAATCATTTATAATTTATATTTCTTCAGTTTCATAAGGAAATATATGTGCAAATCTGAGTGGACTTGCCCTGTTGTGGATGTTTGTGCCCCCTCCCCATCATTAAAAAGTTTCTATGTTGAAAGCCTAACCCCTAGTGTGGTTCTATTTGCAGATGGGGCCTATAAGGGAGTGATGAAGTTTAAGCAAGATCATAAGGAAAGGCCACCTGAGGACACAGAGAGTGGCCAACATCTGCAAGCCAGAAAGACAACTCTCACCAGAAACTGAATTTGCTGAAACCCTCATCTTGCTTCAAGAGTAAGAAAATAAAATTCTGTTGTTTTAGCCACGTGGTCTCAAATATTTTGTTGTGGCAGCTCAAGCAAACTAACAACAGCTCCACAGCTCCCCTTCAATACAATGAAGTGGTAATGGCCTTGGAGACTGGCATTGGCAACTTCACCTGGATGATCCACACCACCATCTCAATCTACATGCAGGCAAAACAATGCTTTTGGCATCCAGATCTCCACCAAATGGCTCTGCCTCCTGCAGGAGAGATGCTTCGATGTGCTGGCCAGACCCTCCTCAGGACTAATGACTTACTCCTCCAAAAATGCGAAGTGTGCTAACAGCTCGGAGGTCTCAGCCCTCTCAAAAAATTGCCTTCAGCTATAGAAAGCTCCCTTAATTCCAATCTCACCTTCTTCCTGGCCCCTTACCACAACATGCTAACTGATAAATGTTATTCCTGCTTCAGAACAACCTGCAGTTAGCTGGGACATTCAGGAAGGCTGAATCAAGACTGAAGTTCTCCCTCAGGTGAACCCTGCTTCTTTGCCTTCTCTTCCACAGATGTTGATTCCAAGAGCACTACTTAACAAACTTTTTCCAGGCTTCCTTTCACATCAGAATCTGCTTCCAAGAGAACCCAACCAATAACCCCCTCAACTGGAATCACGTCTAGTTTTATTTTTCTGGTATGGTTTAAATAAGTGGATTTTCACTGAAAGAATACAGGAAGGATGAAAGCCACAAATACAGCCTAAACCAAGGATGAAAAGGAAAACCTGAAGGGAGAAAAAAATATACTGGGCCTCTGGATATGCATGAATTCTAGTTTTGGTTATTTCACATGTATTATCATGATTTTCCTCCATACATTTTTTTTTAGTGGCAATGTATTCATATCACTCCCAGAAATTAAATTGAAATTAAAATATGCTAACTGCTAACAAGTATCATATAAGTATAAACCAATGATCATTTTAAACAGAAAAGAGATTTACAATGACTTTAAGAACTCTGAATGTACCATTCCTATTCCTACCTCCCCTATTTTGTTCACTCATTGTCTTCTTCCCATTTATCTTTACAGCCGACAGCTACCCTTCCCTCAAACCCCAACTCATGTCAATTTTATTATAAAATCTTCTTTGTTTACCTTATCTCTTCCATCTGTAGAGTTTGGGTATACTATTCAATTAATGCACTGAAAGTTTTTGAGTCCTATAGTTTATACCTCCGTATGTTTCATAAGCTTTTAGAGATAGGCAGTATGTGTTGTAATTCTTTAAACCTCCCAATGAGCCCTAAGCCTTGAACATCACCTACTGGACAGAGGTACAAGGTGTATAATATTTGCCACTGCAGATGTTTAAAGGAAAATGGAGGTGATCCTTTCATGAAGAATGTCTAAATTGTGTCCTACTTAAAAAACAGGGAAAATGTTCCCAACTCATAATTACATGGATAAATTATCTACATCAATGTCCTTCATCTATATTTAATATTGAAGAATGAGGTTTAGAGATAACTGGTAGTCCTTAAGCATTTTCTAGACATCCCACAAGATAAACTCATGTGGTTTTAATAAATAAAGAAGAGCTAGCTTAATTTTTGGTATTAATCAATTCAACAAATATTTATGATATACTTACATCATTTTTGGAATTATGGATATAAAGCTCATTGATGTCTAATCAACACAATATCACTTCTTTCATTGTTCTGATAAGCAAGTAAGAAAAAGAATTCACATAGTATGGGCTACCAAACTAAAGAAAAGACGACGCATTTATTAAATATGCAAACTGAAATCCATGAAAAGAAAAATTTCTCAGAACACTAACACACAGAATTTATTTATTTTTTACAAAAACCTATCCCATTTTCTAAGCATTTACTATGCACCAAGGGCTACCACATGCTGTAACATTGCCTTATTTAATCCTTAAAACAAATCTATGATTGTGAGTTTTGTAAAGGAGAAAACTGAGAATCAGATATGCTAAATAACTTACCCAATATTACACTAAGGTGTTGTCTGCTCTTAGGTAATGCACCATAAGAGTAATACTATTATTCTAACAGAGTCAATGAAAACAACATTCAGAGGTACTTTATCTGCTAAAGCTTCCTATTAGGTATTTCTTGTTTACATCTTTATGAGGCATAATCTGTTCTCCATTTTAATTTTCTTTTTTGCCTATAATAGCAGTTACAACCTTAGCTAGCTAAAAAGTATACTCAAATAGACCCTAGTGGAACTTAAAAATAAAACTTTAATGTGTTTTCTCCATATCTGTCCCTTTTCTCCTTCTAACCACCTAATTTCATAGATACTGAGTTTTCTTCTTGCAAAACATTGCAACTGATATTTTGCTGTAGGACTTTTGCATGACATTAAAAATTCAGAAGACCAAATGTCAGGAAGTAATTGTTTTTGTCCTTCTTGAAACATAGCATTGGGGAACGTGATCAAAAAGACATGACCCGGGATCCCTGGGTGGCTCAGTGGTTTAGTGCCTGCCTTCATCAGCCCAGGGTGTGATCTTGGAGTCCCGGGATCAAGTCCCACATCAGGCTCCCTGCATGAAGCCTGTTTCTCCCTCTGCCTGTGTCTCTGTCTCTGTCTCTCTCCGTCTCTCACATAAATAAATAGATAAAATCTTAAAAAAAAAAAAAAAAAGACATGACTGCAAACTGACCTGTAAGCTGGACCTCAACACTAAGAGACTCCTCACTCTGTCCACCCTATCTTCAGAATGTGGGTTCTGTTTGCCTTTCCCCCTGCTCCAAGGACATAACCTTGAGATGGTGATGTGATGTTGAAAACACCTGCACAGTATACATGATGGAGTCCAGTTAGGGCTTCTTTATAGCTTTAAAGATATGGAGGCCAGGTGTTGGGATCTACTACAATCACAGATTGTCTTCCAACTTCCCAGGAAAATGATTTTTAGCCTTGTACTCTATTCTTACCTAAGCTACCAGTCAAGTGGGAAGGGTAAAATAAAGATATTTTCAGACAGCTAATAATTCAAAAGTTTACTACCTATTTCCCTTTACCCTTCTTGGGAGGTTACTGGAGGGCACATTTCAGCAGAATAAATGAAAGAGAGAGGTGGACATGGTATAGGAAACTGTGGGTTCAACACAGACTTGCCAAGAAGCTCCTGGGTAGTAGCTGTAGAGAGGCCTGGAGAGCAAGAGCCCATAGCAGAGCATGAGGTTAAAGAGTTGGGAGTCGGCAGTTTCCAGGAAGAATAAGTCAAACTACAGACTATATGATATCTTTGAATGTTTGGGGAAAATTATTACTAGGCCTTTCTCAGCTCTGTTGAACCATTTAGTAAATGATTGCTTTATAGGCACATAGAAAACCAAGCAAAACTAAAAGCAATTAACTCCAAGACAAACTATAGATGGTATACTATTGAAATGACAGTATATTCTCTGGCTCACGAATGACTAATATTTATATAATCATAATGATGTGAACATTATTGATATAACCAAAAGTTTTTAAAAGATAGTTGGAAAGGATGATGCTAAGAGCCTCAAATTCAGCTCCTCAATAGGTAAAGTTTAAAATGGATACATCAATAAATAAAGTAAAAAAATATTACTTTAACACATGGAGGTAACTAATAGGATTTATAGCAAAAAGGGTTAAATGAGAGTAGAACTGTGTACAGAAAGGGATGGAGATGGGTGAGGGGCAAGGAACTGCTGATTTTTTAATGCCCTTTGGTTCTATTTGAATATTTAATTGTATACTTGTACCACTTCATTTTTTAAAAATCAACATTATAAAAAGATGTTTAAATGTTCTAATAAAAAACTGAAAATAATAGAAGTGAATCAAAAGATATAATCAACATAATTGGAAAAAAAGTTTTATGCTTAAAAAATAAAGGAGGTAAAGAGAGCAAAGCAAAATTAAAGCAAGTTCACCCTTAAATACATCATGGAAAATTTTTTTTAATTAGCAAGTTTTAAAAATTCCCAAGTTTCTAGGCACCCTTATGGAGCCCTTATGGAGCTTTGAAGTTAAAGGGTCTGATACAATAATTTAGTATTGAGACAAATTCTTGTTCCATTTATGAAAGCAACTGATCACATCTTTTAGTCAAACTTTAGAGTGTTCTGATTTGAAATATTAGCTACCCCTGTAGGCATTCTTAAAAGAAATTGCCATTCAGAAAATCCAAAGATAAGTCAAAATTAACCTGAAAAGAACAAAGGAATTATAACATATATTAATAAAAAAATAGTCCTGCCTCACTGTGGGAAAATCAATAGGCACAATAAAAGATTGATTTTAAGATTCTTGAGGGAAGTTGCTCCCTAAACAAATTTTACCAAAATGATAACAAAACAAAGAATGCGCAGGAGTTTCTGTCATCTTTCCCTGAAACTTAAAAGCAAATAATGCCATTATTAAGCTTTATCTCTTGTAATGGGAAGAGCACTGTGGTTAGACCAAAAAAACCCCAGGGAAACGCCTATACTTTCTGAAATCCAACTAAAATTGATTTTCAATTCTTTAAAAAAGCAAAACAGCAAACTATGATATGGTTATTTTTTTTCCTTTATCTTGTCTATATTTTCTAAATCTTCCTTAACAATGAGAATGTGTTGAAGAGAAAAAAAAAATGTAGGTTAGGAAGAAAAATTCCAGAAATAGAAAAAAGTATATACTGAAAAAAAGTGGAATGTTATACCACTGTAAAAATATTATTTCTCAATTAATAGTATCCACTTAAATATTTTAGGTAACTACTATGTGCTAGGCACTGGGGATTACAGCATACATATGTGTCCCCTGCTTTCCTGAAAATGTCAGTCTGGCGGGAGAGACACATGTTTAATACATACTTATGAAAACTGTTAATCAAAGTTTAAAATTCAATCAATACTTGCCATTAATGTCTGTGTGTTCAGTGATAAAGAACAATTTGTTAAGGTGGCACTCCTGATTCTATTTTTATTTATTTACCTCTGGTGTATGGACTATGAAAAAATGAGTACCACATCTACCCTTGGGAGTAACTCAGAGATGGATCTGAAATCTTGGAAAATGTGTGAAGATTCCAAAGTTCACTGGCTCTGGTAAGTAAGAGGTATTTTGGCTGTCCTGGTGATTATTTTTTACTTAACCTAAAAATTCACAGAAACCCTATCACCACTCTGAACTTCAGATTCTTCTCCTATAAAGCACAGGTTATATCTTTCTCATACTGCTAATATGAGGACTAAATAAAATATCCATATCTGGTAGCAAATACAATGGTAGAAACTTCATATGGGTTATATCATTTATTTCTTAAAATAATTTATGAAGCTGTTTTGCAGCTAATTAATTTTTACATTTTGCAGATGAGGAAAACGAGGTCTGCAATGATTTTGAAAAAAATTACAAGTGGTACAGAGAGTCAGAGATGAAGTTGGGACATGAAAATAAGTCCTTCTGATCCCAGATCCTATACTCTTTCCATTAAACCTTTATCTCATGGGTATTGAGATTTTAAAAGAATATCTTTATAGACAATACATAATCCAAGAGATGAGGCTCTATTGGTAGAATTGTTGAGGTCATGACATGCAAATGAACGTCTACCTGTAGGTAGAAACTGCTTGGGAAGAGAGGAACCACTGGATATTTATTTTAAATCCTCCTCAGATCTAAGACTCTATATATAGTCTGTATGGTTATATATTTATTTTTTAAATATATTTATATCTATAAAACAACCTCTCATCTACTGCAAAGTTCCTTTTAAAAAATATATTTAGTTATTTGAGAAACAGATAGAGAACATGAGTAGAGGGAGAGGGAGAAGCAGGCTCACCACTGAGCAGGAAGCCCAACGTGGGATTCAGTCCCAGAACCCTGGGATCTTGACCTGAGCTAAAGGCGGATGCTTAACCAACTGAGCCACCCAACTTTACCCCTGCAAAGTTCCTTCTAAAAAGACAAAAGCAGTACCGGTTGCCAAAAAAATATCTTGCATTTGTTTCTAATGCAGGTGGTTGAAACTTGAGTTATGCTGGAATACAATAGCAATTTATGTGTTGGAAAGCTCCTACGTCTGTCAAAACATGTTAGACACTGCATCAACACCAGGCTGCTTAACTGTCACAAAGAATTTCTTAGCTATTTGCAAACTGTTTGGAAGTATGAAAGGAAAAAGTGTAAACAATTCATGAAATTTACAAAACTGTTTCAGCATCTTGGAAATACAGCTATTTTTAAACTCATGAGTCTTTTAAAATTAAAGCACAAAAATAATTGCTTAATTTAAAATACCAAATCATCAGAAGGTTAAAGTTGGGCTTGAAGTCAGGGGTAACTATTTCATGTTGTCTCTCCATTGCAATGAATTTGGAAGAAAACAAAGATCATGAAATATCATTCTTCCATTTAGAAACTTTGCTTCCTCAGAACAATTTATTTTTTAGCTCAGCCCACAAAAAAAAATCAGTTTACATTCAAAAACATTTCCTCTTGGTCACTTGGGTGGCTCAGTACGTTAAGCATCTGCCTTCAGCTCAGGTCCTGATCTCAGGGTCCTGGGATCAAGCCCCAAGGCTCAGCAGGGAGACAGCTTCTCCCTCTGCCTCACACCCTTGCTCATGCTCTCTCTTGCTATCTCTCAAATAAATAAAATCTTAAAAAAAAAAAAAATTTCCTCTTATTTTCAAACCATTCCCCCGCCCCGCCCCTTTTTTGTTTTTTTTTTTTTTTTTTTTTTAAGTAGGCTTCAAGCCCCATATTGGGGCTTGAAAACCATGCCAGGCACCTCTCCCAAACTTTCTTCTTATCAAACCAGCTCTGTCAAAGAGGGAGGGCACTATCCCCTTCCCTTCCTGGCTCAGTATAATCCCTTTTTTCTTGTGATTTCTTGAGTGTGTTAAAATCTAGCTGGAAAGCAAGTAAGCTGATTAAGACCAAAGAATAGTAGAAAAGTTTCTTTTGGGCAATCTACTTCTACCTCAAATGCAAAATCTGGTTCTAAAAGTAGGAACCCTAATCCTGCTTTTCTGCCTTTTTTAAGTCATTACACGGTTCAATGCCTCGGTTTCTCTATCTCTAAAATAAATATGGTAGTATTTGTGTATTCTATAACTTACATAGGAGCAGAAAAGAAAATATCTGTATAATGTATTTTCTAAATCTTTTTAGGAGAAAAGAATGACTTATGCAAATCATCATCAACATTATTATTAGACAAAAGAATAAAACAGGTTCAATTCATTTGCATTTTGATATTCAGTTTATCTAATTTTAAATTAAAAAGAAAAGACATACTAAACCCATTAATTTTTAAATGTCAGGTGCCAATCAATTCATTTGTATATCTTTTGTGCATGTATATCTGGTTGCAGACAGAAGCAGTTTCTGTGTGTGTGTGTGTGCGCGCACACATGCACATGCATGCACTTCAAATGGCACAAAGAAATAAAGTCATCTGGGAGGATCCACATGATAGCATCTCCACTAGAATTATTTGAAACCCAGGTGCTGTTCAGGATACTACCTACCTACCTTCTGCTGTAACCTGACCCTGTATCCGTGTATTTAATATCTGAACTTAGTTATATCTCTGGTGTATTTTGTGTGGCTAGTTTCTAATCTAGATTACTATACAAGTCTCTCTACGAGACACAATTGAGTTTTCAAGATGGTGAAAACAAGAGCAAAGGCCAGGTTTTGCATTCATCTCCTATCCCCCTTCAACACCTAATACAATGCCTGCCATTCAACAAATGTTTGTTGAAAGGAAATTAAATACTAAACAGAGATTGAGATTGTGAGTATGGAGAGGAGACATGGCAGTTGTTGGAACTGAGGATGGGGCCCAGAATCCTAACTGGGAAAACTGTCTTTGTGTTCATTGAGTTTCTATTTGTGAGACCAAAGATCAACTGATCAACATCTTTGTAGCAGAGTGCAACCAAAGAGAGATCTTTTTTGCTTACTCCATTAGGCAGAAATTAAAAACCACTGAGACTTTCCTGACATATCCTGATCAGAGACAGTCCCAAACAAAGGATGTGGGGTGCAGTGTCTTCCTCTGAGTCACAAATCCCTGATATTTATCAAAGCTGCACCTTAAAAATTCTCCCCACTCCTGCTGCCATTACGTCCTGTTACTGCTAATCATACTATCATCGGTCAAAAAAAAGAAAAAAAGAAAATAAGAAAGAGTCTAGGGTTGCTAATCTATATAAAAGTCCTAAATAAACCAAATACAGTTAATACTATGTATTATTAAATTGAACCCTCCCTTACCAGAGTGATAAAGAGTGACAGGATCTCTAAGACTGAATCCATTTTATACACCGCTATTCAAACTAATCCTCCCTGTGGTTCATGGAACAAAGAATTCTGCAGTAGGGAAAACAGGGGTTCTGCTTTTTATTCCCTAACTCTCCTGTTCTTGCTGGTCAAAGAAAAAGCCATTAATCTAATATTCTGCACTGTATTCAGAGACACAGTATCGTAAAACAATTGGTGGTCTGGCCAACAAGCTATTAAAAAACAAATAGTCTTCCTAGCTTTAGAAACTCCTCAATTAGAGTAACCACAGAGAAAGCATCAGCTGAAGGTAATAACTGGGCTGAGAAACCTTCTATTTTGGACTTCTGGCTTAGTCTTGAATTTAACTAAAGCTCTTAGAGGAGTTTTAATACTTTCAAATGTGGATTTTTCTCTCTCCTGTGAAGCTACCCCAAGTACTACTTTAACTTGATGGGCATTAAATTATTTCCATAAAATTTATAATAAGTCCTTCTACTAAAGCAAGGTCAAAACTTCTCCCCTGATATTGAATGTTAATGATATATACAAAAGAGTACACTGGGAATAGTTATGGTTTGTTATATAGAAAAATACCAGGGTTATTCTGGATAGATTTTTCAGGCATCTTAGGCTTTCTAAAAATGTATTTCAACTTGTTTAATGGCAGTCCTCTACTATTCACCACTCAGTTACCTGACCCTACAGGTTAAATGTAATAGAGCACAAATTAACCTTTTGGTAAATTAGCAAGTATTGTGATGTGCTAAGGTACAGAGCAGACGTACAGGGGCATGACTGAATATGATACAGATCAGAGAGCCAAGGTGTAATGACCCCAAGAGAGAATCAAGAATATACTTTTTTCCCCCATCAATTCATTAATGATTATCTACTCTCAAATTGCTTTTACAGCTGTGTGTGAAGTTCAAGTAGCCATTCTTGATAGAAGAAGAATGGGAGGAAGAGAGAGAGAAATGAGTTATATAGCCTCATTATGTAGTGAAAGTTTAGAAAAGACAGTTTTAGACAGATGGTCTTAGTGAAAAGACCATCCTGTCCAAGGGAAAACAAAGAGTTTAATTATTAGAGAAGAAGAAGAAAAGAAAGAAGAAGAAAGAAGAAGGAAGGAAGAAGGAAGAAGGAAGAAGGAAGAAGGAAGAAGGAAGAAGAAGAAGAAGAAGAAGAAGAAGAAGAAGAAGAAGAAGAAGAAGAAGCAGAAGCAGCAGCAGCAGCAGCATATTGGAGCCAGATCAGACAGGAAGGATATCTAGTTGTATACTACTATTTAAGAATAAGGCTATAAGGATTTAAAGTGGAATGATGATAGAGGAATTTAAAAGGAAGGAATAATTTCAGAAAGAAAAATACTACAAGAAAAGAATATATCAGATTTTTAATGGATTGCATTGCTGAAAGGACAGATGATAACATGGAAAAGTCAGAGTAATGTGTCAAGACAGAAGAATGATGCCACTACAAGGAAGATAAAAGTCCAAAATCCAAGTGGGAGTTGTCCAGCAGTCAAGTAGATGTGAAAGAAATATGACAGCCATATCTACAATGGGAGGTTACCTGCCTACCAGTGAGAAATGAGAATCCACACTCATTAAGACGGTGAATATAAAGAGAATAGCAGAGATTATGAGGTATATTCCATAATTGACTAGTTTTGTTCCTTTCTTGGTCACTTCCTATTTACCCTCTTTGTTATTCACTGTTCAAACACTGACTGATCAGTTAGATTCTATGGAGCACTGGAAAATCACTGGTGAAATAGGAATGGTCTTAGACTTCATGGAATTTCCAGTAGAGTGAGGAAGATAAACATAAGCATAAGCAGGTCATTGTTAATGGATCCCCAGAAGCACAACACCAGAAAAGGCTCAGGAAGGGCTTTCTGGAGGAAGTAAAGGCAAATTGAGCCCTACGGGGGGGGGGGGGGGGGGGGGGGGGAATAAGAATCTCGAAGAAGAGGAATGAGGTGGTTATGGAATGGATTGGAGCAGGGCTGTCCGGGAAGAGGAAGCAATATAATGAAATACAAGGTATAAAATATCAAGGGTTTATATAGGGTAGGATGGATGCATAGAGCCAGGAGAATTATAAGTAGTTTAATATTATTGAAGTTTTGAGTGAGGAAGTGAAAGCATATAATCATCGTCGTATTTATGATGACTTTCATATGCCAGGTTAAAAAAACTCAAAATTGTAAACTCTGAGATAAATATATCACTTTGTCCAAGGTACAAGATGAATTAGAGGGGGCAAAATAAGAGCAAAGAAATTAGGTAAAAGATGAGAGCTGACACTAAAGAAGCAGTAATGGCAGTGAAGACTGAGATAAGGAATGCATCCAGGACATTTTTAAGAAGTAAAATCCAAGTATTTTACTAATAGTAGGACATGGAAACTTGAAAAAGTTAAGGAGTGCTACAGATTTCCAGGTTAAATGACTATTTAACATCCACATAATTAACTGAGACAAAGAACCCAGGAGAAGAAGCAGGTATACTGGTGTTTATTAGGACGATGAAGGCAAAACATGCCAAGTTTAGTCTTGGATATTTTGACTTTCATGCAACCTGTCACAAGTCTAGTTCCACATTTTAATGCATGGTTAAGATTCAGGCAAGAGTCAGTGCTGCCTATATAAATCATCAGTAAACAAACGATGGATAAACATAAAATTCAAGGGATAGAATTTCAGAAAGAATTTAATTTTCTACATTACAGGTGAGATCTGCATTGTTTCTTTTTATTCATGATCCCGGTTGCTTTGGGCCTCAAAGGGGAAACATCATATTTATTTTCATTTTGGGGGGAATAACAGAAGAATAAATGAAATTCTACGGAGTAAGTATATCGTATGAGAAGTATGAAGACAGAAACATGGGACACCAAAATTTATAGAGCATCTAGAGAAAGAACAGACTAGAAAGAGGCAAAAGAGCAACTGTTAGGGAAAAGGAAGTGATTTTTAACTTTATTTTTACATTCACAAGATGATCAATGATACTTTCCTTGCCTTGCTTATTATATTCTTCACCCTCACAACAATATATTTTTAAATGCAAGTCAATATACTGTGTGCTGTAATGCTTAGATACAAGAAACCATAGGAAACACAAGTTAAACGATGGAGATTTATCTGTGTTAAGCTGATCCCCATGGTATTTCTCCATGAAGAATCCAGTAGCTATTCTTCAAGCACAGATTCTGTGATTTTTGCTGCTTTCTCTCCAATGAACTCAACATCTTTCTCAGGCATTACAGCCATTATGCAAAGTGTGTGGATGGCTCTTTCACGGCTAAGTGTAAGTTATTAAATATTTACTAAGTGCTGATCCAATCTAACCATGGCACAGTCTGCTTCTACAGAAAATTAGTCTAAAGGAGATGTGTTTGCCATCTCCTAGGTGAGCTCTGGAAACTTAATACAAGGTCACAGAATTTTTTTACTGGCAATGATTTGCAGACAAAACATTCGTATTTTTATAAACATTTTCATCAATATTTATTTGGATATTTGAACATAAGTGTTAGAAGGAAAGAGAATTTGTTAAAAATTTATGATGACTTTTAGTACGTGGATTCCAAACTTTGCTAATTTAGAAGATTTTCTACTTCCAAGTTCATATGTCATTCATGTTTGTCACCCCCATTTAGCATCTGACACAGTGTTGTGTAAATGACAGACACTCCACTAGCTGTATATGCTGAAGTTACTAAATTATTTTCAGGCACAGTGTTTCCTCTATCTTACTTCTGGCTTATAAGATCCAAGGTTTCAAGTTTTATAATTTTTTCACCATATTTATAGTATTTTTATTCCTCAAATTAGCTGTTATATTAATTCTAATATTGATCATTCTTGGTTAGTTAAGTATGCTTCATAACCTGGGGAAGCACTTACTGAAAAAGACTTGATGGAGGCTCTCTTGCTATACTCCAGAATTTTGTTGGTTATAGAGTTACACAGTTCTGTCTTCTCTGGTCTCAGAAATATACACAATAATCTGAACCAATTTTATTAGGGAAAGGGAAATATTTAGTTTATTTTCTCTCAATCTCTGTAAAAACTCTTTCTTCTTCTGTATTGTTTTCCTTGTTCATCAACATTCTTACTCCTCCAATGATCAGTCTCTGCATCCTATCAATTTTCTAATGCTGACTTTTTGACATTGTATTCTTCCATAAAGACTTCATAAATATTTTCTAAGTGATAGTAATTCTTAAAATAACTTGCACTTGGTGACCAACATCCTATATTTTAGGGTGGAGGAAATGTACTGCTACTGTTTTTCTGTTCTAGTATTTCCTGATAGATTGAAAAAGAGTATAGAGGTTAGTAAAAAGAGACTGGTAACTCTCGTGAGCCGAGTGGAGATGCAAGAAGGGAGAAATATGATGTGAGATCTTCAGAGGAGATAAAGAACCCAAGAGCTACTGAAAATGAGCCTACATGCTATCTTTCCTATATGTGCTTTAGAATTGCTTGATACTTTACATTTAAACAATGTTTTGCAACTTTCAGGACTTCTTAATGGACATTTTCTCTTTTTGGCTCCTAAAAGTCCAATGCTGCATAAAATAGAATAATATGGTACTGATATAAATACCTGCTGATTTGTTATTTTTTCCCAATAAAGTTTCTTTACATATAAAAATAATTTTTTCTTGGTTTGAGGAGTTAAAAATCTACTCTTGGCTTAAGTTCCAGCTCTAAAATAAAAGGGTGTACACCTAGATCCAACCTGGTAGACAACTGGCTGTCATTGACTATGATGCAAATCACTTTTTGTTGAAGACATAAAACAGGTATAAGTTTTGAAATATTTCCATGATGGCACTTAGAAAAATGTTAATATTAATTTTGTTTGTAGTATACAGATCTTTGTTTGCATGAGGAACCGAGTAACACAGAGACAGCACAAAGCAAATAACATTATTTGGAATCACTTCGGCATGGCAATCAAAGTCTTATTTTTCAAATTGGCATAGACTTATTTTAAGCTAAGGCAATCTCTACTGATGTTTATTGAAACAGAATACTAAAACTTTTCCTTATGAGATAATGCAAGAAATACTCTGGAGTATGTGGAGGAAGTTTTCTGAATTTGGGAAGGAGTATCAGTTGTTATGAATTAAAACAAATATGAAACTGTAAATTCTGATTCCTGTTTCAGAATCTTCTACTGTAGGCCATATCACAACACTGGCCCAATGTTTCTTTTTAAAAATTAGCCAAAAATGAATATAAAAATTTAGCTGAAACATATAGTCCTTTATAGATGTTATTTTTTCAAGTATTGTTTAGGAGTATCTGGATTATTTACGGCCAAGAACTAAAATACAAATAAGAAAAAAATTCCATTTTTATATTTTATATATAGTAAAACCAAAACTGAGTTAAATTACAGTAGCATCAATTTAACTGAGTTAAATTACATAATGCATCAAACTTTTATTTTTTTCTTCCTCTAGGGAAATTCAGTGGGAATGTGCTTCTACAGAAGCAAAAGACATTGTTAAAATTAATATCTTTAGAATAATGGTCATGTCTTCTCCAAGTAGAGATGTTTCTAAAGAGCATGTTTGGTGTGGAGGTGTAAGAAGGTGACAGGTAGTAGATGATTCTTTATGGTATTCTGGAATCTAAGTGGAAGAGTGACAAAGTCCTCTAGACAACAGGTGCTGTTGTTATAGGTGTGCATAACAGCAATAATATTAGTAATGCCTACTCGAACAATGTCACCTACTGTGTATCCTTCTTACATGAAAATTATGATAGGGAACACACTGTAAAAATTCAAATATGTTAAGTACTCATTTTACTATTTCTTTTTCTTTTTATTTATTTATTCATGAGACACACACACAGAGAGAGAGGCAAAGACATAGGCAGAGGGAGAAGCAGGCTCCATGTAGCAAGCCCAATGAGGGACTCGATCCTGGGATCCCGGGATCATGCCCTGAGTCAAAGGCAGATGCTCAACCACTGAGCCACCTAGGCATCCCAACTGGCTATTTCTTATAGATTGTTTCAGATTGTATTTTCTGAGTGAATGGTTATTCCAAAAGAAAAGAAAAGAGGAAGGAAGAGGGGAAGGGAGGGAGGAAGGAAAGAAAGAAAGAAAGAGGGCCAACCTTGTAAAACTGCATCAATATTTTAAACTGGTATCATAAGAAATACGCAGAATTGGATTATTATGAAGAAATCAGAATAGAATTCCTGGGTGACATTTCTCTTTAAACCTAGTATGGGCAAAACAAACATATTCAGACATATAGATAGTTGGGCTGTGAGAGGATCATGGAAATTGTCACCAGTTTATAGAGCCCCAGAAATGAAAAATAAATACAAAGTATGAGGTAGGGAGAAAACAGTTACCTCTGGAAGGAAAAAATGAGCCCTATGGGAACTAACAAGAGCTAAAATTGTCATCACAGGGAGTCAAGCAGCCATTCATCTCTTTAATAAATATGTATTAAACACTTCCTACATATCAGAGATTATTATAATATTAGGAATACAGAAATCAACCATAAAAAGTCATTGTTCTCAGAAATTTAATCTAATGGGGAAAGCCCAACGTAACCCAGGTCAATAAGCAAATATACAATATATTATTAGTTACTTTGGGACACCTGAATGGCTCACTCAGTTAACCACTCTTGGTTAACACTCTTGGTTAACCTACTCTTGGTTTCAGCAAAGGTCAGGATCTCAGGGTCATGAGATCAGGTCCCACACTGAGCTCTGTATTCAGTGTGGAGTCCGCTTGAGATTCTCTTTCTCCCTCTGAGAAAGAGATTATGATGATTATAACATGTGAATTATCGCTATACAATCACTTTACTTCATTTCTTTCTCTTGCTGAGCACGCAGCTAGACTACATTCCCCAGTGTGACTTGCATGTGACTGGATAATGGCCAATGGAATAAAGATAGAACTAAAACACAGTATTCTAGCCTAAGCTCCTAAAACAGCCCCCATGTGGTCTTCTATGGACTGGCGATCTTTCCTCATCTCCTAGGGGTTGCAAAGGATTGACTGAAGGCCTCTCAGAGAACGAGATGGACTCTAATTCTGTAAGTAATAATAATGATAATACAGTAAATATTTTTTTCAAAAAACTGCCAGGCATTGTTTTATGTTCACATATATTAAGTCATTTGATACTTCTGAGGGTGCTATGAGAAAGTGCATCATTATCTCCATTCTATAGATACAATTATCTCCAACTGAAATTGGAGATATCTCTGGTAATTGTTAGACATGGAGTTTATAATCAGTGGAGCACAGTGGCTAATAGTTTGAATCACAGTCACAGAGACATGAATTTCAATCCTGGCTCTGCAGATTATCAGTAGTATGATCTTCTGCAAATTACTGAACTTTTCTGGGTCTCAGTTTTCTTGTACATGAAAAATGAGAACAAAGATAGCTACATAAGTAATTGTGAGAATGAAATAATTTTAAACATATCATACAGTACTTGCCAAAATTCCTTTATAAATACTAACTGTATTGTCGTTGTTTTATAAGCTGGAGATGCCTCTAATAACCAAGCAGAAGCTCAGTGATAAGATTTGGCTAAAATGGCAAGTTTAAGAGGCTATCAAACTATATCACCTTAAAATAACCCTGAGCCATAGACAAGAATCAGCTCAAAACATAACATGGACTACATGTGGGAATCAGGGAACCCATGGATTATATTCCAGCTCTCCACTTAACCCTTTCCTATTTTGCCACTTGATAAAGAAAAAAGAATACCGTTATGTGGCTGGCTTTCCATAAAAGAAGACCCTAAGATGAGAACTCAGACTTTGGGAGGAATGATCTCAGGCAAGAGATGAAAGCAGAAAGGTATGGGAAGAATCCTAATAAAATATAAAGTATAAAGTTGAGCTGGTTACCACTGGGAGCAAATGAACTCAATCCCACTGAGGACCTTCTGAGGAACCTGTAGACTATACCTCAGGATTATCCACCCAAAGGACAGGATCTGGGACATTCATCTGTTTCCTTACTGATTGTGAGTTGTCCCTCAGAGGTTAATGTCCCTTCCAGACCCTCTGCCTCAGCACTTTTAGAATGCCTTCTGTTTGAGGTAAGTGACTTACTGCACTTCACAAAAATTCCTGAGGTAGAGAAGTCGAGAAGGCAGGCAGAAACTTGGAATGGGAAGTTGCCAATGTGCAAAAGAGCTGTCCACAAGAGCCAGAGCTGATGTGAGCGCTGGGCCAAAGGACAGGTTTCAGGGTTTCAAAAGAAATGGATATGGAGGGGTGCCTGGGTGGCTCAGTCTGTTAAGCATCTGCCTTTAGCTCAGGGTCTTGGGATCAAGCCTGCATCAGGCTCCCTGCTTATCAGAGGCTGCTTCTCCCTCTGCCTCTCCTCCATTCATTCTCTCTCTCTCTCTCAAATAAATGGGATATTTAAAAAGAAAAGAAATGAGATATGGAATATCAGCTTATCTTTAGGATCATCTGTCTATAAATACTTAACCTCCTGTATTCTACCTGTAACAGGTGAAAAATTCAATGAGTTAGATCTAAAGGAACTAGTGACTCACCTGAATTCTATTTTCTGGATGATTCTGCACAAGACGACAGTAGCTGTACCACATCAGAAATGTTCTTTAATCAAATACATTTTAGACATCTTGACTTAAAAAAGAGTTGAAAAGAAACTGTTAGGCTGGAATTTTTCCCATCTTTCATTATAGGAATATCTACAGTAAATATGCAAGGTATTTTCCAAATTTATTTAAATACCAGTTATTTTTTCATAATAAACTAGGAAAAGTGTTTTGGAGAATTTACTTAAGGGACTATTCAATAGGAACATATTGTTTAGCAGAATAATAAAATAGATCAACCTCCTTGGGATATAAGTGGAAGGAAGTTCTGAGAGATTCCCTACCAAATTATTAGGCTTTTTAAGTCTTCTCTGGAAATACCAGCTTGAAATATATAAACACCTTAAGAGATGATGCTTTCCTGCTTTGCTGTTTAGGTTTGGCTTAAGTGTGGAGAAGGGGTACATAAATGCTAACTGCTTTACTCTTCCTTTACTCTCCAACTTACACTTTAACTCAGCATCTTAGCCAATGATCCCCAAATTTTGACTTTGCCAGAACCTCTTGAAGTGTGTGGGAATCAGAATGGCCTTTACTCTAAGAATCCAATTCTCTTTACATCAGTTCTTAAATAAATGTAATATGCCTTAAAATAATACAAAATGAAAAAGTGAGACAAAATTATAAAAGACAGGAAGGCTCTACCAGAGAGTCTAAAGAGGACTTTAAAATGTGATTCAAATTGAGAAATTGAAAATTAATACAATGAATAGAAATTGAGCAAGATGTTACATTTCAAATGTCAGGAGAACCTTGGAGATCAGTAAATTAAAGAAAAATGTGTGTGTGGCAAAGGGATAGTAGAAAGAGTTTACAACATGGTATAAGAATTCTTTGCCAAGATTATTTTGACCATTCTACAAGGAATAATAAAATGAGGAACACTGGTGTAAGTTTCTCTCCATTTTAATGATCAAGCTAAAGAAAATGTTGAGAGGTATGACTATGGGGAATAGATAGTTTAAGCCCACGTGTCCGTGGACCATATTTGCAAATAACATCAGTTCTGGATGACCGAATCACTTAAATTTGACACAAGTGGAGTGAGCAACAAAAGTCATTAGCAAACTAGAGCCTAATAACAAGAAGAAAAAACCATAATAAAGCATGTAATCTGAAACCTGATCAAGGAACAGGTCAAGAAGAAACACTGGAAGTCTAAAAATAAAGTATAACTTCTGGAAAACCTTTCAGTGAGGGATGCCTGCGTGGCTCAGTCAGTTAAGCATCTGCCTTCAGCTCAGGTCATGATCCTGGAGTCCCAGGATCAAGCCCTACAGTGGACTCCCTGCTCATTCTCCCTCTGACCCTCTCCCCTCTCGTGCTTTCTTTCTCATTCTCTCTCAAAAAAATAAATAAAATCTTAAAAAATAAAAAACCCTCTCAATGAGGATCAAGATTTTTTATAATGTTCTGTATAACTGAAAGCCTCTTTATGAGGACCACTGAGGACAAATCTCACCATCATTATTTCCTCTACCTGAAATACTGTTTCTTCCCAGGCACCCAGTGGGCCAGGATCTCTGGACTTAGGTGCTGACCTCTCAGCAGGGGTGAGCTCAGCAGCTCGCTGCTCTCTGAGAAGTTTCTTCCCCTTGGCCACAGCACTTAACATATCATTTATTTTCTCATTAGACTGGTAAGTACTTGAAGACAGAGTCTATCACCTTTCACATTTTGCACATGTAGCAATCGACACAGAGTTAAGGATCTTGGTAGGAATTTAATAAATGAGGAGAAATTGAATGAATGAATGAATGAACAATACAATCATTACTAGAATCAAAGTTAGATTTTGGAATATGTGCAAACTGCACTAGCTTTTAAAACAGAATTCAGTCAAAGAAACCAAAGCTCAAAACTTTAATTTTTACCTAGGCAGCTGGAGTTACTTTTTCTTTTCTTTATCTCACTTATTTCAAAATATCTTAAACTACTAAGCAAATTTTAAATAAACTGTCATTTCCAAACCTTCTCAAAATTCACTTTATTTATGTTAGAGCTTAAGTTAAAAAATCTTTTAATATTTTAATATCTAGTAATTAGCTTTAAAATCAGCTATTTCTTTTAATGCCCTTATATATAGTCATAAAAAATTAATACCTCCTCCTCAGGGCTCTTACAACTGTTCCTGTGCTCACCTTTGACCATCATCCACATGATCTCTATTTCTTGATCCTGCTCTGTAAATTACATACTAAAGTGTGAAGACATACCTTCCTCTAATCTGAGTTAAACTTTGTCCTTTAGGCCACAAAACAGTGGTTTTACACTTCCCAATATTTGCTGTGCCTTTAGTGATACTGCTTTTTTATTTTACATATATCTTCATATATTTTTGCCCCTATTGACCTTCTATCAACTCTGAGAGGGGGTAACACATACAGGGAATTTGGTCAAAACATAATTTAGACTGGTGACTCTGCCCTCAAATATTAGTCCTTCCCTCATTCCCAAATTGGATTCCACACAGCTAACTTATTTCCCTGAACTCTTCTTCAATCTTGCCTGGGAAAAGGGGGAGGCCTTGTCTTGAAGTATTAGACTGTCTCAGCCCACAGCCCACCTTACTGGCAGAGGCCATGTTATCAGGGTCTGTCCTGAACCACCAGGAGCCCTCTAGTAAATGACACTAGAGTCAACATTGCCCAGACAATCCTGGATATGAGCAAATTCTGAATGGGTATACAGTTTAGATTTTAAGTTCTCTACAGAAGTATTTTTGTCTTCTATTTCAATTAGAAGCAGATTATGTAGGCAGAAAATACTCATCTGGTCTTTGAAACATAGATTTAAAAAATCATCTTCATCACAAATTAGAAATAGGATAAGTCCATTTTTCTATTGTGCTCTTCATTTCTTTATCTTTAAATTAAGAATATTCATTTCTTTTGGATCAATTTTATGGAGTTCTCATGATAACTAATGAAGTAACATAAAAAATAATAAGACTTGAAAACTTAAGATGTCAGCATAGTAAAGAGGGAGGATCATCAATCTTCAAGTCCAAAAGACTAAGGTTTATAGTGATACTCTGTCCCAGTTTAGGAGGATGGAACTGAAACTGGGGCAAGTTTCCAAGCCATGTGAGCCTCATCCTTCAAAAGAGTGACTTAAATGGTTTCCTCTTAGGGTTCCACTATGATTAAATGAGAAGTACTAGAAGCATCAGGCAAAGCTCCTAGAACACAGAATGCATCCACTAGCAGCTGACTCTTTTCCTCCAAAACAAATATACAAAAGTTAAACATATTTTTTATTATGTAAGTATAACAAGAGTATAAATGCATGGCCTTTAGTGCATATGTTCTATTCTGATATATCATTTGAAGTAATTATCCTTTCAGTTCATTTCTTTCCTTTAAATCCACGACTCTCTTGGTCACATTCTCTGAGCAAAACAGAAAATCTAATTTCTTTTTTAGTTTTTGTTTTTCTATAAACACATTCTATAAAATTCCTATTCGTTCTTTTCAGTTTCTATACTGCTTTCAATTTCAGTGTTTTTCTTTGATTCATACATAAGCAAAGCCTACTACCTATGTGATGCTTTAGAGATTGTACCTACAAAAATCCCTAGAGTCTCTTATCAAAGCATTTATTAAAATTCCTCTCAAGTGCAAAGCACTTTGTGGGGTTTTTATTTATTTCTTTATTTCACTCCTTTCATGAGAACTTAATTTTTCTTATTTTACCTATAGATTCATGATGTGCTAACAGTTAAAGGGAAGGCAAAATTTAGCGTTTAATTGAACTTCCTGAATTTGAAATGTGAAATTATTTTTGAGAAATATATTGTTTTTTTCCTATAAAGATATTCAAGGAAGGAGCTATGTTCTATGCAATTTTTCTTTTTTTTAAAGTTTCAAAATAATAACATAGACACATGCTGAGTTCTGTTAAAAAAGACTCATGGTATCCATTTAATTTATTCTGTTGGTTTTGAAAATACATTTAAAAACATTTATCACAATGTATGTGATTGTGTATTCAATATATACAATATGCTTTTCAAAAACATCATCTTTGTTTCATAGCTAACCTTGTTGCTGATTGTGCTTATCACACCAGGAAAATTCTTTTGTCTCTCCATATGAACTCTTTTCTGATCACCTTCAGTAACTATACACATCAAGGAGGTAAAACACCTTGAAATAAGGTACTCAGCAGAAGGCTTATATGCTTTCCAATTCTACAATCTCTCTCAGTCTCTTTGAAAACTTTCATTTAAATGTCTATATTAATGATATTTATGTGTGGGCGTCTTTTTCAATTTCAGGGCAACTGAATGAACTTCCTTAAAGGAACTAAAATTCAGTGCAACTGAGTTAAGGACACTGGTGACTATAGTATGAATAGAATTTATGAAAAGGGTTTTCACTCAGCTATAGCTTAAAAACTATAGTTTTGCCATGAATATGTCCCTTTTGTTACAAGGAAAGCCAAAGGTCTCTATATTCCCATGCTAAAGTGAACCAAATTCATTTTGTAATGTTATATATATACATATTAGACATATGTATTTCATAAACACTTGGTTCAAAATGAATACGCAGGCCATCTCTAATTATTATTACCAGATAAGCAATGCTTTATATTTATGTGATAGATCTTCCAATCATGTTTATAGTCACTGGTTTGAACAGGAACTTTAAAAACCCAAGACTAGGGCTGAGTAGAATCTTGATTGGACTTACAGATTGGAATAACAGACACAAGCTGTATCTGTGTGCCATAACTTCATGGAGGCTGGCAGTAATCCATGACCCATGTTTCCTAAGTTCTTGTTGAATTAATGTTCTACTGCATTTCATATTTGAGGTTAACCTAAAATCATGATATATTTTGAATATGCCAGTTCAAGAACAAAATGGTGGATTTCAAAGACAGAGGAACCAATTTACATAAGACAAAACTTTAATTCCAAAGTCATTAACATTTATTGTACTTTTAAAAAAGGTCATCTTCAGAGGCTTCACTGGACACCAGAAAGAGGCTCTAGGTCCAAACATAGAGTTTTAGGCCAAGAAAAAGGTCAGGGAGCCATGGTCTCCTTGAATTTCTGTACTACACACAAAATAAACTATTAGTGGATCAGATATATTCCCTGGACACAGGACCACTGAGAATAACAGGGTTTACTGATTTTTTTAAAAATGACTCAAAACTCCTATATCAATAACAAAAATATCAGCATTACTTACAATCATAAAATGTCCTCAGGGTCATTTCAGTTGTTAATATTGCATTTTGAGCAAACATCATCTTTCTCAGGCACAACTAACTGCAACTGACATCAACCAAGCAAATACCATGAAATCTCCCTCATTTTTTTCCTTTTAATGGCACTTTTGATATTGTTTTTCTTACAGCTATACAGTAAACATCATAAAATAACTGGATCCTTAGGCCAAAAGGCATCATCTAGAAAGATATATAGTACCGCTTTATATGTATATATAACATATATATGTATTTATTTTGTATGTGTATAGTTATATATTTTTATATATATTTAGCACAGTCCAACAAAAACAAGCATTGTAGTCATGGTTTTCTGTCTGTGGCAAATTCACTCAGTTAATCAGCACAGTGGTAATAAGGACTGTAGAAGACCACAGCCCTATATTGGCTAAGTTTTGGATTCTTGCATAGCAGGATGCATTTTATAAGATAAAGCATCAATGACAACATAGACCAATCTAGCAAAGGTTGACAGATCTCTCCCCAAAACATTTCACATAAACACACATCTTCACTCCACACACACACTGTAATAGTAGGTCAGTAGTTTTTAGTTTTTTCTGACTCTATGTCTATAAAAAATCATTGACCTTAAACCAATGAAAATCTATATATTTGGGCAACAGGAGCTAGAGAACATCAAAACATGTCAGAGCTTTGAAGATAAAGTGAATTAAATCCAGCTCAGTTGTGCTGACATTTTTACCTTAGGTTGTACCTTCTATTTGTTATTAAAAACAGAAGTTCTAGGGTGCATAGGTGGCTTAGTCAATTAAGTGTCTGCCTTCAGCTCAGGTCATGATCTCCAGGTCCTGGGATTTACCCTATGACAGGCTCCCTGCTCAGGAAGGAGTCTGCTTCTTTCTTTCCCTCTGCCACTATGCCCCCACCCTGCTCATTCACTCATGCTTGCTTGCTTGCTCTTTCTCTCAAGTGAATAAATAAAATCTTTAAAAAATTAATTTAAAAAAAAGCACAAGCTCTAAGAATGTGTCAACTAGTTTTCCTAATAGTGAAATGATTTTGATGTAGTATATAGGCCAACTATTGCTTTTGTAGTCAAACACAATTATAAAAAAGGGAAAATAATACAATTGTAATAAAATAATATTTGAGTTAATTTAGAATCTATAAAATATTGTTCATATTAATCCCATCCCAAATATCCCATATATTGGAGCTCAGGTTTTGTTTTTTAACAGGAAAATTAATTTTCCTAAGCATACATTAATGCAAGCTGGGAAAGTATATGATTTGGTTTTTAAATAAGAATAAAAGGAAAATAAATGGAAATCCCCTTATACTTAAGTACTGACATTGTAACATTAAGTTGAAGCAAGATTAGCTTTCAAATCAGTGTGCACTAGATGGCTATGGGGTGTATTTCCAAAGAGTTCATCAGGATTTCTCTTCAGACTTTCCTTGTGAAGGAAAAAAAATCACTTTCTCTCATTTATTTGCATATTATCCACAAGAGATCTGGAAAGTATAAAACCAAGTGTTGAGAATTTTTAAATGTTCTTTAAAATTTGCTGTTAAGAACTTCTCCATCTATCCATCCAGGAAGCATTATTCTATCTCATCTATATTTCATAGGCTTATAAACTTCCTTTAGTTTTCTCAAATGCCTTTCAACAGACTCCAAAACATTTCACTGTGAGATGATAGTCCCTTCTGAGATGTATCACTTCTTTAACATTTGTTATATTCTTGGTCTGCCTCTTTCCCATGGTGAATCTTTGAAATATCACTAAGAGCTTCATGTAGCGTATGAAATATCTATTAACAACAGGATGTTTATTAAAGGAGCAGGAAAACAAAGAGCCTTCTCAATAAAGGTTTGTTATCAGAATTTTATCCAGAATGCCTATGGAAAAAAAGTTTGAGGATGAGACACAAGGACTTAAGAGTTTAGCAATAGTCACCAAAGAGTGATTCTGTTAGAGAACATGGACAAGCTGAGTTTTACTTACCATTAGGTCCCAACTGGATCACCAATGAATAATTACCTTAGACCATTTTTCTCTTAAATTACAGTGATCTGCAAGTTCATCAAATAAATTCCATCCACACATCCAATAGGGAAGCTGGCTTGCCAATGTGCTCCCGTAACTTAAACAGGATACCTTTCCCCAACTTTTATTTAAAAGAAAAATCTGAGGAGTGGTCAAGATGGCAGAAGGGCAGGGTCCCCAAGTCATCTGTCCCCACCAACCTACCTAGATAACTTTCAAATTATCCTGAAAACCTACGAATTTGGCCTGAGATTTAAAGAGAGAACAGCTGAAACGCTAGAGAGAGAAGAGTTTGTACTTCTAACATGGTAGGAAGACGGGAATAAATAAACAAACAAACAAACAAACTCACTAACTAAATAAATAAAAAAGAATCCAGTGGGGGAGGGTCCCCACGAGGAGCCTGGCTAAGGGGGGCGGCGGGAGCCTCCAGGACAGGGAAGCCCAGTCCCGGGGAAGCAGGAACTTTAAAAATCTGCACTGGATTCTTCCTGGAGGGAAAGGCGCTCTCAGGGAACTCGGGCAGGATCCCCGGAGGGGCAGTGGGGCCCCCAGTTCCCGGGGTCACTAACAGAGGAGGGGCGCCCTGGGGGGGAGTGCGCCGCACACGTGGGCCGAGCTCGGTAAAGGGCTAGAGCACATCCCGGGGCCTCGGAGTGGCTCAGGCGGGGGCTCCAGGCCGAGGGGGCTGCACCTGCTGCCTTCGGGGGGCACTGCCCGGGAGCGTGATTCCAGCGGCGCAGGCCCCGGAGCCCTGGGCGCCGGGGGACAGAGCCCAGGATCCTGCGCTCCTCCCCCTCATGCCCCATCCCCCCGCCCCCCCCAACAGGCGGAGGCGGGGCGGGCACAGGACGGCGAGGACGCTACTGCCCTGGGGCTCCTGGGGGAGGCAGAGAGGGCACCAGACAGCAAGGACGCTCCTGCCCCCCCGGCACCCCCAGCTGTGCAGGTCAGCGCCCCTCTGCTCCCGGGAGCATCCAGGCCCCTGCAGACTGGGAGCTGCGGTGGTTACTGCGGGAGCTGACTCTAGGGCTGGAGAGCTGGCCACAGCCAGTGGGGTTGTTCCTCCTGGTGTCACCCTGTGCCTGGAAGGGGCGGGGCCCCAGGGAACAGGGGCCTCACGGGGTCAACAGCTCCCACTGCACCGGGCACCTGACTGGGGGGGGGGGGGGGCGCATCTCCCCAGGCGCACACACCTGAGAATCAGTACAGCAGGCCCCTCCCCCAGAAGACCAGCTGGAAGGACAGGGGAAGAGCAAGTTCTTGAACCGGCAGCGCTGGAAAGCTTCAGGGGAAGTCAAGGGATTTACAGTATATAGAATCAGAGGGTATCCCTCCTTGTTTTGTTGTTGTTGTTGTTGTTATTGTTTTCTTTTTTTTTTCCTTTTTTTCTTCCTTTTTCCAGTACAACTCCATTCTTAGCTACTCTGCACTGAACAAAATGACTAGAAAGAAGAACTCACCACAAAAGAACTCACCATAAAGGATTCAAGAGACTTCATGACTGTAGAATTTAGATCTAATCAGGCCGAAATTAAAAATCAATTAAATGAGATGCAATCCAAACTGGAGGTCCTAACAAGGAGGGTTAATAGGGTAGAAGAAAGAGTGAGTGACAGAGAAGACAAGTTGATGGCAAGGAAGCTGAAGAAAAAAGCGACATACAATTAAAAGACCATGAGGAAACGTTAAGGGAAACAAATGACAGCCTCAGAAGGAAAGATACATGTTTAATTGGGGTTCCAGAGGGCGCCAAAAGGGACAGAGTACCACAAAGTGTATTTGAACAAATCATAGCTGAGAACTTCCTTAACTTCGGGAGGGAAACAGGCATTCATATCCAGGAGATAGATCACCCCCTAAAATCAATAAAAACCATTCAACACCTAAATATTTAATAGTGAAACTTGCAAATTCCAAAGATAAAGAGAAAATCCTTAAAGCAGCAAGAGACAAGAGACCCCTAACTTATATGGGGAGAAATATCAGATTAATAGCAGACCTTTCCACAGAGACCTCTCAGGCCAGAAAGGGCTAGCAGGATATATTCAGAGTACTAAATGAGAAGACCATGGAGCCAAGAATACTTTATCCAGCAAGGCTCACATTCAGAATAGAAGGAGAGATAAAGAGCTTCCAAGATGGGCAGAAACTGAAAGAATATGTGACCACCAAGCAAGCTCTGCAAGAAATATTAAGGGGGACTCTGTAAAACAAAGAGGAAGTCCAAAGAAACAATCCACAAAAACAGGGACTGAATAGGTATTATGATGACACTAAATTCATATCTTTCAATATAGTAACTCTGAATGTGAATGGGCTTAATGATCTCATCAAAAGACACAGGGTGTCAGACTGGTAAAAAAAAGCAAGACCCATCTATTTGCTGTCTACGAGAGACTCATTCTAGGCCTAAGGACACCTACAGCCTTAAAATAAAAGGTTGGAGAACCATTTACCATTCAAAACATCCTCAAAAAGAAAGCAGGGGTAGCAATCCTCAAATCAGATAAATTAAAGTTTATCCCAAAGACTGTAGTAAGAGATGAAGAGGGACACTATATCATACTTAAAGGATCTATTCAACAAGATGACCTAACAATCATGAATATTTATGCCCCTAATGTGGGAGTTGCCAGGGAATATCATTCAATTAATAACCAAAATAAGACACACTTAGATAATAATACACTAATACTGGGAGACTTCAACACGGCCCTTTCTGACAATGACAATATTCTAAGCATAGCATCTCCAAAGAAACAAGAGCTTTAAATGACTGGACTAGATAGATTTCACAGATATTTACAGAATTTTACATACAAATGCAACTGAATACACATTCTTCTCAAGTGCACATGGAACTTTCTCCAGAATTGACCACATACTGGGTCACAAATCAGGTCTTAACCAATACCAAAAGATGGGGATTGTCCTCTGCATATTTTCAGACCATAATGCTTTGAAACCAGAACTCAATCACAAGATGAAATTTGGAAGAAATTCAAACACTTCAAGGTTAAAGAACATCCTGCTAAAAGATGAAAGGGTCAACCAGGGAATTAGAGAAGAATTGAAAAGATTCATGGAAACTAATGAGAATGAAGACACAACCATTCAAAATCTTTGGGATACAGCAAAAGCAGCAGTCCTGAGGGGGAAATACATCACAATACAAGCATCCCTCAAAAAACTGGAAAAAACTCAAATATACAAGCTAACATTGCACCTAAAGGGACTGGAGAAAGAAGAGCAAATAAAACCTACACCCAGAAGAAGAAGAGAGTTAATAAAGATTCACGCAGAACTCAATGAAATAGAGACCAGAAGAACTGTAGAACAGATCAACAAAACCAGGAGTTGGTTCTTTGAAAGAATTAATAAGATAGATAAACCATTAGCCTTATTAAAAACAAAAAAGACTCTAATAAAAACACAAATGAAAAAGGAGAGATCACAACGAATATCAAGGAAATACAAACTAATTTTAAAAATATATTATGAGCAGCTATACGCCAATACATTAGGCAATCTAGAAGAAATGGACACATTTCTGGAAAACCACAAACTACCAAAAACTGGAATAAGAAAAAAACAGAAAACTTGAACAGGTCGACAACCAGGGAGGAAACTGAAACAGTCATCAAAAACCTCCCAAGACACAAAAGTCCAGGGCCAGATGGCTTCCCAAGGGAATTCTATCAAACATTTAAAGAAGAAACAATACCTATTATACTAAAGCTGTTCCAAAACATAGCTGGAATACTTCCAAACTCATTCTATGAGGCCAGCATCACCTTAATTCCAAAACCAGACAAAGACCCCACCAAAAAGGAGAATTATAGACCAATATCCTTGGTGAACACAGATGCAAAAATTCTCAACGAAATACTAGCCAATAGGATCCAACAGTCTATTAAGATTATTCACCATGACCAAGTGGGATGCAAGGCTGGTTCAACACTCGTAAAGCAATCAATGTGATAGATCATATCAACAAGGGAAAAAACAAGAACCATAGGATCCTCTCATAGATGCAGAGAAAGCATTTGATAAAAGACAGTATCCATTCCTGGTCAAAACTCTTCAGAGTGTAGGGATAGAGGGAACATTCCTCATCATCTTAAAAGCCATCTACGAAAAGCTCACAGCAAATATCATTCTCAATGGGGAAACACTGGGAGCCTTTCCCCTAAGATCAGGAACAAGACAGGGATGTCCACCCTCACCACTGCTATTCAACACAGTACTAGAAGTCCTAGCCCAGCAATCAGACAACAAAAAGAAATAAAAGGCATTCAAATTGGCAAAGAAGTCAAACTCTCCCTCTTTGCAGATGACATGATACTGTACATAGAAAACCCAAAAGACTCCACCCCAAGATTGCTAGAACTCATACAGCAATTCAGCAGTGTGGCAGGATACAAAAATCAATGCCCATAAATCAGTGTCATTTCTATACACTAACAATGAGACTGAAGAAAGAGAAATTAAGGAGTCAATCCCATTTACAATTGCACCCAAAAACATAAGATACCTAGGAATAAACCTAACCAAAGAGGTAAAGGATCTATACCCTAAAAACTACAGAACACTTCTGAAAAAAATTGAGGAAGACACAAAGAGATGGAAAAATATTCCATGCTCATGGATTGGCAGAATTAATATTGTGAAAATGTCAATGCTACCCAGGGCAATTTACAGATTTAATGCAATCCCTATCAAAATACCATGGACTTTCTTCAGAGAGTTGGAACAAATCATCTTAATATTTGTGTGGAATCAGAAAAGACCCCACATAGCCAGGGGAATATTAAAAAAGAAAACCAGAGTTGGGGGCATCACAAAGCCAAAGTTGGGAGATTTCAGGTTGTACTACAAAGCTGTGATCGTCAAGACAGTGTGGTACTGGCACAAAAAAACAGACCCATAGATCATTGTGTCCAGATCAATGTGTCCAGTGGATAGTCTTTCCTGCTTTTTCCAGGAAAAGACTATCCACTGGAAAAAGGACAGTCTCTTCAATAAAGGGTGCTGGGAAAATTGGACAGTCACGTGCAGAAGAATGAACTAGACCATTCTCTTACACCATACACAAAGATAAACTCAAAATGGATCAAAGATTAATGTGAGAGAAGAATCCACTAAAATCCTAGAGGAGAATACAGGCAACACCTTTTTTGAACTTGGCCACAGCAACTTCTTGCAAGATATATCTATGAAGGCAGGGGAAACAAAAACAAAATGAATTATTGGGTCTCAATCAAGATAAAAAGCTTTTGCACAGCAAAATAGTCAACAAAATTCAAAGACAACCTACAGAATGGAAGAAGATATTTGCAAATGACCTATCTATAAAGAACTTATTAAACTCAACACCAAAGAAACAATCCAATCATGAAATGGACAAAAGACATGAACAGAAATTTCACAGAGGAAGACAGAGGGAATGGGAACTGGTGCAGCCACTCTGGAAAACTGTGTGGAGGTTCCCCAAAGAGTTAAAAATAGACCTGTCCTACGACCCAGCAACTGCACTGCTGGGGATTTACCCCAACACATGCAGTGAAATGCCAGAACACCTGCACCCCAATGTTTATAGCAGCAATGTCCACAATAACGAAACTGTGGAAGGAGCCTCGGTGACCATCGAAAGATGAATGGATAAAGAAGATGTGGTCTATGTATACAATGGAATATTCCTCAGCCATTAGAAATGACAAATACCCACCTTTGCTTCGACGTCGATGGAACTGGAGGGTATTATACTGAGTGAATTAAGTCTATCGGAGAAGGACAATCATTATATGGTCTCATTCATTTGGGGAATATACAAATTAGTGAAAGGGAATAAAGGGGAAAGGAGAGAAAATGAGTGGGAAATATCAGTGAGGGTGACAAAACATGAGAGACTCCTAACTCTGGGAAATGAATAGGGGTAGTGGAAGGGGAGGTGGACAGGGGGGTTGGGGTGACTGGGTGATGGGCACTGAAGGGGCACTTGACGGGATGAGCACTGGGTGTTATGCTATATGTTGGCAAATGGAACTCCAATAAAAAAAATTTTTAAAGGAAAAATCTGTTGAGAAAAGATTTACACAAAGTTAGAGAAAACACTTACTTACACATCACGGTTTCTTCAATCATGAATACATACAAACATATAAACAATAAAAATTTATAAGATATTTAAAGGATATCAATAGTCCCAAAGAACATATAAAATAATGGATTATAAGAGAAAAATTTTAATCACTTTGAATAATATCTTAAATTATCACAAGTGACAAAGAAAAAGAATAATTACACAATTACTTGCAATCATTTACAAATATGGATTAGTGGTAGAAAGGGAACAGGGCTGAAAATCAGGTGTCTGATTTTAAAGATAAATGAGAAGATGATAAAGTAAAAACAGACATAGAAAAATTGAGAAAAAAATTATGAAGGATCCAGAAAGTCTGAGAGTCACCTAAAAATATTTTCAAAGAAAAAAGTAGAAACAATGAAGGGGCCAATCAGAATACAACAAAATATTCCCTTAATTTGGAGAAATTTCAGATCGAAAAGATCTGGTGGATTTGTAAGAAAAAAAACTAACTCCTAGACACAAAATTGTAAATTCTAAGGAAAATAGAAAGTTCTGAGAGCTTTTACCAAGAAATGAAAATTCCCTACATAAAAGGAGGTATTCACCAAATATATCTAAACCACTTGAGTGAAAAAATCATATACTGACAAAGATTTTCTAAACAAATAGAGGGTGAAAGAACATCTTCAAATTCTTGGTGGAAAAATGTCTGGAATATTATTCTCTACCAAACTGCCAAGAAAATGTGAGGATGATACAGAACTAGTTGTAGATTCTAGTTTTATGCCAGAATTCAGAAAATTATCATCCATGCACCATAAATGATCCAGAGACCTTGCAGGAAACTAGGCAGAAAATGAGAGGGTTCATTCGATATTAACATCAGGAAGGGTCTTTCCCCCAATGTGATTTTTTAATTCCTTAGGATTAAAGCACAAAACATTTAGAAAACTATATTGTAAATGCTGCGCCCTAGCATTTCATTTCTTTGAAATCAGTCTAGACATAGCATGTAAGATTTAATGTTAAAGAAGAGAATAAAATACTGTAAAGTTTGACAGCATAAAAATAGTAATATGACTAACAAAAACTGAGGAAGAATTAAGAATTGAAATAACTGAATATGTACAATTTCTTATTTTTTATGATGGAGATTCATAAGGCACTAAATTAATCTGATTAGAATGTAAATCATATAACGAATATATTGCTTGAAATTTGAGGTGCAATTTAAAGACAATCAGTTAACAGTGGTTTCCTCTGGATAGTGAGTTGACTAGGGATGGATATTGGGGAGCAAAGAAGTCAACTACATTTTATATTTTATTTAATCCACTATATAGTGTGAAATTTTTAACCAAGCAAATGAATCAATTCTATAATTAAGTTTAATAAAGAAACATATAAAAATAATCTCTGATGTCTCTTAAGATTACAACCAGTAATCTTACAAGTAAGATTAAAGCATAATTTTGCTTAAGCATCACAAAAGTCAAAACCTCAGAAATGCCTTAAGATCAATGTGTTGAATGCTAGCTTTGAATGAACAAAACCATTTTAAATTCACGGGTCAAAAACACTAAGGTTACTGGGAGTCTAGATGTTGTCATCCTTCATTTTCATCATTGTTATTAATTACCTGGGTCACGTTCAGAGGAGGGGTACTTAGTAAAACCAGAAACTGGTCTTTGACCAAACATAGAGCCTGAGTAAGCCCAGAAATGCCCACCCCGTTAGCTTACTCTGAGGTGCCAACAGGGGTCTCTCCCTCTACCCACAGAGATTATTATATAGAATGAAGATATAGAATACCTGCTCATTTTTTTTCAAGATTTCATTTATTTATTTGAGTGAGAGAGCGCATGCACGCATGAGAGCACAAGCGGGAGGAGGGAGAGGGACAAGCACAGTCCAAGCTGAGCATGTTGCCTGATGCAGCGTTCCATCTCAGGACCCTGAGATTATGACCGGAGCTGAAATCAAGAGTCTGACGCTTAATTGAATGAGCCACCCAGTAGCCCCGGGGTGACAAAGCATAATATATAGAGATGTTGAATCACTATGAACCTGAAACTGATGTAACATATATCAACTTCAATTAAAACTATATTTTAAAAAAATAGGTAATTTCCCATAGAGAGTCAAACTTTACAAATGCCTTGGTATAGAAGACACAGACTCCCTGCTGAGTAGGGAGCCCAATGCAGCTTGATCCCAGGATGCTGGGATCATGACCTGAGCTAAAGGCTTAACCAACAGAACCACCCAGACGCCCTATAAAATGATTCTTAAAAAGATCTTTTATTTGGCACTTTAGGGGGGACGCCTGGGTGGCTCAGTGGCTGAGCATCTGCCTTTGTCTCAGGTTGTGATCCTGGAGTCCCGGGATCAAGTCCCCCATCAGGCTCCCCGCAGGGAGCCTGCTCCTCCCTTGGCCTAGGTCTCTGCCTCTCTCTGTGTGTTTCTCATAAGTAAATAAAATATCTTAAAAAAAAAAAAATGCCTTGGTATAAAAAAGGTGTGGTATCCAAACCGAGTTCTTTCTTCTCTCTTAAATTCCTTTATTATTATAACTCAATTCCTTTTTTGACCACATGCATCAACCAGTGCACAAATCTGTTCCACTAGTGATCTGGCTCTAGGAAAAAGACTATACTTAAGGAGAAGACAGGATTCAGTATCTCCCCCAATAAAAAACTGGGCTATTCATAAACTTTAACTAGTTTTCACATTTTCAGTGAACAGAGTAATATGCATGTTGACATCTAGTTTCATTAACTGGTTTTCCCAATTATTACCTGAGCGATTTGTGGTAGAGGTGCTAAAGGTTATGCACAATTAAACACATCCTAGCTTTCTTTTATTCCATGTTGTTTACAGCCTCTGTGCTTACTGAAGGGTCACTTTTACTTGAGAGGCTCATCTGCAACTACATTCTTGCCCTGCTGCTCCACCTCTGTTGTAATTCAGTATCCATTCAAGTCTGTTCAAAGTCCACCCTGTCTAATTCATTGAGTGTCTGATGAAGAACATGTCCTCATTAATTTTTCTGAAAGTCTAAGTCAGAGAGATTGGGGCATTGTTTTTCCAAGAGCAATAATATCAGAATGATTTCTCAGATTATTTCAGAGAGACTATTATTTTATTTGGTTTTGCTTCCTGGAACTTCCTTTAGCACAGACTGTCTCTCTGACTCAAAGTTTTTAATTATTTACAGTGATAAGTGTTTCTGAGTAGGATTAATGTACTAGCACTGAGTCAATTCCCTAGCTCCCCAAGGAAACTCTCCTCCTTACACATTGTACTTAGCTTTTACAGACCATAAAAGTATCTGTAGTTAACTATACTTGGCTCCTCAACTTTTTGCTATTATCTTTTTTTCTTGTTTATGTTGGGTAATGAGGATATGAGCTTTTCTTAATGTTGCTGAAACGCACTCTTCTTTACTACTTGATTGACTTGTTGGAAGGGATTCTGAGGAGCCCTCAATTGAGGCAGCCAATCTACTGGAAAAAACAGACCTTCTGTACAATGAGCTCATCATCTTTCAATCTTGTGTACCTTTTTGCATTCTGCATGCTCTTTCCAAAATGGACAAAATGATTGTCTATTCAATGTGGCATGTGGACAAGCTGTCTTAATTGCATTTCACACTTTCTTCATACATTTTTTTAGAAATGCTAAAATATAAAGAATTTAACAAATGTCAAAAAATAAAGCCTCCCTTCCTATTCCCAATGTTCTACTTTCTTCAGCTTTAAATCAAGACCTAAAAGTTCTGTTGAAACCCTCCCCTTGAGCTAGAACAAAGGCTTGGAAAGTCATTCTGCTTCTGCTCCTTTCCCCACATTGTTCTCTTCCCATATTGCACTCTTTCCTCTGCCAACCAACCCTACCCTGATTCCACCAAATAAGTCTTTCTTGTCTGTCTGTCTGTCTTTCTTTCTTTCTTTCTTTCTTTCTTTCTTTCTTTCTTTCTTTCTTTCTCTTTCTTTCTTTTCTTTTCTTTTCTTTTCTTTCGTTTTCTTTCTTCCTTCCTTCCTTCCTTCCTTCCTTCCTTCCTTCCTTCCGGAGGCAGGGGCAGAAGGAGAGATAATTTTAGGCAGGCTCCAAGCCCAACATGGAGCCTGACGTGAGGCTCTATCTCATGACTCTGAGATCATAATCTGAGCCGAAGTCAATAGTCCTTGTCTCCCACCAAATAAGTCTTTCTATATTGACATCATATTATCCCTATCATTCCTCTACATCCCAAGACCATTCTCTTTCCCCATCTTCCTAATATAATTTGTGCTCCATTGTCCACTGCTTTCTGAGAAGTGTGCCATGTTATGTTAAACTGTGTTTCAATGAGACAAAACTGTGTTTACTTGTCTTTATTCACATACCTCAATATGTAAAAGAGCTGGTACACATCATCAAAAAACGTTAAACTTGGTTCAGAATGCTTCGGTTTAACTCTTAACTCTGCCACTTGCTAATGATAAAAAAAATTCTAAAATTATTTAATTTTTAAGTCTCTGTTTTCTCACTTCTAAATCTGGGACAATATTTATTTCATATGGCTGAAGTCATATGAGAATATTTTAAAAATCCTTGCAATTTGCCCAGAATAAAGTAAATATCCAGTGAATACTTTGTACCAGCACTATGCCTCCTTTCATGCTGAGTATTTGTCTCTTGAGTCTAAGTTATAACAACTCCATTAAAAAAATATGGGCATAAGTTATAATCCATTTCACTAGAAGACCATCACACTTCCAAATTCCTTTGAGCTTACACCCTCTTTCCATTGGACTAAGGATTGGTGTGTTCTGGAACAACAGAACTAAGTTTCCTAAAAAGCCTTCTTTTCTAAGAGTCTAAGAAGCACATTTCTAAAATTTGTTGAAAGAATGATGTTTTCTGTAATACAGTTTATCTGTACAAAATTTTTCTGTGTACTTTTAGTATGAATATTGATTTCTTTCCTACTAGGATGATTTAGTTTATACAATCATCTCATCATTCTGAGACTTCTTTGGCACTGAATTCTAACTACGGTCCCATTTTAGGCACTGATGAACATTCAAAATGGAACAGACTATGGTCCTTGTGCTCAAGGAATCTATGCTCCAGTACAAGAGTCAGCAAACTATTTCTAAAAGGGCTATCCAGTAAACAGTTTAGGCCTGTGGACCACACAGTCCCTGTGGCAACTACAAAGCTCTGCTATCACAGTGTAACAGCAACCATTACTAATACATAAACCAATGAACGTGCCTGTGTTTCAATAAAACTTCACTTGCAGAAACAAGTGGCAAGCAGCTGGCCCATTTCTCTAGTTTACCAATCCCCATTCTAAAATATACAACCAAGCATGACCATTGCTTTAATTTTTTAAATACATACTTGGTTTTTGAAGAATGTGGAGACAAACTTACTTTGAAGTATCAATCTCAAAAAAATCCCCAAGAAGCTAAGGTAGTTATGATTAAGTATAAGGGCAGAGCAGGAAATAAAATTGAAAGAAAAAAGGAACAATATCCCAATATATAAAATATATTCTAAACTTGGGGGGAGTACTTAACTTCAAAGGTTTCCTTCTCAAAAATGAGGTATACAAACACACACAAGGGAATATTACTCAGCTGTAAAAATGAATAAAACCTTGCCTTTTATGACAACATGCATGGATCTAGAGCATATCATGCTAAGTGAAATAAGGCAGAGAAAGATAAATACTGCATGATTTCAGTTCTACACACATTGTATAAAGGAAAACAAAAACTGAAACAGACTCACAGATACAGGAAAAAAAACTTTTGACCACCAGAGAGGGCAGGGGTGAATGAAATAGGTGAAGGGGATTAAGAGGTACAAACTTCAGTTACAAAATAAGTAAGTCACAGGGATATAACATACGGCATAAAGAATGTAGTCAATAAAATAATAACTTGGTATGGTGACAGATAGTAACTAGACTTATCATGGGGATCATTTCATGATATATAAAAATACTGAATCAGTAGGATATATATCTGCAACTAATGGGATATTTACTCTGTGTCACTGACATTTCAATAAAGAAAGAGATTTCTTTCTCCATACTCCTACCCCACACTCTCTGTCTCTATCTCTCTCTGTCTCTCATAGCTCTGTAGTGCTTGAGGTGAATGTCTGGGTTATCCCATCCTTGACTTAGAATAAAACTTGTGAATTAATTCTTCACATTTTATTTGTATAACCCCGAATAAAAAGATGGCTTCTTAGAAGCCTCTTTGCCTGACTGAGAACCTATATGGAACTTTCTCAAATATTTTTGAGATCCTAACAAAGGATCTTTTAGAAGCACCCTTGAGATCTTGACCTTAAAATCATGTTTTACTGGCAAAATCCTGGACTTGACATTTTCCCTGAGGCTATCTCATTCTTTGAAAATCTTCTTCTATGAGAGTCTAGTGACAAGAAACAGTGTCATTTTTGAACCCAGCAAAACTTGACTCAAAAATGTTTCTCTACTCAAATTCTATTTGAAAACTAATCAATTTCTTTATATTTATTGATCATTAATCACATGCAGCTTAAATAACAAGGTGGTACTTTCAACATTCTTTCTAAAAATCCCCTCTGAAAATTTCATTGCTCAAATCCACATGTATTTTTCCTATCTTCCACATTATCACAAATTGTAGTCTAAAGTTATTGTCACACTTTCTTTCACTACACAAGACACAGTTCACGTTTTCTTCAGCCTCTGATAAGTCTTCTTTCCTGTCCTTCCAGCTGTCATTAGTAACCTCCTTGAGGCCACTACAGATTCAGCCTTACCAAATTCAGAGCCAACATCACATATTTTAGCTTTTCTTTAACACATCAGCCTACTTTAGTATCAAATTCTACTCTGTTTAGCTACTGAGGCATAAAATGCACCTCAAAACTCAGTGGTTTAAAATATCATTTATGCCAATTATATCTCAATAAAAGTAGGAAAAAAAAAACAACAGTAATTTTTCATCTCTTACGTTGTATAGACTGATTTGATTCAACCAGACAAGTCTGCTCCACTAATTTTAGGTAAGTTGAATCATCCAGAGGCTTGACTGGGCACAAATACCCAAGACAGTTTATTCACATAGCTGGTAGTTTATGCTGGCTATTGGCCAAAAGTTCATCTTGGACTGTCAACCAGAATGCCTACATATTGTCTCTCCTTTTCCTTGATTCTCTCACAGCACATTAGCTATATTCCAAGAGGAAATATTCTAAGATGTTTAAACTGGGCAAGAAGCAAAAGCTGCCAGCACTCTTAGAGACTAGCCACAGAAGTGGGAGAAAGTCACTTCTGCCATCTTATATTGGTTAAAGCAGTCACAAAACCCACATAGATTTAAGGGATGGGGGTTTTAAACTCCATCACTTGATGTACAGTGAGAAAAAAATGGGGGCCATCTTAATTTAACCATATGTCAGGTCTTGCTTTTTAGATACTGGAGATGCAAAAGTAAAGAAATCCTTGCCTTCTGTGAGCTTACAGTTTAATTAGCAATACAGAAAAATACATATAAATAAATTAAAACACATAAGTTAGATAGTGCTAAGTATTACAGTAAAAGTTATAGTGACTATGTATGAGAGCTTTAATATTTTAAGTTTTTAAATTTTAATTCCAGTATAGGTAATATACACTGTCATATTAGTTTCAGGTATACAATATAATGATTATTCAACAATTCTATAGATTACTCAATGTTCATCATGATAAAAGTACCCTTGATCTCCCCTCCTATTTCACCCATTCTCCCACCCCGCCCCCTTTGGCAACCATCTGTTTGTTCTCTGTAGTTAAGAACTATTTCTTGGTTCGTCTTTTTCCTTTGCTCATTTGTTTCTTAAATTCCACATATAAGTGAAATCATGTGGTATTTGTCTTTCTCTGACATTTCATTTAGCATTATACTCTATAGCTCCAACCCCACTGTTGCAATTGGCAATATTTCATTCTTTTTAAAGGCTGAATAATATTCCTGTGTGTGTGTGTGTACGTGTGTGTGCGTGTGTGTGTGTGTGTGTATCTCACATCTTCTTTATCCATTCATCTAGCGATAGACACTTGGACTGCTTCCATAATTTGACTATTGTAAATAATACTACAATAAACAGAGAAATGCATATATCTTTTTGCATTACGTTTTTATATTCTCTGGGTGATACCAAGTAGTGCAATTACTGAATCACAGGGTAGTTCTATTTTTTATTTTTTGGGTAATGAAGGCTCTAATATTTAATACAGTTCCTGGGAAGACTATAAGGAGGTGTCTTATTTGAATAAAGATTTAATGAGATCACCAACATCACCAGATGGCAACACAGGCCATTCTGGCTTCACTCCTCATCTTGAACATTTATTCAAGAACAAGATGCCACTGAGAGAATCCTAGAACATGAGGTGAGGCTGAAGTAATATCCTGCACCTCAGAGGCCAAGATAGGCTGCATTAGAAGGGCAGGAGAAGCATCTACACATTGACCCCATTGACCATCTCCCAGGAAAGCACAGCACCATGAATAAAGATCTCCCCTAAGCTTCTGGATCCTCCAGTGGGAAAATAAAGCCTAGAGGGTAAAACTAGCCCCCCACCTCAGCAGTGTGGGTCACATTGCAGGAGACCCTACTCTGATCACACATCACAGAGATTGCAGGGAAATCTGCAGGGTATAGTCACTTGGAATCTCACTGTGATGAAGAAGTGGGGAAGGACTTGCAACAACCAGAACATAGATCTTGGTAGACCAAATTCACACATGCAGTGCCCGAGGAGTAATCTCAACTAGCAGCTCTGCTCATCTGCAGAACCAACTTAGAGGGCATACACTGACCATGGAACCTTATAAGATACAGATCTGTCTGACTGAGTGCCTGAAATGAACAGTTTGGTCATCCTAGATCCTGGTTTGCCCATACTCAGGCAAGGTATTAATTCACAGCCCTGCCTGTTGTGGAGAATGCCTTCTAACGCCACCTGACCAAAGGGCTTGTGACAATTACTAAAAGCTACACAGCTCAGTGGCACTCAAGCCAAGAGGGAGGCAGGCAAAGTAGACTGCCCTCAGAGCAAAGCCAATACCAGTTGTGGAGGCTTCTCATGATACACAAAGGAAAAGAGATAAATTCATAGTCAAGGCTGACGGTAGTTCTTCACTGTCCTTCAGAAACAAAGGAGAGATAAGGACTTTCTCACACAAACAAGAGCTGAGGAAGTTCATTATCACCAGACGTGCCTTATAAAAATTGCTTAAGAGAATTCTTTCAATGGAAGTAAAAGAACAATAATTAACATAAAAACACAAAAAGATAGCATAAATCTCACTGGTAATCGTAAACACAGTCAGAGTTAATACTGTAGTGTAGTATTGTAGTGCTACGTAACTCCCGTCTCCAGTTTAGAAGTTGTAAAAAAAAAAAAAAAAAAAGCAAAAATAACCCATAAAACAATAATCTGTTATTAATTATGCAATAACAAATGAAAATTATATAAGTAATAACCTAAAAAGTATGGGAAAGAAAAAACAAAAATGTAAAATATACAAATTCTATTGAAGTTAAGTTATAATCATTTAAAAACAGAGTGTTATCAGAGATTTTATGTAAGCCTCATGGAAACCACAAGGGTATATCTGGTAGTTATTACACAAAAGAACATGACAAAGAAGTCAAAGCATACAGATACTAAAAGGCATCAACACACACACACACACACACAAATGCACACACACACAAATGCACACACACAAAAAAAGACAGCTGGTAAAGGACCAAGGAATAATAAACCTACAAAACAGAACAATTAACAAAATGACAATAGTAAAAATTCTTACCTATCAATAATTACTTTAAACACAAACAGATCAACTTCCTCAATCAAAAAACAAAGAATGGCCAAATGGATAAAAATCAAGATCCAACAATATACTGCTCTCAAGAGACTCACTTTAGCTGTGAAGACACACATAGGCTAAGAGTGAAAGAATGGAAAGACATTTCAAACAAATGGGAGAAAAAAAACAGGAGTGGCTATACATATATCAGACAAAATAATCTTTAAAAAATGTTAAAAAGAAACTAAAAGGTCATTATATACTGATGAAGGGATCAATTCATCAAAAAGTTATAACAACTGTAAATATTTATGGTGTCAATATCGAGCACCTCAGTATATAAAGCAAAAACTAATGGAGCAAAAAGGAAAAACACACATGGTACAATAATAGGTCGGGACATTAGTGGATATATCACCCAGACAGAGAACCAATAAGAAAACAGAATATTTGAACACTATAGACCAAATGGACCTAAAAGACATATATAGAACATTCTATCCAAAACAACAGATTACACATTCTTCTCAAGTGAACATGGAATATTTTCTAGGATTGGCAATATATCACAAAACATATCTTACCAAATTGTAGAAGACTGGAATTATACCAAGTATCTTTGACCAGCAAGGCATAAAACTAGAAATCAATAACAAGAGGAAAACTGGAAAATTCACAAACACATGAGAATTAAACAATATTCTCATAAACAATCAATGGATCATAGAAATTAAAAAGGAAATTTAAAAAAATGTTTCTTGAGACAAAATGAAAATAAAACATACCAGAACTTATGTGACGTAGAAAAGGAGTCTTAATAGGAAAGTTCATAGCAATAAATTCCTACATTAAGTGACAATGAAGACCCCAAATTAAAAAAACCTAACTCTACATCTTAAGACACTAGAAAAACAACAACCAAGACCAAAGTTAGAAGAAAGGAAAAGAGTAAAGATAGAGCAGAAATAAATGAAATAAATAACAGGAAAACAAGAGAAAAGAATAACCAAAGCTGAGTTGGTTCTTCAAAAAGATACAAAATTGGCAAACACTTAACTACACTAACCAAGAAAAAAAGAGGAATGATTCAAGTCAGCAAAATTATCAGTGAAAAAGGAAACCTTACAACTGATACCACAGAAATTCCAGATTCTAAGAGGTTATTATGAATAACTACCTTGAACAACAAACTGGACAGTCTAGAAGAAATGGAAAATTCTTAGAAACATTCAACTTACAAAGACTAAATCAGGAAGAAATAGAAAATATGAATAGATCAATTATGAGTAAGAATATTGGATCAGTAATCAGAAAATCTTCCAACAATATCAAAAAGCCCAGGACCAGATGGCTTCACTGGGGAATTTTACCAAATATTTAAATAAGAATTAACATCAAATTGTCTCAAACTCTTCCAAAAAATAAAAAAACTCCCAAACTCATTTCACAAGGCCAGCATTCTCCCAATACCAAAACCAGAAAGACACTATTAGAAAAGGAAACTACACACCAATATCCCTGATGAATATAAATGGATGCAAAAATTGTCAATAACATACTGCGAACCAAATTCAGTAGCATATTAAAAGGATCATTCATCATGATCAAATGTAATTTATCCTTGAGATATAAGGATTGTTCAACATACACAAATCAAAGTGATACATCATAATAATAGAATAATCAGAAAGAAGCAAATGATCATCTCAACAAATGCAGAAAATGCATTCAACAGAATTCAACATCCACTCATGATAAAACTCAACAAATTAGGCATAGAAGAAACATCAACATAATAAAAGCCATATATGACAAGCTCTCAATCAATATCATATTCAATGGTGAGAAGCTGAAAGCTATTTCCCTAAAATCAGAAATAGGACAAAGGTGCGCACTCTCACCACAATTATTCAAAAGTACTTAAGTCCAAGACAGAACAATAAGGCAAGAACAAGAAATAAAAGGTATTATTATTGGAAAGAAAGAAGCAAAACTGTCTTTGTTTTCAAGACAATAGGATTTTACATGTAGAAAATCCTGAAGATTCAACCAAAAAACTTGTTATACCTAATCAATTAATTCAATAAAGTTTCAGGATACAAATTAATAACATACAAGAATCGGTAGTGTTTGTATATACTAACAACAACAACAAAAATCTAAAAATGGAAAAAATCTATCCCATTGAAAATAGCATCAAAAACAATAAAATACTTAAAAATAAATTTAACTCAGGAGGTGAAAGAGTTCTATCGAAAACAAAACACTCATGAAAGACATTGAGAAAGACACAAATAAATGGAAAAGTATCCCATGATCATGAACTGGAAAAATTAATATTATTAAAATGTCAATACTACCAAAAGACACTAAGATTCAATGCAATCTCTATAAAGATAATAATGGAAGTTTCACAGCGATAGAAAAAACACTCCTGTAAGTTCATAAGAAACAACAGAAGACCACAAAGCCAAAGAGCAAAAGAAATCCTGAAAAAGAAGAACAGCAGGAGATACCACACTTCTTGTTTTCAGTCTATACTATAAAGCTACAGTCATCAAAAAACAGTACAGTATTGGCATAAAAACAAATCGACCAATAGAACAGAATCAACAGCGTAATAACCAGAAAGAAACACAAACATACACAGTCAACTAATATTTGACAAGTAAAGAGAAGACAATGTCTTCAATGGTGCTGGGATATTTGAATATTCACATTTAAAATAATGAAACTAAACTCATTACCTTACACAACTAACAAAAAACTAACTGAAATGAATTAAACACTTAAATGTAAGACCTGAAACCACAAAACTCCTAGAGAAAAAGAAAGTAACAAAGTTCTTTGACATGGGACTTAGTAATAATATTATGAATATGACATCTAAAGCACAAGCAATAAAATAAAACATAAACACAAGGACTACATCAAACTATAAAGCTTCCACACAGCAAAACAAACCACCAACAAAGTGAACAGACAGCCTGAGGAATGGGGGAAAAACTGCAAACTCTATATCAGATAAGAAGTTAACATCCAAAACATGAAAAGAATTCATACAACTCAACTGGAAAAAAAACAAACAAAACAAAACAAAGCAAAAAAAAAACAAAAAAAAAAACAAAAAAAAACCACAAATGACCTAATTTAGAAAAGGACAAAGAACTTGAACAGATATTTCTCCAGAGAACATATATAAAAGGCCAACAGGTACATAAAAAGACATTCAATAGCACTAGTCATTAGGAAAATGGAAATTAAAACTACAATGAGATACTGCCTACCAGTTAAAATGATCATCACCAAAGAGACAAGAAAAAAATGCTTATGTGGATGTGGACAAAAAGGAACTCTGCTTACTGTTGGTGAGATTGTAGGTACGGCCTACAATCTCTAAATTGGTACAGCCCTTATGGAAAACAATACAAAGGATCCTTAAAAAGTTAAAAATAGAACTACGATTTGATCCAGCAATTCCACTTCTGGGAATATATCCAAAGGAAATTAAAACACTAACTCAAATGATTCTGCAACCCCCCAAGTTCACAGTAACATTATTTACAAGAGCCAAAACATAGACACAACTTAAGTGTCTATCAATGAATAAAGAAGTTGTAACGTGTGTGTCACACACACACACACACACACACACACACACACAGGAATATTATGCAGCCATAAAAATGAGGAAACTTTGCCATTTGCAACAACATTTGGACCTTGATGGCTGAAAGAAATTAGTCAGATAAAGAAAAATACTGTATGATCTCAATTATATGTGGAATCTAAACAAAAACAAATTCATAGAAAAGGAGATCAGAAGATTTGTGGTTACCAGAGCCAGGGGCTTGGGGATGGAGAAGTTAGAGGAAGGTGGACAAAAGGTACAAAGTTCCAGTTATAAGATAAGTAAGTAGTAGGGATGTAAGGTAGAACATAATGCCAACTCACACTGTTTATGATACAGAAATGTCATTAAGAAAGTAAAATCCTAAGTGTTCATGTCACAAGGAGAAATCTTTTTTCCTTTACTCTTTTCTTCTTCCTTTTTTTTCTTTGTATCTATATGAGAAGATGGATGCTAGCTCAACTTATTGTGGTGATCATTTCACTATATCTATACATAAATCAAACCATTAAAAACTACTTAAAGAAATAAGGGAGCAAGACAAGATCAATGGTGTCAAATACTACTAATGATGAGAATTAAGTCTTAGATTTAGCAATGTGAAGGTCACTAGTTACCTTGATCAGGGCAGTCTGAAGTGAATCTGCCTTAAGTTAGCTTTAAATAGTTTGGGAGGAGAGAAATTAGAATCAGTGGGTACAGACTACTCTTTGAAGGAGTTTTGCTCTAAGGGGAAAGACAGCAATGAGGCAGTAACATGAATACATTCAGACCTCCTTCAAAAGATATCAAGAGTAAATGTGCATTATTCCAGCCACCCAAAGAAATACACAAGTTCAAAACATACTCGAAAAAGAAAATATTACCAAATGTGTTAATAAGTACTCCATATGTGAAAAGCTGGGCCTGAAGTGACAAAAAGAAAACCTATCAAAAACAGTAGAACGCCCATATGACTTCCTAAATGATGTACCTGTTAGTCCCACCCACCACTGATTCACATCACATATTATTCACAATCAATAAAAACAGACCCAAAGAATCTCAGTGATCATATGACGAATGTGCTATCATATTGTGTCAGACAACTGTTACACTGCTTACCCTTATCATTACTAAATTAAATAGTTACTAAAGAAGAGAATACTCAGATCTCAGGGGAAAAAAAAATATTCTCCAGTTTCTGTCTCCTGAAATCATTACAGAAATGATAGACTATTGTCAAACATTTTAAATGCTTATTAGAAAGAGGAACAAATTTGTCTGATTATTAATAAATTATGAGACAAAAAAATGGAGATTTGGGAGTTAGAATATAAATATCTGAGTAGCATACTTTGCCATATATGAGAACAAAGATTAATGAATCTATGCCATGAGGTGGTGTAATTTAGTAGTAAGCATAACATAGATACAGGCTCAAATCCTGACTTGCCATTTTACTAGCTCTATGATCTCAGGCAAATTATTTAAGGCCCCCAGCCTCAGTTTACATGCCTATAAAATAAGGACAATTACAGCTGCCTAAGGGTCATAGTGAGCATTAAGAAATATAAAAGGAGGGCAGCCCCAGTGGCCCAGCGATTTAGGGCTGCCTGCAGCCCAAGGTGCGATCCTGGAGACCTGGGATCGAGTCCCACATCAGGCTCCCTGCATGGAGCCTGCCTGTGCCTCTGCCTCTCTCTCTCTCTCTGTCTCTCATGAATAAATAAATAAAATAAATCTTTAAAAAAGAAAAGAAATATAAAAGGAAAGTACCTACTATAGAATGGGTATACTAGTCAGCTGGGGCTGCCATAACAAAGCACTACAGACTGGGGGAATTAAGTAACAAATTTATTTTCTCACAGTTCTGGAAGCTAGAAGTCTGAGATCAAGGTGCCAGCACGGTCAGACTCTGGCCAAAGCGCTCTTCCAGGCTTGCAAGTAGCTGCCTGTTTGCCATGTGCTCACACAGCCTTTCCTCTGTATGTACACTTAGAAAGAACAAGAGAGTGAGTAATCAAGAGGGGGAAGAAAGGTTAGGTCTCTGATGTTTGTTCTTATAACATCTCATAACCCACCCTCATGACTTTCATTTGACCCTAATTATCTCCCGAAGTCCCTACCTCCAAATACATCACATTGAAGTTTATGGGCTTCAGCATGAATTTTGAAAGGGACATAGACATTTTTCCATAACAATGGGTAAACACCAAAAAAAGAAAAGATGAAACTGTAAAAATTACTGTTACAGACTCTATTATAATTAAACCTACTACTAATGATAATTTGAATCCTAGTTTCCCTACCTAATCACAGTGCTGTAATGGTTTTCTTTCCTTAACAAGAGTTTTATTTTTGTATTTACTATCACAGTGCCTTACACTCAAAAGGTAGGCAAGGTTGGATTTTAAGCTTTTTGAGGGCAACAGTTGTGGCCACACTCATTTTTTAAGCCATGGTAGTTAAACTAATGCCTGAGATATAACAAGTGTTTCATAGATATCTGATTATGAGTAATTGGAATTATGCTCTCTTCATCCATTTTCATTTTTATACCCAAAGTAGACAAATAAAATAAAAAAAGGTAGACAGTAATATAACTTACCACAAAGAAAGGTATATGACAAAAAATTTTTCAGAAAAATGATATGTAAAAACTATTGTAGAAACTCCATTTGGGATATTTGTTGATGAAGGCTACAATCTTACATTTCGTACGTTATCTCTTTGCACTCTGACAAGAAAAGTGGTTCTCTTCCACAGTAAACTGGCCATTATAAAAAATATAACTCTTATTGGCAGGGAGATTAGCAGACAGATATGGGTCTGGTCTTTAATGGAAATGTAATCAGCAGTCCATCTTTATGAGGGTGTGCTGCCATCACTGAATATCCACTTAGGGGGCAAGGCCAAGGCTGCAGGCAGCAGTCCAAAAGCATTAACATCCCCCCAGGTAACAATAAGAGAATGAAAAATGCTCATGGGGAGAGGGTCCATTTCATATTTCCTATTTTTTTAAAAGTAAAACAGAAAGTTGGTCATTTTATATCAATTTAGTCTGCTGAGGTTCTCTAATTTGACAATGAAAGAGTTTACCATCATCTACCCATTGAGAACTCACAATCCATTTGCTAGTTGAAGAGTATGTTCCCCTTGTCATAATGCAAAGTTAGCTAACCAACCCTAGTTAAAGGCCTCAGAATAGTTCTAGATCCTTCCTGTGACACAAAACACACTTCATAATGGAACTCCTTACTTCCCTGTAAAGTTACCTCTCCTGCTATTATTCTTCACAAAATGTCTTCCAAGATTGTAGAACTACTTGCACTTTCCAATTATATGTTGCTGTATCTTTATATACGCTTCCGCCTCATCCTGGCATTCCTTTCTCCCTGGTTCATCTGGAAAAGTCCTTAATATCCTCTCTGACCAAAGCTAGATATCACTTCCCACTTCCACCATGGATAGGGATTATCCAAAGGGATATCCAAGAAAATGTACTATTTTACCACTTTCCTCCTTTGGAGTTCCTGCTTTAGGTTGGGATGTACACACTAGATTTTAATTACTTATTTAAAAAGTCTATCTGCTCCACCAGATTCTGAACTTTGTAACAGCCAGGCCTATCCCTATGTTATTTTGTAAGCTAAGAGCCTAAGACAGCATCAGATATTTTGGATTTATATGTCCAGATAAGCTTGGCATCTAAAGGTCTTTTCCAAAGAAGTCTTCAAAAGATAGGAAAATCATTATTTCTAATCCAGCTATATATTAACATATTTCTAGTCCAGCCATATATTACAAGAGAAAAGCCATCCTTAGAATAATAGTACTTCTTATGGGTTAGATTATATAAATGATTGTTTACAAGACACACTGAGATATTCTAATAGTTTGATTATGATCATTCAAACTTTCAAACATTCACTCTAACTATTCTGAGTGAGGTAAAGTGTCAAGGATTTCATTGTCAAATTAACCCTTAATTTCCAGGATCTGTCATCTAATGGAAGAGACATATAGATACAGATATATGCAAAAACAGTTTTCTAAGTGTTTTATTAGGAATATGAACAACTAGTTTGGGAAGTAAAGAAAGGGAGTAGAAATAAAGCTTCACAGAGGATATGACATTTGAAGAGAATCTTGGTGGTTAAAGATGCAATTTTACCTTAAGGGGAGGAGGGCAAGTAGAAAATATTACATGTAGAAAAGTAAAGTTGTGCTTATAAAAGTTAGTTTTTCACTAAACAGCTATTTCCCAACTTCTTACTTATCAAGAAGACCCCAGTTTCATTTAACCTTCTCCAATGAGTCCTTCCAAGAAGATAAGGTTTCCCTTTAACCACTCTGGGTGAACTGCAACTAGTTTAAGCCCATTTTCCTCTCAGCAAGAGATTGGCAAGGGCAGGAGATACAATTCTGGCCAATGGGACAAGAGTTGATGCCTAAAAATTTCAGGAAATCCTTCTCACTCTAGAAAGTGATGCAAAACAGAGAAATTCCTTGTTACTGCTTGCAGACGCTATTGTTTGAAAACACTGTTTATGGAGCTGGTTCACCCAACTTGTATGTCCATGAAGAGAAAAGAAGCAACATGCTAAACATAACACAAAGGAAAAGGGAATGCACCTAGGTTTCTGACGTCTTCACTATGCCACTGAATCAACTAACACGAGAATCTCTCTCCTTCTCACTGGGCTTTTTTTTATATGAAATAATACTTTTTTTTTAACCAAGACACTTACATGTTTTCTGAAACATCCTAATTGATGCAGCATAAAAATGCATGTTGTATTTGGGAAACAGTCAAATGCCATGTGTAGCTAGGGACATATTCTGGAGGGAGAGAAGTTGGAAGGATGAATGGTGACAGAGAAGAATACAGATTAAGCTAAACCCTGAAGGGCCTTCTCCATGTTAAGAAATACTCTGTCTCACTCTCTATGGAATCATGGACTCTAAAACAATGCATTAAATGAAGCCTGTTGAGACACAGATCTGAGGCTGATTTAAGAAATAACAGAACTGACAATGTGAGAAAGGAAATGAAGACAAGAAAATGGAAATCTTTTAAAATAAGTATAGAGAGAAATTTTAAATCAAGTAGATGTAGAGATAAATGATTGTTTTAAAATAGTCTTGAATGAAGAATCTACCCAAAAAAGCACCTTTTTTTTTTCTATTTTTCTCTTACAAAGGCAGCAGAAATGTTAGAAGTATTTGAAAAGAGATAAAATTGACAAGTGGCAAGAAATTATGAGAGTTAAACCATAGGTGTGCTGAGTATATTGTCATAGCGGTCATTATATTTAATCACTCTTATAAAATGTCATTTAATTATAGCTCTCTCAAGACAGATGTACTGTGTTCTATGAAAATCCAGGCATCTAAATGAACAATGGTTCATCCTTACATGAGTGCTAATGCCTTCTCGATCATGGCTCTCAGAAAGAGAGGGAGAGGGATGCCTGGGTGGCTCAGCAGTTGAGCATCTGCCTTCTACTCAGGGTGTGATCCCGGGGCCGGGGATGGAGTCCCTCATCGGGCTCCCTGCATGGAGCCTGCTTCTCTCTCTGCCTGTGTCTCTGCCTTTCTTTTTTTTTTTTTTTTTTTTTTTTTTTTTTTTTTTTTTTAAATTTTTTTAAATTTTTATTTATTTATGATAGTCACAGAGAGAGAGAGAGGCAGAGACACAGGCAGAGGGAGAAGCAGGCTCCATGCACCGGGAGCCCGACGTGGGATTCGATCCCGGGTCTCCAGGATCGCGCCCTGGGCCAAAGGCAGGCGCCAAACCGCTGCGCCACCCAGGGATCCCTGTCTCTGCCTTTCTCTATATGTCTCTCATGAATAAATGAATACAATCTTAAAAAAAGAAAGAGAAAAAGAAGAAGAAAGAAAGAAGAAAGAAAGAAAGAAAGAAAGAAAGAAAGAAAGAAAGAAAGAAAGAAAGAAAGAAAGAAAGAGAGAAAGAAAAGAAAGAAAGAAAGAAAAGAAAGAAAGAACAACCCTCCATTTGATTACCTCATGTGTTTACCTGAGGAAATTAATAGGTCTATCTTTCACAACCCTATGTATCCATTCGATGTCAAAAGTTGACTTTTACTTTAATTCATTTTCATTTTTAAAACTACACTTCTCATTTCAAGTCTTTGCCAGCTTCTGTCTACATAGTGCTTCACATTTTACAAAGTTTTTTCCACATAAACTCATTCCATCAACATTCATTTATTCAATAAGTATTTACTGAGTGCCTACTGTATGTTAGAGATTATGCTTGACTCTGGAGGTAGAATGGTACATAAATATGGCATGATCCCTGCTTCACTTACAGCAATACTTCTACTACTAAGGTTCTACCTTAGACTTGCCTGAAGGAGGTTTTAAAATTTACTCATGCTCAAATCCATGATTTAATTTTTGCCAGTTAAACTAACTCATTCTGCTACTATTTTTTTATTCTAAGTAGCATATACAACTAGTATTCTTCATCAACTAGAAGATCTTGAAATTTTGGGAGATGGTCCTCTCTCTGTCTCTGTATGGTTTTGCAACAGAAATGGAAAAAGAAATGACTCAGCATGATGCAACTGGTCTCTCTCAAATTCAGTGACTGTCTTTTATTCAGTAACCATTTCTTTGGCATCAACTTGTTCCTTTTTCTTTCCCTACCGCTGCCAAAATCCATATATTGAGAAACTATTCATTTTTATTATGATTATAATCCTTTCTAGTTTAAAAAGCTTGGCTACAGTCACAGACTCTTATTTTGAAAAGATCATAATTGTTTCCCAGTTTAATAATGCCATTTAAAATATTTTACAACCAAAACGGATGGATGACAAGTTTCTAAGACACAGGTGTAAACACAATTCTCCAAAGGAAAAGCTCTATTCTGGCTCATAAAGTTTCCCAAATTCTTTTTATGATAGAACCCTTCTTTATTATTTGTCTGATAACTGTGTCTTCTCATTTCAAGGTCCCCAGCAGGTTTTGGGGGAGTTTTTTGTTTTTTTGTTTTTATTTTAAAGATTGGTCTCTGTTCACATTTGTGGTCAAGCACTTCCGTGGTTGAGTTCATTCATAACTAGACCTCTTGTCCTGCTAGGTAAATGGGAGAGTGATTTTACTTCCTTGTCTCCCTGAAAGGGAGAGCCATGTGACTAGTTCTGGCTATTAGTTTGTAGTATGCATCTGCTCTGGACTAAAGCATTTTAACTGCTCACGAAAAACTCTTGAGCATTTTTTCTCTCTCTTGTGCTGATAAACTATGGAATCACAGGTTCCAGATAATGTAGCTATATAATAGATAGATGGTAGAGCCCTCAACAATCTCAGTCTGAGTCCATATGAAACAAAAATCCCTGTCTGTACAGGATAAGTAGCAGGAATAAGAAATAGAAATAGGTGAATTGTTTACCATAACACAAGCCTACCCTACCTAACGTGACTGATATAATCTTAATGTCTTGGGATGAGAGGCAGTGTTAGTGGTAAACCAGATCACTCACAGCTTTACTACTCTTTCCTCAGTGAACAGTTTTCATCTCCCTCCATGAAGAACTGAAAAGCCCAAGAGGCTAAACTCTAGGGTTGAATCTGTGGACACAACAGCCAAGTATTTCTTTTTATCTTCCTCCAAAAAATAGTATAAATGGATGCCATTGATGGATGCTAGGAAGGTATATAATTACCTTCAAAAGCACCTGTGACAGCAAATTCTTTGTCTACTTGTGTTTTCCAGTCCTGAGTTTTTCTTATTTTTTTTCTAAAGTTACTTTTCTTGCTTAGAATGAATCCATTACTCTTTGGACTTTCTCTGGAATAATGCCCTCGGCTCAAAGAAGATGTTACACGGGAAGCATAGCTCAAAATCATAGATTAGCCAGCCATAATTGTAGACTTTGTGGTTATTCATAGTATTTGAACTTCCAAAGAAAGTTAACCTTAAAAAGAAAAAATAAAGTAAATTAGATATACTTTCACTGAGCCACTTTATTTCCAGCTGCCATTCAACACGCTGAAAATGTTTTCCCTTTGTGTTCAAAGGTCATGATGAATGCCAGTCTGATTCCTCAAAAAGTGATGGAACAGCCATTGTGGATGGAACAAAAATGACATGTCAATTCATTTTAAGCATCATTATGGTTCCAATGAACTTAAAACATTTTAATTTTAAAACAAGGGCTTCATTTCTCCTCAGGAGAAAAAAAAAAGGAAAATGCTCTTCCATTTCTAAGACCATAATATGCCAAAAAAACTATTACTTCTCGGGGAACCCTGGGTGGCACAGCGGTTTGGCGCCTGCCTTTGGCCCAGGGCGCGATCCTGGAGACCCAGGATCGAATCCCACATCGGGCTCCCGGTGCATGGAGCCTGCTTCTCCCTCTGCCTGTGTCTCTGCCTCTCTCTCTCTCTCTCTCTCTCTGTATGACTATCATAAATAAAAAAAAAAAAAACTATTACTTCTATTCATAATTAACCTTTTGGCCGTGCTAGGAAAAATGTATCATTTCTGATTCTATTAGAAAAATTATTTTATTGAGAACACAGTGATATCTTAGGCAAAATTTAACAGTGAGTTCAAACTGACACAGACATTGCCCACTGAAAGACTTTCACCAAGAGCAATATGCCCAAATGTAACCAGATAAAAGTATCTTTGCTGCAGGAAAAATTAATCAACCAGTCTTTAGTAGCTTACAATATAATAAGAGATAATGCCAAATATCAATGGCTTTAGAACAAAAAGGTTTATATCTTACTAATGTTTATTTACACTACTGGTCAGCTTTCCCTTTGCTCCATTTGGAGTCTCACACTATAGAAACAATCTCTATGAAAGACATGCTATTCTCTTGGAAAAGGGAGAAAAGACAGAAATGAAATCCTGTGAGGGCTTTTAAATCTTCTGTTCTAAAGTGACACAGCATCATTTTGACACACATTGCATTGGCCAAAGCAAGACAAATAGTTAAGTCACATGTCAACAGACTAGGAAAAAAATAATTTCACAAAGAGAGGCAGCAACCAATTAGAAATGATAATAAATCTACCCAAAAGGAATTTTTCACCTAATCATTCCTCAGTGGCTAAGGTCTGAGCCAGCCTTAACATGCCTGATATGAAGCCTCCTTCAGTTCTTCTAGACTCCAAACTTGGTTCTGTTAACTCTAAGTTTCTCAGGATATGTCAAGCTAATTTTCCATCCACATGAATACCTCTTCTTATGATGCAGTTCTGGTATTGCACCCTAGAGAAGGCTAGGCACACAGATATGGAAACCTCAAGAAATGGTGTTTTGCTTTATTTATGTAGAGCTATTTACTAAACTCAGCAGAAAACAATGTCCCAGGTTTTTTCTTCCTTTTTTTTTTTTTTTTTTTTTTTTAAGTCAAGGCAATCTTCTGGATCCAGAGCCCCAACTCTGAACCACAATTCAGTCTAATGTTTGAATACAAACTGTTGGACTCTTGATCATCTCATGACTATCCCATGTTTGTGACTTTAACTTCATGTATTTATTTCGGTTTTTAGACATCTTAACATTAAGTTAAAATATGGTTAATATTTTTTCAACATAATTATAACATCACTTTTTCCTGCACTAGGTTTGAGTTCTAACTCTACCACTCACAAACAAAGTAGACTTGAACAAGTCTTGTGCTTCCTAAGAACTCTGAATATCAAAACTCAAACAGATTTTAAAGCCCTCTACAACACCCTAATCTTCAAGATGAAGAAACTAACTTCTTAAAGAATTTCATTTGATTAGAACTGAATGCATGTCAACGACCTCAATACTTCCCACTCTGCCCCAGTCATAGTTAAATACCTACCCTCCAACCAAAACTAAAACATCATGGAGTCTAAAGTAGTCTGGTTACAACGTAATCTAGGATATCCAAATAAGTGTATGGTATGTCTCAGTCCTCTAACTTATCTTTACTATTCTTAAATCTTTAACTGCTCTGTACTCAACTGCTTTAAAACATATGGCATCCATGTGCCAATTTCTGCCTAAGCCAACTTCTACAAATTTTACCTCATTCCCATTTATCCTCTAGCAGTGGCAGAACCAGCAATGGCAAAGGTGGTGGTGGTGGTGGTAGTAGTAGTAGTAGTAGTGGTAGTAGTATTAGTAAAAGTAGTAAACTCATTTTATTTTGCAAGAGGGTCCTCTAGAGTACAGACAACAAAACTGAGGCACAGAGAGGGTAAGTCTCTTGCCCAAATTGCCACAGGTAGGAAGTGGCAGAGCTGGGATTTGAATCCAAGCAGTAGGACTCCAGAGCCCCTGCCTTAACTACTATGCTTTATTACTTTCTTCCTTCTATTAACTCTGCTGATCTAAATTCTTATTCCTCTGCCCACTCTGTAACAAGAATTTTGTAAAGCTTCTCTTAAGAAAAAATTGTATTACTAGAATAAATATGTAAAACCAATCATTTATTTCTCCTTATCTTCATTATATAACATTATAGAAATAAAATCCAATTAGAGGGTAAAAATATCTGTAAAATTTTTGTTTGGAATGATTAATATCTTTAACAATATGCTGTTTCCTTTAATATAAATTACTATGAGACACACTTTCATATGCACACATAAATCTAATTTTATTTTAATGCAAATAGCCTATTTTTAAAGTATCATTTATGATCATCTATTTATTAAGTTGTATACAATTACATTCTCCTTCAAAGTTCCTACACTTATTAGTGTGATGAATGTTAAATATAAACCTCTCCTTTTTTGCCCTTACTCTTAATGTACATTAGTAGGAGTGATTACCATTTATTACCCTTAGATTATATTCAAATTTCCAAGCAAGCAAAGAGATTTGGTGTAGAATCTTTTTTTAGGCAATGTTGAAAACATGATTAATTTACATGAAACCCCTATGTGATCATACAACAGGATTACTCACATCATTTAAAGACTATTCTAGAATTTTAAGACTAAAGAGTTAATGATTTTTGTAATCACAAGATACAATTTGAGATGCTAACTTTATCAATGACTCATTACTGATTAGCAAGGAGTCACCAGTTGGAACAAGCACTTTTAAACCATATTTTGGAGATATTTTGACAATCCTTCCCACTCCAATGTTCCTGACCACCCTTGACACAGAGTATCACTTGTCTAATAGTAATAATAGTTGAAAATATTTTCAAATTTTTGGAATGCTGGCTAATGAAGTCAACCTACATGCAGTCAAGATTCTATCTATTTAAAGGACTATTTTAACTAATAAGAGAAAAGAGTAATAAATTTAAAATGCTAGTTTAAAAGGAAATATTTTAAGGAATATCACCTAGGTTAAAACCCAAGTAAAACTCTGATTAAGCCAATTCATTATTATTTGTTTCATCTGTACACCCTAACTCACGGGTCTCAGGTGATCTAATCCCGTAGGTCCTCAGGGGTTAGATATTATATCTTCTCATCTTGGAAGCCCCAAAACCTAAAGTAATATAGATGTTCAACAAATATCTGTTAAATAATGAACAAATGAAAGGAATAAATAAAAACCGAAGTTTTGGAAACGTTAAAATTTGAAACAGAAATTGACTTTAAAGACTCATTAAATTTATATGCTGCAAAGAAAACAATGAAGTCATTTAGACCATCCTCTGCAACCAAACAGATTTGTATGTAGAAATATAGAATTGTGTGAGTACAAAGGAGTATCAGTACAATTAGTCAAAGTATAGCTCAACCAGCAGGAAGCCCACTACAATTTGTGGAACTACTCCAAGCACCGCAGATTTTGCAATACTTTTAAATTCTAATTTTAAACTCAGAAAGACAAAACGGAAAAAGTTATAGGTTATTGGGTTAAATAATACTTCTGTATCAATCTATGGCTTTCTATTAGAGTAGGCAATCACCTTGTTCTTGTTGGGGGTGGGAAATTCTTGGTGCTTTTGAGGAAGCAACTAAAAGCAGTGGTTCAGAGAGACAGTGAGCAAAGTTAAAAGTATAACAATACCAATTTACTACAGCATTCCTTTAACTATTGTGGCTCTATGCATCCAATCTTGGAGATGAAAGCCCTCTAACTCCCACCTGCAGATACAATGCCAACTCAGACTCTGAATGGTTCTTCCCTAATAAACAACTCTAAGACTAGATGAATGGATCAGCAGCAAGTCCCTTTCAGATTTCCTGCCTTAAGAGCCCATACCAATCCCTCTTTCCAGCTCATCTGACTTTTCTCTTTGGTCTGTCTAGTTTATAAGACTGACCAACTCTGTTCTGGCCTCTGGAGTCACCAACTGATAGACCCATCCTTTTGCTTGCACCCAGGGCACACGGACACAAATGCACAAACAAGTACACACATGTCATACAAATTAAAAGCCATCAATAGCCAAATTTCCCCATATAAGATCAAGGCTATCTCTCCTACCTAAGACAGAGGATATGTGTTCAGACAGCTGCAATCTAACCTATGTATTCCCCTTTCAGGTCAACCCACCAGGGACTTATATTTGTTCTATATTACCTCATGTTTATTTGGGAGTGAAGTGTATTTGACAATAATCTGCTGCTTTAGGGTTTCTCTTAAACCTATCTCCAGCAAATATGTTTTCAACTTGGTCCAGAAAGAACTATTACTTGATCATCTATGTAATAATAATGTGCAACATATATGGATGCTAAAAATAAAAGTAAAAATCCGAGTGTAGGAGATTAAATGATTTTGATACTTCACTTATAGAAGTTGTAATGAGTTTCGTAATTTAACCCCTGGTTTTAAGCTTGTTTTATTTTCTTTTTTAATGCTTCACTCTGATGTAACTAAGAAGTAGGGCCACATTTGATGTCACTTTCCAAATTATTGATAGGCACCCCAGACATCATTTAGTATTTATAAAAAAAATAATAATTAAAAAGTAACTGACTTAGCAGCAAACATTTTTTCCAAATCTTAAAACTGTAGACAGACTGTACCTGCAGCTTTAATTTCAATTTATTTTTCCAAGACATTTAGCAGTAAACATGACAGTATTTTCTAAATTAAACAGAATACATAATAAGTATTTCATGAATATTAGTGTGTATTTGTTAATGTGTTGCTTACTGCTGCAACAAATAAGCCTACACATTTTACTGGCTTATCACTGTAGAAGTATGTTATTGGTCTACAAGAAGTCTTCTACATGTTAATTCAGGTACCCAACTTCCACCATCTAATATTCCTTACCTCTTTCAGGGTCTGCAGTTACCTAGTGGGGGTGTGGGGAAGAAAACTCTTTGGGACATATGTCACTCCATTTAAATTCCATTGAGAGAACTAGTCACAATGCCCCACAATATGGGAGAGGAATGAAGGAATAGTCCTGGTTCAGCAGCTGCTTCCCAGCACTCACTGTATATCCCTTAGTATGTAGGAGGGAGCTCAAATCTTTGTGGGACAGCTGGCTGTCCTTCCTACTGCTAACATTTATACCAAAGTTCACAGACTCAAATGCAAACAGACAGTAATAAATGAAGTGGTTTAGTTGTAAAACTATAGGAACTTAGGAACTATTGGAACTTAGGAAACTATAGGGAATCTAAAGAATATTCTCGGACTAAAAAGGGATGATGGTTCCTATACAGAAAAGCATGCACATCATTGGCAGAGCTTCTCATATGAGAAAAAAAAAAATGTGTATCCTAAAAATGTGTAATCTCATGAGTTTTAGAAGTAGGCTAATAAGGGGAAGGGTGGTGGGCAAAACAGGTAAAGGGGAGTGGGAGTAACGGGAATGCAGTTATGGAATGAGTAAGACATGGAAATAAAAGGCACAGCACAGAGAATATAGTCAATTCTACTGTGACAGCCTTTTTGGTGACGGATGGTAGCTACACTTGTGGTGAGCACAGAATCACTTACCATATCACTGTGCTGTACACCTGAAACTAATGTAGCATTGTCAAATATACTAAAAAATTAATTAAAAATTAAAAGTAATCAAATAAGTAAATAAAACTGTGAAAGCAGCATAAAACATTTCTGCAAACCAGAACTGGCTGACAGAAAATGTGTCTGCAATCTCTACTGCATATGGTACCTTCCCTCTGATAAATTCACCCTTCCATAAAGAGACAGAAGGGCTATTGTCTTCATAGGTTCAGTGTTCTTCAAGCTTTCTTTTTATGTTCAGGAAAAAAAAGGGAAGAAGTACTCTTAGTGCGTGTGTATATAAATGTTATATGCAAAATATACATTATATATATTGTTTATATCTAAAGGCAATGCATTTAGAATGAGGTCCATCATTAATGGTGTGGATGTGAATCCACACTTCAAATAATCTTCCTCATAATTTTATTTTTTAAAGAGCTTCATGACAGATATGATTAGGTAATCATTGTTCTGCCTCTTAAAGTAGCTGATGAAGAGGACATTGAAATAGAAGAGGCATCATTTTCTCTATTTTATCTTTGCTTATGCTTATATTCAATGCAAATCTGCACAAAGAAATCTTTTTGAGCTACCTCTTAATTTTATTAACATAATGTTAGCAAAGCCTTATGTCTTCCAATTTTAGACTAAAAAATGCTAACAGAAGTTCTTAAAATTTCTCTTTGCCTCAATTGTTTTGTATCTCTCTCTCTCTCTCTCTCTCTCACACACACACACACACATAATATCTTGTTCAAGATTATACCCTCTCTTTGACTAAGTAACATCTGCAATGTTATAGTTCACATTTGTATAGTATATAGTTTGCTTAGGTCCATAGGGTACCTCTTAAGTATTATCTCACCTTGAAAGACTAAAATTTAGTTTAATTTATGGCTCTTCAAAAATTTTCTACTTACTTAAATCATAGAGATACTCTATTAGTGCTTGGAAGACTAAGGAAAATTTTATTAATCATGTTACCAAGAGCATTTTCTTGGTACTTATAATAGCAAAACACTAGTTTCTATAAACTGAGATTTAGAGCCTTGCAATTGGGCCGAAACAGAATGAAAGAAAGGAAATAAAGACTGGAGCTGGGTTTTCAAGCAATTTTGGTTTAAAATGTGTAAAAAGATGCAGAAAATAATTCTTCTCTTGGTTCCAGGAGAGTTATGATTGTGATTCCTCATACATAAAAATGAGCGTATGTCCTGAAGTTATGTTGCTACACCAAATAACTACTTATGTTTAAAGTTCGTAATTAGTTGGCAGTTGATCCAATTAGGTGAAAATACAGCTTTCTTTTCTATTCAGAGAAATGAGATATTTTATATTATTGTGCTTATAAGGTAAATGAAAATATGCAAATTATGAAATTGTTTAGGCATTCCTTATACTGTCCCTTCTGCAACCTATTTCTTACCTACTGATTTTCTTTGATACTGGAAATCACTTGAGGTTTCTGAGATGAATATTAATTGTAACCAGAATTTTTGGCCTATTACATTCTGAAACTTAATTTCACATATGCCCCAGGAAGAGAAGTCTATCAAATAAATTATGAGCCAAACTCTTAACAGTACCGGAAGATACTACATAGACTTTTATTTTTACTTCACATATATCTGTATTATTTGAATACTATTACATTTGTGATGAATAAATATATATATATACATATAAAAATACACATATGTATTTTTATAAAATATAAAAACATATAAAACATAAATATATATACATATAAATAGTAAGAACTAATATATATCTAATCTATTTATCTACCTACCTCTCTGATCTATCTTGTGCTTCCTTTATGATAGGTACTTCTCTAACCTCTTTATATTTGTTCTTTTAATCCAGTATGATCTGAGCAAGTTACCTAATCCTGTGAGTAAAATCATAAAAACATCAATTTAATCTGTCCCATAAAGTGGTTGTCAACATTAAGTAAATATGTATATTGTATTTAGAACCTTGCGTAACTCTGTAAGGGTTGAATAAGCATTAGCTATTATCCAGGAGAAGTGACCTCCATGACAAAAGTGATTTTTACCTCATTTTTTTCATTTCTGTATCCCCAGTATTGAAAAGTTCATAGTATGTGCTCAATAAATATCTAGTGAATGTATGATCTTAAGAATCAGATGTACTGTGATCCCCAATCTGTAGTAAGATAACTAACACGGACAAGATCAAATAGCTGTTAAAAAATACAACTGATTTTTAACACAGCTAATTTGATTCCAAGGGTTTGTACACTCATCCTCTCCTCTCTATTGTCATTATTTTTAGAACAGGCTATAAAGAATACAAAAGGAGAATTAGCCTTAGAATAGTGAGATCTCATTTAGGCCATCCAGTCCTTGAAGATCTACTAAAGCTATCATGAAATCACAGCTTCCAGAAACACATTTCTGGCAATGAATGTTGAAAAAGGTACTCTTAGGCAGGGAGATTGCCTAAGAAGCTGGAGAAATGTACACCATAACTATAGAACGATTTCACCAAGAAAATAGTTAAATTTTAAATCCATTAATAAAATAGCTAATTCCAACCATCCACTCATGCCCTGTAGACACAGGCTCTACTCCCATTCCAAAGCTGTATTCTGGCAGAATTTTTCCTCCAAAGGTTTTAGAAGATTCTCAACAATTCTTTACCAATTGTGAAGCTGCTCCCAAATGAAGTCATTTACTGAAATCACTTTGCACATAAAAATCAAAGGTCAAAAATAATGCATGAAAAAGTCATGAAAGAAAATGTCTCCAGGTTTTTCCTGGATAGCACTCGGAACTTTTGTTAAAATGCATTTATCTTAAACCAAAATCATCACTTTGATCCACTGTTTAATCAGAATATTATATGTATATTAGAAACATGTCCAATCATATGACTTCTATAAGTCTAGATTTTTATTCACTGAAAACAAATTATCTGTAAAAAAAAAAACTGTATTATCAAGAAAGCAATAATACTATTTAAATGAGTGGGAAAAGACCTAAGAAAAAGGGAAAGAAAGGAAGGATAGGAAAATCAAATATTAAATACCAAATTGGGTTTTAGAAAAAAATATTTGAAGAGTTTGAAAAAAAAAAAGATATTGCAGTGCTCATTCAGTTCATTTATAAAGTTCCCTTTGGGTGGCTTTTGGCTCTGACTCTTAGAGGTGAATTCAGTCACACTAATACTGATAGTCCCTGAATTCAGTTATTTTCTGGCTGTCATTTAACATTACTGAGGGATTTTAGACAAAGCAATTCACATGACTTTTACTCAAAGAAATGGTCCCTTGATTTTTCAGATTTTATCTTTTCTTTTTTTTTTTTTTTTTTTCATTTTGCCATTACCTTTTGCTTTGAACATAGAAGTAAAGAAGTCCCCATGTCATAACATTAGACTGCCTCTGACTAGACTACACATAGAGACCCTATTAAAAGGCTAGGATCTCAAATGAATCAAAGGGAGGCTAAGGGACTAGTCTTGGATGACAGTAATCAAGGGGTCCCTAGAGGCTAGAGGAGCAAAGGCAAACCAGCAGGAGCAGTATATCCTGAACCCCACTGTGACCAATGTGCCCTATTGTGCCCCAAACATCACTGATGATTCAAAAATCCTACAAAGCAGCATTCAATTTGTCAGGTCTAAGTATGTACCTAATATAACCTCTTCCTCCATCTATGTGAGGTCAAGGAATGAAAGGAATTTTAGCTCCCTCTAAGACTATATAAAAAGAAAAGAGTACCCCAAAGTGAGATAATTATGCTATTAAGAATATGTGATTGAGGGGATCCCTGGGTGGCGCAGTGGTTTGGCGCCTGCCTTTGGCCCAGGGCGTGATCCTGGAGACGCAGGATCGAATCCCACGTCGGGCTCCCGGTGCATGGAGCCTGCTTCTCCTTCTGCCTATGTCTCTGCCTCTCTCTCTCTCTCTCTCTGTGTGACTATCATAAATAAAAAAAATAAAAAAAAAAGAATATGTGATTGAATATTTACTCTGCAATCGAAAACCTACAAATGCCCAGTACATAAGTAAGGACAACATTTGGTTGAACCTTAGGCAGGTCTGATCAAAAGATACTATGTATTCTAGTAGAAGGAACACTCATCCATTTAGAACAAATTGGTTGGAGCCAAATCTTAGCTTCTCCATATCATAAATACAAGACTTTGTACAAGGAACTTAAACTCTCTGAGCCTGTCTCTTCATCTAAAACACAACAGAAGGGCTATTCCAAGGATCAGCAATAACCAACCTAGCACACAACAGAGACTCAGAAAATGATAACAATCCACAGAGATAACAAAAGCCTCTCTGCCATCATCTGCTTTCAGGACTACACATACATTCCCTGAAATTAAACCCCTCTACACTAATATCTTGAGGACACTCTATTCTCTAGCCACAAAAACCTGGCCTGCTTCTCCAGATTTTTGAAAATATGGCAATACTGCAAACTGGCCTTTATTCAGCCAATTTTCTCCCCTCAACTAATTCTGAAAAATTCATCATTATTCATCTCCTTGATGTTTCAAATAATCCATTATGATCATCTCAGATTTTCCCCTTACTGAGAAACCATATGAATTCATTGTTTCAACTACTGTCTTAAAAGAAGTGAGAATTTGTTACATCATTAATTCTTATCACCTTCACGTTATAAATATTTAGTTTGTTTGTTCATTAATCTAGGCCAGTGAATGGTTAGATTCTTCTGGGGAAAGCAAACTTTTAAAAAATAAGACTCCAGCTGCTGGGGACAACTTCACAGACACTGGTGACTTGAATACTGAAGGAAATGTAAATGCCTATAATCAAACTGCTGGTCATAAAGGAAACGCTAATCCTGATGAGTTTACCCACTATTAGGTTAGCTGGCTCTCTAGCTTGTGAGTTCATCCACAGGCTTTTCCTGAAGAGCCACTGGCCACCTTTTCGACTCAAGAGATGGATCTCTCCAAGCGCTGGGATCCTCATCTCTGCTTCCTGTTTGAAGGCCCCAGAAGCCGTGTCCAGTTTTTTTAAAAATCTGTTCAAGCTGTAGTTAGCACATAAACCAGGCAATGAGCTTATACTATAAAATTAAAATGTATGTACTAAGGAGTTAGGTAAGATTTAAGGAAAATTCCATTTATCCCATGGATTATTATCTCAATTACAAGTAATTAGCAGGGAAATATATTTGCAGTAAACGCATGTTACCATTAATGGAAGGTGATAATTACAGTTTACAAGTGTCAGTATAATCTTTTGTAATCCTTATGATCCTTTAAATAGATGTCAATTATCTCCAGTTTGCATAAACATAAGGTAGATTAATGCAAGTGATTGTATTTTTTTATTTATAACATTAAAGGTAACATTTGTTTTACAACCACTTAGCAGATTAAACTGGGCAGCAAATCTTTCATTTAGAGAACTGTTTTGTGTGCTAATATGCTAATTTGTGCTAAATGTAAATATCACTCGATTTAGAAAAGCAAGCAATAGATTCTACCCTGATTAGTTTATAGTGCAGCCATATTATCTTACTTGTTTGAGAAAGTTTGGTTAAATACAAAAGACATTTTGCTCTATGTGGTATTACAAATTATCCAGTTATTTTGCAGTTTAAGAGGGTTGTATTTAGGGAGATGCTAATGCTAGTTTTACTTTTTGTGTAATACAAATAGATTTAGTAGAGTTGTACACCTGAAACTAATGTAAAATTACGTGTCAATTATACTCAAATAAATTTTTAAAAAACCAATGGATTAATAGACAAAGGAAAAGTAATTAGAAAAAGTTCTATAGTAATTGCTGAAACTTCACAGTATTAGTTTCCACTTCATTTTTTAAATGCATTATAACTATCTCGTTCTTCATTAGACTAAGTTCTGAGAGTATAAATACCATATGTCTTACCTGTCATATATGATAACTCTGGAACTTGCACAGAGCCTAGGGCATAGAAGGTACTAATTAACTTAGAAGTGAATACCTGTTGCATCCCTGTGGCATTCCTGTGTCATCCCTCATACCCCCAAAATCACCTCAATTCTATCAAATCTTTTATTCTTAGCCTTCTGGAGCTCTATGGTCAATACAATACTAGCTATAAAACAAAATCTCCTCTTCCACGCAGCATGCAATTTAGTTGTGGAGAGAAAACTATTACTTTGGAAACAATTTTTTAAAAATCATTAAGTGAGAATTTTATGGTACAGAGGAAGAAGAGATCAACACCTAAGGCATTAAAAGATCTCAGAGTGTTAGATTTGGTTTTAGTTTCCTGAGATTCAAAGGACAGCTTGGCTTTACCTAGACAGTTCATCTGTGGTGGATGTGAGTAATGAGTGATGTGATTTGGAAATGGGTATAAGCAATAGTACCAAGCAGAAAATCAACCCTGTATGTATCTCTATTTGTGAGTGACTGTTTATCTATGAATGTTTATGTCTATGTCTCCGTGTGCATTTTTCTGTATTTGTGTCTGTGATTCCTCATGTATGTGTCTCTATTGCTATGGGGCAAGTGAAAGGCAATGATGAAATGATCCATGGGTCAAGTGAAAGGCAAAGATGAGATGATCCCCTCAAAGTTAGGACAACATTCATCTGCTGATTATGACCATCCTTGTCCCTACTGCAACATGGCCTGCTGATTCAACTTCTTTCCTGCAGGCTTTATGTAATTGGAAGCTTCCTGTTTGCTAAAGATAATGGACAGATTGATTAGCAGACAAGATAAACCTTGACCATCATGCCTTGACCACCACTTGCTATACCTAGCCAAGCTCACTGATGTTCCCTGAAAAACAGTGATGTCTTAGTCCTTCCACACTAATTTCTAAGTGACTGAATGATGTCTACCTCTGGTGGTCCTAGAAGATGACCCACACTGTGTATAGGAGAGAACAAAGTAAGCATGTTGATATTTCTTCTATCTTTTAAGCCAATGATCAAGACACAAACTCCAAAACATAGTGAATCAGTGATCAATCCCAGAATATCTCTGGATAAACCAAAACAAAAACTAAATATTTATTTATGTAAATAAATAAATAAACCAAAACAAAAACTAAGTATTTATTGATATAAAATAAATACACTACTTCAAATTTGTGGCAGTTACCTGATCACCTTGTAAGAATCCTGAGAATTGTAAAATCAGAGCCCAAAAGCCTGGTGCAGGTCAAAGTACAGCCTTGTTAACAATAAAGCAGATTTGGAAAGCATAGCTCACACCTAGGGCTGAAACAGAGCTAGCTATAGTTCCCTTTCTGAATTGAAGACAGAGATGCTGAGGTGAGTGGTTTGACTCATCTATGCCTTTTCAGATGAGAACTTTGAGAGAGTAGGATCTACTGCAGCAGGGCTTTGCCTACACCAATCATCTATGTGTGTTCATAGGTTAAGTCCAAGAGGGAGAAGGCAAATGTGAAAGGGTGAAACAAGATGGGCTCCAGATGGTTTGAGTGTTGCCTTAGTCTGTTCAGGCTGCTGTAACAGAGTATCATAGATTGGGTGGCTTATAACAACAGAAACTTAATTTCTCACAGTTCTAAAGGCTGGAAGGCTGTGATCAGGGTGCCAGCATGATTGAGTTCTGATGACAACCCTCTCCCAGGTAGAAGACTGCCAATCACTTAGCAGAGAGCTGAGCAGAAGCAGCCATTTCTCTTGTGACTCTTAGAACTACACTAATCACTTTCCTGAGGTTTCCACCCTCATGATCTCAGCTAATCCTAAGTACTTTCCAAAGGTCCCACGTCTTGATACATCACATGGTGGGGGAGGCAGGTAGGGCTTCAACATATGAATTTGAGGAAGATATAAACATTTAGACCAGGACACATTGACAAGTCTCAAGTAGCAGGAACTATTTACTTAAATTTTTGAAACAAAAATAAAGAAAATCTCACATTTGCTATAGCAAAAAATCCCCATATGTTGTTAGAAAAGCTAAGCGATAAGCTATTAGAAAGAAAGGGTAATAAATGGAAACTACTTAAACCTTGTCAATAGATGTCATCCAGGGCTAATTTCAGTCAACATCTGCTTACGACACCCAAAATACCTCCTTAATTTCCCTTTTAATAAAATTAGTCTGAGAGAGAGAAGAAAGGAGGTAGCACTAAAAGTGTGAAGGAAATGGTGGAGGAGCTCAGAGCCAGTGGCTGGTTCGTGTAGTTGATGCTGAAATAATCCAAAAATTGGCAAACATATTTGTGGCATTAAATGTTTCTATAAATGAGAGTACTCAGAACTAGAATCAGAAGGCCCTTAAGGCACAGATCCAGGCACCCAAGGTTACACATAACTATTATGTTCTTGTGTTTAGTGAAGCTAGACATCTTCATTATACTTTTATACTAAAAAAAGAAAATTATATGAGGAAGGTCATTAAAGGTATACATTTTTCAGGGCATCAAAGAAATTGGTGTCTAGGCAACAATTTCAAAGGTCACCAAAACTGAAAGGCATTGCTTACCTTTGAGAAGAAGATAATTCTAAAGAACTGGTATGAAAAAAAAGCTACTAATCATCAGAAATGAGAAAACCAACTCAAGTGGACACTAAATTTGGTTTTACATGTTTCAATAGTGGGATGGCAAATGAGAAGTCTTTTAGGACTTTCTAAAAACAAAATGCATACATATTCATCTCCAGACATTTTTCCCTATCATTTAACTCAAACAGAGATCTAAAAAATAAGGATTGTAGAGTGGCACAATGAAGACAATTTAAAACTGGAATTTTAAAAAACAAAAATGTTCACTTTAATTTAAAAAAACCTTTGGTCTCCTGTGTACAAATTGTTCAAGACTTCTCAGATTCAAAGTCAGCCCTAGAGTCAAGCTTTATAAACTTTACTAAGGTAAAGATTGAGATGAACCTTTTGCTTTGTTCAAGTTTAAGGTCCCTGAAGTAGTATTTACTTGTACAGAAGAGTAAAATGAGGTATACACAGTTTTCCATCATTTAAGTGGCATAATACCTTTTTACCCTTGGGGGCTCAGAAAGACTACATTTTTTTTTTTAAAGTTCCTCTCCTGGAACTTGAAAGTTTGACAGGGGGTAAAAAAATCAGTTATCATTATCTGCAGGAAGAAAAGTGTTTAATCTTTGCAGTATAGATTATCCTTCCAAACTGAGAAAACCAGAACCCAGTTCTACTGTGTGTCTTAGTATGTGAGCTCTCTAATGAACTTAAGGTGTCTATCAAAGTTGATAAAATTTAAGGGTGTCTATCAAAGTTGATAACTCAATACTTTATAAGTCAGATGTACAGAGCTGAAATCATTTGTAACATATGCAACATGGAAGTTCAAAAGCAATTCAGTAGATTCAAGATCGTACATCTGATGCCACTTCCAAACCTTGATGAAGTTGATGTAAGAAAGAAATAATTTAATGTCTGTTCTGTTTATAAATTTCTGGGGTTTTTTAAAGATTTTATTTATTTATTCATGAGAGACACTGAGAGACAAAGAGGCAGAGACATATAGGCAGAGGGAGAAGCAGGCTCCATGCAGGGAGCCCGATGTGGGGCTCAACCCCGGGACTCCAGGATCATGCCTTGAGCCAAAGGCAGACACTTAACCGAGTCACCCAGGCGTCCCTGTTTATAAATTACATAGAGCTTTGGGGTTTCTTTATCTAACTCAATCTTCTCATTTTACAGAAAAGGACATTAAAACTCAGAAAACTTAAAGATCTTAGCATAAGCCTCATAGCTGATAAGCAATCAAACTAAAATCCAACCAGCCATTTAAAACCCAGCATCTCAACAGTACCTGCTACTTCTAGGTTATTATTTAATACTATTAAATGGTCTAAATCATTTCTCAAATTAAAGGTTACATGGCTTTCTAAATTTTAAGGCGTTATTTCACGTTATAAAAACACTCCTATGAAACTGAAAGGAACCTGATTGAAACCATATATTTGCATAACTTTGTTGTAAATGTTCTCTTTCCCCACTAACACTCCAACCTTAACCAGATTTTTCTCCTTTCATTGTTTGGAACATGTGTCAATTTCACATGATTGACTTTTATCCCTGGAAACTGACACTTTGCTTTAGATTTTTTTTTCTCTGTGTGACTCAAGAGATTAACCTAGATTTTGAAGAAAGCTCAGTTGACACTGCATCCTTAATGTCAATCTGCACCTATTAAATTCAAGCATAGAGGAACACAGGAACCCTGCCTCTAAGAATGCCAACATGAATTTGTTGTTCTGGAAGGATCTGCCCGTTGTCATTCATTTTTTATTGCAACTACCCCTATGACACCTAGAAAGCTCACACTTTTTTTTTTTTTTAATTCCAGTAAATATGAGGCCATCAAAAGCACCACCAAGTTCAAAAATATAGCTAGCTGCTTTAAAGCTCTGTATGTTTTTCAAACAATGAATTAAAGAAAGTACTACAGAGTTGTGAAATAATACTGCTTACTTTTCCAAACAACAATCTAATTATTCATTAAAACCAAATAATTTGATTGGGTTCAACCTCCTTATTTTTTACTGCCACTTCTAAGCAGCAACTACAACCTAATCATTGAATAACTATGTCACTGTAACAACAAAAAAAGCTCAACTTGTATAACCTTTTTCTTTTGCCCTAATTCCATAATTATGATAGCTGACAGTGTCATTTATTTGGCATTTTTCTGAAACTGGTGATTATTTTTGTTCTTGTACTTACTTTGTAAAGGTTACCGATAATTGAATTCCTTTGTGTTTACGTTTTTTAATGATCTGAATGCTCTGTTTTGCACGTATCCATCTTTTGAGGTTGATTGTCATCTACTTTTATTCAGTCTTTTCTTTAACCATGATGTTCTTTCATCAAATAAGAGCACAATGTGATTAGAATAAATTTTGAAATATTAAATTCCATTTGACTAATGTACAGATGAGATAATCACTCCAAATTTAAAGGCATTGGCCCACATTTCCATTGAAAAACTAACAAAAATTGGGCAGCCCTGGTGGCGCAGCAGTTTAGCGCCACCTGCACCCGGGGTGTGATCATGGAGACCCGGGATCGGGTCCCACGTCGGGCTCCCTGAATGGAGCCTGCTTCTCTCTCTGTGTCTCTGCCTGTGTCTCTGCCTCTCTCTCTCTCTGTCTCTCTCATGAATGAATGAATGAATGAATGAATGAAAAATAAATAAATAAATAAATAAATAAATAAATAAATAAATAAATAACAGAAATTAATGGGTACCTTTACTCATTTACTGAATAAACACTTATTGCCCACCTATTATATGACAGGCACTATGTTCATTCCTGAGACTATAAAAACAAAATAACTGGTGTTTGTCAGGGGCTAGGGGATGGGAGAATGGAGGGTTAATGTTTAAGGGACACAGATTTTCAGCTGGGGAAGACAAAAAGTGTTGGAGATGGCTGGTGGTAATGGCTGCACAACAATGTGAATGCACTTACCACATAAGTGGACACTTAAAAATGGTTAAAATGTTAAATTTGTTATATGTGTTTCACAACAATAAAAAAATAAAACAAATTAGAAAAAGTCCTCAAGAGTCCATTTCTGCTATCAAAGCCTGGTTATGCCCAGTGCTCTTGTGGGGACCCCTCCTGCATCTGAGAATATGGTCTCCTCCTATGCCTTCAGCCTTAACTGCTTTACTAAGTAATTCTAATTAAATATGGCCTAGTATCACTCATCTTTAAAATAGACACAGAGACACACACACACACACACACACAAACGAATGTTCCCTGACTCCTGCATTCCTCTAGTAGCCCCCAATCTAGTGATACAAGAAAGTATATCCAGGAGACATGTAGAGGTAGAAGGCAGAAGACCCCACTTGAGATTCTAGCTGATTTATATTTTTCGACATAGTTTTCCAGAAGGTAAGGATGATATTTAGCGATTATTCAACTTCCCCACTGTCTAGTCATCATTACATTTCCATACCATTTTCAGGTTTCCAAAGATAAAGTAGGTTGAGTGGTAAATTATGAATTCCCAAAAGGAAGACAGAATTGAGGTTGTGTGTAACAGGACAAAAAGGCTCAAGAGTCAGACTGAAGAGGGGCTTCTGAAGGTAGCATGGTCACTACTGATTAGGTTTAGTCTTCACCCAGGCCCTGTTCTAAGGACTCATACCTGAATTACCAGTAAAAAGAGCTACAGCAAAAGAGGGGAAAACCCAAACAAGCTATTTCGCCACAACTCTGTCATGAAAGCATCACCCTCAATACTAGCCATTATCAGCCTAAGTGGAAATTCTGGCTGTCACCAACAGTAATAGAACTCTTGCCATCATGAGAGTTTCAGCAATGTTGGCTGCAGAAGCCCTTTCATGCCAAGGCTTCCCTGGACAAAGAAAGCACTGTGCAAACATCAGTGGCCTAAGCCAGACATTAGCAACCTCAGATATTAGCAACCACAAAGCATGTCTGCAGGCATTGGTGCAAAAACAGGAGGTACTGTGAGGCTCACTGGTACCCTGGCTCCTGTTCTGTACGGCAACCTCACAGGACATATCACCAACGGTGAGCCAATGGTAAAGGGGAGAAAAGTCCAATGTCATGGATCACCAAGTGCAGCATATATTGATCACTTTCTACAGATTATCAAACTCATTTTTTTTTTTTTTTTTTTTTAATTTTTTATTTATTTATGATAGCCACAGAGAGAGAGAGAGAGGCGCAGAGACACAGGCAGAGGGAGAAGCAGGCTCCATGCACCGGGAGCCCGACGTGGGATTCGATCCCGGGTCTCCAGGATCGCGCCCTGGGCCAAAGGCAGGCGCCAAACCGCTGCGCCACCCAGGGATCCCTATCAAACTCATTTGAAAGGAATTTTAGGGAAGTCAGTTCATCTACAACTCAGGTGGATATATGAAGCAAGAGCACTATTATTTTGTGATTAACCACATTACTCTATTTTTAACCCCTGACTAATATGGTTAACATTATAGATAAAATCTATTTGAGAACACTTTACAACTGTCTCAAAGTTAAAAATAAATATAGCTTGCGTAATTAATGGTTCAAGAAGAGGACAAAGAATATTTTACAAAATCACCTAAGTTTAAAGACTAATTATGGTTAAATATTAAAATTCCTTTAAGATATGACATATTCCTCATTAAGAATTAAACTTTTAAAGTCTGGTCTCCTTGTAGGATCAACCATTATTCATATTATTTTTTTTCACTAAGGTTCACTAAGCCTCTAGGTATGTAACTATTTTTTATTCATGTCTAGGCTAGAATCAACTGCACACTTGTACTGCAATATGAAACTGCATGAAAAACCATCCATGCTTTTTTGCTATATCAATCACTTTATCTCATATAACATTCTTAATATCAGTGCCCTGAAGCATTTTAAATATTCATGTGGACATGTTAAGATGCCTTCAAGTTTTAAGATAAGTAGATTATCTATATAACCTAAAGGAATTATTCTAATTCTAAAAAAAAAAAAAAAGCCACACAAATCACTGAACAAATCATAAATCTTTCCTTCATAACATTTCCCAGATCTACAACACAGGAACACTATTTACTCCTCTTATGAGAATAACCTAATAATAATATAACGTTCTGTGCTTATGTACTACTTTTCTAATAATTATCAGTTCATTCATCTTTTTGACAACCTTGAATATTAAACAGGGAAACATCATTTATATTTCATATAGAGGAAACTGAGGCAAAGAAGCCAACAGAAATTTGTCAAAGGTCAGAGTTTATCTACAACTAAATTAAATGAAAACAGAATTTTTTTAAAAATGGGGCAACTTAATCAGTGTTCTTTCCAACTAAAAGTAGTCATGGGTTGGTTAACCACTGAAAATGGAAGGGACAAATAAGGTTTGTATAGTAGATAAAAACAGATTTGGATTGAGGCCCACAACCTGTCACAGGCTATGCTGCAGTAACAAAGAAATACTGAAATCTTAGTGGCTTAACACAACCAACCTTATTTTTCTCTTATTATCAGTGAAAGCTAGACTGTTCTCCTCAATAGCTCTCCTTCAAGTTGTGACTTAAGGATCTGTGCTCCTGCCATTATGTACCTATACATCTAGAACACAAGGTCACCACAGAAGGGAAAAGGAAGCTGGGGGATAGGATCATGTAGGGTATTTTAAGTGCAAGTCCTGAAACCAGCTTAAATCAATTCTAACCACATCCTATTGTCCAGAAGTTAATCTCTATGCTCCCAACAGAAGAAGACAAGAAAATATAGTATTGTGTGCCCAGGAAGAGGAAAATGAAACAAAATTTGGTAAGAATCATAACACTGCCTCCATCATACGCTACTAGTATGTGAGCAAGAAGTTCATAAAATATGCTTTATAATGTGTTAGGTCAAGTTTCAGAAGAACCTGTGTCTGATCCCACTTGTGGTATAGTTCTTAATTTTATTTTAGCCAAATCTCTTAACTCACAGGACTGCAGTTTACTTGAATGCGAAACAAGAAATAGGTAAGATTTGATCACTATGGTATTGTATACAATAATAATAGCTATTTACCGAATGTTTGCCAGGTGCGTTGTGCTGTGCTACATTCTTTAAATCCTCATCTCATGACATCCTAAGCTTAACTTTTAAAATTCTGTAATGCTAAGGAGGAAAGGCAATTTAAAATCTTGACATCAAGATAAGAAGCTTTTCCACAGCAAAGGATACAGTCCACAAAACTAAAAGACAACCTACAGAATGGGAGAAGATATTTGCAAATGATCTATCAGATAAAGGGCTAGTTTCCAAGATCTATAAAGAACTAATTAAACTCAACACCAAAGAAACAAACAATCTAGTCATGAAATGGGCAAAAGACATGAACAGAAATCTCACAGAGGAAGACATAGACATGGCCAACATGCACATGAGAAAATGCTCTGCATCACTTGCCATCAGGGAAATACAAATCAAAACCACAATGAGATCCCACCTCACACCAGTGAGAATGGGGAAAATTAACAAGGCAGGAAACCACAAATGTTGGAGAGGATGCGGAGAAAAGGGAACCCTCTTACACTGTTGGTGGGAATGTGAACTGGTGCAGCCACTCTGGAAAACTGTGTGGAGGTTCCTCAAAGAGTTAAAAATAGACCTGTCCTACGACCCAGCAATTGCACTGTTGGGGATTTACCCCAAAGATACAGATGCAATGAAACGCCAGGACACCTGCACCCCGATGTTTATAGCAGCAATGTCCACAATAGCCAAACTGTGGAAGGAGCCTCGGTGTCCATCAAAAGATGAATGGATAAAGAAGATGTGGTTTATGTATACAATGGAATATTACTCAGCCATTAGAAATGACAAATACCCACCATTTGCTTCAACGTGGATGGAACTGGAGGGTATTATGCTAAGTGAAATGAGTCAATCGGAGAAGGACAAGTATTATATATTCTCATTCATTTGGGGAATATAAATAATAGTGAAAGGGAATAGAAGGGAAGGGAGAAGAAATGGGTAAGAAATATCAGAAAGGGAGACAGAACATAAAGACTCCTAAGTCTGGGAAACGAACTAGGGGTGTTGGAATGGGAGGAGGGCGGGGGGTGGGGGTGAATGGGTGACGGGCACTGAGGGGGGCACTTGACAGGATGAGCACTGGGTGTTATTCTGTATGTTGGCAAATTGAACACCAATAAAAATAAATTAATTATTAAAAAAATAAAATAAAATAAAATCATGATATCAGACTATAAGAAAGAATAAAAGAAATCAATGTTGAACAGTCCTTACAAGCACAAGGAAACAGAGAATTAGCACATGTTAGATATCAGGAATGGTCTGGTTAAGAATGGGAAAGACTAGATCTCACTAGACAAAAAAGAAATGATAGTAAATTGATGAAAGCCCCTTGTTGAAAATCACCATTTTTTCCTCTTTATTTCTCTAAGTCCTGGCTTACTCTTCCTTCTCTTCACTGAAAAAAAATTCTCTGTTGGGCATCTACAACATACAATCCTTACATGTCATTTGATTAGAAACAAGAAAATTCAGGATGATTTTCAAGGTTCCTAATTTCTTTGACATATAAACTATATTCATAAGGGTTCTCAGAGAAAGAGAACAGATAGGATATATATAGATATATACAAAAAGAAAGTTCATTATATAGTAATCAAATTATGGAGACCAAGAAGTTACACAATCTACCATCTACAAGTCAGAGAACCAAGAAACTAGTGGTGTCATTCAGCTGAATTTGAAGACCTGAGAACCAGAGAAGCTGAGATTGTTAAGTCCCAATTCTAGTCCTAAAGTCTGAATCAATGGCACTGATGTCTATGGGTGGGAGAAGATGGATGTTCCACCTCAAGCAAATTTTTCCTTATTCTTCCTTTTTTTCCTTTTTCCCTATTAAGATCCTCAATGGATTAAATAATACCTACCTGCAACAGTACAGGCAATCTTCTTTACTTAGTCTACCAATCCAAATGCTAATCTCTTTCAAAAACATCCTGTTTTATCAGCTATCCTTTAGCCCAGTCAGGCTGACACATATAATTATCATTGCCTTTAGAAATTGACTTTGGGGACGATAACATCAGCTGTACAAAAAATGCCTTGCAATAGCTTTTACTGAGACTGTTGTAAAGTGAATAGAGTTTGTTTCATGACTATTCATAAATCAAAAGCTTCTTGTATTAGAGAACTGCATTCTCAAGATCTGTGGCTATTCATCACTCACTGGTTTCAAACAATGCTATTAAGCTATACTACTCAAAACAGTACAGTACTGACACAAAATAAACATGTAGATCAAAGGGACTGAATACAGAGTCCAGAAATAAACCCATACCTACATGGTCAATTAATCTTTGACAAAGGAGGCAAGAATGTACAATGGGAAAAGGCAGTCTCTTTGACAAATGGTGTTAGGAAAACTGGACAGCTACATGCAAAAGAATGACACTGGACCACTTTCTTACACTACTTACAAAAATAAACTCAAAATGGTTTAAAATACTTGAATGTAAGACCTGAAAACAGAATGCCTAGAAGAAAACACAGACAGTAAGCTCTTTGACATAGGTCTTGATAATAATTTTTTTTGATATGTCTCTTCAGACAAGGGCAACAAAAGCAGAAATAAACAAATGGGACAATATCAAATTAAAAAGCTTTTACACAATGAAGGAAACTATCAACAAAATGAAAAGGCAACCTACTGAATGGGAGAAGATATTTGCAAATAATAAATCCAATAAGGGGCTAATATCTAAAGAACTTATACAACTTAATATCAAGAAAACAACCCAATTAAAAATGAGCTCCAAAAAAATCCAAAAAACATATTTTTCCAAGAAGATATACAGGTGGCCAATAGACATATGAAAAGATGCTCAATATCACTCATAATCAGGGAAATGAAAATCACATCTATGTAATACATCAGGATGGGAGGCATCAAGAAGACAAGAAATAACAAGTGTTGGTGAGAACGTGAGGAAAAGGCAACACTCTTGCACTCTTAGTGAGAAGGTAAATTTGTGCTGCTACCATGGAAAATTGCATGGAGTTCCACAAAAAAATCAGAAACAGAACTCCCATACAATCCAGCAATTCCACTTCTGAGTAGCCATCCAAAGAAAACAAAGAAAAAAATACACAATTCAAAAAGATATATGTACCACTTTGCTCACTGCAGCATTACTTACTATAGCAAAGATATAGAAGAAACCTAAATATCCATCAATCGATGAATGGATAAAGGACATATGTGTGGGTGTGTGTGTGTGTATGTATACATACACACATACATACCATGAAACCATTACTCAGATCATTAAAAAGGAATGAAATCTTGTCATTTGAAACAACATGTATGGACCTAGAAAGGTATTATTCTAAGTGAAATAAATCAGGATAAATATTGTATGATTTCATTTATATGTGGAATCTAAAAATACAAAATAAATGAAGAAACAAAACAGACTCCTAGAAACAAAGAATGAATTAGTGGCTGCCTGAGAGTAACAGAGAAAGGGAACAAGTGAAATAGGTAAAGAAGATTAAGAAGTACAAACTTACAGGCATAAAATAAGTCACAGAAATAAAATGTACAGTGTAAGCAATATAGTCAATAATATTGCAACAACTTTACATGTGCCATATGATAACTAGGCCTATCATAGTGATCATTTCCAAATATGTAAAAACATCAAATCACCGGGACGCCAGAGTGGCTCAGTGGTTGAGCGTCTGCCTTCAGCGAGGGCACGATCCTGGAGTTCCAGGATCGAGTCCCACATCAGGCTCCTTGTTTGGAGCCTGCTTCTCCTCCATCTGCCTATGTCTCTGCCTCTCTCTTGGTCTCTCATGAATAAATAAATAAAATATTTTTAAAAAAGAATCAAATCACCATCTTGTATGCCTGAAACCAATACAATAACTGTATGTCAATTTTAATTCAATTTTAAAAAAGAAAAAAAAACGGAAAACAACGAAAAACAAACACAAAACACTGCTATTTTTAGTTCTAAAAAACATTACTGGGAACATGGAAACAGAGTTGTCCATCAACCATCAGGCTATTCCCCAGTGTAAACTGGTATATAATTTTCTCTTAATGAGTTTTTTCCACAAAATGCTACAATGGAAGTAGATCCCTGTCAGATGAAGGCCACCTCAGAATGTCTAGCCTTGGAAAATACTATCTTATTAAGGAATGAAAAAATCAGTTTAATTATTTACAATTTTTTTTTTTCCTACTCAGATTTAACAAAGCAGAGAAGAAAGCTGATGTATTTATGGAAGAAAAAATGTCCCTGGGCAGTCCGGGTGGCTCAGCGGTTTAGCGCCACCTTCGGCCCAGGGTGTGATCCTGGAGACCTGGGATGGAGTCCCATGTCAGGCTCCCTGCATGGATCCTGTTTCTCCCTCTGCCTGTGTCTCTGCCTCCCTCTCTCTATATATCTTTTATGAATAAATAAATAAAACCCTTAAAAAAAAAAAGAAAAAAAACGTCCCAAAATGCTTTTAATGGACACCTTAAATAGGCCCCACTAATAATGTTTTAAGTTACTAATGAATTGAATTTATTCTTCATGCTAGTAGCCGCGCAATGATAAATAATTGCATTAAAGCCTTTCTCTGACCTCAAAAATCCAAGACTTCACTCAACTCAGAGACTGTTTGAAGTGTCAAAATGATCTCCATCACCTCTGATATAAAGCAGGTTTGATTCTGAGAAACTCCCAGGTTCTTAATTAACTGCAATCAAATCAGTCAAACCTTCATCAGCATTCAACTGCTATTATCTTCTAGCTAGAGATTTTTTTATCTCTCTCCCAAAAAGAAACAAATACTATTTTGTTACACAGAAATACCTTTAATCTTGCCAAGTACCTGAAGAAAGATATTTCCTATTAAAACTCTTAACTGTATGTACTCAGAAGTTTTGCTTTCTTAAAGACAGTATAAAATCCAAAAACAATTCTGAATTTTTATACACTCTATGCACTGTAATTTTAAACTACACTATGAAACAATATTTCTAGATACATTGCATTAAAAACTTAATGCATTAATTAAAATGTTTCTAGGCCTTAAAAGTTTTAAACAATGATTTCCTGAATGTATGTATATTAAAAATATACAGGCTATAAATGAATGATGTCTTACTTAAAGCATTTGTGTCAGTAAGGTACCTTACTCTAAACCAAATGGTTCAAAGTGGTTCTCACCTGATGGTTCTCAACCTGAACTTCAGAACACAGATGAACCTAGAGGGCACTATGCTATGTGAAATGAGCCAGACAGAACAAAGACATACTGCATGGTATCACACGTGCAATCTAAAAAAATAAAAGTTGAACTCACAGAAACAGAGTAGAAGGATGGTAGTTGCCAGGGACTAGACGTTGGATGAAACCTCTGGTAAAATGACATAAACTGTCAGTCATGAGATGACTTAGTTCTTTTATTTTTTTAATATTTTTTTTGGATGAGTTAGTTCCAAGGATCTAACACATATCATGGTGACATGTGTTGTAGAACTGGAATTTGCTAAGAGAGTTGGATTTCAAGTGTTCTCCCCACTTCAGAAAAAATAACTACATGAGACAATGGATGTAGTAAGTAATGATGATTGGGTGAACCTTTTCATAATGTATACACATATCAAACCATCACATTGTGTACTATACATACATTACAATTTTATTCACCAAATATACTTCAATAAAGATGGGGGAAAACTTTTTTTTAATTCATCAAGGAGACTTAAACTCTGATGCTCAGACCAAATAAATCAGAACCTCTTTGGGTAGGACCAAGGAATCAGTATTTTTTCAGCCTCCCCCAGGAGAGTCTAATGTCCCTGTGAAGTTGAGAAATATGGCTGTAACAGATGAGCATATAAGGTTAGTAAGTTTGTTATTTAACAATATGAATTTTAGGGGAAAATAGGTATTTAATTCCTAAACATGCCATCATGAGCCTAATCTGTATAGCAATTTCCCACCATTTACCATATCTCATCAATGAACTGCTTACAGAAGCCCTGTTTTCATTTCCTATTCCATTCTGAATGTGCTGAAAGCCATTCAGATTTTCTTTTACTACACAATACCATGTATTTAATTAGCATACAAAGCTAAAATCAGCAAAGACGTTAGCCTTTCTGACTAGTGTATTGAATCTTGGGATGCCAAGGGGGAAAGTTATCAGACTTCAGAATATCTTTTCCATTCCCTCTCCTCGTTTATTCCCCGTGGAGCTCTGTGAGAGCCCTTACAATTTACTTTTGCACTAACGAGGGTAAAGTGCCTGAGCTGCACATTCCATCACACCCACTGCAAACTTAACAACAGGATTTACGATGTGTATGTGTGCCAGAATGTCTCTAATGCTCAGGCTCACTCATCCCAAGCCTTAAATTGGCTCTCTCGGTGCTATTTTAATCTGTACAGACCCAATCACACACAGCGTACAAATGGTTCAAAGAAATGCACATAATAAAGTGGCAGAGGATGCAGTTTCTGTCAAGAATACCATTGTTAACTATGACTGAAAAGACATGAATCCTGCTAAAGATATGAAACATTTTTATGCCTATTGAATTCTGGAGGGAAGAAATATCCAAAAGGTAAAATTTGAATCCCTCTGGGAGTTCCAGAGACCTTCTCAATAAAAGGACACCTACAAATAATGATATGCAGTAGTAAATCCATTTTACAGGTTAATGAGCAAAGGCTACAAGGGTTACAATAGGCCACATATAATGAGTTGAATCATCACTTAGATCTGTAGGGGTCCTTGACCAGTGGATTGAACATGTCCTTTTGCTTTTTCTCATCTACTCCGATAAAGTCACTATCCTATGCCTAAAAACTGACAGTTTGATAAGCAAAAGAATATTGATTTGGCTCTTCACCAAAGGCCCAAGAAGGCTGGGCGCCCAGTTTTGTACCTAAGAACAAACAGCAGGTACATTACATAGGAGCAGCTCATTTTATTTTTCCTATCCTACAGCAACCTTTTCCATTGGAGTCTTTAAAGGGCATTCTAGCAGTTAGAAATTCTAGCACTTAACAACTGATGGGACAGGGGTTTAGAACAATCAGATTAAACAAGGAGCTGCTTCCTCCTACCCTCTGCCATTCCAAGGTCTACCTCTTTAGTTTCTAAATAGGGAGGCAATTAACCTTAAGGACCCACCAAGGGGCTTTGTGGCAAGGATATATCCAGAGGACATGGGTTGATACATAACATTTGGTACAGAGATATTTCAATATCTCAGTGACTGGTCTGGCTCTCCTGAGTGGATATTATCCTTAACTCGAATACCTGGGATTCTACAATTCTATCATTGATCTGATTGACCAGATATTTGGATTTTTTTGCCTGATAATTTTTATCTTGGTTATATATGGCATTATTCCCTCTTATTAAGATTTTTAAAATCCTCACAAAAATTAATGGGCAAGAGAGACAAAGAGAGATGTGGTAGAGAGGGTGGGAAGGAAGGAGACTGAACAAGAAAGAGACGGGGAGGCTGGTATATTTAGACAATGATTCCAATTACATCAACAACCCCCTCCTCAACCTTTCCTAATATTCCAGGCTTGCAAAGGACATGCAGCCACAGGTTTCTGCCACTCACAATCAGTCTCTCCATTTATCAATTTTACCTTGCACAGTAGTCGGCAGAATAGAATACAAATGCAAAGATACAGGAATAATGATAATCTGACCACAGCCTCTCCTAGATAGTAATGACTGTTGGCTGGAGCAGGTGCTGAGATGCAATAAAATTCATGTTAAGCAGCATTCCTATTCTGTAGTCTATCAGATGTGCTAAGATATCTCTTGGTGGCATGTGGCAAACCATCAGTCAATTCTATTTGGCTATTCAATGAGCATAAAAGGAAATGTGCTCTGTCATAAGCAAAACCATGTCCTGGGCCAATTCTGCTGGATGCCATGAGGTTAACTCAACTTCCTAGCATTCTCTGATTGAGTTGTGAGATGTCTGAATCCCATGGCTATCTGATCGTGATTTCTGCATCTTTTACGCTATTAACCTTTATTCAATCCAATTGCAAAATGCTCCTTTTTTATTTGGTCTCAAACTGAATTTAATAACTGTTGCCAGACTGACAGTCTGAAAGATTGACCCATGTAGCTCTGGCCAGTGATATCCTTAGGAATATTCAGATAGGGAGGGCCAAGACAGCGTTATTAACAGAGGCTACAGGAAGCTCCCCATACCCCTTAAATTATTTCTGCTTCTTTAGCTAGGAATCCACTCCAATGAGATGTCATACCTTTTAGTTTAAGGTTTCATCCCCTTCCAAAATGTTTACCCTGTTCAAATGAATGACTCTAAACTTTATCAGTCATTTAAACCACAATGAAATTGAGTTATCAGGTCCTTTCCTCAAAAAAGGCTTCTGTAAGTAAAGCGATGAGAAATATATGAAGATTCTTACGACCTGATAGATAAGCATGCCTGAGAAAGAAGATGAATGGATGAGAAGAAAAAAAAATGCTGTTGTCTCACCCGCATGTTTTGCCAAAATGGCCTTGTGCCTAGCTCTGATTAAAGCAGAATACTGCCTTTCCCCAGCTAAAACAACTTCATCTATAGTCCTTCTCCAAAGAGACTCATTATACAGGATATTGTTTCATACTGTGATAGAGAAGGGTAGTTGCTTTCCACATGCATTCTCCCCTTTTTCCCTAGTAAATAGCATGGTTATTTGTTTTTTTGTTTTGTTTTTAGCATGGCACACTGCTCCTCAGAATTAAAGGACAGACTTTCTAGAATCCCTTAACAGCTATGTATAGTCCATGATTATGTCTGGTCAATAAACCTTAAGTGTCTGGGACTTCCAGGAAGGCTGCCAAAAGGGAAGGGGCTACTTTGTTGTCTCCTATTACTTCTGCTACTAGCCTGACCTTAATGGCTAAAGTTTTAGCCATCAGCTTTTATTCCACAGTCATTAAAATCATCCTTCATTTACTTCTTATTCCTTGACCCCTTTCTCACACACCTTATTGTCTTATAACCTTGAGAAACTCACATCTTCACTGGCTCTGCACTTGCATCCACACAACTAAACTGAAGTGCAGAAAAGATACAAAACGAAAATGCAGGCATCTTAAATGATGCCTACAGTCTCTATTTCAAAATACTTATTTTTTTAAAATTGTGCTACAGGGTGCCTGGATGGCTCAGTCAGTTGAGCATCCAACTCATGGATTGGAGGAAAGAGCCCCAAGTCAGGCTCCATGCTCAGCAAGGAGTCTGCTTCAAGATTCTCTCTCTCTGCCCCTCCTCCTGCTCATGTGCTAGAGAGCATGTGTGCATGTTCTCTCTCTCCCTAAAATAAATAAATTTTTAAAATTGTGCTAGAATACATGTAACAAAATTTACCATTTTTACTAATTTAAATTTAATTTTTTAATAATTTAAATTCACTAATTTGCCATTTTTCAGTGTATAGTTAAGTAGCACTAAGTACATTCACACTGTTGTACAACCATCACCACCATCCATCTCCAGAACTTTTTTTAACCTGCAAAATTGAAACTCTCTACCTACTAAGCAATAACTCCCTACACTCCTCACCCCAGGCCTGACCACCACTATTCTACTTTCTATCTTTGTGGTTACAATGGGGATTATATTTAACATCCTAAAGGCATAATATTATAATTTGAATTTACAACAGTTTAACTTCAGTAATATACAAAAAGTCTGCTCTTATACGGCTCCATCCCTACTACCTTTTACTCCCGGGTGTTATAAACTACATCTTGATGCACTGTGTGTCCGAAAACATAGATAGTAATTATTCATTTTATCATTAGTTTCTTAAATATTATAGAAAACAAAAAGTGTAGTTACAAACTGAAGTTACAGTAATACAGCTTATATAATTGTTCATGTAATACCTTTACCAAAGATCTTTATTTTTTTCATGCGATTTTGAGTTACTATCCAGTGTCTTTCCATTTCAGTTAAAGGCTTCCCTTTAGCATAAACTTTTGTTTATCCAGAAATGTCTTAATTTCTCCCTCACTTTTTAAAGGACAGTTTTGCCAGGACTCTTGGTTAACAGTTTTTATCCTTCAGTAATTTGAATATATCAGTGCACTGTCATCTGACCTCCAAGTTTTCTAACAAAAATATGCTGATTATCATCTTGGGGATCCTCTTGTATATGATGAGTCACATCTCTCTTACTGATTTCCAGATTCTCTCTGGCTTTGACTTTCAATGTTTTTCTATTTTTATTACAAAGTGCTTCATTGCCGGTATCTCTGAATCTATTGTTTAGAGTTGCTGAATTTCTTGAATGTTTCAATTTATGTCTTTCATCAAATTTTGGATGTTTCTGGACATCATTTCTTCAAACAATCTCTTCTCCTTTCTCTCTCTTTCTCCTTCTGGGATTCCAACAATGTACACATTGGCTCACTTGATGATGTCCCAAAAGTCTTTTAGGTTCTATTCACTTTCTTCAATCTTTTTACTTTCTGTACCTGATTTAATTATTTCACTTGCCCATCTTATCATCAAGTTCACCAATTCTTCTGGATGCTCAAATCTCCTTTTGAATCCTTCTAATGAAGTTTTGATTTCAGTTACCATAATTTTCAGCTCCAGAATTTTAGTTCCTTTTTTATCTCTTTATTGAGATTTTGTTCATATATTGCTTTCTTGACTTTGTTCACATTGTTTAGCTCTTTGAGTAGCTTTAAGACAGTTGGTTTTTTGCCTAGTGAGTCTGCCATCTACTCTTTCTCAAGGGCAGTTCCTATTGATTTATATTTCTCCTTTGAATTGGTCATACTTTCCTATTTCTTTGTATGTCCTTTGGTTCTTTGCTGAAAACTGTACATTTGAATCTTATGTGGTAACTGTAGAAAACAGATTCTCTCTCCTCTTGGGCTTGCTAGGTTTTTTGTTTTGTTTTGTTTTGCTTTGCTTGTTGTACAGTGTCCTTAAGACAGAGATCAGTTTGGAGTATAAATTGAAGGTCTTCTCAAGTCTTTTCTGGGGCAGACATGGTGACTCTAAATTCCTGTATATATGTAGTTGCTTCTAAGTTGATATCATGGTCCTTAAATATATGGCTCCCAAAGGGTAAAGAGAGCAAAATGAGGCAGGGAATTCTCTTAAATCCCGTGGAAGTCAGTTCAGCTGTCAGAGGTAGTACCTATAACAATGGGAGGAGAGGTGTGCAACAATGGCTACCTGGCTCTATGTCTGCACCTCTACAATCAGATGCAGCAATTAGCAGTCAGAGCTCAAACCCTTGGTATCTTGACAGACAGGATTCTTATTGTTCACAGTGGCTCCTGCAAATAGAATGCAAGTTGCTTCTGGAATGTGTGCACTGTCACCTGCCATGGGGCGGGGGATGACGGATGGTAGCCACCATTGAACTAAGAGCTGAATTTGACTGAAGTCAACCACAATTTACTGTCTAAGCCATTACCCCAAAGTTCAAGATTTCAGTAGACACCAGAGTTCCAAAATAATTACATCAAATAGATTCTGGCACAGAATGGTCTATGCAGGGAGATAGATTTCTGGCGCTTCCTACTCTACCAGCTTCCATCCGACTCCTCCATGACTACTCATTCTTAAATTTATGCACGAGTTGTGTATTTCTTTAGTTAATGCATTCTTCCACTCATGTATACACTAAGTTATGTGTTCTTTCTTCTCAAGCCTATGGCACCCCCTCCCCCATATTTAATAAGGTTGTCATCTTATTTTTTGACTGACAAAATAGATTTAATCAAAAGAACATTTCTGCATGCTCTCACCACTTACACAAAAGCATTTGCGCCAAGACATTTTGTCTTCTCTCCTGTGACTACAGATGAGCCCACCACTTCACAACCCGAGATTCCCTCCTCTTTTCACCTCCCTCCTCTTTTCAGACATTGCTCCCGGAATCCAGGAGTTTTTTTTCCCCTCTCTTCTACCATCATTTTTTTCTTTCTACTAGAACTTTCCTATTAGCATAAAAAATGTTGATTTTTTTCTTTTATCACTTAAAAGAAGAGGACCCTCCTCCCCTTTGCCCCCACCCTCTCCCACTATCCATTAATCCACATTTATTTTTTGTTTCATAGAAAAAGTCATTAAGAGAATTTCTATACTCATTCTCTATGATTTCATTACCCCATTCTTGGTAAATCTTCTCCAATTAGAATTTAACTCCTTCCATTCTACTTAAACTACTATTATCACCAAAGACTTTCACACTGCCTGATTCAATGGCCAATTCCCCACCAATTTTCTAACTGACCAGTTAGTTGCACTGAACACAGATGATTACATTCCCCTCCTCAAAAATCTCTCTGTCTCTCAGAACTCCTCCTCAGTCTTCTTTGCTACTCCCTCCTTATTTCTTCTTCCTCTAAATTTTGGGCCAAGGTTCAGTCTTGTGTCATTCCTAAATTCATTTCCATTGACAGCTAATCTAGTCTCATGACTTTCACCATAATCTATGTATTTATGGTCCTGAATGTGTATTCCCATCTTGGACCTCTCCTGTGAACTCCAAACTTATATAACCAATTGTTTATACACATCTCCAATTGGAGAATATAGTAGTTTATGTCCAACCAGGAGACAGAAATCATGCAGTAAGTTAAAAAGGGAAGTTTCAAATAAAGAATCATGAGCTTTTATAAAAGAGCAACTGAGACACATATAGTATCTCAGGACAAGGTATCTCTGGTGTCCTAAAGAGCGTACCCAACAAAAGGCAAACTTGGAACTGAGACCAACTGAGACCAAACTGAGACCTTCTCAGACCTTGTTGGAGAAAGTGTGGTTCAGGCTACCAGATGGTAAAGAGGACCATAACTAGTCTGGAGTTGCTAAACAAGCAATAAGCTACTCTTTGGAGGACAGGTGGGAGCAGATAATCAGCAGGCAACGACTTGCAGAGAGTCAGGGCATGAACAGAAGAAGAGTATGGGGGCTCTGGTTTCCACAACAAAGATGACTGCAAAATAGTTAACTGGCAGACTGAAAATGCAATGTTATAAAGAGGCCAAATTCTGGTTCCAGTGCTAAAAGAGCTCCACTAGATATCCTCATACTCATGCCTCTGTAATCCAGTCTCTACCAGAAATGGCAAGAAGAAAAGACTCTTCCCTTCTCCAATGTCCCTCTTTATTTAAAAAGTTTAACATTATTCTCACTCTAAAGAAGAAATGCTTAAAGGAATCCTGCTGTTATCACAATGCATTTTTAGAGCTAAAAAGCAGTGAATTGATAACTGATGCAAATATCTAATGGGCATTTTTTTTTTTTCTAATGGGCATTTTAATTTGACATGTCCAAACTAAACTCTTAATTTTGAACCCAACCTTTGCCTTTTTTGGTCTTCTCCATCTCAATAAATAACAACTCCCACTCTTCTAGTTCATCAGTCTAAAGCCTCTGGTGCCATCCTGACTCCTCTCTTTTGTTCCCATTCCATCCTCATTTTTTTTTTGTTGTTTTTTTTTTTTTATTTTTATTTTTTATTTTTTATTTTTTTTTTCCATTCCATCCTCATTATGTTAACAATGTTGGCTCTATCTTCAAACTAAATCTGTAATCGGTCTACTCCTTATCAAATTCACAGCTACCATCTTGGTCCAAGCCACATCCTCTCTTCTGACTAGTCTCCTTATCTCCACCTGGCCAATTAGCAAATCTCTTCTCCAACATAGGAATGAGAAGTAATTCTGATGAAACTAAAGTATAAACCATATCATGTTAATTCTCCATTCAATGCCTCTCACCCACCCTACCCACAGTCTAACCTGGAAGTTTTCATAGCCCTGCCTCCAATCCCTCTCATATCCTGCCTAACCCTGCACTTATTCAACTCTACTCATATTGCCTGTTGGCTTTTCTTCAAATACATCAGGCCCATTCCTACCTTAGGGATTTTGCTGCTTCTTTCCTTTGCTTCAGATATCTGCATGCCTTACCCCCTTGATGTTCAGAATTTTACTCAAATATCATCGTCTCTGCCAGATAATTTTTTGTAGCCACTCAATCTAAAATGCCACCAGAACCTAACAGTTGCTGCCACAGGGTAGATGCCCCATAAATACTGGGTGAATAAATAAATAAATAATATATCTTGCTATTAGGTGATATTGTGAATGGAATTCATGTACTGAAAAAGAGGTGATATGATCCTAGGTACCTGATAATACCACAGTGCCACCATACCTGCCCTGGATTGCCTACCTATAGAATTTTTTTTAAGCGAGAGAAATAAACTTCTATCTTATTTAATCCACTGCTATTCAGACATTTTACTTATATAATCTAGTAGTTGACTAATCCTGATATCCCTTCCTATAGCTCATTGGTTTTCAACCCTAAATTTTGTTAGCACCACCTGAAAAGCTTTCAAAAACTACTAATACTTGGGTCTTACCTCCAAAACTACTGATTTGATTGATACTGGTAGAGCCAGACACTATTTCTTAGAAGCCTCCTGGTAATACTACCATTTAGCCAACATAAAGCTGAATTGGTCTAACCTTTTTTGCTAAATGTTTTTGTATCATTATTGCAAAGACATAATTTTCCCCTTTAGTCTTAGTTTTATATTTGGTTTCAGTGACTCTTAATCTGCCACTACTGGATTACACCAAAAAAGCAGAGTAATAAAATAATAATAATAGAAACAATAAACACTATTTGCCTATTATTTATACCTTACTCTATTTTCATATAACAACAAATGCTATTAGGAAAGGTTTGATTGCTTTTCTACTTTGCACTTTGATGAAAGCTCATCCTTGGTTAGGTCTCTGATCAAAATGACTTACTATTATGCTCAATTCTGTGGTTTGTCCCAAGTTCTAAAATAAGCTGACATAGTCCAGTACTTTCTCTGCAGGGGCCAAAAAGGATGGAGCTTTTTCCTGTAGTGACTAGAGAAGAAAATTAATCCTAAATCAATCTCTTATAGACTCTGATTCACACAATCCCAGCAAAGTATCCTAACACCTAGAGAGTACAAGAACAAACCAAACCAACTGAACAAGGAAAATGGGATCCTAGAGCCAAGGGATAAGACCTCAAAAAAACTTCAAAAGAAATCTTAGATCTTACTGATCTAAGTCAGGGGACATTTTTATTACAAAACCAATCTGGACCTATTAGATAAAAACTAATGTTATGGACTCATGGCATTTCATTGTTATTTTATCTATAACCTTGAAAGCAGAGAGCCACATATCTATACCCTAGAATAAAAATGGAGGTAATTCTGAGGGTTTTACCATTTTACCTCCACTGGTTCCTCTCCAGCCAATTCTGGAACTTCTGACTGCTACCTATGTTAAACGTTAGAACTACCCTTCATGAACCAAGGACAATATGGGGATGAACACTGTAAGCAAAAATCCTGGTCTTGGCTCAACTGGAGGATCAATTATGCCATGGTTTCCATGCTTAATAATTATTATATTATTTTTATTATTGACAAGCAGCATAACATAATGCTTATAAGTGCTACAGAAGTGTCTTATGCTTCAATTTCCTTATTAATAAAATGGGAATAATAATATCTCTTATGTTAGTCTACTGTAAGGATTAAATGAGTGATCACATGAAGTGTTTAGAAAATGCCTAATTTCTGGGAAATATTTGCTATTATTATTTAGTACTAGTAATAATATCACTATTAGTAACATCATCGTTAGTAACATTATCATATAAGGAAATCTGTTTCCCATAACTTCAGGCAAAAGAGTTGTTGTAGACTGAACTGTGTCTTCCCAAAATTCTTATTCTGAAGTCTGAACTCCCAGTACCTCAAAATGTGACTATATCTAGAGATAGGGTCATTAAAAAAGTAATTTGGCAAAGTCATATGGGTGGGCCCTAATCCATGACTAGTATTGTTATAACAAAAGGAGATTAAGACAAGACACACACAGAGGGAAGACCATGTGAAGACATGGAGAAGATAGTCACCTAAAACATAAGGAGGGAAGCCTCAGGAAAAAACTAACCATGCTGACACACTGATCTTAGACTTCAGACTCTAGAACTGTAAAGAGATAAATTTCTGTTGTTTAAGCTACACAGGCCAGGTCCTTGTTATGGCAGCCTAGCATACTAACACAACAGTGCATTTCTTTATTTTATATAAATGTACTTAATGATTTCTTGCTCACCCCTTGCCAAAATAGTCCAAATGCAATCTTGGTAATTCCTGGTGACCCCCCCTCATTATTATTAGGGTAATGAAGATATGTGAGGGTGTTACATAGCACAATGACAGAGATGACCTCTCTGGTCATTGTCCATCTGCCCGGTGGTTATTACCACCTAGACATACCCTCAGAATTCAGCCTTCTTCTTGCTTGCTGCTTGTGTGTGGCACACTGGAGATGTAAAGATCTTGGGCAAGCCTGGGAACTACAATATTCTGACTTCTCCACCACAACACTGACAGTGAGCAGGGTCCCTACTCTAACTTCTGAGGTATCTTATAATGACTCCCCTCTTAACAGGGGAGTTGTCAAGAAGAAACTCTTCAACATGAGGAACATTAATTCGTCTCTCTCAGGAGTCATTCTCTCTTTCCTCTCCCTTAAGGGCCTCTAGCATAATCTCATCAAAAGGCCTAGATTGTTAGAAAATGAAAATCCGGGTGCATGTAAAACTTTCATTTTTTCATACCCAAATTTTCCTTGAGACAAAGAAGCAGAGGGCCTGGCTACCTATTTGAATGAGGACACAATCAGAAAAACAGATTAATATCTTAAAAGTTATCCTGGAAACATTATCAAAAGATTTAATACAAACTCTTAAAGTCACAAATTTCATGATGTTTAATTAAAAAAAAAAAGTGTGTATGGGCTTCTTTCCTTCCTCTTCTCTTTCTCCTATAGCCAACTTAACATGCTAATTCATTTGTAGAAGGCGACTGCTGTACTCAAGTAAAAAAAGGTGAGTTATTTTTTCCTAGCTAGGCTGTCTCTCCTTTGACCTCTACTCTATTGGCTGAGGAGACAGAAGATCCACGCAGGGATTTTGGTTACAAGCAAGATAAACTAGCCATAACTGATTAAACTGAGGGTGGATCAATTTATTTTAAAACTCTATTGGATAGCTCTCTAAATCACCAGGAAGGCTGGACCATTCTGCACAGAACCACGCATCTTGAAACAATGCTACAAATTAGGCTGTAGAACTGGGCTGACAAGGAAACTTTTGCCTGTGCAAGGGTGATAATATCCAATGTCTTAGCTACTATAGTCACTGATTCACCAAGAGTACAATTTTGCTATAAGCACTTCCTTTACCAGAAAATGATCCCCTTGGGGCACTGGGTGGCTCAGTCAGTTAAGCATTGGCCTTCCGCTTGAGTCATGATCTTGGGGTTCTGGGATCGAGCCCCATGTCAGGCTCCCTGCTCAGCTATGAGTCTGCTTCTCCCTCTGCCTCTGCTCATATTCTCTCTCTCTCTCAAATAAATAAACAAAATCTGAAAAAAGAAGAAGGAAGGAAGGAAGGAAGGAAGGAAGGAAGGAAGGAAGGAAGGAAGGAAGGAAGGAAAGAAGGAAGGAAGGAAAGAAGGGAGAAAGAAAAGAGAAAGAAGGAAGGAAGGAAGGAAGGAAGGAGGAAGGAAGGAAGGAAGGAAGGAAGGAAAGAAAGAAAGAAAAGAAAGAAAGAAAGAAGAAAGAAAGAAAAAGAAAGAAAGAAAGAAGAAAGAAGAAGAAAAAAGAAAAGAAAGAAAGAAGAAAAGAAGAAAGAAAAGAAAAGAAAAGAAAAGAAAAAGAAAAGAAAAAAAGAAAAGAAAAGAAAAGAAAGAAAAGAAAAAAGAAAAGAAAAGAAAAGAAAAGAAAAGAAAAGAAAAGAAAAGAAAAGAAAAGAAAAGAAAGAAAATTATCCCCTTTTCATGTATCGTTGTGTCACTAGGTCCACACTCACACCTGGAACATCCAACTGAGAGAGCCTTATTTGCCTAAGCCCTAGCTTCAAATGAGGTTCAGAAGGTGGGTATCTAGCATTTTTAATTTCTGTAGTTTAGAGTTGGCTCTCTCATGAAGACTCATCTCACACAGGATGAGGATTTAAGCACCAGGCAGCCAAAAACCTAAAAAATCTCCACAACAGAGAGACCAATAGAAAGCTAAAAGAGAGAAAACAAGAAAGGAATTCAGGATTCAGTTAGAAATGCTGTAAGTTGCAATATAATAAAATACCTAACTAGGAATAATTTAAACAATAAAGAGTGTTTTTATCACATTATAAAAACCCGGAAAGTAAGACATTGCTTATTAGCTCAGTAGTTCAGCAATATCAAGATTAAGTCAAAAATTATTTTGGCCTTTCCATTGTAATTCTAACATAACTGTTTTTAGCTTCAAAGCTGGAAAAAGAGAGGAGGAATGCCAAGAGACTTCTGCGAACATCTCGCATGGTCCAGAATCACTGGCAACCTGTTCATAAGAAAACATATCATTAAAGCCATAAGCTAAAGCAGTAGTCTCCTTTTATATAAGGTAGTGCCACCCTACAGCGTACCTTTCAACAATCCCACCTGAATCTAATTTCTAACAAATATGTTTCTGTTATATGTTGCCAAAAGTACATACATCCCAACTGTGAGTGATCACTTTTATGAGCTACAATCTTCACATTTTCAAAATTTTAACCATTAACTGTGTCCTGGCATGTGTGAACACACATTGTTACAGAGCCACACTGGAAATCACGGAGGGTCCCCTTATTTGATTGCCTTCCACATTAATAGATGAATCTATGGAACTTACAGACAATCCCACCTCTTATTTCTCTTTCCCACCAGATATAGTTCATAATCATTACTAAGAATAATCCTCTTTATTTTAACTGTTACTAACAATGTTCATATTTTCATATTTCATGGTTCTGGAACTTTCTGAAGACCTACTTTAAGTGACATTGCCATTTCTAGAGTGCCCGGGTGACTCAGTTGGTTAAATGTCCAGCTCTTGATTTCTGGCTCAGGTCATGATCTCAGGTTTATAAAATTGAGTCCCATATCAGTCTCCACACCCAGTGTAAGATTCTCTCTCTGCCTCTTCCTCTGCCCCTCCCCACTTCTCTTTCTCTCTCTCAAAAAAGAAAAAAAAGAAGAAAAAAAAAAACCTTTAATTAAATAAAACATCATTTCTAAAGTCCTGGTGTGTTCTCCAATCACCTATACAATTACCTCTGTTGATGCCTACTTTGATTCTGGCATTCTGGACACTCCCACTTCCTATCTCTGCACTGCTCTTGATTTTAAAGAGGAGACCAGATGTATGGCAGTAAACAGAAGTCCACATCACATGCTTCTAAATGAATGGGATATCAAAATTAAGTAAGCACAAAAATGAAAAGATTCCTATAAAAGATCACTCAGGATACTACAGGTTGGAGTCCAGGCTGTGCTATTTGTTATTCGAGTAACTGTGAACATGCAACCAATCTCTTGTAGACCAATTTATCATGTATACCTTATTTCTAATATTTTTTGTGAAGAGTCTCAAGTTTTTAAGTTATTTCTAAAGAACAAGCAGTGCATCCTATGTATTACTACTTTTAGAGATCTTGAAACTTCCTGGAAAGCATTCAGCATGTATTATTTACCTTCACCTCCATATTTCCTTCTCCACTCCCTACTTCACCCCACATTCCCTCCAAATGCCTCTTTCTTGACCACAATATTCTTAAACAATGAACAGAAATGGCAAACAAAAGAAGTAGATTCATATTAGATTCTGCTCAGGGAAAACTGGAGAGCTCAATCTGGTTTTAATTACCTTATTCTTTTTTTTTTTTTAAGATTTGATTTTTTTTTTTAATTTTTATTTACTTATGATAGTCACAGAAAGAGAGAGAGAGAGAGGCAGAGACACAGGCAGAGGGAGAAGCAGGCTCCATGCACCGGGAGCCTGATGTGGGATTCGATCCCGGGTCTCCAGGATCGCGCCCTGGGCCAAAGGCAGGCGCCAAACCGCTGCGCCACCCAGGGATCCCTGATTTTTTTTTTTAAGGAATCTCTATACCCAACATGGAGCTCGAACTCACAACCGCAAGATCAAGAGTTGCACACTCTATCAATTGAGCCAGCCAAGCACCCAATCACCTTATTCTTATCCTCTTTGTCAGAACCCCAACAGTGGGTTCTGGTCACTATATTAGCTCTCAAGGGCAGTTATTTATTTTACACAATGGAAGTTTCTGGTCCAGAGGGTTGATTTCTTGAATCTGTCCAGTCTTATCTGAGACTCACCCATTGATCTGTGCTTTTGCCACAGACTCTGAACCTAATGGGTTAATGTTAAATATTAGGATTCTTAATATGTGGCCTTAGCCAAGTCTGGTAATTCATCCTGTTGTGCCTCCAATTTTCTCCAGAAGGGGATGGTAAAGATTTTAAAGTGAGTCTTATGGGGAACCTATAGCCGGATCAGAACACAGCTTTCACATGTTTCTGCCTAATGTTGAGTGAAGCTGAAACTAATGGACATGATTTCTACACAAGTGGGAAAGCCCATATGTTAGATAGACTCTGACAATGAATACCCACTTACTCATGGGGGACTTAGCTTGACATTTAATCCAAAAGGAGCTCGAAACCTAGAAGAAGATATTCAGTATTTGCTTGCAGTTTTCTCATTCATTTTCATGTTTTACTTTCCTTTTTTTCCCCCATCATCAATATTTATTGAGCATTTACAGTGTACTAGACACAATAGAACATACAGAAAACACTGTCCCTGCTCTAGAGGAGCTTACATTCTAAAAGAAAAAAAATATATACCTCTTTTAAAACAGTATTTTTGTTTGGTGTTTTCTGCAAGGTACTAAGGAAACAGTCTGTAGGGTGAGCTTTGGGTATAACTTAGCCCCATCATTATTTAAAGAAAGGAAGAGGAAGGATTTTAAAGGCAGACAATGAGACACCATTCAGGATAGGTAGGGCTTACAAGGAGATAAACACAATCTCATCAACTAAGGAGAGATTTGTAGGGATAGGATGATTGATAGATTTGCAGTAGATAGGATGAGGGAAATTGTTTGTGGGATGCAAGCAAAGGAAATAAGGTATCCTTAGACATTGAGTGGAACCAAAAAGATCATGTGGCCTTTTTTTCCAAGTACATGGCCACCAAATAGGAATGGTTGGTGACAAGACAGAAGGCTAAAAAAAGGTAATCTTGTGCACCTGACAAATAGAATAAAGGATCAAAATTGAGGGCAGGCTATAACAATATCAAGAAATTCTTAAAAACAAAAGTGATTTGGAAATACAAAACTTAGTTAATGCTACTCAATGTCATGATGGGCCAAGAACATTGTGGCTTCCTAAGTTAGAAAATACCATATACCAAAATTTTAAATGGAACACATTACTTTTTTCCAATCAATCCCATCTCTGAAAAAAAGCTTTTTTTTTTAGGGTAGGGAAGGAATATGCACCATGGTAGGGAACAGTAGTAGTTATATTAGTAGTATCTTGTTATGATAAACTTTGTATTTAAACTTGGTAAAAAGTCCATTAGCTGCCAAGAGGGAATAAGCAATATATTTCCAAAAATGTACAATTTCCTTTAGAGAAGTTTCAGAACCAAGAAACTAATTTTCATGAAAAGCTGTAGAGAAAGTAGTTGAAAAGTCTATTCATAAAACTTGTATTCCAGTTACACGAACTTAATACACGTGTTCTTAACAATTATGCTTGGATTGTTCATGAAAATTTCATAAGACATCAAACAAAGCTAGCCATCATCTCAAGTTATTTCCCTGTTAACTATTTTTACAGGACATGCATGTTAGGCAAGTATCAAAAAAGAAAAAAAAGTCACAAAAGCAAAACCCAAACCAAAACAAAACAAAAACCCTAAAAAAAAAAAAATTAAATACATGGGATTTTTGTTTTGCTGCTATGCTTTATATACATAAAGTAATGGATATCAAGCAATTCATTTTTACTGCATCTTTACTTGTACATTTGTTCTTAGGTTGCCTAAAACATTTAAATACAAATAAAACAAGTGTAGCAAAAATAATGAAAGCAAACAGCAGGTAACTTTACAAATAATGGAATGTGAACCATTTCTGCCCTTACCCAGAGTAAATTGGGTTACAACTAAAGGAACACTTCTGCAACTGTAGTCAAAGGTGTGCACATTGAGAATGAATATTCCACAGATACTCATGGTTCACATGTAATATCTACGGGATACCCATTTCTACTACAGCCTTTTAAGTGCTCCAAACCTTAAAGTACCCACAATAACTACACCTGTATCTGGAACCAATTATCCCTTTTATTCCCCACCAGGACAAACCAATATGTAGGCAGTTTTCTTTGCTTAGACATGGAAGCAGTTTTAACACTGGCCCTTGTGAAGCCACAATGTACCAAAAGTACTATGCCAATCTTATAACTAGTATAAAAATTCCACATCTCCATATTGGCCACCTCAAGATGAAAACAGATAACTCCCTAAATGTTAACTGGCTCTAATATCCAACATAAAAACCACATGGGAAATAGAGAAATTCAAATAGAAGTAACATAAATTTGTCATAAATCGTAAACAAAAAACTATTTGTGGGACAGCATGAAAGACAAATGGTCTACTGTGTAAATTTTAGAATGAGGCAGACAAAAGTTGGAAGGCCGGTTAATTTTCCCTCCTTCTGCTTCAGCTTTGTCTCCTTGGGTGTCTGATGTCCACAATGTCAAGTTGTCTCTCAGTAATTGCATTATTAGTGTGCTGTCTTTGTATGACTCTTAAATTAATGTATCAAGTTCAGCAATGGTTTCATCAAAAACTGTCTTTGCAAGAGAGCAGGCTTTCTTTGGTGAGTTCAGAATTTCAAATAGAATACAGTGAAATTAAGGGCCAGACCCAATCTGATAGGATGTGTTGGTTGCATTTCCTTTTTGATTTCAAAAGCTTCTTGGTATGCTTGTTGTGACTGATCCACAATCCTTTTCTTGCCATCACCAGCAGCAACCTCGGCCAAGTAACAGTAGTAGTCTCCTTTTGTTTTCAAATAGAAGATTTTGCTCTCTGCTTGTGAAGGGGATCAAAACTTTTCCAAAAGACACAGTACATCATTGCAGATATCTCCAAGATGACCTACGGGCTCCTACAACATTTTTATAAGCAACTGAGATAAGATTCCTCTCCTCGTTGGACAATTCAGCTCCTTACTCAGTTACCGACTTCATGCAGGCTGCTGTGTCATCATATCACTCAGCCTGCTCGGCCAGTTTGGCCTTCTGCACCAGCTCATTTTCATCCATGACTGAATGTTGTGTGTCCAGAGTGGGTGGCGGCAGATGGAGAGGGGCTCAGCAGTCTCTGGACAGCAGTGGTGAGGCTGAGTTTACTTCCCTTTTTTAAAGGCTTCTTCTAAGAAGACTTCTTTGGGGATCCCTGGGTGGCGCAGCGGTTTGGCGCCTGCCTTTGATCCTGGGCGCGATCCTGGAGACCCGGGATCGAATCCCACGTTGGGCTCCCAGTGCATGGAGCCTGCTTCTCCCTCTGCCTATGTCTCTGCCTCTGTGTGTGTGTGTGTGTGTGACTATCATAAATAAGTTTAAAAAAAAAAAAAAGACTTCTTTGTTGCCTGAGAACTCCTACCAACCAGTTTAGTTTATCTTTGATTTTAAAAATTACCTTTTGTCTTTCAGTGTTCATACTTCTATAAATGTGGACTCCACTGTTTTCCAGAATAAACATCTTCCTTACAGGCATCATTGTTTCTCCACGCAGTAAGTAAAAGAAAGTGCTCCAGCTTCTTCTCCATGGAAACTCTATCCAAGTAGGCCTCTGTGATGTTAACAAAAGACCAACTGCCCACCAGCAAACTTGAGAGCAGCTCCAAAGGCACATTACCTGGGAAAAGCTGAGGAGGCTGGGGGCAGTGCAGCAGGGCCACATACTCCACAGGAGTGTGAGAAACACAGATATTAAATGTGACAACACCCAACTCTTAATGGCTCATGCAAAAAAAAAAATTATTGGCTCACATACCTGGGAAAGATGCTAGGGATAGTGCATAGAACAAAAGAAGAGGTGAGGAATCAGAGCCTATATATGGGAGCTGGAACTCAGAGGTCATTATCTCTTCTGCTGCTCAAATATCTGTTTCTCTCTACTTGGCTTACTTTCCTCAAAAGACTCCTTCCTCTTATTTATCAGGAAAAGTGTCTATCAGGTGGGTTTGTATTTAATCCCCCCTCATACCTCCACAACAGAAAGAAATTCCTTTACTGTTCATTAAAAAAAAAAGGAAGAGAGGGCTCTGGTCTTCCTTCTAGATCTAGAGTTGCCAGGTTTAGCAAACCAAAATACAGGACATCTAGTTGAAACAGAATTTCAAATAATAAATATTACTTTCACTGTAAATATACATCAGTACAAATATCTCCTGTTTGATATTTGATAAGATTTCTATAGAGGTGAAAAAAATATCATAACTTCGACCTCCTGGTTGCTGTTATTCTAAAATTCAAATTTCAGTGGGAATCCTATATTTTATGTGGAAACCCTACACACTTGGGCCAAGTTCCCATCACAGACTAATCACTGCGCTTGTTCATACCCCCATCCCACCCACTCACTGTAGGGGTAAAGTCTGATACCAGGAGAAAGATAATGAGGAAAACACTGTAACATACAGCCAAAAATAATAACTATGCCATTCCATAGCAGAGGTGGCTAAAGGTGGATGGAAAGAAGCCAAGGATAAATGAGTCCAATTTATTCACCATTTGCTTGGGGTTTGGTGTAAAAACTGGAGAGGCTGATCAAATATGGTTTTCATCACTGAAGATCTGTATTATTATACATTGCCATTGATTACAGAACAAAGCCACGAGAAAACCTATCTTCTGATGGTTTTAGAAAACATAGTAATTCCTATGTAATTGGTACACTGATATAAAAGACAAGTGGTAGGGGTGGACTAAATGACTATGTTTTAATATTGGGGGCATTGCCAGGATGGTAGGCAATTTTATTTTACTGTTTTCCTGGGATCAAGAAGCTTCTCTGAGCTTCTCTCAGTGGTGATTATAAAATAATAAGCAAAAAAACATCTTGGCTCTGGCATCAGGCAAGATGACAGAAATATAGGCTTGTCTGAGTTTGGCAGCAGCACACTTAATTACATTGACAATGTGTGGCTGTGTCATTTCTTAGGAACTAATTATTCTATTCTTTTGGAATGAAAAATGTCCCAAAGGAGATGGTTTTTGAAATATAACTTTTGGACCAGAGATCTCAGATGCAGGGTATCAAATTATAACTAGTTGTTGATAGGACAGTTTTATCATTTTAAACATCTGTATCTTTTTTTACAGGAATAATGTAAGTTGATGCGGCTATTGAGTGATGACAAAATATCCTCCTCACAAATTTCAAAGGCTAAATCTAATTCCTCAGATGAGGATCAGACTTCGAAATTAATGTTCTACTGGGTGACAGGCACTGAGGGGGCACTTGATGGGAGGGGCACTGGGTGTTATGCTATATGTTGGCAAATCGAACTCCAATAAAAAATATATACAAAACAAAAAACAAAATCAGTGTTCTACATAAAATGGGAAAGAAAACAAAATTTCCTAACGTCAATTAAGTGGGAGCAATCACTTCTGTGGATAACAGTGACTCGTCAAAGAGATAAACTAGTTCAAAATGACAATGAAACTGACGAGAGTGGCAAATGCCAATGTATGCATGTGAGAGAGAGACAGAGAAAAAGAGACAGAGAGATTGACTTTACATTGGGGCAACAAATTGCTTTCACTTTGAGAGATTTCACCATGAAGACAGTTTTCGATATCACGGAGAGGAGACATGGGCCATGATTACAGTACTAGTCTGGACCAGTTGTACCTCTCTGACTTCTCCCTCTTTCCTTGCTGGTTTATCTTTCTTTCCTTTTCACCTTCTAAATCTAAGCATTTCCCAAAGTTCTTTCTTAATTCTCCCTTCCTCAATAAATGGCCATGAATGGAACTATCCCTATTTTGGCACACAGCCCCTGCATAAATTTGGCCAGTTTTACAGTACACATTCTAGTCTACGTCCCCTTAAAATCTTTCAGCTTTTACGTGGTAGTCTAATATGGAGGATCCAAATCTATCCCTACCCCTCTTTTTCCCACTGACTTCCACTAGTGAACCTCTAGCTACTTACCTAACAATTCCTTTTAACCGGAAAATAAAAGCCAATTTTATTTATGCTCTAAGAGCAGAAGGAACTAAGAGTGGAGATCTTCCTCTAGCAGGAGAAAATAAAAGTTGCGAGGAATCATCCCCATTTGGTTGGTATTTTTTAAGAATAAATGGCCTACCACTACTAGTCGTATACATTCCCTTAATACTATAAAAATGTAGTGCCAAAGGGGATTCTCAAAGGACCTGGTTAAAAGAACACCACACAGTCATAGCAGTAGTGAAGGGCAGCTTAATAGGCAACTCTCTAAACACTAGATTGCAATGATAATATTTCAGCCTAGCAGCAGCTCCTGGTTGCTGGGGCAACCTCTAGTGGTAAGTGGGGAGAAAAGGAAAATGTCTAACTGAGACCATGAAGTGAGTGCTAACAACAGACATAGCAGCTTACTCAGCAGGCTGCTTTTTAAGACAGCTCCAGCTCTCACCCAAGGACACTAATGAGAGCTAATAGAACTAACAGAGCTAAACGATCTGCCTATTCAACAAACATTTTCATGCTTGCCTACTTCCCAGGTCATTCACTTGTCCCAGTTCATGAGATTAATGTGGGCTTAGGAGCTGCCACCATATAAACCGGAAACCTTAACTTCCCTTGCTTATTCTCTGGCTACTTCTGCATTTGGGCACTCTAAAACAGAGTAAAATTATACCCATTTCCAGATCTAGAGCTATGCATCTGAGGTTCCTCTCAGAAGCTTCAAGGATGCTTTCTTTCACTTTCTTTGAAGGATACTACTTCAGTGGTTCCAAAGTGTTTCCCTTTTGAAGTGAAACCCTCTAAGTACCCCAGCTAATCTTCAAAATTATCTTGCCTTCAATATCTCTGCACAATGTTTCCAATTTTTTTTAAGATCTCTCTAACCAATGCCAGGAAACCAAATCTCCAGTGAACTTTCTTAAACAAAAGTATAAAGTAATCCTCATATTGCCAAAACATCCAACTTCCCATTATTCACAAAATTAAGAAAACAAAAAGACTGCAACAAATTTCTTCCATGTATCTACACAAACCTAGCTGATCTCATCCTACTGCCTCCAGAATAACTGAAGTGCACATCATTTCTTAAATACATTTCTAACATCATATAGTTGCCTATTACGTTCCCTCCACCTGCAATTCCATCCACCTCACCTGTCAAAATGCTACACTTAATTCAAAGGATGACAGTAATGTCACTTATTTCATGATATCTTTTTAGTCATCCTCAGACAATGGTAATGTCTCCATCTTTTAAATGCTACCAAGGACAGTGCCAAGACTACAGGCTTTGAAACTCAACACTGTAAAGTGTGAATCCTATTTCACATTCACTTTGCTCTGTGTCCTAGACAAATATGCTTAACACATTGACCTCCACCTTCAAGATAACCTCTCTTTCTTCATTCATAAAATATAAATAATATTTGCTTGTCAGTATAATCATAAATCATATAGAGAGAGCAAGGCATATAACATGTGCTAAGTAGAGAGTAGCTATTGCTATCACTATGAATTGAATTGTATAATCTTCCTTTTGCCAGATAGGCAACAAAATACTCAAGCCAAAAATCTTGAAACCAAAGCAGGTCACTTTCAGGAAGAGCAAGTACAAATTCATAAGTAGTAATTGAAATCCAATACAGCTCAAAGTTTGAAGAGTATACATAACTGGCCCAGAGCTTAGGTAAAATTTAAACCAGTAACTGAGTGGTTATTTTAGTAGAACTGTGTAACTTCTTGCTGCATATCTAGTTGTTTCTGCCACAAGAGGGCTTTAAAGATGTCAAGTTGCAATTTCTGACAGTGCTGTAATCAACTATTTTACTATTCACTATCTAAATGATTATCACTTCTTTGCACAACTACCTAAAAATTTCCTATGCTTATGGACTCATCTCACTTTGAATAACAGCTTATTGAGGATGATCACATCTTAAAACTTTGTCTATAGCAAAGAGTAGGCATCAAGAAAGCAAGTGCTTAATTAGACTTAACTGCATGCAAGGAAATATTGTTGACAGGTGTATGTAATGTTGGCATCTCTCATAGGGTAGTTGCAGATATTGGTATCTAAGCAAAATATCAGCACTATTAGATTATTGCCTTAAAATACTGTATACTATAGGGCAAGTTTCCAACTCCCCAAGCCCATTTTGCTCCTTTGTAATAGAACATATGAAATGACAGAGGAGTGCAAGTGCAAAGGTGAGAAATTATCTTTATAGACATGGACACTAATACTTAAATGGGAAAGAATCACCATGGAATCTGTACCTTGGACTAAAAATTACTTCAATTTTTAAGTTATTATTTCCTTAAATTCATTAACTGAAGCATCCAAACCAAATTTTAATCCTTCAATTATTTATTTACCACCTAATATGTTCATTAGTTTTCTCATGGGAAAATCCTACTGTCCCACTCTGAACTCCAGGATTTCTGAGGTATGTGCAGGGGTGAGGGTGTTGAAGTCAAATCAGGACATTGAAACTTTTCTTGGTCATTAATGTCCTCATAGCACTGCTCTTGTGAACTCTCCATTGTAATATCTCTTTCCAGCTCTCTCTGGAACTCACCAATCTAAATATTAAAACATAGCTCTTTCCTTAGTTCTTCTGTGACACCATCTCACCCTCTCCCTATCCTCCCAAAAGGCAATACACCTCACATAAGACTTTAATGCATGTAACAGTCTACTGACGTTTGTAGCAACAGAAGATACACATCACAAAATGAAAGTATATTAGTAGCTAAGGCTGTGTAACAAAATACCACAACAGGATGGCTTGAACAGAAATTTATTTTCTCACATTTCTAGAGGCTAGAAGTCCAATGTCAAGGTGTTAACAGGTCTGGATTCTTCTGAGGCCTCTCTCCTTAGCTTGTAGGCAGCCACCTTCTCACTGTGTCCTCACATGAATGTTTTGCTATGTGCACTCATACCCGGTGTCTCTTTGTGTGTCCAAATTTCCTCTTCTTATAAAGGCAGATTTCAGACAGGACTGGGGTCCACCTTAATAGCCTCATTTTAACTTAATCACTTCTTTCAAGGCCCGTCTCCTAATAGAGTCACAATACAGAGATACTGGAGCCTAGGGCTTCAACATATGAATTTTGAGGGGACAAAATCCAACCCATAATTTCAAATTGAAATTCAACTTAAGGTTCAGCAAGCAATTGAAGAATTGAAGTAACTGAATTACAGAACCAGGCATCCTTGTTCCCAGAAAAGTTCCTTAGTATTTTGACACAAGGAACTTCTTTCAGGCTGCGTGTCTTCAGAAGTCCTAATTCCTACATGGACAAACTCTAGCACCAATTGATAATACTTCATTTTGTTTTGTTTTACCACCAAGCTATACAGTAATAAAGTTTAAATCAGAGTTTAAATTTTTCAGAACATATTGATTCAGAGTCATTCTGCCAACACTCAACCAAGGCAAATAAGTGGTTCCACATCTCTAACCATATATTCACATCTCCCTCCAACTACATCAAGGAAATATTCTTAACTTTTAAGAACCTATTCGATTAGATTTGGCCCGCCTGTATAATCCAAGATACCCTCCCCATCTCCTGGCCCATATTCTTAACCATATCTGCAAAGTGTCTCTTGCCATATTCACAGATTCCCAGGATTAAGATGTGGACATCTTTGGGGCCCATTATTCTGCTAATCTATAGAGATGCTTTCTATAGAGAAAAGTGTTGAATGGAAGGAAGACCTAAGTAATAAACAGTGACACAGCTTTGTATTCAAAACACAATTTTGAACAATTAAGAGAAATTCAGAGATAAAGTAGTTGCTAATAAAAATGGATAAAGACTTGTACATTATAATTATTACTAATTACTTTCTGCACATCTACAGCTCAGACATTAGAGGCATAATAATCTGTTTATGGCAGAGTATAGTCAGCAGACCGTAAGTCTATCCTAAGACTGGTTTGTGACTTAATCCAAAGAACAAAATCAAAAATGTCACTTAATTCTTAAAAATAATTTTGCAAAAACATGATTTTGCATCTTAACATCATATCTCACTATTGTTAAGAATTATACAATTCTGTAGATACATTCTTAAGGAATGTATATCTGCCCTCTCTAAAACACCCCCTGACCCAAAACTGACCTTTATTTTTTCTTCCCCTGTATTGTCAGTTCTATTGCAGGGCAAAATATAGTGTTCAGGTAATAGAAGAGAAAATGGATAAAAAGCACTTGAATCTTTTAGCAATGCTCAGTGCCACTGGGAATGAATTAAGTATAAGAGCAATATGGTGTCTTTACTTCAAGTGAAATATTTCTTAAACTGTCTCACAAAGTAATAAACCAGAGATCCCTGGGTGGCACAGCGGTTTGGCGCCTGCCTTTGGCCTGGGGCGCGATCCTGGAGACCCGGGATCGAATCCTACATTGGGCTCCCTGCATGGAGCCTGCTTCTCCCTCTGCCTGTGTCTCTGCCTCTCTCTCTCTGTGATGATTATCATAAATAAATAAAATTTAAAAAAAATAAAATAAAAAATAAAAGAAGGCAATGCCTTTAAAAAAAAAAGTAATAAACCAAATCAACTTTCCAATCAGCGTTAGAGTATTTTTTTTTTTTATGATGGAATTACACTATTTAGACTTACTTTCTCTTTAGGATGCAGTTTTGATAATGGTTCTGATTTTAGCAACCAAAATATCAAAGCAAACCTGGCTATCTATTTTATAAAATACATGAACCCCAGAGTTACATGCTCTCCATTTTAGTATCCTTTTACTCAATTTTTGCTAATGGCCATTCACTTATGTCCCATCTTTAATCAGCTCTGACCCACGGCAGTAACTCTCACTTCTCGCAGAACTTATTGACAGTCTGTACATCAACAATATACTCTCTGTGTTAATTACATCTGTTCCCCAGAGAGTGATCACTTTTTTAAAGCTCTACTAAAATGCTCATTGCTAGCACCAGAATTTGGGGGTAAACAAATAAAAAAAGAAAAGAAAAGAAAAAGAAAAAGAAAAAACCGGCATGATTTCCAGAATGCTAAGAAACTTATGATATTCAGTCAGTGCTGCAATGTTTGATTGGACAGCATTAAAGCTAAAATTTGTTAAGCTTAATCAAAGATTTAATTTCGAATACAAAAAAGATTTTTAACATTTCAATGTTTTTAAATGTAAAAGCAATGCACAGTTTTTGTACTGACTCAAGCAATATGTATGCAATAAAAAGTTAAACTCAAGAATGTTCACTATTACAAGTATTATTTAACCTGTTTGCAAAGTCCTCGCCAATTAAATTAGCAAAGGAAATGAGATTAAAAATACTGGAAAAAAGAGGCAAAATTATTATTCTTTAACGGTGGTAGGACTGTATATGTAGGAAATCAAGAGAATCAGCAATATTGAAAATAAAAATTTAGTAAAGCAATTACAAAATTAATATATAAAATTCAATAACATCAGTTATGCAAAGAATTTATTTAGAATATACAAAAAATCTTTTATGACAGCAATAAACATATGGGAATATATTGGAGAAATATGCTTGTCCCATAGGAAAACTACTGTAAAATTCAACTGAGGGTAACAAAGAAGAAAGATACATCATGTTCTTGGATAGAGATGCTCAGTATTGTAAGGTATAAGTTCACAATAATTTACTCAATATATTTTTATTAAAATTCCAATTAAAATAGCAACAGGATGTTTTAAATTGGAAAATTTTGATGACTAAGCATTTTCATATACTATTAGAGCACCTTTCTAGAGTGCAGCTTGGCAGTAATCATCAAATTTTAAATGTTTCTCTCATGTGATCTAGTAATCCAGATAATAAAAATTAACCTTACACATATTCTTTTTTTTTTTAAGATTTTATTTATTTATTCATAGAGACACAGAGAGAGAGAGAGAGAGGCAGAGACACAGGCAGAGGGAGAAGCAGGCTCCATGCAGAGAGCCTGATGTGGGACTCGATCCAGGGTCTCCAGGATCACGCCCTGGGCTGCAGGCGGCGCTAAACCGCTGTGCCACCGGGGCTGCCCCCTTACACATATTCTAATAATAATCAGAATTCCAATATAAAAATAATATCAAAGACTTGTTTGTAATAGTCCAAAAATAAAGAAAAAATGTATCAATAGGGCACTGAGTAAATCTACATTCCTATGTAAACAATCATAGTGATTACCTGCAGATAAGAATATTGGTAAAAGCACAGGTATGTAAAAGACTTTTTGTCTGCATTTTATATTTTCCATTCTTCGGGAATCTTTATTACCATCTGCACGGGAAAACATATTGACCAGGGATACCGTTACAGGGAACTATGGGCCATTTTAAAACATTTCTCTTTGATTCATTCAACATTTAACTAGTGAACACCCACCTACTCAATGGATCACACTCTTTAGACACTAGGAGTATGGAAGTCAAGAGGTTTTTTTTGTTTTTTGTTTTTTAACAGAGAGAGAGAGAGAGAGAGAGAGAGAGAGGCAGACACAGGCAGAGGGAGAAGCAGGCTCCATGCAGGGAGCCCGATGTGGGACTCGATCCTGGGACTCCAGGGCTGAAGGCAGCACTAAACCACTGAGCCATCCGGGCTGCTCTCAAGAGTATTTTTTAATCTACTCTTATATTTTGGAAGAAAAGGTTACCAAAAATATAATATAAATTCTTAAAAAAAAAAAACATGAATCTATTTATCCCTTCAAAGGCAGATCAGAGTTAAGAGTTTGGTTTACTCTATGCAGACATTTTCTCTGCATTCACACATATGATGAAGATATAGAAAGTAGATAGAGATGACACAGACACAATCACACAGATTCATGTCCCTATAAGCAGACTTTTAACATGAATTGAATAATACTATTAACAAGTCATTCTGACACTTCCCTCTATTCCTTAAAAATATATAAATTAAGTGGAGATCTTTTCATATCCACGAAAAATGTTTTATTATTTTAAATATAGTCTTCTGCTTAATTTCTATTTTTTATTGCTTATGTTAGAAAATTTGTTTTATACAATTTATCCTATATAGAATTAGTAGATATTATCTTTGTAGCATAATAACAGACTCAATTTTTATAAATGTTTCTTGGGTATTTGAAAAGAATGTGTACCTTTTGTTTATTGGTACAAAGTTACATATATCATGATTATAAAGAATGTAGGAATTACATTTTTCAAAATCTTGATAGCATCAGTTTGCTCATAAAAAAGCAGTTCCAATTAACACCAAGGGAGAATGAAACGTCTGCATTAAGTAACTGTTAGTCTATGTCTCTCTTAGTTCCTCCCAGCTAACTATTTCTATAAGCTCTAGCAAAAGAATGAGACTGGGGATTCAACACTGATTTTGGAGCAATGTATCTGGTACACACAGGTTAGGGCTTAGTATCCCCAAATCAAAATTATCTGCATTTCATACAGTCTATAATGAAAGATATACTTGATAAACAAAAAAATGGCTTTAAAATTACAAATAAAGCCTTAGGGTTCTTGTTTACACAACCTTCCAAAAATTACAGATGGTCTAAATAAACACTCATTTCTCAGATCATGGTGAAGATCATTTTAGGGACAGCATGAATTTTGTCAGAGGCTGGTCTCCCATAACATGAAAAAAGTGACATGCATAGGGCACCTGAGTGGCTCAGTTGGTTGCACCTGTCTTCAGCTCAGATCACGATCCCAGGATCCTGGGATGGAGCCCCACATCGGGCTCCCTACTCAGTGGTGAGTCTGCTTCTCCCTCTCCCTCTGCTGCTCACCCTGCTTGTGCTCCATCAAAAAAATAAATAAAATCTTTAAAAAAAAAAAAAAAAAAGAGGTTGCCATGCAGCAGGGGAAAAAATACAAGTGTTGGAGCGGACATATCTGAGCTTGAGGTCACATTCCATTACTTCCAACTATGTGGTCTTGGGCAAATAAATCACCCCTCTGATTCTGTTTAACTATTAAATGGGATGTTGTTACATGTATTATCTATCATCAAAAGGTTATTGTGAAGAAAAAAGTGAAATAATATGTGCCAAAGGGATTCAGAAACTGAAGAGCTACATGGAATCATAAGCTGTCTTTAGAGAGAAACTGAAGTGAGAATATACTTTGCTCTTTTTTTTTTTACTATTTTTTTAAAGATTTTATTTATTGAAAAAGAAAGAGAGCACAAGCAGGGGGGAGCAGCAAAGGGAGAGGGAGAAGCAGCCTCCTCGCTGAGCAGGGAGCCCAACGCCAGGCTCCATCTCAGGACTCCGGGGTCATGACCTAAGCCAAAAAGCAGACCTTTAACCAACAGAGCCACTCAGGTACCCCCACTTTGCTCTTTCTAGAGTTCATAATCCCATTCTGGGGCAAAGAGCTAACTAATAAAAATCTTTCCCATATCACATATCAGTAGATGTAGATTGCAGGTCCTGACACTCATTATTGCAATATTACAATTCATACCTTAAGTCACTGATTCTCTTTGTGGTAGACTTTCCTATCTACAGTGTCCTCTCTAATGGTTTTGTTTACCAAATGAGATGTCAGCTTAGGCTCTGGGGCTCCTACCTACATCTGACGTAGTGCATCCTCCCCCTGGACCACTCATCAGCAAATGGATCCTGTCTGAGTGGATTACTGGGTAAGAACAAGATTTGGGACATGAGCATGCTCAAGGAGCACATACACTTTGTAAAACAGGATAAATTTGTTTGTAAAAAATAATGGCGTCTTTCTCCTCCAAATTTTCCACTACTGAAAGGCAGGTCAAAATGGAGGTTTTTGGAAGATCCTGAATTCGCCTCCTCCCACAGACATAACGAACATACAGCTCTATATGGAATAATTCCTTTTAAAAAGAACCTGAGGACTACCTGAACACCTCCAAAAAAAAAAAAAAAAAAAAAAAAAAGATAAAAGAACAGGTAGGAGAGGCAGCCATATGACTCCACCCCAGGCACTGATAGATGAATAGATTAAAAAATAGATATACATACACAGACACACACACAATGGAATATTACCCAGCCATAAAAAGTATGAAATTTTGCCATCTGCAACAACATGATGGACTCAGAGGTTATTATGCTGAGTGATATGTCAGACAGAGACAGACAACTACCTACCATATAATTTCACTTACATGTAGAATCTAAAAAGTAAAAAAAAAAAAAAAAAAATGAACAAACACAGTGAACAAAACCAGACTCATACATACAGAGAACAGACTGATGGTTGCCAGGGGAGAGGAGGTTTATGGGGAAGGTAAAATGAAGGGGATCAAAAGGTACAAATTTCCAATTAGAATAAGTCTTTAGGAACTACAGCACATGGAATATAGACAAGTTGGTCATTTTATAATGTATATGAAGGTCAAATCATTGTTAGACACCTGAAACTCACAGACTATATGACAATTATATGTCAATAAAAATTATTTCCAATATTAAAAAATAATAAATAAAAACAGCTTCTACTAAAAACGGCATTGAGTGTTCAAAAAAAATATGGACCAGAAACATTTGGCATTTCAGTATTGAAGGAAACCAGTACTCTTTTTTGTTGTTATAGTAAATGAAGCCTAAAAGGAACATGTAGAAGAAGATGAAGCTAAGCTATGTCAAACTAGCAGGGAAACGGCACCTGTGAACAAGCCCAATGCCAACTTCAACGCTGATTTGTCAGGTATGATTAAAACCTGAATTAAGCAATCCTCATTAGAACCTCAGAAGGATGAATTATGCTGCATAAATAGATTACTCATTCCCTGATAGAAACACTGGCACCACACACCCTGCTAGTAACTTCCAATTACATTGATAAATGAGAAGTTAAACTGTAATTTTTTAGCACTATCCATTTTGTCTCTAATATCCTGCCACTTCTGTTTTTATTGTGATTGAAAAAAGAGCCTGCAATGAAACAAACAGTCATCTAGATTAGCGTCACACTCCAGACCAGGAGATAATTGGGGGGGGGGGGGGGGGCTGGCGTTAGAGTCATGGTGGGAAAAGGGGTGCCAAGAAGAGTGAAAAGTGTCCTTTATTTATGTCCAGTGCTGCCCCAGATACTTATTAAGGTTGTAAAATAAGTGCATTCAGGACCTGTCTTCACCCATATTATGGGATAAAATAGTAATGACAGTGTCTTGAAAGTGCTATTGGGAAGTTTTATCTCATAGGTCAGAGACTAGATTTGTTAACCAGCCAGCAAGTCAATAGATTTCATTTGCTATAGTTAATCTTTATAATATTTCAAAAAGAGAGAAGACAGTAAAAACACTTAGCATGTAGGTCACCATTTCCTCTTCTCAGCTGCTTCTAAGCCTCAATTAAATTTATATCCCATCTCATATTTTTGGTTCCTGCCATAGAATCATTTTTCCAATTAATGCAGATCGTGAAACACTGGGCTTGGCACTGTGGGAAAGAGGGAGGGCATCAAAATAGATAGCTGTATTTTCCAAATGAAACTGGGAGTCCTGTTCCAACTCTGAAGCCCACTTTGGCATGATGATGCACTCGATCACACATCCAATTCCTTAAAGATTTGAAAAGTAAGCCTACACTTCAGTCTTTGGAGAGGCAAAAAACGAATAATTGTACCTAATGACTCGCACAAAAAAACTTATAACCCCCTTTGCCCACATCTGCCTCTTCCTAAATTACTGCTCCAAGAAGCAGCTGTTAACACTCTTCTCACCCATACCTACAAATTCCTCCAAACTTTCTTCCTTTCACTACTCCACTCCTCTTTCCTGTTGCCCTCTTCTTGCCTTCTGGACCTTTCCTTTTTTTCCAAGCCTCAATGCAGGCCCAGAATGGAAATTAATTAAGTTTATCCAGGTTGCTCCAATTGTTATCTCCATGCATTCATTACTCTGATTAGATAGTAAAGAACCCTGCTCCAAGAAACATAAGGAATCTTCTTGATAGGAGAGGAGAAAGGAGATGATTACTTACCTTGTAATATTTTTTAACACAGTTCTATTTATCAAGCATCTAAGGAGACTTCTCAAAAAAAGAAAGAAAGAAAAGAAAATGAATTGCTAGAAATTTCACTGACAGTGGTTTCAGCTGTTAAAGGTTTGAAGGTAAATTCCTCTTAGCTTTTTCACCTCACCCATAGCAATTTTATGCCAGCTTAGATCAGAAGCTTTCAGAACCTTCCCCTTTTTATATAAAAGAACTTCAAGTTGAGAGGAAAGAAATGTAAGGGGAAATTTTCAGCAGAGTCCTGGCAAAGACATGGAAAAAACAAGAGGAATGAGATTTTAGGCAAGAAAGCACTGAAGACAAACTATATACATCAAAGGTAGCTTGAGGCCTGGAAAAAGAAGAGAGCCCATAAAGAAATAAAAGGAGGCTACAACCATTAAACCTTGAATCCTGAACTGGAGTCCTGCTCTTCCATTTGTATTAGGAAACTGACCTCCCTGGGCCTTCATTACTCCTATATACAAGTGAGGGAATTTAAAGGATCTGAAAGGCTCACATCCCATAATTTATGAATCCTTCTTCACCTGCCTCTAACCACTCTCATCACTGCTGTAACCCTCAGGACTCTAACTATGCTCTTGTCCATGGCCTCAAGATGTGCTGTGCTGTGTTTGCTTTATACTCTGTACACACTCCAGCAGTCCCTGAATTTGTATGCATTATCTCCATTATTAAATTCATCATCTACAACAACAAAAAAGTATCTTAATTACTACACTGATTATGATACTATACTAAGTTTACAGAATAATGACCTCATAGGAGTTGACAAATTAAGATAAATGAAGCTGCCAGGGATGCAGCTCCACAGAATAAAAAAGCATTAAGTCAAAATACATCTGACCAGTAAAGTATAAGTGGTGGGAGTGTTCAGCCATGAGCTATTTTATCTATTAACATCTCTATATGTGATGAATAATCTCTTCTGAAACAGTCTCCCAGAGAAAAAATCTGCAGCTGCTAGAATTGTCCAGCAGTCACACACAAAACCCAGTGGCATTTCTGCATTGTTCCTCCTCAACTCTATTTCCTGAAATGGAACTTACTGACTTTCTGGGATTTTTAAAAAATTCTTTCTATTTGAGTATATTGATGCGCAATATTACATTAGTTTCAGGGGTAACAACACAGTGACTGGACAAGTTTACACATTATGCTACAATGCTCACTACAAGGGCAGCTGCTGACTTTCTTACCTAACTTACTGCACTTAATGTCAAACGATCTTGGTCTAGGTCTCAGGACAGGAATGAATACCGTGCTTCCCTTTCTAAAGCAAATTGAAAGGACAAAGAAGTACTATCTAGTATTTAATTTTCCAAGGTGAATACTTTGAAAAGAACAATACTCAATTGGAGTAAAAAAATTGGATTAACAAAAATATCAGGTTATTTTTAGTCATATGCTCTATATGTCAAGTTCATCTTGGGAGTGAGGAACACTTTGGTAATAAGAAAATGCTTTCTATGAGGCCTCAGAGGCACTGAGATAAGATGTCACTGTTTGCAGAAAAGGATTTCGCTCACTGCTCAGCTCACTGTGGGGTGCTAAATCAATGTTGTTATGTGTTTGACTGAACAAGATGCAAATCTTATTTACATTTGACAGAAAACTAAGCATAAATCATCGAGTTCTTTGCAGGAGGATGAGCCAGAGATAAGCTGAAACTTTTTAAATTGCTAGTTCGATTCTAGCACTTCTGACATCTGGAATCAGGGTGGTTTTTTTAATAAATTTTTGTTATTTTGATAGTTTACTGAAGAAAAATCTAGTAAATAAAATGGTAAGGAGAAAAAAAATTTTTCTTCATAAATCTTGTTTATCCTACACATTCTTCCCATCTCTCCAGAACACTGAAATAATACTAAATAAAAATATTTGGGTGCATAATATTCATATGTACCCAAATAAAATGATTTTATGGTGAGGGCCTGAGATAATCTCTTAATCATCAAGTCTTACAGTGAGGAGAGAGATTTCCCTTAAGTGTTTCTGCACAAAGTTATTTATGTTGTTAAACAATTCTATAAAGTTTAAAAAAAAAAATTCAGGGGCAGCCCGGGTGGCTCAGCAGTTTAGCGCCACCTTCAGCCCAGAGCATGATCCTGGAGACCCCAGATCGAGATCCCACGTTGGGCTCCCTGCACAGAGCCTGCTTCTCCCTCTGCCTGTGTCTCTGCCTCTCTCTCTCTCTCTCTCATTAATAAAGAAGTAAAATCTTTAAAAAAAAAAATCAGCAGGGGGCTCCTGGGTGGCTCAGTCCATTAAGCATCCAACTCTTGATTTCGACTCAATCATGATCTCAAGGTCATGAGATGGAACCCTGCATCTGGTTTCATGCTCAGTGGGGAGCCTGCTTGAGATTCTCTCTTTCAAGCTCTCTCTGTCCCTCCCCCCCAAACCCTTTCCCCACGCACATGTGCTCATGTGTTCTCTAAAATAAACAGCCTTTAAAAACTAAGCAGTCCTCTGATCCTTCTCTTATATACACATTCATACTTCCCACCTCTGAAATTTCTGTACCTCATGTTCTAAACTCAGAATCCCACTGAATCCATGTCTCCAGAAAATCCATCTGCCTTTATTCAAAGGAATGTAGCAATGGATACCTGACCATTGGGGCTGAAAGAGAAGACCTGGAGCCACTTCTTAAATAGCCTTTCTAATCATAATCCTGTTTTTCAGTCCTGCTCGCTCTCCCTGTGTCAAAGATGCCTCAAATCTCCACATGTCCAGCTTGCTTTGTTACTGAGCTTCATCCCCTAACCAGCTTAAGATTCAATGTCCTTAGTCTGATTTTAGCTCTCATCCATCTGCTATTTTGTCATCTCCTCTATTGTCTTTCTTGCCACTACGGATTCACAACTTAAAAATAAAATTACATTCTCATCCTTTTCTTAGTGTTTTAGTAGGAACCATGGGTTAAAATGCATGTGCCATATTGAGCCCAAAATCTCAAGTTTTGTCTTACTCTAAATCCTTACATATGGGTAATTTGATAGTATATCCTCTGGAATTAAAAATAAATTTAAAATTAAGCCTAAGAAGTCTGTGATAGTTCTTTCCCTATGCAAAGGCTTTCTCAAAGTTTTTTTTCACTGTTTTCTATTCTGTGGCTCATTGTAGATGGTTAAACTTGTTTAGAGTTGGGCTTCTGAATTGGTATATTCTTCTGTACAATCCAAATAAATTAAAAATGATATCCAGCAAAAAGATCAATAAAGTTACTCAAATAACAGTTATGAAAATCAAGCACTGGCTTTCTCTACAAAATGATTCAGGTATAGTTAGTGGAGGCAAACTTACAGAAGGCCATAACAACTCTTCACCCAATTATTCCAACTGCTGCATATAAAGGCACTTGAAACATAATTCTTAAGATGGTCCTTCTGTTTGCAGTACTCACCTTTTTCCCTTTTAAATACAGTACCTTATTCCTCAAGGCACAGCTCAAATATTACTTCCTCTCTTTGGCCTCCTCTCTTCCCTTCTATTTCCCTGGCAGGATCAATTATCTCATTATCTGAGCTCCTTTAATATTGTATATACTTCTACTAGGGCATGTAACACAGTGTTAAATCACTTAAGATAATCTATTTTCCATACCTCCATTATGTTTTGAACTCCTCAAAGACAGAATCTATGTTCTGTTCTTTTTGGTATCACTAGTAGCTAGGATACTACAGAGAACTTCAAAAGAACATCAGTAAACAAGCTTGAACTTAATCACAATGAAGCAAATACACCTTCTACTCTGAGAAAGCCCAGGACTGCATAAGAAGAAGTGAGGATGGATATTCAATTCAAAGTCTAGAGGCTTTATGTATTAATCCAATTTCTTCCCACTAAAACTACTTGAGGAAGGCATCATCTCTTTTTTACAGATGGAAGAACTGAGACTCGAAACATAGTCAAAGTTAAAGCTCATAGGATTAAAGTAAGAGCCCCTGAACCTTCAACTGGTTCCAAAGCTCGTTTTTGTTTTTCTTTTTAATGCTTCATTCTAAAGAGATCAGAGAATAAAATATGCAAAAAGAAACTATTTTTCATCTTGTTTTGCAAGATCTTGGTATATACTTGACTAGAGTCTTCAAATATAAGTTATATCCAAATGTTTGTTGTTTTGACTTATTTTTACATTGTTCATTTCTGAGCCATTACATCTGCTATCACTAGTTAAGCCTGCTGTGAACTTGTGTAGTCTAAGACTGCTATTACTTTAAATGATAGTTCTTAGTGCATGAAGATGATACTCCCAGCTGTTCTACCTTCAGAGAAGGAAGAAGGGTCCAACCATTTCCTTAACCTGTATTCTCAACCACATATTGTATATCTGTAATCTTCATACTTTGGAAAGTCTGCCCATTGGGGCTTTGCTTTTTTGTATTGTCATAAAAGGAGAGTAAAATGTAGGACACATGCATAACACAATAAACCTTGTTGGGATGCACACCTGGTATTATTATCTTGTCTCCTATGGGTCCTACATGTTGGCTACAATACTCAGGTTTGAGTCCACATGTATCTATATATCTAGATTCCTATATGGTTCACACTGACACCAGATTTCCTCATTGAAAGGTTTGTCATTATTAGAAAAAATGAGAATATTTGGTTACATATAGGATCACCATAAAATTCCTTTTAACCTTTCCAAAATTATACCAAAATTACAGTTAAAAAATTGCATGTTATTAACCTATAATATAGAAAATGAGAAAGAAATGGTATGAACTATTTTAGCAAATATTTAAGAAAGTAAAAGTAGGGACAACTGAGTGGCTCAGCAGTTGAAGCATCTGCCTTTGGCTCAGGGCATGATCCTGGGGCCTGGGGACTGAGTCCCACATCAGGCTCCCTGTGAGGATCCTGTTTCTCCCTCTGCCTGTGTTGTGTCTCTGTCCTCTCTCTCTGTGTGTGTCTCATAAATAAATAAATAAAATCTTAAAAAAAAAGAAAAGAAGGAAGGAAGGAAGGAAGGAAGGAAGGAAGGAAGGAAGGAAGGAAGGAAGGAAGGAAGGGTGGGTAGATGGAGGAGCAATGAAGGACATATCAGGGGATGCCTGGGTGGCTCAGCAGTTGAACGTCTGCCTTCTGCTCAGGGAGAGATCCTGGGATCCAGGATAGAGTCCCACATCGGGCTCCCTGTAAGGAGCCTGCTTCGCCCTCTGCCAATGTTTCTGGCTCTCTCTCTGTGTCTCTCATGAATAAATAAATAAATAAAAATAAAAAAGGACATACCAGAATCATAGTACATGAGTAGGATCAACAGCAAATAATACTTAACTATTCAATTATGTGGGAACTGAATGGTGAGTTAATTAAATATGTGCTAAACTATATTAAGAGAACAGCATGAGGAGACACACATGCATGTGGGGTGGGGGTGGAGAGATGGTGTTAAGAGTGATAAATCCTGACTTACCAAAACAAGAAGTCTAAAAACACTAAGATTGACAAGTTAAGAAATAGTAATACAAGTATAAATATAAAGATATTGAAAAATTATAGAATAAATCTGTAAAAAAAAGGCTGCAATTGATATATTAAGAGAACAGTACTTGAGCATGAGGAAGATTTTAGGATGGAAGACTATTTTATTCAAAATACACTCCTCCTTAGTCCAATTTGACTATTAACTATGTGGATGCAGTACATTAATAAATGTAAGATTGTTTTCAAAAAAAGAAAGCTACCTTGGCAAATGATGATGTAGAAAGTGGGATCTCAAGAGTCTGAATATCAAATACCAAAACTTTAAAAAAGGATACTTAGTTTTGCCTAGTAGAAGACAACCAATTTGAAGTTCCCAGAGAAATCTAAGAAGAGTATAAAAAGAGATTAAAGGAGAGAAGTAATGAGCAGTTAAGTAGCCAGCAAAGAGGTGAAATTTTGTACCACACATTATAGAATTCCTTCCCATGACACAACAAAACCATCAGGACCCTACCCTTGACTCACAAATGATTGGTGTGAGCCATCTCTGACAAGAAGACTAAAAAACTTGTCATTTCTTCAAGCATAGATCATAACTGATGAAGAAAGATCCAATGGGTTGAGTAAGCCCTTGAGAATGCTCCTGGAAAATGAGAAATTTTAGAAGGATTTTGGATTTACAGATTTGATTTTTTCCTGGAACTTAAGCAAAGTATCCAACTAGTATCATTTTATTGTGGATTACTCGTAAAATAATTTATCTGAGAAGCTTATCACAGTGCTAGTACATAGTAAACATTTTGTATAAGGTAGATGTTATAGATAATCTCATATAATCTTCACAACAACCCTTTAAGGTAGGCAATATTAACTCCATGCTTCCCAAGGAGAAAAAAGTTCTGAGATATGATTTTCTAAAGGTCACACAGCCAGTTCATTGTCAAAGGCCTTTGCACAACACCAAAAGAATCATCAAATTCATCCTCAAGTAGAAACAGAACCATACACACTGATCAGATCGTTGGCAACTTACTCTCTGTGTACTATTTTAAAATGAGCGTGGCAAAAAGATGAGGAAATATACTCCCTTTTGCTTTGGAACTTAAGATGCTCTAAACTAACCTTAAACAGATTGAAGGGGAAAAAAACTGAGTAGGAGTGGAAATGATCGTGATAATGTAGAGAAATTTTTAAACATGTCCATATTTTATGTAGGAGAGTTGTTTTGTTTTGTTTTTTATCGACATCTTTTTGTGGGAGGTAACTTCTATCTTTACCCTGTTTTAAGAAACTCATCGCCCCATCACTTAATATATTAGATCATGAATGCTATTCTGATTCCGAAAAGAATACTAGATCCTCAATTACAGAAATAGAAAATAGACTTGCTATTTAATATAAGTATGTTTAATTTAATATACTTAAACTTCCATTCAAGTATATTATTTAGAAATATGGCTAGAAGAGGCGCCTGGGTGGCTCAGCGGTTGAGCGTCTGCCTTCAGCCCAGGGCATGATCCCGGGGTCCTGGGATAGTATCCAACTAGTATTGTTTTATTGTGGATTACGTCGGGCTCCCTGCGAGGAGCCTGCTTCTCCCTCTGCTTATGTCTCTGCCTCTCTCTCTCTGTGTCTCTCACAAATAAATAAACAAGAAAGGAAAAGAAAGGAAAGGAAAGGAAAGGAAAGGAAAGGAAAGGAAAGGAAAGGAAAGGAAAGGAAAGGAAAGGAAAGGAAAGGAAAGGAAAGGAAAGGAAAGGAAAGGAAAGGAAAGGAAGGAAGGAGGGAGGGAGGGAGGAAGGAAGGAAGGAAGGAAGGAAGGAAGGAAGGAAGGAAGGAAGGAGAAAGAAAGAAAGAAAGAAGAAAGAAAGAAAGAAAGAAAGAAAGAAAGAAAGAAAGAAAGAAAGGAAAGAAGGAAAGGAAAGGAAAGGAAAGGAAAGGAAAGGAAGGAAAGGAAAGGAAAGGAAGGAAAGGAAAGGAAAGGAAGGAGAAAAGAAAGAAAAGAAAGAAAAGAAAGAAAGAAAAGAAAGAAAGAAAGAAAGAAAGAAAAGAAAGAAAGAAGAAAGAAAGAAAGAAGAAAGAAAGAAAGAAGAAAGAAAGAAAGAAAGAAAGAAAGAAAGAAAGAAAGAAAGAAAGAAAGAAAGAAAGAAAGAAAGAAAGAAAGAAAGAAAGAAAGAGAAAAAAGAAAGAAAGAGAAAAAGAAAGAAAGAAAGAAAGAGAAAGAAAATTTCATTTGGACTGATTCATCAGTGCCATCAGTCACTGACAGGCATGTTGAATAGGTTATACCCTGACAAAATCCTTTAGCTCCACTGTCCCAACTACTGCATTTTTCTGTTAAATACTGGCAAAGAAAGAAGTCAGTTGGAAATTTTTTGCCCTGCGTCTAAGAGATCACTCTTTTTTTCTCCATTTTGTTTTATCAACCATTCATCTTTGCAACGATGTATTCTAAAACTTTACACAGGATCGATGTCAGCAATCTGTTGGACCCTAAACCACAAATACTTCCAAGAATTAACCAGAAAATAATATTGGAGACACATCAGAAGTGGAAACTAAAGGAACTATGAAGTATACGTCCCCTAAAAGTACTCAGATTCAGGAACTCTTCAATACCAGACAACAGATTCTTGCCAGCTTCATTTGTCCTATATGCTACCAGCTTGTGACTTCTTATTGAAAAATATCCCCATTTGCCATCAACATCCTTTTCAAAATCAGAATTGTCATTAGCCTCTTCAGTTTCCACTGATTCCTCAAAGGTTACCTACAGAAATTCAGTAAATCCCTTATTCCTTGAAGGTGTGCTAAGTCCCAACTAAGTCCCCGGCACTGTGTTAGCCACCAGAGGGACAGCAGGGAGCACAGCAGAGTCTGGAGAGAAAATTAATCACTGATATGACTACACAAGTAAATACATACTTTAAGTCAAAACATATACTGCTATACTGGGTGCTATGAGACTGTAACAGGAATACTGATTTGTTTGCGGCTGTCCTAGTCTTCAAGGGCATATTTCATCTAGTAGGAGACCTGAGCTCATTTAGATCCGTTAGGTGCTGTCTCATAATGTGTTCACCCGTATAGATTTAAATTCCCCTTTAACCAATGTTTGTTTTACCCTCTTATGGTTTGAAGATCATTCTATTTGACAGAAAAGACAAAAACAAAACAAAAACTAAGAGTTTCTGCTTCTCTATATTACTCATCAATATTGTAATGTTGGCCCTAATCAACACACTGTTCCTTCATTGATCTTTTGCCTCAAACACAGCTTTTTAAAAATGCATTTCTGACAGCCTTTGCATGCTTGCTCTAGTCTTGGATCAATCTGGATTTTAAACTTCTTGACACTATTCTTAACAAGCAGGTTAGTTTAGTAAAAAAGACAGCTTTGGCTCAGATTTGAATTCTTAATCAAACACTAACACATTGTTTTATCATAGCCAAATTATTTTGTTTCTCTGAGCCGGTTTCCTCATTTCAAAAATGATAATAATAATTATAACTCTGTAGTTGTATGCTGATGATCAGATCAGATCATGGAAGCAAAATGCCTGGAGCAGGGACCCATCAAGTCATTGATGGCTATTATTTTTACAAGTGCATGCTATACACAGTGTTTGTTCTCACCTACACTGAGGGCTTCTCAGGGACAGACAATGAGCTTATTTCTTCTCCCCCTTTTCCCCCACATAATGTCTAAACACAAGGTACTTATCTAGCAATTAGAGCAGGTAGGTGTATTGACCATTAATAACACTAATAAAAGAGCAGCCCGGGTGGCTCAGCAGTTTAGCACCTGCTTTCAGCCCAGGGCGTGGTCCTGGAGTCCCAGGATTGAGTCCAAGGTTGGGCTCCCTGCATGGAGCCTGCTTCTCCCTCTGCCTGTGTCTCTGCCTCTCTCTCTCTCTTTCTGTGTGTCTCTCATGAATAAATAAATACAATCTTAAAAAAAATAGCACTAGTAAAAACTTAAAAGGAATACCACATTTGACAATATTCTTCTGTTTAGCAGGAAAGATTAATTTATATCTTGTAAATACTAAATTATATGCTACTTTTCCAGTTTAAACACAGTTTGTTTACAACTAATTGTCACTTTAGTAGCTTCTGCTCCAATGAATGTTCATCCACTGGTTACAGGTTTTTATACTTCTACTATTGTGCCTTGTTCTCATAGAATACATATCCTTCATGACAAGAGCTTATCTCCCTACACCAAACAACTCTCTGCCTGAATTTTTTACTACATCAATCAAAGTGTTCAGTTATTTCAATGCCTGCTGAGCAAAGGTAAATTTCCTCAAACACCATTAGAATGAGGTATAGAAGAGAAAATCTAGTCCTACATATTACAGACTGTTTGTCTAAGGCGATGAATTCCTAACTCTGGGTGGGTCTATCAAAGAAGAAAGAAGAGAGCTCTTACTATTCCAGTCATTAAAGTACTATGTAAACTGTTAAACGGGAGCCACACTTTACAAAATAGTAAAGCAAACAGTCTCTATGAATCAGTTGCACTCTAACAGTTCAGTCTAGCAAATATTTCTCAGAATAAGGCTATGCTCTATTTATTAACTAAATTAAACTTGTCTGGAACCCTATCTTAATAACAGAGATAGATCCATTTTCTCCTCCTCCCCTGCCATACCACTTTTGTAATGTCCAAAGCTCTGGTGTAGTGGACACTGTGAGTGCGCTGCCCAGGACCCTTACAGTCCCCTTCACAGTTCCTGCATGCCCCAATATGACTGCTATGCACCCTTGCATCTAGAACCATGCCAGGGACTTTCTTTGGTGAGTCATACATTGCTAGCTTACACTGCTACTATTAGGTCTAAAATACTGAAGTGCAACTTTAAACATTACTTTTAAAAAATCTGTATTTTAAATTTAAATTCTAGACATATATTTAACCTTCTAATCCAAAGACTATCTATTCTAGGGCCAGAAAAGAGACTCTCCCACCCACAGAGTAGGAATGTAAAGAGCTCCATCAGTAACTTGAACTACCAAATGTTCTTACAATATGCCCTTTGGGAATCAATGCTACAGATGCCCGAGAAGCACCTGGATCTGAAACTGTAGAAAATCTTTACACTCAAACATATACACACATATTGTAACACCTCATTTAACTCCAATGCCTAGACCAGTGACCATCTTTATAGAAGGAACTCAATACATCTGAGACAAATTAAAAAATAAGTGACTGAATGAGTAAACAAATGGATTTAAGTAAGAGCTTCTGTGGAGTATCTTCCACTTTCCAGGTACTAGACAAGACTCTGGGGATGTCATGATCAACAAAACCATTCACAAACCCTACCCTCACGGAGTTTACAGTCTAGTGCGACAGGAAGATAGACTCCGCACACATGTGTATGCACGAATGTACACACACAAACATACACATAAACATGGGAGAGCCAACCAAGTTCTCTAAGGGGATAATGATTTGAATGGATGAAGAAGATCCAATATGGAATCCAGCAGCAGACACAAGAGTGAGCAGGGCTCCTGCCTAGTTTAGAGCTTACCCCAGTGGCTCCTGGAGCTATGGACACCAATTCATTCACATGTATCATTGGTATGTTAAGATGGGTAGTATTCCCATAAGTGTATATCACAAACAGATGGTCTTACAAAGAAAATCCATTTTCAATGAACTCTTCAAAGTCATTGTATAGAGAATATTTAGACAAAGTAAAGAATCATCTCTAATCAATTTTGAAACTTATCTTTATGGTTTCCTTAGAATAAGATGAATCTGTAATGTGATTAAATAATAATGTAGCAAACTGTTAGAACCAAGAATGACAGGAAAGCTCATAATGAGAGAATCTGGCTCCCTCCCCAAGAGGCATTTCCTTCTCACTCTTTTGAAAGTATGAGAGCTCCTGCACGCTGTGGAATAACACACTAGTAATAGCCTGAATATGTTATTTTATAGAATTATGATAATTTTTCCAACAGAATAAAAAATACAGTTTAATTCTATTAACTATTTGCTTACTTTAGTAAAAACAGCATTTAGTATGATGCTATGGGAAATCGCTTCAACTCCCCTGCAGCTGCACTGGCAAGCTTATAAACAGTTTTATTCATTCTTAGAGTATTTCCTAAATTCAATAGTCATGATATCTAAAGTAAAGACACCATGAGTACCAAACACAGTAACAGCTCTGTTGCTGCAGAAGTGACTACGGCAAGTCTGTTATAAACTTACTGAAAAAAATTACCAAGAAAGAAAATAGCAAATACTACATGCTAAGGAACAGAGCTTTACATCTGGAAACTGTATATTGTTGCTGTAATATTTTTTTTTTTTGCAATACTTTCTTACATTTTAAACAAGGGTTGTTCAGATGTCTTGGTCCTAAAAGCATGACAACATTGCCATCAGCATGCTGTCAGTCTTCATGGACGATCTAGATGATAACCTACTTCTGACATGTCAAAGATAGACATTACTCATATCTCTAAGAAAAAGGAAAAGGTAGAAGAAAATCTTTAGCCAACTTTGACATCTTGATTATAGCCTGGCTTGTATGGTCCTGTAGTGTCTCTATCACTCACTGAGTCTTCAAACGTGAAGGCACTATATGTGACAGGCAGTGTGGCATGGTATAGACAGTGCAGGCATGAGAGTCAGAAGACTCTGGTTAGAATTCTGGCTCGGCCAAACAGAAAGTATGCAACATTGATCGCTTAACACTTGGGAGTATAACTTTCCTTATGAAAGGGAGTAAGAACACATATATTACACATGGTTTAGAGGACTAAATGTTTTTTTTTCTTTTTAAGATTTATTTGACAAAGACAGAAAGAGCATGAGCAGGGGGAGGGGCAGAGGGAGAGGAAGAAGCAGACTCTCAGGTGAGTGGGAAGCCTGACATGAGGCTGGATCCCAGAACCCCGAGATGATGACCTGAGTTAAAGTCAGATGCTTAACCAACTGAGCCACCCAGTTGTTCCAAGAAAGCTAAGTTATTGTGCATGTAAAATTCTTTGCAAGGCCACATGGCAGGTGTTTAATAAATGTTCAAATAATACATGGTTGTCTTCTTCTCACCACTAAGGAATGAAGAATGGAGATTTGTACAACTATGGTGACTCCTTGGGGTATAACACTCACCAAATTCTTCCAGCTTCCCTCCTCTTACTTACTTCCAAGTTAGGGAATTGTTTGGAAGCCTCTCCATCTCCACAGGGATCTGTTTTAACATCAATGTCTAGCTATCTATAGCCTTTCACATGTGCCATCTATCCTTCCCTTTAGAATCTCCATGCACCTCCAGATTAATCTCCATAAAGCTTCACTATACACTTAATTACTCTATAATCCCCAGTGACTCAAACGTCCACAGAAAATATTCAAATATCAAGCAAGGACACTGAAGACCCTCTATTCTCACTGTACAAGTGTGGATGGAATAAAAATAGAAAACCTATCATTAAAAGGACTATAAAAATCTAATAGAAACTGCAAACCACAGTGCAATATGTTATGCCTAAACAGACTGAGAATCGGTTTACAAACATATAACTAGTCATTAGCAAATGTCTTTGAATCCTTCTTTGTTAGAACTGCTAAAATGTCTCTAAAATGTTGTGAGCATTTTGTTCCTTTATAACACGTAGAGAGGTTACACTGGGCTGCATAGCAAGGTGGTCTGAATAATGTAGTGACTTGTAAAGTCTCGGGTAGGTGGAAGAATAGCAATAATAATAGCAGCTATTCAATAATTCCTGGCTCATGCCTCCTAAACAGTCAATGTTCACACCAGGAATTAATTCTCTACATCCTGGTGGTGTCACCTACCCCTTCGCCATATGCTAAGGAGGCCATAGGATTCAATGCCCCTCACCATGGTGCTCTGAGGCCAGAAGTGGTGAGAGAAGATCCCGGTTTCAGGTGATGGAGGTGGCCTCAGTGAGGCCTCAAGGAAGTAGTAGCAGAAACAGTGGAGCTTTACCCAAAACAGGTGGCTAATTGAAAGCCATGCTGATGGGTCTTCTGTGTCTGTTCAGAACCAATTGGACGATTTTGTGATAATGTTCATGAAAAATAAAGTGAAAGAAACCAGATTGAGCAGGAAAAGTCTTCAGATCACTCAGCAGATCCTTTCCTATAAAAGGAAATAAGAAGGTAAACAGGACTGGGAAGGTGAGCCTCAGGCTGTGATGCAGGTCCACAAAGCTAAAGCCAATTTGATAGTGTTTGTGAGAGAAGACTGCCCAGTAGAGGAGTTCTGTAGACAAATGGCCAGACCCTAGCACCCCTACCATGTTCAGTGATGTGCCAAGAGCCACTTGGGAAGTGCCTGAATGCCATGGAAATCCCAAAGGTGCTGTAATTGAATGCATGCCTTAAAGCTAAATAATAATTCATTTTTGAAGAGAGATATAAGCAGTGGATCTTGACAACTCCCACACCCACAAAGACATTACCTCAAGGGAACTGGACTGAGCAAATTCAGAGTATGATGAGACTGGAGACTGATGCCCTAATTGTAAAATTCAATACATGGTTTTCTTGTTTTAATTTTCTGATTTGGGTTTTGTTGACCAATCCTTCCTGGCTAACCCTGTCTGGTATACTACTTCACAGCAGTAAAGGGGAAAAATGGCCAATTTAGAGGCAATTTCAAAATAATTATTCAGAGATATGCACAGATGCCTCTAACTGAGGAACCAAAAGTTTCTCATTCTCTTTGGACCAGTTCAGCAACACACAGCAGGTGACAGGAAAATGTTCCAAGATGACCAATGGTGATGATTACAGCAAGAATGGCTAATGGAAAAAGAAAAAACATCCAGTTTGTACAGCCGGTCTGTACAGTAACTGGAAAGGACTAAAGAAGGCAGCAAATACTTGGGATGTACAATGGTAAGGAAGAAAATACTAGTAGTAGAAATGCAAGGGATCTAAGTCCATACAAAGGAATGAAGCTTTATATATAAATAATGAATTTTTCTGCTGAATAGCAAGAAAAAATCTCCCTGATCTATAAGAATCTTATGAAATTGTATTTAAAAGTGGACTAGAAAGAAGCCCAGGTTATAGTAAACAATTTTGTACAATCCCATAGGGGAATTAACTTATTGGATTTTTTCCATTTCTTGTATGTCTATACTACAACTTTCCGGAGATTTTATTAGTGCTCTTGGCAGCTCTAGGCTCAAATGGATAACTAATGATTTCCCTGTGGAAAAACCAAATGTCCTTGGAGAGAAGGCTGAACTGGAATTTTTAAGGCAACTACCCCGTATTCTCTCCTAATGTGGCAGCTGGTCTGCTGGAGAGAAGTACAGGGAGGCCCAACCAAAGAGCAAGGTGTGTTCTAAAATCTGCAGAGTGAAAACTCCCAATTCAGTTCCCCATGGATAGATGTAACAATAATGAACCATCATTAGAGAAGTACTGCTTGGATCATGCTTGTTTAACCCCTACTATACCAGTAGTGTAGTGATAACAGCTTAAAGAAGTCTAACTTTCTATTCACTTGTATCATTCCTCAGTGCTTGCTTCTAAGAACGAACTGCACTGCAACCAAGCAGAACCTCAGAAAGACAAAGCAGTCTTGCTACTGCAGTGAGAGTGGACACTCTCTCAATTCTTACAGCAGCAGTAGAATAAGGAGTGGAGCAAGAAGGGGCATCTTGTATTACCATTAATACTCAGAGCTGGCTAGATGGCATACAATCCATGCTTAAAAGGACCGGTCTTTGGTTCTACTAGCACCATCTTAAGATTCTTAATAGTTTTTGAACAAATGCCTCTGCATTCTAATTTTGCACTCAGACCCACAATTAATGCAGCCAATCCTGCTAATATTAGCTTAAAATTAACATAATATTTTCCCACCTTACCATCACAAATACCTGTGAGGTAGGTAAAGCAGATTGTGCTGCCCCTATTTTGCAACTATGAAACTGAGGCTCTAAGAAGAGAAGTAATTTGTTCCACAGATAAATACATGCTAGAGCTGAGACCTAAGTCCATGACTTTAGACTTTAAGGCAATGGCTCTTTCCATTAACCTGCACGGCCTCCAGATACCCCAGATGATGGTCCAGTGATAAAACAATATAAAATAAGGATTTGGGCATGAAGAAGACCCTCCTCTTCTCAGCAGCTCCACATTACTGATCTTACTTCATCTCAAATTCTTCCTTTGTAAATGACAAACTTCTGTTCTTCCTTGAAAAAATTAGGTACTTTCTTTCCTGTTTCTTAACAGACCTTATAATGTGGCTATTTAGTCATTATGTAAATCCCACCGATCTGCATGTGTACATTTTCTTTCCCTACCTGGCAGGGTTCTACCTGGGTTTCCTGTGCTTGTGTGACCCTTGTCAGTATGCAGAAATGATCTGTGATCTTGCTAACTGAGTTGGAGCATTCCTGGGTAACTTTTCTTAATTTTACACAGTAAGAAGAGGAGCTATAATTAGGAATCCCATGAGGCATAGAGGATAGATATTGAATAGCATGTGATGAAGTGCATCTATACCTGTTGGAAAACAGCCAGGTGTATCAGATGCGGGAAAGAAGCAGTGATGCTAAAATACCAGATTATGAGATTACAGAAGCCCTGAAGACACACAACATGGCAGAGATGACCAAGGGCTCCTCACTCTGCACAACAGATATGAAGATAAGAAACTTCTCAAGCCTTCCATTTGTCATTATAAAAAGCAGTTTTAAAGACTCTTAGGACAAGCAGATTAGATTTCTAAGTGTATAAGGCATAAAGGATCATAGTAATTTACCAAGGTCTTTGGTATTGGGGGAAGGTTATATAGCTGACCAAATGGTGAATCTGACTAAGCTTCAAGGTTGGAAGACAAGTGAGGTATTTATTATAATATACCATATGAAAGAGAAATAATTATTACAAAAGATTATATTCCAATGACAACCTTCCATTTCAGATAATTACCAAAAGTAAAAACAATACAGCAGTTTAATAATATATTCTAGATCTCAACACCATGTAGTACACAGAATAGAGGAAAAAA